>NC_073227.2:178405000-179041590 GCF_029281585.2 Gorilla gorilla gorilla
ATGTAAGGTTTAACAGTAACCACTTGCATTGAACATGGAGGCATGTGGTATCATGATATTCTTCACTAAATTTAGCTGTCCCTAATCACAGATCCTAAGGTAATATAATATAATTTTAGTGCATTTCTCCTCATCAGGAATGCTGGAGGTGCATTTTAAGTTTTAATAATAAGTGCTAGAATGACCAAATTGCAGACTAATTGTTTCCATATTGTACTTAAAATGAGTTTTTAAAAATGAAAAAGAAATGACTATATACAATCAATGCTATTTATTGTACCTCTGGGCCTACTCTTCTAAAAATTGTAGCTTATCGATTTTTCTCTGTCAAGCTTGAACTAATGTAAATAATTGAAATAATGTAAAGTTATATTTTCATGTTTTTATAGATACAACATGACAAGAATACATAATGTAAGAGTATTTCAACTATGGATAATGTTGATTGGATAATGCACATCTCAGTTACAAGCAGTACTCATAGTTTAATATCCATGTAACGGTGCATCAATATATTGCTATATAAATATGTCTGTGTGCATATAAGTGAAAAGTGGTCAAACAAGAGTGATGACAGCTGTCTAAAGGTTTTTTTATTCATTTTATATAAAAACTGTTATGGAAAGACCAAAATGTTTATGAACTATTCTTATGTAAATTTACAATTGTCCTTTACTGTACTTTTTTGTTTACAGTATAGTACCTTATTTTCTGCTGTGTTAAGTGGGTGTCAAACTCCAAGAAGACATACACTTTCTATAACTTCTATTGAAGATATTGGAATTTCCAATTTTTCATGTGTACTATGTCAGAAAATGCTTTCGATTTTATTTTTAAATCTAACATCGGATGGCTTTTCCGGAGTGTTGTAAAAACTTCAATCATACATAAAACATGTTCTTACAAAAGGCAAAGATCTTTATTTTTTTTACTTAATAGTACTTCAGACTAATAACAGTGAGACCAAAAAGTGTATCTAAGTTTATTCCCAAACAAACCCAACTGTTCCTACTGAATGAGGACATCTTTGCTCAATTTATTTATCAGCTAAGTACAAAGGTAACAGAATAAAAAAACTTTTTTTGTAAGCTAAAATAATTAACAATTCAGGTCGTTCATACCTACACTCATTAAGTGCTTCACATATATGTAGGAATATGGCTATGAATTATATTACTCATTTTATTATAGATATACCCTGCTACTACAAGATCAGGCAATACCATCACCAACCACTCCATTGTATGTTATCCATTCAGCTGCTGTGATAGTCACATTAAACAGCAGAAAGGTGACTTACTTTAAAAATTCCATAATGTGTTTACAAAAAGGTGTTCTTTCAGTATTGTACTGAAAGAGAGTGTTAATGAGAAGCTAAAATTCTTGCCGCATTAAGTTTTTTTTACAAAGATAATCATTTTTTAGGTAATTCTATCCACAAATATTCAAAAATTATTAAGACACTATAGTTTTTCAAAGTCACACATTAACACCTTTTAATTTTATAGATTTTAATAGATTTAATGTTTCATACATAAATATACCAATGAATCTGCTTAAGATAACAGTTGGAGATCTTAATTTTCAAATCTGCAGATATTTTAAATATTTTGGTGGTCATGGTAGCAAATAGGAAAAATGAAGGGAAGCATTAGCAATATAAGAAAGCTACAGGATGATTTCCAATACAACACCTTAACAATATCATTTAAAAAACATTTGTTGAAATTAATTAGAATATGGCAAAATGTGATTTCTCCCCTTTCTTCTACTCCCAATCTCATCATTTCCTAGAGGTACCGGTCTAGCAAGTTTAAACAAGCCAAGAATCACTTCTAGGTTAGAATGTATTTCTGGATATTTACATTTTTTTTCTGCTGGATAAAACTGATTATATATTTCTTTTTGAAGAAAGTGGCTTGATTGACTTAGCCACAAAATTTGTTATTATTATCAATGTTAATTGATAATATATGATTATTAATAATAATATTCTGTGGGCTTCAGAGAGTATTTTGGTTACATTTCCCAAATTTTATATGTACTCTCAACAACTTATTAAAGGAAATATCAGAATATAAATATCTGTTTAAAAATGGAGCAAATTTTGTGCAAAGAGTTCTCATACTTAAAATAGGTTTATTTTTAATCACCAACATAAAAGATGGGTAAGTATAAGTGAATCATCATGATATTCTGAATGAAAATTTGGAAATGCATTAAAAGGTTTGTAAAAGTTGTATCACATTTTAAGCAGGAAGGGATTCATTCTCTTAATGTGTTGTTTTGGCAAGACCATGACAACAGAAATTCTATTAGCTACTAATCAGGAAATTATACTTTCTCTATTTATGTGTTTTAAAACAAAACATAGACAGCATATGGCACTCCAAGTACAGAGAGGTTCAAACATACTTATGTAAGCATGATGATATTTAAACAGGGGGACTAAAACAAAACTCTAAGATCCAGTGAATATAGAAAAGTACCTAGAGTAAATCCAGTTCATAAGAACCTGTGTATGTGTTTTATACCCTGTCTCTATTCATTTCTTCTTGCTTTACCATTTTATGTTCTCTTCTTGCCCTTAAATACTACTGCCATTTTTATACCTATTATACTTTAAATGGTATCTCATTTTGTAGTTTCATTCATTTTGCTTTTTTTTCATGTTATTCCATCTATTTCTAGCTTGCCTATTCTAACAGATTTTGCTTTGTGGGCACTTGAAATGCAGTTCATTTTATCAAAGACATGACTGACAGTTTCAGAGTCTACTTAATAACTATAATAAATGACTAAGGATTTCTCTTGTGAAATAAAATTTCTTGTTAAGCTCTATTTCAGCATTTCTCACATATTCTGATTCCATAATTGCCAATTTGTTATATTCCTCCGTGTATTTACAGAGTTCCAAAATTTATAGAGTTTCTGTAGGAAACGAGGGTCTCTTCTATGACACAGGAAGAATGAGAAATCTATTTGAGTGTTTGCTTATCAGAATTCTCTTTTAAAGCCACTTGACACTGAGCACAAGCCAATTCTCCATTTTAATTTCATTCTCAAGCACTTCCAGATTATTCCTTAACTGCCTTTTTTCCCACTAGGTATAAGTAAATTTTGCTATTTAAGAGCCAAATTGCTTTTTCGATATGCATAAACTCACTATTACTTCATTGGATATGCCTGAATTAGCTGAATGAATTTGGTCATTTTTCTTTCTTTTTTTTCCCTTTCAGGTTAATGTGCCAATTTCATTTTACTGTAAATTGGAATGTGGGGGAGTGGATTAAGTCTTGGGAGGTAGTCAAAACCAGGATTCTAGCTTTACTTTCCCTTTTTCTCTTGCTTCTCTTTGTCTCCTCAACTGGAGTATTTGGACACTAGGACTGTCTCACTGGAACGATGACAGGGAATTTGATATGATTATTAAAGATAGGATACAACAATGTGTCTTTTAAAAATAATGGTTTAAAGAAATGGGTTCATGTTTGGAGTGCCACTTGGTGCAGAAAATGTTTTTGGTATCCAGATCCAATTTTATTTCATCATCTCAAAGCATTAGTAAAATAGTTCTATCCTGTAACTTTCATTTATTAATTAATTGACATTCCATCTGACAATATTTATTGAATTTTTTTCCTGTATAAATATTGGCCAAGGTAAGGGCTAAATTTGAAGCCTCTATTCTGAGGATTAAGTGTTATATTTTCATTAAAGGATGTAGTTCTTTCATCCCATTCATGTAGAAATAATATTATGATTACTTGGATTAGTCTGTCCAACAATTTTTAACCGAAGAGATTCAAACTTTAATTTAGAACAGATATCTGATAGCATTCCTCAACAATCTTAAATATGGACTCATATTTTATTTTCTTATACTAATCTTAGATTGTGTAAATTTTATGTCTATAAATTTATTTTCCATTCATTCAATATTTTTATCTCTATTCTCAAAGAGTCTAATTAAAGCCATTAACAAATATCAGAGTTTGGTAATTCTAAATCTCTGCCACCTTTATAGCTTATGTATGTATATCTAGTATCTATTTCTTTGTATGAGTGTTAATTCAAAAAACATTCTAAGTATTTTTGCTTAGCAGCTAAACAGCATCTTATACACAAATAGCAACAAAAATTAAAGAATATATATATCCTTATAAATGTATACATCTATATCTTAAGTAAATATATGTGTATATATTTATTTTTTAAAATATGGTAATTTTTCAACCAAGAGCCTACCGATTCAGAATTTATTCCAGAAAATGTTTAAAATGAATATCACTATTTGTCAATATTTATTTTTATTTAAATATTTACACTAAATCACACCTAAATTCCATGAGGGTAGTTTATTTCAGATGGGATAGCCTCGAGGAAAATTTGAAGTTCTATTAAATTTAAAAAAAAAAACGAAAAACATATTTTGTGTTTAGGAACATATATGTTACAGCCATCATATTTTGATTACTATCACTCATTATATTGCCAATATTAATAGGTAAGGAAATTCATTTGATAAGTATCAGAATCAAAGCCAGGTATAAATTAATAGATGTATATTTTCTGGTTTTATTTTACTATTTATATTCAATTTAGAGGTTTTATATATATAAATCACATTTTTTCGCCAGCTTCCTATGGTCAAGAATTTTGTGGTGTAAGAAATGTGTGCTCACTGTGCTCACTGGAATTTTATGATTTAAGCTATTGAGTATAGTTGACTCATATCTAAAGGCACTTTTGTGTAAATATTTACAGATTTTAAAAGAAATCACCTCATGAAAAGATTTGAAAGTTTCTTAAAACCATTATGTAGAAAATGGAAATATGTTGTACTATGAACTACGTATTCTTGCTTTGCCTATGCCTTCTATTTCCCCACCCCTACAAATTAAACCCCGTTTGACTGGTTATCAATTACAGAACAGTTTTACTGAAGTCTAAGTCGTGGGTTGCGATCACATGTAACAGTTAATTTTACATGATTACATGTAAATTTTACATATCGAACTTTGCACATCCTTCTTGCAAATATGTGCCTTAGTTCACAGTGAGGGATAATGTGGATGATTACTGTTCAGCTGTCATGTCTATTTGGGGTTTCTTTTTAAATTAAAATGCATTCCCAGCTTTATAATCATATTTAGTATGTATCTTAAAAGGCTTTCAAGTCTGTTTTATGTACATTATCTTGTCAGCTATTTGTGTTAAAGAGATAAACATGTCTGTTGATTTTTATTTAATGTTGTTCGTGTTTGTGTGTGTGTGTATGTTTATGTGTGTATTAAAAAATCCACATCCTCTGTAGCATTTACTCTGATAATTATTTATAAAATTGTTAACATAACTTATGAGTTTGTAATGCAAAAAACACTAGATAAATTGGAATAAATTATTTATGGATATTTTTAAAGAGTTTTCAGAAGAAATTAATTAGCCACTCTTAGGTTGGATATACGAGTCAAAGTAACTTAAACTTGAGTCCAAAATTATGCCTTGCTGTTTTTATGTGAAATTTATTTTAAAGGACTTACTTCACCAAAATTAAATTTCCAAGGTTTGTCATTCATAATTAGCTATCAAAGCATTTCCACATGGAAAAGGCTTTTGGAATCAAGTTTAAATTGTCTCATCTTTTGCATTTATTTCATCAGAAAAACAACAACTTGTGGGAAATAAAATTACACTTCAATTTCAGAAATAGTTTTCTCGAAATCAGAAAAAAGTATATGCCTCAAATATCTAAATACAGTTTCTAACATCAAAGGTTAGTAAGTTATCGATACAATTTTCAAAGTGTCATGATCATCTTCAGGACACCACTTTCCCTGATGAGATACTTCCCGAGGTTGGAGAAGCTAAGCCATTGGCCAATAGAACATAGCTAGTAAATGACAAAGCAGGATTGTAACTCAGGTATGATTCTCTATTTGAATACTTTTTTTCCTTTATCAAATAAAATCTCTTTTTTTTATCATACAAACAGATATATGTGAGGATAGTAGGAATGTTCTATTCAGAGGAACATAGGATTTTTCCCCCATAATTGATGTCTTACCTTTTGAATTAGGATACACTCTTGCAATTCAATTTGTATCCAGAAACTTTTCTTACTCTGAGTAGGATATAGTATCATAGAAATGGCTGTAGAAACATCATGGCAATTTTAAATATTATTGCTATATATTTTTAGTAAGTAATATATTTATGTTTATTAATATCCTAAATGTTTATGATGAAAACATAATTAATTACTCAATTAGCAATTAGAAAAAAAGATACGTGTCCATTTTTGCTTAACAGTTGTCCTAAAACCTTTTTTTAAAAAGGTAGATTATAAGACAAATGCAAGTTGTCATTATTATATATTAATTTGCTTTTAGAAAATGTGAAAATATTTTGCAAATAAAAATATGAATTAGTTAAAATCATAAAGTATGTAATGTCAAATATGCATTTTCATGTATCAGATGTTTATAAAGATAGTGGCTTTTAACTCTATTTGATTATTAAAGGGTAATATCTGGGCTTATAGTTTACATAAAACTTCACATTAAAATTTAATACTATCATACAGCAATACGTAAATTTCAAAGCACTTTCATGTTTGATTCTTAGGTTTTTAGTCATTATTCACACATCACCACATTATTCCTATTGTCATATCATCTTTCCCAATACAATAGCAAAACCATAAAATATTTTCACAAGCGTCACACTTATTTTATGTTAGGAAAACATGCATGCATTTACTATTTTTACTTCCTCTGTTTCACAGTTATTTTTCCTATAATTTTGTCTTACCCATCTGGCCAGCTTTCACTTATAGGTATTGACATGACAATGGTTGTTTGATCTTTTATTTTCCTCTTCCTTATTGTTAAACCCTATAAAAATCTTTCCCATATATGATTGAGCAAAAGTCTAGTAATCTCTCAAGCAGCATGTTAATGTTTTGTTTTCTTGTGACACCGTACCTGTATCTCCCATACTCACTCTGCCCTAAGCAAAGCTGATTAAATATTTTTCGTTGTTCAAATGCCATACCTGGTGGAAATGTCTCTAAAGGAGCAATGATGCTATACTCTAGTGGTTTGCTTAAACATCAAATTCCTTTATTATAGTGCAAGCTTCCTGAAGCAGAGAATACATATGTCTTATTCATCGTCAAGTACCTGACAGGTTTTGGGAATGATAATAATAACATAATTACAATGCACATAATATGTCAGGCATCACATTATGAAGAACACACTATTGTTATAATCTTCATTTTACAAATAAGGAATTGGAGGCACAAAGGCATAGAGAGGTTAGATAATTTGCTCAAAATCACACAGCTAGTAGAACGAAGAACAAGGTTTTGTACCTGGGTTTGAGGGTAGCAGAGTTAGCACTTGTAACCTTCACATGAAAAGAGATGGGTCACAATATAAATGCTATCAGATAAAAAAATGTTCTAAAAATAAAAAAAAAGTGTTGACACACCAAACAGCAGACAGGTGCCCAGGGTGTAGATGTGTAACAAGCACTCATACATCACTGGAAAACATCACCGAATGTATAATGAAGTGGAGAAAAGGGTATTCAGTGAAGTCCCCATGGGATAGTAATAGGTGTAGTTGGAAGACTGCTCTAATAAGTCATTTGGGCTAGAGTGAGATCTCTGACAAATGTGCTCCAGTAATAATGGAGAACTGCTAACCTGCCACGTAGAGAGAGCGTATCATGTTAACTGCAGAGCTTTTGCTTTGCTGAGTTTGGTGCTGGAGTAGAATTGCTAAGAAAATAAGGTGAAATTAAACATAAATTGTCTCTTTCACAGTAATTTTTATACCACATTATTTTTATGTAGGGCTGCTTTTTTTTAAAAAAAAAAGTTTTATTTTATGGCCAGATTACTGGAAAATATCGTCTAACTAAATGAAGTTAATTTTCTTTAGGAATCTTTCTAATGACTTCCTTTCAAAATGGCCATATTGTTGCAATTTCTCCTTAGCCGCCCTCACTGAATCAACTTTCACTACTTATAATGTGAACATAGATATTCCTGGGAGATATTTTTCATCCTAGCTCAACTCTTTTCAAATTGCACTCTCTATCTTGTAGGAAAACCATTTTTTCCTATGGATTTAATTATCATCTTTATGCTGAGTTTCCTCAAATGTATGTGCACAGCCCTGGCCATTTTCCTCAGTTCCAGACTTGTATATTCAACTATTCAGTAACTTATTGTTAATACAATTAATATTATTAATAATGACTAATAGTAATTGAAAATCTATAAGATGCCAGCCACTATTTTAGATTTTACATATATTAATGCTTTTAACACAGAAATGAAATGCAATCAATATTATCATTATCTCTATTGTACCTTAAATAAATGGAGGTAAAAAGAGATTACATAGTTTGTCCTTAGTCTCAACTGTATCTAGAAATCTCCACAGGGGCTCAACCTGAACAGGCTTTAAAACTGAATTCATTATCTTCCCAGTAAAAATTGTTCCTCCTTCTGATAAGTCCCTTTTGGTTACATTTGATCCTTAGACTACCATTGTAAATGTGAACTTTCTTACTTGTAGAAAAAAACATAAATTCCATTTTAATTATTTGCATAAATGCAGGAGAAACTCTTTCATAGCTAATCTTTCCTCATTCATAATTCACACTTATGAGCATATACAGACACTAATCAAGGTATTTTGGAATATTTGTAAGTCCAAGAGAAAAAGAAATTCACAAACAATCCTTAATGCTTTGTTTCTTAAATTGTAGTTCATTTTATTTTAGCAATTTATCATCACTCCTTGTGTTAAAAATCACATCTAGATTGTATTATGTTAGAATCCTAGAGGGCTCATGCTAATGTTCTGTGCCCTCATTTAATGATGTATTTATTTACTGAATAAATACTTATTGAACATGTATTATGTGGCAGGCTTTACACCATGCTAGAAAACATGGTACTACTGTCAGTTACATTTTGTCTATTTCAAGTTGAAAAAAGTAAATTATTCAAGGTATTCATTAAATTATTTTACTTTAACTTATTCCTTACATGTTTCAAACCCTCTTACTATCTTGTTACATTACTTCTCATGAGATGTGGAATTAAATTATTTTAACTTATCCAACAAATATTAATTGAGCACTCACCCATTGTATTGTACTAGGATGATGTCATGTTGTTAAAACACACAGAGTCCATCTCTCTTTAGAACTGCCTTGTAACCTGTAAAAAAGATTTTGCACAAGTAATCATACACAGAAAAAGAGTTATAAAGGAGAAGAATGTGCCATGGGAAAAGGCAGGCCCAACCTAGTCTGAGTGGTCTCAGGAAGGCCTCTGTGAGGAAAGTGATGTTTAAGCTCAGACATAAAGGACAAATTGGAATTATGGAAAAGGAGAAAACATGTTGGAAGAGGAACATTTCAGGCAGAAGAGACAATGGCAAATCTGAGGAACTGGAAAATATCACATAAGTCTGGAATATAGAACACCAGGGGAGATACACTGAAGTGATCTCTTTCTTGCTCCATTAGCTTCTACTCTGCACCTCTTTGTAGCTTCTGAAATATTTCATTCAGGAACAAACGTGCTTAGTTTTTGTTTGAACAAAGGTGACATTCACTTGCTCCTTACAGCAATCATATTAGATAGGAGTCATTATTACAATTGTGACTAATGAAGAGTGGATAGGGAACATGCCCATATTCATTCAGGGATCTACAAAGGGTCAGAACCAGGCATGGAGACAGCTCTTTGGCCTCCAGCCCCTGATCTTTCTATTGTATCATATGCTGTTCTACTCGCTAGTGAGTACATAGCAGTGTGGTTTGAACCATGCTGCACTTTACTATGCAGCTCAGAAAATGACCTGTGCCTGTGCCTTTCAAATGCTGTGTTTTGTTTACCCTGGAATAGATTTTTGTACACCACAATAGATCAAAATACCTCTCCTCAGTGAATTTTTCCTTTTCGTTTTTAAAAAGATCAAATGAATCTTCACACCTTCATTTTTGATAATAAAAATATCTCAATCACATATCACATTTTTGTGATAATTTCTATTATTTCTTTCCAGTTGATTTTATCAAAGAGAATTTTAAATGAAATATATTTGAATATAATTAATACTTTTATTATATATAATTAATTATTATATATGATTAATTATATTGTTAGATTTATTAGATTTATTTATTACATATGATTACATATAATAATAATAATAATATAAACTCCTGTTGAATCTTCTCCAAAAATGTTTATTATAGGAAATATTGAAAAGCATAAGCACATGAAAAGGGTTTGACCATCTATTTGGAGCATTTCCTTTGATCTTCTAGTCTTCGTTTCCTAAGCTTTTCACTAAGTACTGCGATGCTCCTTTCCCCTCAATCCAATGTTCTCCATCTGTTCTCTCAAATGTGATCTTTGCCATTGGAATGTAGGATTTAAGCCATAGTAACCCATGAAAAAGACATACCTGTGCTGAAAGTCAAGGAGAATTTCACATGTTGAATCGAGGCTATGCGTTTGTGTCAGTAGTTGCTCTACTTATTAGTTAATTGGCTTTCAAATAATTGGATCTAGTTTTAGGTTTCAAAGGTACTGACAGTTACTACTATTGTGCAATTAATTATCCATTTCTTTCTAGTGTCTAACCTGTACTTAATCAATCAAAAGGAGCCACATGTTGATCAGAAATGATAACCAGAAAAGAAAATAAGTAGTTTAAGTTGTCTGTAAATTAAATATTTGTTTTTCCAGGTGTAAAGAGTTGCCTGTGCATCACACCTTCCCTAGTTCATCACCCTGGGGATGGTTTTCGAATTACATGATGTTCATTCATTCATTAATAATTTCTCACTCATAAATATTTATTGTATCCATTATGCATCAAACAACGGAAAAAGGCTGAAGTCTATTGATGGAGACAGACATGTAGAAGGATTATTATATGTAATGTAATCCTTCATTCACCAAATATTTATTGAATACCTGTTATTAACACCAGGCATTGTTCCAGATAATGGGGATAGAGAGGTAAACAAGTCTTAAAAAAAAAAAGTATTTATTCTCATGCAGATTACTCTCTTTTAAAGGGGACTGACAATAAACAAATGGTCAAAAAAATACGTATCAGGATATTCTGAGTAATATGAAGTGAAAAAAGCAAAGTAAAGAGGTAGAGATGGATGGGGTATTATTTTTTATAAGGAGGTCAGGGAAAACATATCACCCTGAAGTATGGGTAAAATTTGAGCAGAAATGTATATGAAAGGAGGAAGTTTTTTGAATATCTGAGTGAAGAGAGTAGGAATGAGAGGCACCTGGAAGTATATAGTAGTAATATTTCTCTGAATAGAAATTTACATAAATCATTGAAGCTGAAATAGCTTAGATAGTTCAGAAGAGCCAGTGGCTTGAACACAGTAAGCTGGAAGACAGTAGTTAGAAATAGAGTCAGGAGTACCAAAGGTCTAGATCTTTTAGAGTTTTGGGTCATGTTAAGGACTTTACATTTTATTCAAATGTGATAATGCCAATAAGGAATTTGGAATAAGAAAATGACATGACCTAATTTATGCATTAAAATTGGCTGTGGTTGAAAAAATCACTAACCTTCACTGAATGTTACTGTGTGCAAACACTGTGCAAAGCAATTTTGTCTTGAATAATGTGTATCATCCTTAGATAAACTCTGTCAACTCTAAGGTATATTATATTCCTCTTATTTAACAAATGAAGAAACTTAGATGCAGAAATTATCCAACTCTGTGGTCACAGAGCTGGTGATGTTTGAGCTGGTCATTGAAACCAGCAAATCTGGCAGTATAAAACACGTTGCTTCATCAAGGAACTAGACCACAGAGGAATATGAAGAAAATAGGAAGGTAGAAGCTATACTGAAAGTCCAGGTGAGAGATGACACCTGGAGTAGTGTGAGAAGTGGGTGACCCAAACCTTGAGCAGAAATACTACAGGATGCAATGATAGATTGCATGTGAGAGTATAGACCGACAGACAGTAGGCAAACCGTGGTGCTATTTACTGAGATTAGAAATGGGCGGGGGAGCAGGAAAAGGCTTGTTTCGTTTGTTTAATTGCTTGATTTTATTTATTGGATGCGGTAGAAAATCTAGGTTTATTTTGTTTTGAAAGAAATTTGAAATAGCTATTTAGACTGGCAAGTGAGACAGTCAAGCGGGCACTTAGATACACTCATCTTAAGACATAAAATTAGAGAGTCCTCAGCACGGAGATTGCATTTAAAACCCCAAGATTGGATAAAACACTACCAAAAGTTCTAAGTGTTGGTTCCTGGAGACTGTAGTATCTAGAAGTGGGGAAATGAGGGGAAATCAGGGAAGAAGACAGAGAAGGAGCAGCCAGTGAAGTTGGAACAAAATCAAGAGAGTTTGGTGTAGTCAGTTTAATTTTTAATAGAGTATTATTAGAGAACATGGAGGTTATGGAATTCCTTATAGCAGGTAACTTCTAAGCGAAACCGGATATGCTGAAGCTGGTCACACAGAAAAAGAGGCAAAGTTAATATCCCCTTAGATGCCCATCTAGACATCATGTAGAAATAAAGCACATTGAATATCATGCTTTCATTACTCAGTGAGTACCTAAAACAAGGACCAAATGTGCAAAGATACAGTGTAGGAACTCAAAATTTAAAAAGTCAGGAAGCCATTGCTTACATAGTGTCATGGTCACTGAAACAGGAGTTTTGCAAAGACCTAATATCTTATGTCCCTAAGATACCAGAACAGCACATTTCTGAGCCCATCAGAATTAGAATGAGTATCTTATCTAAGATTCTGTATGGAATGACACTGGTTCTGAGTGCTTTGTTCACTTCATACTACCATGAGAGCAATCAACAACAACAACAAAAAGTGAAACGATCACTCTAAAGATAATTAAGCTGAGTATTTGCAACAATTTGTTGCAAACGCAGTTGAACCATGGTTAAGACCATGAGATATGGAAGGAGACATATCAGGTTCAAATCAAATAGGTGCTCTACAACCTATTATGTGTTAGTTGGGAATTTGTTTACTCTCTCTCCTATTTCCACATCAGGAAAATGAAGTATCTATTTCTTAAATAGAGATTACATGATATAATACATTAGGGTACATAACACAGTGCTTGGCCTAAGGTAATAATTGATCAACCTATGTTGCCTTGTGTTGTACCATGTCAGTTTATAATGTGAGCATTTCTAAATACTGTATCATTAGTCTGTGAAAATTTATTTTAAGGACTTAGGAATGCTACATTTAGATAACTATTTTCTTATTACTAAGCATGAAGGCTCTACATTTATATTATTAATACTATTTCTCTGAATATAAACTTACCTAAATCATTGTCTACATCTTTGATTGGCATTTCTTGACATATTTAATGTCCTTGATTCTTTTTTAGTCTATGATTTATATTTCATGAAACCAAATTACAGTTTTACAATAATAGCTAAGAGCTTCCTTCGTTAATTTACAGATTTTTCTGCCCAACATTTACCACAAAAAAAATCACATATCATTATAATGTTCCTTTGTGCTACGTTTTTCTTAAATTTATAGAGATAATGAAAAGGAAAATTAGCTGCAGTCCGAAAACTCCTTTTAAAGTATGCATCTGAGGACATCTTTACAAAGCTGTTTAAAACAGCATAGAGCTTTACTTATGCCAAAGAAATTCTCCCCTATCACACATTTTAGAGGATATGATGCATCCTACATTCCTTTTCTTTGAGTTAACATTGTATAATTCAGGACATAGATGATGAAGACTATGGTTTTACTAACTAAATGATTATTAGTGTTTTAGGGGAATTATTGTCCAAAGAATAGAGACTCTCTTTTTCCGGCCAAGCTAAACTTGAATTAATTAAATCTCTTTATGAAGCAGATGTTGAAAAACTTGGAAATTCAGTGGGCAGGAAGGCATCAGTCAGAAAAGATTTGTTTAAATTATTAATTAGTTTTTAAACATAGCTCTTTTTACTCTTATTTATTTTTAGCAATTTAATCAGATATTCCTGGAATAGGTTTTGCAGCCCTTCTGCAGTTGTGGTTTCTTTCTTTGACTTGTTTCAGAAGTTACATCATTGTCAACCTTCCCCTTTGCTTATGATGGGAAGACAAAGAAAGGTGTGCCGGAGGTCAGGCTCTATGAACCTGACATAATCACTGATTTCCCAAGTCAAGATGCACAACAAGCGATGACATCTGTTTACCATTCTTCCTGTTTTTATTTTTGGCACTGGAAAGACTAGACTTCAACGAAGTCTCATAGAAGAGCACTAATCACTATTAATAGTTTAGAAGTGATGTAATGGCCAATATTAGACCTTACTCTTGTAAGTTTAAAAGCCTCAGTAATGGGAATAGTTATTGATTTTTTGGTCAAGCATTCACGTAATTTTTTTAACTCATGCTACCTGTAGAAAAAAATAGTTTCAAAAGTGTATCTGCTATTAAGAAAATAATCCTGGCTGGGCACAGTGGCTCACGCCTGTAATCCCAACACTTTGGGAGGCTGAGGCAGGTGAATCACCTGAGGTCAGGAGTTCAAGACCAGCCTGGCCAACATGGTGAAACCACATCTCTACTAAAAATACAAAAATTAGTTGGGCATGGTGGCATGTGCCTGTAATCCCAGTTCCTTGGGAGGCTTAGGCACTAGAATTGTGTGAACCCGAGAGGTGGAGTTTTCAGTGAGCCGAGATCACACCATTGCACTCCAGCCCAAGTGACAGAGCTAGACTCCGTTTCAAAAAAAAAAAATCATCCAGCTCAAAGTACCAAGTTTTTTATTCCAAAACACAGTACACAATACAGTGACCTAGGATCTTTTCTTTTGAGGAAATAATTCTAACTTCAAATATTTTAATTGGGCTTTAATAACGCTGAGGGAATGTTGTGAGTCCCCCATGGGCTGAAATTCTCAAGTGGAGTCAGGGCTGAGTAGAATAAATTGGTGCTTTTCGTGGATTGTTTTTAAGTTGGTGTTAGATATTCCTTCCAGTTCTAATTTGTGGCTACCAGATGCTCTGAAGCTCAGCTTGTGCTTTTGGGCTTTTGCTTTATAATCTTGTCAAATCTGGCTAGGAAATTTTTTAAGGTGCAAGGTTACTAAGTGTGATGATATTGTATAAAGAAATATACTGTTTTTGTCGGGCATGGGGGCTCACGCCTGTAATCCTAGCACTTCGGGAGGCCGAGGCAGGCAGATCACGAGGTCAGGAGTTCGAGACCAGCCTAACCAACATGGTGAAACCCTGCCTCTAGTAAAAAAAAAATACAAAAATTAGACGAGCGTGGTGGTGCACGCCTGTAATCCCAGCTACTTGGGAGGCTGAGGCAGGAGAAATGCTTGAACCCAGGAGGGGGAAGTTGCAGTGAGCAGAGATCGTGCCATTGCACTCTAGCCTGGGCAACAGAGTGAGATTCTGTCTCAAAAAAAAAAAAGAAATATACTGTTCTTTGGACTTAAATCTTCTACCATTCCCTAGCAGTGTGATTTGGGGCAAGTTCCTTCTCTAGCCAAACATCACTTTCATCATCTGTGACACTAGAATTTTCATACCTATCTGGCAAGCTTATGATAAGAAATAAATATTATGTAGCACCAATAACAACTAAGCTATAAATTGAGGTGTTATTCTTGACTCCTCTTCTCCTCTAATCCTCTAGTTCCTAAATCCAACAAATTAACAAGTACTATCAGCTTGACCTTCAAGATATTTTCCAAATGCACCCACCCCACTTCATCAAATCTGTTATTGTGTTAATCCAACAGGCATCATTTCTCACCTGAAGTAGTTAATTAGCCCCTTAAGTGGTCACCCTGCTTTCACTCTTGCTTGCTCAGTCTTGGCATTTTATGTAAGATCTCCAGAGTGGCCAGAAGGATCTCTTAAAAATACAGATAAAGAGGCCGGGCACAGTGGCTCACGCCTGTAATCTGAGCACTCTGAGAGGCGGAGGCGGGTGGATCACCTGATCTCAGGAGTTCAAGATCAGCCTGGCCAACATAGTGAAACCCCATCTCTACAAAAATACAAAAATTAGCCGGGCATGATAGCAGGTGGCTGTAATCCCAGCTACTCGGGAAGCTGAGGCGGAAGAATCGCTTGAACTTGGGAGGCAGAGGTTGCAGTGAGCTGAGATCGGGCCATTACACTCCAGCTTGGGAGACAGAGTGAGACTCCATCTCAAAAAAATAAAAATTAAAATTAAAAATTAAAAAAAAACAGATAAAATATCCTACTTATTCTCTGCTTAAAACCCTCCGGTAAATTTCATCTTATTCAGAATAAATCCCAACTTTCTCTCATGGCCTACAAGGTTCTGCATCTCCTTGCCCTCCTTCCTCCTCTATGGGAGGAGTCTGATTCGTCCCGTATGGCTTTTCCCCTCACTCACTCTGATCCTGTCACACTGACCTCTGACTGCTTTCCCATGAGGGGGCCAAACTCTGGTCGCCTTAGGGCCTCTGCCGACACTGATTCCTTTGCTTTCTACTCGGGAGTCTGAGGCAGGAGAATGGCATGAACCTAGGAGGCGGAGCTTGCAGTGAGCCGAGATCGCGCCACTGCACTCCAGCCTGGGCGACAGAGCAAGACTCCGTCTCAAAAAAAAAAAAAAAAGAAAAGAAAACAGCTTCCCATAAATGTCCCCTCCAGCCTTTCCTTATCATTTAGGCTTTCCTCCTCCCCTCCTTCTAATTTAGAACAGCTACTCCAGTCATTCTCTACTGGAGGGTCAAAGGGGCTAGAGAATTTTCAAAGGTGCATTGTTACTGTGTGATGATATTGCATAAATAGGTATACTGTTTTACTGACCCTGTTTTACTTTCTTCCTGACAGTTAACCCTGACTGCAAAAACCTTATTTACTTACTTATTTGTTAACTGTCTGTCCCTCCCCCACCAGAATATAGGATTACCAAGGAGCTGTCTCACTCACCATTGTATTTCTGGCACAAAAGACAGTGTCTTACAAATAGTAACTAGTCAAAAAAATATAAGATGAATAAATACACAGATCTTCTACTATGCTCGACACTTAGTAAATGTTCGATTAAAATTGTTGTTACACATCCTTCTATTCAATTTCCACTAGGTAATTCTACTTCAGATGGAAGAAGTCTATTGTCTTGGTCATAGTTAATATCTCTCCAGAGAAATTGATAAATAAGCCTAGCCTTCAGTGTTGACATTATTACTTAGCACTTGTTAGATAAATGTTGTAATCTGTGTGTTCATAGATCTAGATCATAATTGTTTCATATTATGAACTAAAAGGTTATCAAGAATGAGAAAGCACAATGATGTTTATCTTCAATCAGCAAAATATTCTGACTGGTATTGCATTAATGTGAATTATACATTTTCTCGGCCACAATGAAGACGGTGTGCTGCTGTGGGAAAAACCAGCTTAGAGTCAGCAGAACAGCATTTATTAAGTGCTTATTCTTTATTGGTGTTAGGTATAAAAAGGGGTATAAAATGTGGTCCTTGCTCTTTAAGCAGCTTTTACTGTCATTCCATTGCTAAATATAAATGATCCTGTTTATTAAAAGGTTGAGTTATTGATTTGGAAAAACAATATTTTTCCAATCCAACATTCCCTAATATTCCCTGGCACAAAACAGCTTTTTTCGTGTGAGCATTTTCCATCCCTCTTAAAATAGAAGAGAACGGTATTCTCCAATGTTTCTAATATTTCCTTCAGTTTTTTTTCTGAAGTCTGTAAAACAGAATACAGCTGCTGACATTGAAATGAGATTCCATGAAACAGTAAGTGCATAGAATGCCAAGGTAAATGGGCTGTTTATTAAGTTTTTTCTGATTCCATACCATACAAGAGATGTTCCATCCTGTCACTAGCTATAGTTAAGGACAATTTACAACAGTATAACAGGAATTCTGCTCTTCCTCCAAGTCAGCTAAGGTGGATATATAAGAGAACCTCAATAAACATTTGCCACAAAGAGGAAAGAGAAAACAAAAACAAAAACTGGAAAGCTGTAATTGAAATACACCACCTAGCATATTCAAATGTGTGTGTGTGTGTGTATCTCAAAACCAATCATATTAACAGACAAAAATGTATACGTGTGTTAATATGATTGTGTCAATATCTGTGTATCTGTTAATATGATTGGTTTTAATGTTAAATTGTCCTAACATTCCAGGAATAAGTCCTATTTGGTCATGGTGTATTACATTTTTAATACGTTTGGGGGTTAGTTTTGTCAGAATTGTATTAAAATTTTTGTATCTGTGTTTATAGGGAATATTGGCCTTTAATATTTATTTTTTGAATTTTTTTAATTTTTGATTCAGAATAATGCTGACCTCAGAGAATAAGTTGGGTAATGGATAATATTCTAACCCCCTCAATTTTTGGGGAGGAATTGGTATATAGTTGATATTAATTCTTGATGCAAAGTTAGGAGGTATTCATCTGGGTAAGCCACTGGCACCTGGAGTTTTTTGTGAGATTTGTAACTGAAGATTCCAATAAATATAAGACTATTTACATTATTTATTACTTCTTAAGCACATTTTGGTAGTTTATGTCTTTCATGAAATGTTTCCATTTGATTGAAGTTGTAGTATTTATTGGCATGAAGGTGAATATCTTATTCCCTTATTATAATTTTAATAGCTATAAAAAAAACTATAGGGACAATAGCTTTATCAGTCCTGATGTTGGAAGGTTGGTAGTTTGTCACCTCTCTATTATTTCATATCTATATGCTTACAGAAATCATCAATTTTATTGATTTTCTCAAAAAATCTTTCAGTGTCATGAATATTCAACATTATGTTTATGTTTTTATTTCATTGATTACCATTCTGACCTTCGTTATATTTTTTCTGCTGCTGCTTTTAGCTTCATTTGCTCTTCTTCTTACAGTTTCTTCAACAAGAATCATCAGTCATTAATTTTAGATCTTTCTTCTTATGAATTTAATTATTTTATGCTAGACATTTTCTTCTAAGTACCATTTTAACTTCACATAAAATTTAAATGTAGTGTTTTTTTATTCAATTCAAAATACTTTCTAATTTCTCTTTTGAGTACTTACTGACCCATGGTTATGTAGAAGTATGGTATTTATTATCTGAATATTTGAGGGCTGTGTAGATATGTTTTTGTTACTGATTCAAATTGAATTTGTGATTTGAATGCATTCTTGATATGACTTGAACTCTTTTAAATATATTGAGATTTGTTAATCTTTAACATAGCTACTACACTCCAAAACTGAAGTCACACACTCATTACTATAAATTACTTGTTGAAATAATCTACCTTGAAGAGAAAGAAAATTAGGAAAGAGAATTTAAATGATTCCTCCAAACCATACATTTATAAATATTGCCATATTTAAAATGTTTGAAAGTCATGAATTCTCCATTAATGGAAAAGCAGTTTGCTGTTGGGAACAGAAAATAACTCAGCGATAGTTTACCAAATGCTTTAAAATTTAAAAGCTGTACTGTTTGGATTTACACTTGTGCAGCATTCTTGTCATTAGAATAACAACTGCAAAGTGCTTTATTCTCACCTTCTCTCAAGTAAAATCTAAAGAAAACTCCAATGTATCCAATGTTTGTAATTTCTGTTTAAAGTGAATCTAAAAACTTTCTAAATTTAGTTTATGGTAAATACTTCAAAATACCTAAAAGAGGTACATTTCAATCACTTAAAGCTGTGAAAATTGTTTCAGATTCACTGCTTTAAAGGGTCTTCAAATACGTTTTCTTTTCTTTTTTTTTATACTTTAAGTTCTAGGGTACATGTGCACAACATGCAGGTTTGTTACACGTGTATACATGTGTCATGTTGGTGTGCTGCACCCATTAACTCATCATTTATATTAGGTATTTCTCCTAATGCTATCCCTTTCCTATCCCCCCACCCCACTACAGGCCCCGGTGTGTGATGTTCCCCACCCTGTGTCCAAGTGTTCTCATTGTTCAATTCCCACCTATGAGTGAGATCATGCGGTGTTTGGTTTTCTGTCCTTGTGATAGTTTGCTCAGAATGATGGTTTCCAGCTTCATCCATGTCCCTACAAAGGACATGAACTCATCTTTTTATGGCTGCATAGTATTACATGGTGTATATGTGCCACATTTTCTTAATCCAGTCTATCATTGATGGACATTTAGGTTGGTTCCAAGTCTTTGCTATTGTGAATAGTGCCACAATAAACATACGTGTGCATGTGTCTTTATAGTGGCATGATTTATAATCCTTTGGGTATATACCCAGTGATGGTATCACTGGGTCAAATGGTATTTCTAGTTCTAGATCCTTGAAGAATCGCCACACTGTCTTCCACAATAGTTGAACTAGTTTACACTCCCATCAACAGTGTAAAAGCATTCCTATTTCTCCGCATCCTCTTTGACAGAACGTTACTTCATTCCAAATTAATATCAGATATTTTAAAATAAAAAAGATCAGTTCTATACAAAGATAAAATGTTACTCAATACCTGAAGGTTCACATTTTAAATTTATTTTTTATTTTTATTTTTTTTGTCAACAGGTGATCCATGAAATAATGCTACACCCTTAAATTCCAGAAGATGGCATGGTTTTTCTAACCTCCTGTGGATATGGGGCATGATCAATCTATTATATATGATTAATACAAGTTCATGCTTCTTGTTTTATGGTGAAACAACATTAAAGAATCCAATTTAGATTGACTGAAGCATGAGTATAATAATCCTTGAATGTGATTGTACTTACTTAATACACCAGTTTAAATCCATTATCGTGAGACTTAATGTACTATGGTCCATCCATCTTCATTAGTTTCATTTTTAGTACGACGAGGAGATTCCCTATCTTTCTCAGCTCTCCATGAGGCCTTCTCTTTTTCACATTCTGTTTCTCGGTCTGGGTCTCTTTCTCAGCCTCTTGAAAGCGCTGGGAGAGCAAGTCAACGAGGAGGGCCCCACTTTTCTGCCCGGTCATCTTTCCTGTCATCAGCACGTCTCCAAGAACTTACTTCTTCATATTCTGACATTGTTGTCTCTTAGATCTCATCTTTCTCTTAGATCACACCAGAGATTTGTTTTATGGGCCAGAATTTGGTCTATCATGCCTAATATTCTGGGTGCAGTTGAAAATAATATTTATACTGCAGTTAATGAGTAGAGTGATCTATAAATGTCATTTAGGCTAGGCTGGCTGATGGTATTGTTCAAATCTATATTTACACTAATCGTTTATTTGCTTTATCAGTTATTGAGATTACAGTTTTGAAATCTCTATCACTGTCGATTTTCTATTTCTTCTTACAGATCTATAAGTTTTCTTCTCATGTATTTTGGGTTTCTGTTATTGGGTGTATAAATATTTATGATCAGTGTGTCTTTTGATGAATTGACCTCTTTGCTACCTGGTAATATATTTTTCTTACTCTATTTTGTCTGATGTTAATATAGCCACTCTAATTTTGTTTAATTATTGTTAGCCTGCATCTTTTCCATACTTTATTTTTAATTTATTTGTATCATTATAGAGTGAATTCAGTGGAGGCATCATCTAGTTGAGTCCTAATTATTTATCCAATTTGATAATCTCTGTCTTTTAGTTGGGGTAAAAATAGACGTATAATATGTTTATTGATATGGGTGAGTTCAAATACACCATCTTGATATATACTTTACATTTGTTATATCTACTCTTCATTTCCTTTTTTCAATTACTTATATTCTTTAGTATAAATATACATTTTCTTTAGAATATAGAATATAAAAGTCATAAAATGGAATTTGAAGATTCTATTTTACTTTCTTTTTAACTTCTAGGAGTTAAGCTCTTTGTTATGTTATTGTAGGCATCACTTTAGAGTTTATTGTATGTATTTTTTACTTATAATCTACATGCACATGATATTCTTTCATATATAAAATTATAACCCAATGACAGTATAATTATTTTATCTTCTGATTTTTGTGCTATTATTATCATACATTTTAGTTCTATATATGTTATAAATGCTACATTTCAACATTTGCTTTACACAATGAATTATGTTTTAAAGATATTACATTTGCTTTACACAATGAATTATGTTTTAAAGATATTTAAATAATAAGAAAATTCCTTCATATTTATCATTCTAATTACTATTTCCCTGCTCTTTTGGGTAGATCCAGATTTCTCTCTGGTATCATTTTACTTTTATTTAAAATATTTCTTTTAATATTTATTGTAGTGATGATCTATCAGTAATGAATTATTTCTGCTTCTTTTTATTTTGGAAACATCTTCATTTTACCTTCATTTTAGAAAGACAATGTTTCCATGACTTAAAATTCTAGGGGAATGTATATATATGTACACAGACATACAAACATTTTGGTGCATTAAAGATAATATTCCAACTTGTCTTGTAACTTGCATTATTTCTGATGAGAAATCTGTCACCTTTTTCTTGGTTCCTCTGTATGCAGTATGTCTTTCACTAACTGCTTTACATCTTTCCTTTTTATTATTGATATTAGGCAATTTACTCTGATATGCCTTGTATACTGTACTTTATGATTTTTGAAGTTGGGTTCATCGAGTTTCTTAGATTTGTCAATTTACAGTTTTCAACAAATTCAGAAAATTTTTGGCCATTAGTTGTAAAATATATTATTGTTGTTTCCCTCTCCTTACTTTGGAGACTCCACTTATGCATATTTTGATCACTTGAAGTTTTCCATTATTTTTTCAGGTATTCGTCTCCCTCGGTTTCATTTAGAGGGTGTCTTTTGCTATGTCTTCAACTCTCTAATATTTTTTTCTGCAACATCTAATCTGGAGTTAATCCTATCCACTGAATTTTTCATTTTAGACTCACAGATTTTTTCTAGAGAGGTTCAGTTTGGGTCTTTTAAAAGAATCTCTGCCATATCACTTCTTAACATGTTTACTCTTCCTGGCAGCTTCTTAAGTGCATGAAATAGAGTTAAAATATTTTTAAATGTTCTTGCTTATTAATTAAATGTTTTGCATTATTTCTGGTTTACTTTTAATTGATCGATCTTTTTCATTATGGATTATATATATTTTTTGCTTCTTTGTTGTCATGCCTAGTAATTTTTTAACAAGTTTGAGGCATTGTGAATTTTACCTTAATGAATGCTGAGTATTTATGTTTTGTAAAATAATACTGAGCTTTGTTCTGTGACAATTGAGTGACTTGGAATAAGTTTAATTGTTTTGGGTCTTGGTTTTAGGCTTCCTTAGGGAAGATCAGGGGCTATTTAGAGTTAATTTTTTCCACATTCCTGAAGCAAGACCCTTCTTAGTACTCTGACTGGTGACATGTGAATTACGAGTAACTCTGTTCCTGCTGTGGAGAAGAGCCACTATTCTTGGCCTGTTGTGATCTCTAGGCACTATTTTCTCTAATATATGTGGGTGGTTCTTTCTGGCCTTGAGGAGTTTCTTCACACATGTGTGCTTATCAGTACTTAAATGAACACCATCTACAGATGCATGCTGGGAATAGGCTACCCCTGGACAGCTGGCTCAGACAGCCCCGCCGCAGAGTTCCTCTGCAGATACTTGGAGTCTGTTTTTCCTGCAGTTCTCTTCCCTCTCGCACTCTTCTGTGAACTCCAGCCACCTTGCCCCCTAGACTTCCAGTTCCACCTCCTCAACTCTGAGAGGCTGGCCTCTGTGTGAGTTGCCACTGTCTGCACTATGTCCTGGAAACTTTCTGCAGTCAGTAAACTGGAGTTCACTTCAGTTGTTTCCCATCTTTCAGGAATAACTGGTTTTTGTTCCCTCATGTCATGTGACTTGTGAGCTGTTTTCTTGTAATTCACCTAGTTTTCTAATCTTTTAAGGCCCCAGAAGGTAAATCTGATTGCTTTTTCTCCATCTTGGCCAGATTTGAGCATCAACTATAAGGCGCATTTTTAATAGGTTATTGTGAAGAGTCAATAAAAGTGTTGGCCACTCTGAAGATTCAAGAATGTTAAATAACACAATAAATACTCACTCATAATATTTTCATATATTAGCAACTAAAGAAACAGGACTAGAAACAAAAGAAATTCTAAGTGGTGAGGAGAGTTATAGTGGGAAAGCAATATAATGAATTATGAAAAAAATAAGTTTTGGAAACACAGCAAGACTTAAGAAGACAGGATGACTGGAAGCAACAAGGAAAGGTTGTAAAATTAACTGACTAAGAAGGAGCCAATGGCATTCCCAGGAGGCACAGTTAGGGCTTTCCCTCCACACATACGGAGGGGGAAGCCTTAGCATGGTTAGTTGGTTTCCACTAGCGTATTTGGTCCTTTCTTATTCTTTATTGGCATTCTTCCACTGCTTCCAGATGCACGCTGGGAATCAGGCTACCACTGGACAGCTGGCTCAGACAGCTGCAGCCATAGTTAACAAGTAGCTGAAGCAAGGAATTGTTTACATGGTCGCAGTCGTTTTCCCTTTCCTGCTGATGTGACTGTTAAATGTTATGGGGGCACATTCACTTCATTGGGTACATTGATAATTATAAATATGTTTAGAAAAATAATATACATATTATTTATACATATTATATATGCAAAGCAAAAGCATATACATAAAATAAAAAGATGACTATATGTATATGTGTATATATCAAAAGAATTACTTGTCTATTATCAGTTTTGCCCTGCTTTCACCAATGTACCATCTCATGAAGACATTTTAGTTCCTGAGTGAATCAGATTGATTCTTTCAATGTAATAATATAATTTATAATTTAATAGTTAATATTATAATCATGAATTTATTTATACCACAAATATTCATTAGGGATCTATTTTTTGATGTTTTAATTATTACCAACTTTTTAAGAGTCCAGAGTTTGATAATTTAAAGTATAATTAGTGCTGACACTCTTTTTCTGTCTTTATAGCAGCTGTTAGTCAGTTCAAAGAAAAAAAAATTATTGTCTAAAGAGAATAATATAGTTGATTGTATTTTGCTTCATGTTAAAAAGACAGGAAAGATATTTCTGTCTGAAATTACATCTATTATCAGAATGACTGATCAGGAAACAAGGGGGATTTTTCATCACTTCTAAAGTAAGATGAAGGCAGTACTTACTTAGAAAAATATTAAATATACATATGGTTACAATAATTATATGGTGTCAGAAATGTATTCACTTTTGTAGGAAAGAGTCTTTTAATTTTAAAATTATATTTCCTATATTCAGTGTTTTGTCTATTCTAGCTTCCCTGGATCCACACGTTTGATACCATAAGTTTCCATGTGTTTATCCAAGCCATACATACAATGAATACAGCATGATATAAATGTTGCATGTGAATCAACAATAAGATAATGACTAAATCTTAATTTGCGCTATGTCTATTTCCTCAGCTTCTTCCTATTATTTTCCATTGTCTACAAACACTTCTAATTTCAGATATATCAAGATTATATGACCTATTTTCTCAGACTTATGCCTGGAGAACTCAGCGATTTGTACAATTTCTGAAAGAGCCATTGGTGTGCTGGTAAATTGGCATGCCATGAGGAAAAGACAAGACTGATTTGCCTCATCTGTTGGTCTCCATGGCGTAAATACTGCCACTGAGGTTGATTTCAAGCTACCTGCATGTTAGTTACCATACCGCAAATTTCCTGAATATTTATTTACTGGCTCTCATTAATCAGTATAAGCTGGCTTTAGCATGCCACCTATTCATTGTTAGTAGAATTTGGCCAAAAAAACCATCAGATCTTCTTGTAAAATCTTATTAAATACTTATTGGAAATCTCAGATATATACTGACTATCATGATCTACTAATCAGCCACTAGCTTTTCTCAAGATGAATATAATCACCTCTACCATACATATCTTCTCCCTGAGAAACCTGCTTCACACATACTTTCAGTTTCTTCAATCTCTTTTGTTTTTTTCAGCAGATCATTTATGTTTTTTAAAGTTTCACCTAAGGTCTTCTAAATTAGAGTGATCAATTTTGAGTTTCCTTGCTAGTTAAATTTTATTTTTAAAGAGTCAGACTTTTGAGTGGCATTAAACTTAACGTTAAAAAGACAATCTCATGGTGAAACCCCATCTCTACTAAAAATACAAAAAAAATTAGCCAGGCGTGGTGGCGAGCGCCTGCAGCCCCAGCTACTCGGGAGGCTGAGGCAGCAGAATGGCGTGAACCCAGGAGGCGGAGCTTGCAGTGAGCCAAGATTGCGCCACTGCACTCCAGCCTGGGCGAAAGAGCGAGACTCCGTCTCAAAAAAAACAAAACAAAACAAAACAAAAAAAAGACAATCTCAATTGAGGCATTAAATAACAATTTTATTATTTAGGCATAAACCCGCGATGTGGAAATGTGTTCTTAATTAAACATCAAATTCCAATTTGATCTGAAAAAGTGATGCCCCAAACTAAATATTAAAATAAATTTAATAATAGTTTTATTTAGTTTTCAAATAATATTATCTTCTACAGTTATTCAGATAGAACACAAAACATAAGTTTAATAAATTTAAGTGTAATCATTGTTCAATAATGTCTTCTGTAACTTAAGATTTTTTTCAACTTTCCACCTTGGAGTAGATACAATAATTGAGGCTACAGCAATGATTTTGGCCCTTTATGAGAGATTTCTTTAAGCCCTAGTTAGATAAGTGATCTGAACACAAAGTTCAATCTTGTGTCTCATGCTTATGAAAAACCTTTTAATATTTTGGGGAAGCAGCAGAACATAGTGGAAAGAAGCCACAATCTATTGTCAGAAACAAACATGAGTTCAAATTCTATCTCTGCAATTCTATAACTTTCTCATAAACTCACTGAAAATCATTTTCTCCTTGGGTCAAGAAGAATAAATAGATATAATGTTTTTAAAGAAAATGGCAGATACAGATATTTTATGTGTTTTTGGCTTTCTATATCTCCTAAATGTTTGGTGAAAATCTTTTAAATCTAGCTATTATTAAAGGGAAAGATCCAGATAGGCCCACCCTCAAAGCAAAACACCACCAGAACCCAAAGAAGCTCTGGCTGCTACCATGAGTGGTGAAGATAAAATTATTATTATTTATAATATTTTCAAATGTTCGTGTCTCTGCTGAATTTCATTAGACGATTACAAGGGAGAGCAATATTCTGTTCTCTGGTTCTCTCAATGCATCCATCTAAACTGTGTTGTACATCAAATTGGTGAGAGTCTTTTTCATCTTCTACTGTATTAAAGTTAGTTTCTTTAAGTAGCAAAGCATAATTCCCATGCTTTCTCCATGGCTTTCACATAATTACCTGAAGTAGCATTTTTTTTCTTATACAAATTATGGTGTTGACTCCTAGGAGCCTAAGATACAAGTCTAGAAAAAAGTGGAGATCAGAGGAAAGGTCGAGAGAACAATATAAAGCACACAAATTCACCCTCCACTTAAAGAATATCTTTTGAGTATCTAGACTCTGAGACTTGGGTTGTTGTTAGGATTACGTAAGAAAATAAAGCAATATAGATGCTAATTACTTCCATTCAAAGAAAGAATGAAACACCTAGATGCCAGGAATGAATAGAGAAATCAAATCCAGAGATTAAGAAAAGAAAATAAGTATTAAGAAAAGCCCAAGCTGCTTTGGTGTTCTGTAGTTTTGAAAAAGGCACATGGCTTTGAGGCTTAGAAATTACAGTTAAATACTCAAAGATAAACGGTTTGCCATCACAGCTTGAAAAAGTAAAAGGACTGAACCTGAGCCTCTGAATAAAACCTGGATTTGATAAAGTCTAATTTATACATAATATATATTTAAGAAACATAGAAAAACAGCAAAGATAATTTCTCTCTAGCATATAACATAGGCAACAAAAACAAAAATTGAAATAAAAAATACTGGGCACCCTCACACCATGTTGTGACATTCATGTTTACACTCCCTGTTGATATAGATTACTAAAGAATAGGAAATTAACACAAATAGGTCCACATGTAATTAAGGCATTTTTTTCATAATCCAGATCAAATAAGAGTCCATATAAAAAGCAGTTCTAATTAAATAAAAGTTCACGTTAAAAAATTACATCTCACAGGAGGAAATGAACCAACATGAGGAATTATCCCAAAATAATGGTTGGGACTATGCTAATGCCCGTGGCCCAAATGTGGCCTGAGGATTATTTTTGTAAAGACGTTAATTAGCAATGGTTCTTAAACTTTTAAAGAGTTCTAAAATAAAAACCAAAGTATATAAAAAAGAGAGAATATGTGATATACAACACTTAAAATATTTACTCTCTGGCATTTTCCAGAAGAAAAAATTGCTGACCCCAATTAATAAATATCTATGTGATAGTCTCAGAATTTTCTGACTTCTCTGGCTCTTTTTCATTGATGCAGAAAAAGTAATTGATAAAATAAAATACTACTTTATTATGAAAATGTTCGGGGCCGGGCACAGTGGCTCATGCCTGTGATCCCAGCACTTTTTGGGAGGCTGAGGCAGGTGGATCATGAGGTCAGGAGATCGAGACCATCTTGGCTAACATGGTGAAACCCCGTCTCTACTAAACATACCAAAAATTAGCCAGGCGTGGTGGTGGGCACCTGTAGTCCCAGCTACTCGGGAGGCTGAGGCAGGAGAATGCTGTGAATCTGGGAGGCAGAGCTTGCAGTGAGCCGAGATAGAGCCACTGCACTCCAGCCTGGGCGACAGAGCGAGACTCGCTAAAAGAAAATAATAAAAATGAAAATGAAAATGTTCGGAAAAATAGGAATAGAGAGGAACTTCCTTAATTAGATAAAGAACACCTCCCAAAAACCCACAACTTATATTACATTTAATAGTGAAAGACTGAATGTTTTCCCTATAAGAAAGGGAACAAGACAAAAATTACCATGCTCACAACACTTTCAACACAATTGTGGAAGCTTTAATAAATCAAGAAAAAGAAACATTAGGTATGTTGAAAGGAAAGAAAGAAATAAAACTGAATCTATTTTCAGATGACATGGTTGACTCCAAAAAAAAAAAAAAAAATCAAATGAATGTACAAAGAAACCCCTGCAAATTTCCCTAACCTTATACACGAGTTTAGCAAAGATTCAGGATAGAAGGTAAACATGCAAAACTCCTAACAGCAAACATGTGGAAATGAAAATTAGAAAGATAATACCATTTACAATTGCGCAAAATAGGAAATATTTAGGTGTAAATTTAACAAAATATATACAGAAGTTGAATGCTGAAAGCTATATGATGCCAAAGAAAAAATTCAGAAAGAACTAAGAAATGGAAAGACATACCATGTTCTTGGATTGGAAGAGTCAACATAATCAAGATATGAATTCTCCACAAATTGAAGTATAGGATTAATACAATTCCTATAAAAAATCCCAACAAGATTTTCTCTAGAATAACTAAGGTTATATTAAAATTTACATGGAGGGAAAGTAGAAATGAAGGGTAGAAAGGAAGGAAAGAAAGGAAGGAAGAAAGATAGGAGGGAGGGAGGAAGGAAAGAAAGGAAGGAAGGAAGAGAAAAAGAGAAAGAGAAAGAAAGAGAGAGAAAGAAAGAGAAAGAAAGAGAGAGAGAGAAAGGAAGAAAGAAAGAAGGAAAGAAAGAAAGAAAAAAGAGAAAGAAAGAGAAAAAAGAGAAAGAAAAAAGAAAGAAAGAAAGAAAAAGAAAGGAAGAAAGAAAGAAAGAAGGAAGGAAGGAAAAGAAAGAAAGAAAGAAAGAAAGAAAGAAAGAAGGAAGGAAGGAAAAGAAAGAAAGAAAGAAAGAAAGAAAGAAAGAAAGAAAGAAAGAAAGAAAGAAAGAAAGAAAGAAAGAAAGAGAGAGACGGGTGGATCACGAGGTCAGGAGATCAAGACCATCCTGGCTAATACGGTGAAACCTCGTCTCCACTAAAAATACAAAAAAAAATTAGCCGGGCGTGGTGGCGGGCGCCTGTAGTTCCAGCTATTCGGGAAGCTGAGGCAGGAGAATGGCGTGAGCCTGGGAGGCGGAGCTTGCAGTGAGCCGAGATCTCGCCACTGCACTCCAGCCTGGGCGACAGAGCGAGACTCCGTCAAAAAAAAAAAAAAAAGAAAAAGAACAAAAGAACACCGGCTGAACTAACTCTTTCACCTTACACAAAGTTAACTCAAATGAATTATGGAGTCGGTGTGAAATGTAAAACTATAAACTTTAGAAAATCAGAGAAAATCCTCAAGATTTAGGGCTACACATGGGTTATTAGACTTCACGCAAAAGCGTGATCCATAAAATAAAAAATTGGCAAATTAGACTTCATCAAAATTAAAAAATTTTCTATGTAAAAACTGTATTAAGGAAATGAAAAGGCAAACTATGAAGTATGAGAAAATATTTGCAAATATTATATTTGACAAATGAGTAATATGAAGAATATTTGAAATGCTCTCAAAACTCAGCAGTAAGGGGTGGGCGCAGTGGCTCACGCCTGTAATCCCAGCATTTTGGGAGGTCGAGGAGGGTGGATCACCTGAGGTCGGGAGTTTGAGACCAGACTGACCAAAGTGGAGAAACCCCGTCTCTACTAAAAGAACAAAATTAGCCGGGTATGGTGTTGCATGCCTGTAATCCCAGCTACTCAGGAGGCTGAGGCGGGAGAATCACTTGAACCAGGGAAGCGGAGGTTGAGATGAGCCGAGATTGCACCATTGCACTCCAGCGTGGGCAGCAAGAGTGAAACTCCGTCTCAAACAACAACAACAAAACAAAAAACTCAACAATAGGAAGACAATATGATTACAAAAGACATGAAGAGACATTTCAATGAAGAGAATATACTGATGCAAATAAACATATGAAAACATATTCAACATCATTGGCCATTAGGAAAATGCGAATTAAAACAATAATAAAGTACCAAACACACCCATTAGAATGGCTTAAATAACAAGTAGTGATCACATCAAATACTGGCAAGGATGTAGGTAACTCTGAGTGCTTATACATTGCTGGTGGCTATGAAATATGGCACAGCCATTCTGGAAAACAGTTTGGCAGTTTCTTAAGAAAACTAAACACTGGGACCTAGTAACTGCACTGCTAGGCTTTCATTCCCCCTAAATGAGTCATTGTCATGCAAAAACCTGGGAGCTCGGATGTTTATAGCAACTCTATTTGTAATAACCCAAATCTGGTAACAAGCTAGGTATCCTTCATTGGAGGAATAGTTAAGCTGTGGCATATCCATACCATGAAATACTATTCAGTAATAAAAGGGTGCACGTTATTAATGTCTTCAAGAATCTGGATAAATAAGGGAATTATGCTGAGTGAAAAAAGCCAGTCTGAGGATTTTATGTTATATGATTCCATGTATACAGTTTTCTCATTAGTGGTTGCACATAGTTAAGTAAGGGATGAGGCAGGAGGATAATGGGTGTGACTATATTAAAGGGCAACATGAAGGAGTCTGATGGTAATGAAACATTTCTCTATCTTGACTATGTCAATGTCAATAGTCTGATTGTGATATTGTGCTCTAGTTTTCAAGCTATTATCATTGGGGAAAACTGGATAAAAATATTATTTCTTACAACTTCATGGGAATTTATAGTCTCAAAATAAAACGTTCAGTAAAACAAGGTAAATAATTCACTGTAAGTTGCTTTCTTACAATCACGGAAAAAGGAAAGTTAATAAATGTCGAACTAAAAAAAAACTGACAGTTGAGAAAGATATATGTAAGTAGATATTTGCTTTTAATCATAAAGGCAGTTCAGAGGGAACCTAGGCTGTATCAAAGAGGCCGAGAACACAGGAAAAAAAGGCACAGTATCTTTTTGATGTATAGAAAGAAAGCTAATAAAGACTATGAAATGTTGGAGAGCTGGTATGTTCCTTAAAAAAAATAAATGCAACAAGTGGACAGCTACTTTTGTGAATAATTTGAGACCAGCGTAGTTTCATTTAGGACTTGGATGAAGATGACCTCACAAGACTCTCTTTAGTTCTATGAGCTTTATGTGCAATAGCTTTCAGTTTTGCTATAGAAAATAAAAAATGGCTAATATAATTACTCTTGGAACAATACCAAGTAGCATTTCAGTGACAAAAACTGATGATTTTTGAAAGGTCTGACATGAAATACAAAAGAAGGGCTTAAATCCATAATCATAAATGGGACATTGAAATATAAAATACATAATAGCCCGTTTTCCAGAAAAAGATTACTACTCTCAAGATTTCCTGTAAACTACTCAGTTTTACTGACAATCCAATTCTATAAATATTTTTAAAATTCTGACTATGTTTTAGAGCTTTTTGCTAGATGCTGTAGTGCAGTGAATATAAAAATAATGAATAAAAATATCTGTCTTTATGCCCAAGGATGTTACCACATATAAATAACTCATTATAAAAGAAGATAGAAGAAAATAAATACCTAATGCTGATTAGAAAGACAATATGCTCTATAAAGACGAATACTAAGCAACACATTTTTATTATTCTCTCATTCTCCTACTTCTGAGAAAATTCCTTCAATAAATCACTTTTATGAGAATCTTGGTCTCTGCTTTTAAGGAACAAGAGAAATGTATTCTTTATTCTTAAAATGCCAAGTGTACTTAGGGATGAAGGACATGCTGTGTGTAAAGTATATTGATAGGTAAACTTGGGAAGGTAGGTTATATTTAAGGCACAACTTATTTGAAGTTCATACAAAGGATTTAGGATATATTTTTATAAGCACTTTTTTTATGAAGCAGGTGCTTTCAAGTCACCAATACTTGATAAAAATATAAGAGGTGTATGAATGATGGAATCAAAATGAGAGAAATTGTGGGTGATGTGATCAATTAGAGAATCCATTTAGGTGGCATCAGTGGCAGTGGAGGAGATAAAGCTGACAGATTTCATAAAAAATTATTGGGTTATAGCAGCTAAATTTAAAATCAGGCTTGAAAATGAAGGAGTCTATGATACTGGGTGGAAGGTATTGTCTTCAGCTGAGATAATAAGTTGGGGGAAATATTGAATTCTGATTTGTATACATTTTGATGAGTGGGAAGAAGGCTGTCAAGTCTATTTATAAATGTAAGTACAGAAACCATCAAAATTAGAGGAAATTTACAACTATAGAATGGATGGGACTGCCACCACAGAAGTGCTCAGTGAGAAAGCCACTTTGATGAAATTTAATAAATTCATGAGAAAAAAAAAACTGATTGAAAGAAGGTAGAAAATTGAGTATATAGCAAATGAGAAAGTTTAAAGAATAAACGTGCTGTCTGGTATTGTATAAAGTGGTTTACAAACAGAAAAAGCTGTTGTATTTAACAGGACATCATTAGTGATTTTTGATGATAATTTTATGGGTAATAATAGGTAAGAAATGTTTTAATGATGTTAAATAGTGAATTTAGGCTTTCTAAAAAAAAAGTTGGCAATGAAAACAAAAATGATAAAGTATTGGAATGGAAAAGAATAGAAAATTGTAAACCTTCTGTGACTTAAACATATTTTTTAGAAATAACCAGTGAAGATAACTTATATCATCAAAATAAACTCCTCATGTTTTTAAATCATCTATTAATAAAATAATGAAATTATATTTACTTTTTAAAGTGCCACAAGTCTAAGGATATTTGCATCTGTAGGAGATGAACAATTTTAATTTTAAATGCGTGTGTTATCAGGGAGTTTGCAATATCTGGTTACAATTTTTATTTCCAGATGAAACTAGAGACAAGATGAATATTGCAACAGCAAAAATATCTTACCAAATTCCTTTCTGCAAATGATCACTATGATTTTTTTTCTCAGATTGGGATGATGCATACACATATGAATGGTTTTCCTTCTGTTCTCCATATGGATGTTATTATTATTGATTTCTTTTGACTTTAGCTAATTAAATATCTCTCTCAAATTGAAGGGAAGCAGAAGTGATATCTAAAATCAAAATCAAAGGGTTTTCTTCACCAACAAATAAATTTGAAGTAAATCCACATGTCTCCTATCCATTCCTCTATAAAAACAGTTATTTTGTTTTACATCTATCATTCACTTTATGTAATTGATCATTTCATTTTACTGATATGTTCCCAAAACGTAAATCATGATGTTTTACTACTCTAAACTCTTCAATGACTTTTTGTTACATTTTGAATGAAAATCTCAAATCCTAACTGCAGCCTACAAATTCCTATAGCCTCTCCACCTCTTAAGCATCATCTCCTGCCAACCCAACAATCACCACTTCTGCCACTCCAACACCACATTTCAGACCCAGAATCCTTCTTACTGCCCCTGTAACATGCCAAGTTCTTCCCCATTTCGGGGACTTCAACAGGCTGTATCCACTGCCTGAAACATTTCTTCTATCTACTTACTATTCAACTGAGTTATAGCCCTTGGGAGTCAGCTAAATGCTGCTTCTTCAAAGAAGCCTCTCAATCTAATGTAGTTCCCCTCTAATTCTCTCTCATAAAACCCTAATTTCTCTTAGCACATTTTTATACTGTCCAAATGGATGTTTATTTCTTGATTATCTGATGTATATTTCTTCCACCTTTGTACAATAGAGAACAAAGCAATTATATCATTATATTCTCAGTGCATATCACAGGGCTGAATACATAGAAGACAATAAAACATATTTGTAAAATAAGTGGATCCTTACAGAAAGTGTCTTAAGTAGAATCAGTATTACCCTAAAATATTAAATGCAGCTTTATATCTGTATCTACATTTATGTTTACACACAAATATCTCTCATATCTCTCTATGTATCTATCATCCATCTATCATCTCTCTCGGTATGTGTGTGTGTTTGTGTGTGTGTGTTTGTCTGTGTGTATGTGTGTAAGTATCACAAGAACTGTATACAAAGGAAACAAAGCAAAGCAATGCACCTTTGCTAAAGTTGTAATGCTTACTCCTCTGTCAGGAGAGGTAGCTTATGGTAACAAATAGGGTGCTGTTCCAAGGGTGGTGTGAGTTGGGAAAGTTAGTAAAAACCTGGACTTACTACAACATTTCTATTCTACCAGAGAGAAAAATATTTTTTCAAAACGAAATCACTAAAGAATCCAGTAAGGAAGAGGGTAGTAGAAAAGGTTAAAGCACCAGTGGATGAAGATAAGAAATGTTTTGTGATTGGGGTTAAACACATGCTGATTGTATTCTGTGGAATACTGTTGTGAAAGTATAGGGCACTTACCCGCTCATGGTCACAGTGGTCCATCAAAGAATTATGAAGCTTGAAAAACAAATATGTTAACACAATGGGATATTGCACAGTTTGGAAACACTTCACTGAATAACCAAAGTGGACCAGTTATGGCGGCTCATGACTGTAATCTCAGTAGTTTGAGAGGCTAAGTCAGGAGGATTACTTCAGCTCAGGAAATCGAGATCAGTCTGGGCAACATGGTGAGACCCTGTCTCTACAAAATGTTTTTAAAAAATTTAGATGGGTGTTGCAGCACGCACCTGTAGTCCCAGCTACTTGGGAGGCTGAGGCAGGGGGATTGCTTGAACCAAGGAGTTCAAAGCTGCAGTGAGCCATGATCATGCCACTGCACTCCAGCCTGGGTGACAAAGCTAGATCCTGTCTCAGAAAAAATAGATAAAGTATCATTTTAACTTTTTAAAAAGAAATACAGAATACTAATACAAATTCAAGGTGATGTGTTCAAACTGACCTGAACTAAATAATTCAAACAAAAAAAGAAATTTCTAGTTTTATACCTGCCTTAGTTATATGTGGTTAGTCTCAATCACTTTATGCCTTAGTTTTCTCACCTACCAAAAGTAAAATAATTTTAAAATTCCAATTGTATCTTAAACACAAAGCATTGTTGGAAATGTTGAGGTATTGATATTGTTCGTATTTATAGCCTTCCTTAGGAAGAGAAGTGAAGAAGAATGGTTCTCAAAGTGACATAATAACTGAAACAATGCAGGACAGTGTTTGTAAAACCACTAAGGAGCTGTATGTGAAAAATTTTTTTGAAAAGAGAAAGTAGTACCCTTACAGAACTAGAAAACCAATTCCCACAGACCAAAAAAAAAAAAAAAATGGTAAAAGAGGGAAAACAGAAGGCAAATGGTAAAATGACATAAAAATTATATTAACAAGAATTATTATAAACTTACTATGTACTAGGCAGTGTCTTGCTGGCTAGGACAGGCACCCTTGCTCTTGAGGAGCTTACATTTCTCTGTAGAGATAGGCATAAGAAAATTAAATTAAAAGTTGATGCCTGCAAAGACAGTATATCATGTGTGTATAATATATACATATATTAAGTGGAATGAGATTCTGCCTCTATAGAGGTGTTGCAAGAGAGTTTGGGGAAAAAGGGTCATCTTGATTTTGCTTTTGACAACAGGAATTTTTGAGAAAACTAATGGTGCAGAGCCATGGGCAACTGTATAAAGAAATGATGTGATGTGTGAAGGAAAACAGGAGAATTTGTGCCTCCAGGGTGCTGTTTCTTAGATTCAAAACTTACGCAACTATCAATAGTCTACTGCTTCATATAGAAACCTCAAAACTTATTTGCACTCAAAACACACAACTGATGCTTATTTGTTGTTAAGTTTGAGCAGTTTGAGATTATCTTTCTGTGCATTATGTGTACATCACATAGTTTAGTAGAAATAGGTTATTTCAAATATACCTATTTGAAAGACTCATTATGTAGACGGAGTTGGGTATCTGTTGTTTCCCCAGAAGATCACAAATAAGGAAGTGAAAAGCACAGGTAGATTTTAAGTTTATATTATACCATCAATGCAGTACTACAATGATATTTGTAAGATTTATCTTCTGAGGATAATTTTAAGAAAAGGAGAGATAAGTTTTCTCTCTGGGCCTAAGTCCTAGCTGGAGGTTAGATTTAAAAAAAAAGATTGCCTATAAATGGAGAAACTGTTAGAAACAAATATGGCATTATGTACACCTAATATATAATTATAATAACGATCGTGACTACAATTAGTTGTCCTTAAGTCAGTTTTTAATATCATGTACTTTATCAAGGTAGTCAGAACTAAGAATCTGCTGGTTTAAATGCAGGCTAAATTCCTAATTAGCTAGAAAATCTTTTCTTCATCAGAGCTCTAATTCTTGTACTATAATTAGATTTAAATGTGTAGTATTGATTTGATAGTAATTAAATCTGTAAATGTTACGCTGCTTATATTTGGAAACAGATTGAGACAAAAGAGTTGAAAGCTAATTACTTTCTAGAAAGGATTCTAAATAAATTAAGATGAAGTAGATTATGGTACAAAACAAGAGTGGATGTAAAAACTTATTAATTTTTAGAAAATAAAAATTCTTAAATCAGAGAAGACAAAAAATCATATGTTCCTAATTATTTGACTTTAAAAAATATTGCATACGTGAGATTATACAGTATTTTTATTTCTGTGTTAGCTTATTCCACATAGCATAATTTCCTCTATGTACATCCATGTTGCTGCAAAAGGCAGGAGCTCCTTCTTTTTAAAGGCTGAATTACATTTCATTATATATATATCACACTTCCTTTATCCACTCATCCATAGATGGACACTTCTGTTGTTGTTATACCTTGGCTATTATAACTAACACTGCAATGAACATCTAAGTGAAGATATTTCTACATGGTGCTGATTTCTCCATGGTGCTGATTTCATTTCCTTTGCATATATACCAGAAGAGGGATTGGTGTATTACATGGTAGTTTTATTTTTATTTTTTTGAGGAAGTCCTGTATTATTTTCCATATGACTATTATCAATTGACGTTTTCACCAACAATGTACAAAAGTTCCCATTCAATTACCTCCCATCATGTCCCTCCCATTACATGTGGGGATTATGGGAGCTATAATACAAGTTGAGATTTGGGTGGGTACACAGACAAGCCATATCGTTCTCTGGCCCTTCCAAATCTCATGTCCTCACATTTCAAAATGCCTTTCAATCATGCCTTCCCCAACAGTCCCCAAAGTCTTAACTCATTTCAGCATTTGCTCAAAAGTCCACAGTCCAAAGTTTCATCTGTGACAAGGCAAGTCCCTTCTGTCTATGAGCCTGTAAAATCAAAAGCAAGTTAGTTACTTCCTAGATATAATGGGAGTACAGGCATTGGGTAAATACACTCATTCCAAATGGGAGAAATTGGGCCAAACAAAGGGGCTACATGCCCCTGTGTAAATTCAAAATCCAGTGGGGCAGTCAAATCTTAAAGTTTCAAAATGATCTTTTATTCCATGTCTCACTCCCAGGTCACACGGATGCAAGAGGTGGGTTCCCATGGTTTTGGACAGCTCTACCCCTGTGGCTTTGCAGGGTACAGTTTTCCTCCTGTCTGCTTTCAGGGGCTGGCATTACTCAACGCCTGCAGCTTTTCCAGGTGCATGGTGCAAGCTGTCAGTGGCTCTTCCATTCTGGGGTCTGGAAGACGGTGGCCCTCTTATAGCCCCGCTAGGCAGTGCCCCAGTGGGGACTCTGTGTGGGGGTTCCCGCCCCACGTTTCCTTTCCACATTACCCTAGCAGAGGTTCTCCATGAAGGATCTGCTGCTGCAGCACACCTCTGCCCGTACATCCAAGAATTTCCATATTCCTCTGAAATCTAGGCAGAGGTTCCAAAACCTCAATTCTTGACTTCTGTACACCCGCAGGCTCAACACCACATGTAAGCTGCCAAAGCTTGGGGCTTACACCTTGTATTAGTCAGGGTTCTCTAGAGGGACAGGACTAATAGGACAGATGTATATATGAAAGGAAGTTTATTAAGGAGTACTGACTCTCATGATCACAAGGTCAAATCCCACAATAGGCTGTCTGCAAGCTGAGGAACAAGGAAGCCAGTCCGAGTCCCAAACCTCAAAAGTAGGAAAGCTGACAGTACAGTCTTCCGTCTGTGGCCAAAGGCCGGAGAGCCCCTTGCAAACCACTGGTGTAAGTCCAAGAGTCCAAAAGCTGAAGAACTTGGAGTCGAATATTCAACAGCAGGAAGCATCTGGCACAGGAGAAAGATGAAGTGTGGAAGACTGAGCCAGTCTGGTCTTTCCAGGTTCCTCTGCCTCCTTTTATCCTAGCTATGCTGGTAGCTGATTAGGTGGTGCCCACTCGCACTGAGGGTGGGTCTGCCTCTCCCAGTCCACTGACTCAAATGTTAATCTCCTTTGGCAACACCCTCACAGACACACCCAGGAACAATATCTTGCATCCTTCAATCCAATTAAGTTGATGATCAATATTAACCAACACAAATTTACCCCTTGTCAATTTGAAGTCATACGCGTCTACTGAAATCATACATAATCTTCAAATAAAGACAATAATAAGGTCATAATTACACCTAACATAATACAGCTATCCTTTGTACAACTGGAAGTACACCAATCCCCAACCCAAATGCTATAACATAAAGTTAACAACACTTAAATGCTGATATGAAGTCAATAAATCTTACCAATCCCCAACCCAAATGCTATAACATAAAGTTAACAACACTTAAATGCTGATATGAAGTCAATAAATCTTATGTCACATGATAAAGGAAAAAGGAAATAAAATGAAGATATTTTCTTAGCACAAGTGTATACATGCATAAACATGCTCTTAACAAAATAAGGAGGAAATACTCCTAATAATTACAGTCCTCCTTTCTGCAACTGGTCACATGGTTGTAGCTTGGATTGATGACAACCTTCTTCTACTACTCATTCTGTATTTCCTTTGCCTTCAGCAAGCACCTCAGCAGATCCTGGTGGAATGACCCAATCCTTCATTTCTAAAGGGTCTGGGCCATTTGTAGGTCTGCCTGCGTTGAGTTGTTGTAGTTTCCCATTGACCTTAAGCACAAGGCATGGTGATAGTAAGAGATGCCCTAAGGGATCTCCTGTATTCCACACATACTCTTCCTTACCTCCATTGTGGAGGAGTAGACTGTTTTATCTTGATAGTCTGAGTCAATCACTCCAGCCAACACTGTAACTCCCTTATTAGCCTGTTGACTTAAAGGTAGGAGGAGACCAAGGTGGCCAGATGGCAATCTTAACTTGCAGTTCAATAGAATCATTTTTGTGTCTCCTGGAGGCAACATTCTTCCTTCTGGAACTAAGACTTCTAGGCCAGGAGAATGTAATGTTGTGGGAACAGGAAGGAAAACTGTTGCTAGTGGATCACTAGGGGTGATGGTGAGTCGTGCCACTTCCACTTCCACCGCTTGATTCCTGGACCTGTGAATCCTGGCTATGGGAGAAACAGTACCATATGTAGGACACTGATTCAGAACATTCATAGCTTTCTGAAGAACTTTGCTTCAGCCCTGCAAAGTATTGTCACCTAGGTGGCATTGTAATTGTGACTTCAAATGGCCATTCTACCATTCTATCAATCCAGCTGCTTCAGGATGATGAGGAAAATGGTAAGACCAGTGAATCCCATGAGTGTGAGTCCACTGCTGTACTTCTTTAGCCATAAAGTGAGTACCTTGGTCAGAGGCAATGCTATGTGGAATAACATGATGGTGGATAAGGCATTCCCTGAGTCCATGGATGGTAGTCGTGGCAGAAGCATTGTGTGCAGGAGAGGCAAACCCATAGCAAGAGTAAGTGTCTATTCCAGTGAGGACAAACCGCTGCCCTTTCCATAATGGAAGAGGTCTAATATAGTCAACCTGCCACCAAGTAGCTATCTGATCACCCCAGGGAATTGTGCCATATCAAGGACTCAGTGATGGTCTCTGCTACCCAGTGGTGGCCCAGTTTGGTGGTGGTCAGCCTTGGTGAGTGGAAGTCCATGTTGCTGAGCCCAGGCATAACTTCCATCCCTGCTACTATGGCCACTTTGTTCATGGGCCCATTGGACGATGATAGGGCTGGCTGGGGAAAGAGGCTGAGTGGTGTCCACAGAATGAGTCATCCTATACACTTCATTATTAAAATCCTCCTCTGCTGAGGTCACACTTTGGTGAGCACTCACATGAAATAAAAATATCTTCACCATTTTTGACCACTTAGAGAGGTCCATCCACATACCTCTTCCCCAAATTTTTTGTCACCAATTTTCCAATCATGCGTCTTCCAAGTCCAGGATCACCTATCCAAACCATTGGCTACAGCCCATGAATTGGTATATAATCACACATCTGGCCAGTTCTTCTTCCAAGCAAAGTGCACAATCAGGTACAGAGCTTGAAGGTCTGCCCACTGGGAGATTTTCCTTTGCCACTGTCCATTAGGAATGTCCTAGAAAGGGGCTGTAGTGCAGCAGCAGTCCACTTTTGAGTGGTGCCTACTTATCATGCAGAGCTGTCTGTGAGCCAGGCCCTAGTTTTCTCTTCCTCTGTCAATGGATCATAGGGAACTCCCCATAAGGCCATCAGTTCAGGCTGGGGAGAGAAGGCACAGTGGCAGGAGTGGGGACAGTGGGCATTTAAGCCACTTTCTCTTGTTACTTACTTTTACCCTCAGGACCTATTTGAGCCCAGTCATGTGTATACCACTTCCATTTGGTTATGGAATGCTGTTGTGCCCACTTTAAGACTAGATGGGGCAGAAAGCACCCAGTTTATGACAGGCAGTTCAGGTCGCATGGTGACTTGATGACCCATAGTTAAATATTCAGTTTCTACCAAAGCTTAGAAATAGGCCAAGAGCTGTCTCAAAAGGAGAGTAGTTATCTGCAGAAGATGGCAGGACCTCGCTCCAAAATCCTAGAGATCTCCACTGTGATTCACCTATGGGAGCCTGCCAAAGGCTCCAAACAGCATCCCTATCACCACTGACACCTCAGTGTCAGCACCTTTTGATCTGCTGGGTCATGTGGCCCAAGGAGCAGAGCAGCTTGCACAGCAGCCTGGACCTATTGCAGAGCCTTCTCCTGCTCTGGGCTCCACTCAAAACTGGTGGCCTTTCAGGTCACTTGATAAATGGGCTGGATTAACACACCCAGATGAGGAATGTGTTGCCTCCAAAATACAAATAGGTGCACTAGGTGTCGTTCCTCTTTCTTGGTTGTAGGAGGGGCCAAATGCAGCAACTTATCCTTCACCTTAGAAGGAATATCTCAAAAGGCCCCACACCACTGGGCCCCTAGAGACTTTACTGAGGTAGAGGGTCCCTGAATTTTAGTTGGATTTATTTCCCACCCCATGGCACACAAATGTCTTACCAATAAGTCCAATGTGTTTGTTACTTCCTGCTCACTGGATTCAATCAGCATAGTGTCATCAATGTAATGGACCAGTGTGATATTTTGTGGAGGGGAAAAGCAATCAAGATCTCTGCAAACAAGATTATGGCACAAAGCCAAAGAGTTGATATACCCCTGAAGTAGGACAGTGAAGGTATATTGCTGGCCTTGCCAGCTGAAGGCAAATTGCTGCCGGTGGGCCTTATGGATAGGAATGGAGAAAAAGGTATTTGCCAATCAATAGCTGCATACCAGGTACCAGGAGATGTGTTAATTTGATCAAGAAATGAAACTGCATCTGGTACAGCAGCTGCAATTGGAGTCACCACTTGGTTAAGCTTACAATAATCTACTGTCATTCTCCAAGATCCGTCTGTTTTCTGCACAGGCCAATTGGGAGAGTTGAAGAGGAATGTGGTGGGAATCACCACCCCTGCATCTTTCAAGTCCTTGATGGAGCCACTGATCTCTGCAATCACTCCAGGGATGCGATATTATTTTTTGATTTACTATTTTTCTAGTTAGAGGCAGCTCTAATGGCTCCATTTGGCCTCTCCCACAGTAATAGCCCTCATCCTACCAGTCAGGGAGCCAATGTGAGGATTCTGCCAGCTGGTAAGGCCATCAAATTCTACAATTACGTTTCATTATGTATAGGAATAATATGCTATTTGTTCTATGTATTGAGAGAAACCTTTAGCTCAATAGTGCTTCTCAATGTTTTTAATCAATGTATCCCAATAACAGAGAACACCCTGAAATTTGAGAGTACAGCTCAAAATAAGTTCATTTCATGAGGAACCAAAAATTCATGTAATTTTGAATTAACTACAAAAATATTTTGCAGCATTAAATTAGTATTTTAACTTACTTATTTTTCCAAAATGTTCTAATAAAATTATTTAGACTGAAAAGCCTTGACATTTTAACTTATTTTTGGACATTTAAATTTATTTTTAGAACTCCAGCACATAGCCATTTGACCTAACATGAGAAGCTTGAGCATACAGCCAAAGTTCAGTATTTGTCTCTAAGTTTAGCCTTCTGTAACTGTGTAACATAGGGTAATTTATTCAATCTGTATGAGCCTCACATTTCTCAGTTGACAACAGAGATACATATTCTTACTTGGCAGCATAATTGTAAATGTTGAAGTTAAATGAGAGGTTGCAATGAGTTCAAGTGTAGATTTTAAAAAGGTGAAATCATGACTCTTATGTAAAAATAAAATGAACCCTTTTCAAAAAATTTATTCACCTCCTTAATTATAAGAAAGATGTTATGAATGGTCCAAAGAGCTTTTGTGAAGTAGGTTTAAGTTGACAAGTTAACAAAGAAATGTTAGGAGTTTTGGGGTGGGTGCAAAACTGATTAATGTCCAATAGAACCTTAAACTCTTACCTCTGGAATGATCAGTTTCACCAGACAGAAATATTCTGCAATTTGAACAGGTAAGAATATGCAAGTTAACTTCTGCCTTGACAGATTAATAAATTGTCTCATCAATAGAAAGTCAAACTCAGCACTACACTGAAAAAAGCCTAGTAATCTCTTCTGCCCATTTCTAATTTTTAGATGAGTCTAAGAGTGAATGGGGATTGGAGAAATAACTGCATTTATAAAATTAATGTAGAATTCATTTTTAAATGGCTAGGGAAAATTTTAAAAACTATAATATTTTAAACATTAAATGTGTATTATTTTTTAGGTAATGCATGTAAATTTTATATTTATTTTTCACCACAACTCTGAGTGGTATCTTAAGGATTTTCATCCTTGTTCAGACAGTGAAACTGAGGCTGGGAATATTATTTATATTTACATTCCAAAAATATTCTACCCCATCTCTTCAGCTTTTAACTGTATTTAGATATAATCCATCGTAAAAGTAAAATAATAATTTTACTGTGGCTCTACTTCTAGCTACTGTTTTGGCTCATGCTGGTATCATATACAATAATGTTGGCTTTGTAGGCAGAGTACATGAAGATATCAATTCATACAATCTGGATCCTGAGAATATAAGATATGAAAGACTCCTTGAGAGGATAAAGAAACAGACAGGGTGAGGAAGAGAAGATGAGAGAGAGAACTTACTTGTAGAAGAATTCAGAATCGCTGAGTTTTTGGGGCCCAATTAAAGCTGTTAAATGTTAATTTATACTTTTAACCACCTGCATTTTGATAGATGTATTTTGTGATGTTTCTGTTTTGTTGTTGTTTCATTTTAAGCAGCTCTCAGTAGGCTCAGGAGATATCACGACCAAGACAAGCAGTTGGGTTTTTCTTTTGTAACAGCACAGCAGAAGAAAACTTGTAAGGATACAGGTGCATTTGCGGGCATAAGTGTGACTAGTTGGGTGGCTTCTATTTTCTTTGTGAAAAAGAATAACTGGTAGCTACTAAGTGAGGAGGAGCTGGTAGAGCTGGAGATATAAGACAAAGTTAAATTCTTTCAAGTCTGAATCCAATAACCTCCTCCCTTCTCAGCATCTCATTCTTCTCGTGAGAATATTAAACTGAAGGCATAAAACCAAGGGAAGAATTCAGAGGAAACTTTTCTTTTGTAAGGAGTTCAAAGAAAGAGAAGCCAAGAAGGAAATGAAAGGCTTAGTCCAAAAGATAGAAGCAGGACCAGGAAAATCAAAGGAGTGGAATTTTGAGATGTAGAAAGGCCAAAAGCAACAAAGCTGCATGATGCAGGGTTAACATAGGAGGAGAAAAACTTTTCTCAGTAATGAGGATGTTCTTAGCAACAGCAGTTTTTAACAGCAATATGAAAGGAATTTTTTTTTAAATTTGAGGAGAAAGTAATTCAAATAAAATATGGTGTATATTTTTAAAAATTGTTGATATATAATTGATATACAAAAACTCTACATATGTAGTGCATTTGGTTGGTGCAAAAGTATTTGCAGTTTTTGCCATTACTTGTAATTAAAAGTAAGTAACATTATTTTTAATGGCAAAAACCACAATTACTTTTGCACCAACCTATCACACAACTTGATGAGTTTAGAGATTAATATAGAGTGCTTTTAAACTATACTCTCAAAAATGTTGAAAAATACATTTATAATAGAAAGGGAAAGTTTGTTTTCTTAATATTTAAAGAGTTTTTTGTGTAGTAATAAGAAACGCATGAATATTTCGTTAAAGATGGTCAGAGAAGTTGAACCAGAAATAAAAATGACCAATAATTAACTCACAACAGTAATAACATAATGAAATGGATGCCATTATTTGCTATAAAACTGTTAAGTTATAAAAGAATGAACAGTTTTATATGCTACCTGTCAGTTCTAATTTTACATTCTTCTAGGGAGATGTAAAAGGCAATTTTCAATGTATGGGAAAGCTTGTAATAAAGTTGGTTAATTTCAATTTTTATATTTTATGTTAAGAACTTTATAAAATATAAACTATTCAAAGAATATATTTATATACCACAAAAATGTTTGTAATTACCCAATCAAGCATAACAATGAACAATTAAAAATGACCTAAATGTCTAAAAATAGGAGATTGGGAAATGCTCATATAAGGGAATATTAAATATCCATTACAATTATACCTTCAAAAGGCAATTTACTATAATTTAAGAAATCGTAATTTGTTATTAAGGTAAAAAAAAAGCCTTAAAACAATAGGTACTGTATCATTCCACTTACAAAAATTAACATACACATACCATCTGGGAACAAATATTACTTGGAGGTATTTCAAACAAAAAGTTATGCTTTCTGTTTGCTTTGTTCATTTCATTCCACATTTTAAACTTTGATCTATGGTAGTTTTATAATTGCAAAACAAAATTCTTGAATTAAAAAAATTTGCAGTGAAGGAAAAAATAAAGTTAGAATGGTGAATGAAATGAAGATTTAGAATTGAGCCTAATTTCTTGGTAAGGTAGTGTTCACCTGGGTATTTTTCTTTCCAGATGGGAGGTAACCAATGGAGACTGAGAGTTGAAAAGCCAAGAATATATGTATTTCAAGTGCTTAAAGACAACCAGAATCTTATCTTTTTCACTGATCACAGATCTTTTCTATATACCAAAAATACACTAATTTCTTTATTATTTCTCTGTGGAATGCCTTTTGCCATTTCTGTTTCTTAGCTCAATGTTTTCTCCAATTCTTTTCAAAAATAAAATTAAAGTCCTACTGAGTTCACGGTCAAATTAAGGTCAGACAAGGCAAAACAAACAAAATGTCTCCCTAATAGTTCTGAAAGATTCTCTCAGGACTAAAACCTACTCTTACGTTTAATGCATTTTATCATCATCAGCTGTTAAATAATACTAAATGATCTCACTGATAAGATTCAAATTTTGGTGCTAGAATAATGAAGTATAAACAAAAGTGCAGAAATAACTTAGATGTAAAATATGATTTTATTGTTTCATATTTAATTATTTCATGGCTTCAATTATGCTATGGGTCATATTGTATAACTGAGTGCCCACTGTGGGTTACACTTTATGTTATACAAGTCTTTACTTAGCTCTGTGACCTTTTTAACTTCTCCTGATTTTAATGCGTTCCTTTGGTAAAAATGGAGCTGGGCTAAAGCAACTTAATGTGCAGCAGAATCACCAGGTGATGCTACTGTCGTTGCTGTTCTAGGGACCACACTTTGAGAATCACTGAGTTAGCTGACATTTTAGATTTCTTCTAGCTTAGAAACTCAATAAATCTATATGCTCAAGGCAGTGCACTGATACAGTATAAGGGCACAATGGAATGTTTTAGCATCATTTACATAGTTAGACCAATCAGAAGACTGGTCCTAGCCCATGTAATGTTGTTATAACAGAATATCTGAGTCTGGGTAATTTATAAAGAAAAGAGGTTTATTTAGCTCATGGTTCTGAAGGCTTGGAAGTACAAGAAGCACAGAGCTGGCATCTGCTCAGCTTCTGGTGAGGGCTTTTTGTGTTGTGTCATAACACGACAAAGAAAGTCAAAAGGGGCATGGACATGTATGAGGAGCCGAAACCTAAGGGGCAGCCTGGCTTTATAACAACACACTCTCGAAGGAACATCTCTGCAAAAACTAATCCAGTCTTGTAAGGGTGATAACTCACTCCCTACTGGAGCACCAAGCCATTCATGAGGGATCCACCTCTATAACCAAAACACCTCCCAGCAGCCCCACCCCCAACAGCACCACAGTGGGGATCAAACTTTAACATGAGTTTTTTGGGAAAAAATAAACCAGAGCACTGCTAAAATCCTCTTTATTCCATATGTGTAGCATTTCTATGATATTCTTTCTTACAGCAAGATAAGGAAATCATTTCACACAGAAATAGAGAAAATTATTTTAATAACAGTTTACTTTAGACAATTTACTAGATGCCTTAGCATTTTGCATATGCTGCAGAAAACAAAATACTTGAGACTGGGTAATTTTTAAAGAACAGAATTGTATTTCTTACCGTTCTGGGGCTGCAAAGTTTGAGATCAAGGCACAGGTGCTGGCAGGTTTGTTGTCTGGTGAGGTCTCTGCTTCCAAGCAGTTGGTCTCTGCTTCCAAGAAGGCCTCTTAACTGCTACTTCTGGAGAGGAATTCTGTGTCCTTATATGTCAGAAGGCAAAAGGACAAAAAAGCGACAAACTCCCCCCATGAAGCACCTGTATAAGGGCAATTAAGAGAATTAATCCCATTCTCAATAGAGCAGCCCTGCTGGTCTAATCTCATCTTAATTGTCCCAACTATTAAAATACTATCACATTGGCAACACCGGAATTTGGAGGGAATATATTCACAACACAGCCTTCTTTCCCTGCCCCCCATTTGTGTTCTTCTCATACGCAAAATACATTTACTCCATTTCAATAACTCCCCAAAGTCTTAACTCATTCCACCAACAACTTTACAGACTCAGTCCAAAATTTTATCTAAACATCATATGGATGAGATTCAAGGTACAGTGCATCCTGAGGCAAAGTCCACCCCAGCTGTGAGCCTGTGAAATCAAACAACTTATGCACTTTCGATTTACAATTATGAGATAGGAAAAGGACAGACATTTTCATTCTGAAAGGGAGAAATAGGAAAGAAGAAAGGAAAGGTGTGGCAGGTCCTGTGTAAGTCCAAGACCCAACAGAGCAAACAACATTAAATCTTAAGTCTTGAGCTCATCTTCTTTCACTCTTATGTCTCACCTTCTGGACACACTAGGATGGAGGTGGGGCCCCCAGGGCCTCAGATAGCTCTGCCCCCGTCTGTGCTTCAGTTCTCGTGCATTGAAGTTGCATGCCTACGACTCTTCCAGGCTAGCACTGTACACTGGTCACTCTACAGTTTTGAGGTCTCATGGGTTACTCTGCCTGCACTGTGTAGTAAACATTTTCTTCGTGGGGACTCTCTGTGGTGGCCCAGACCCCACAGGGCCCTGGGTATTGCCCTATTAGGGGCTGTGTTTGAAACTCTTGGCCCTTTGGTGGTTCTCTGCCTGGGCCCTGAAGCTGTCTGGGACATTTTTTTGAAATCTAGCTGAAGGTAGCCATGCCTCTACAGTTTGTGCATTCATTGAGTCAAAAGAGTTAGCACCATGATTATGCTGCCAAGGTTAATGATTTATGTCCCCCAGAGGAGTGGTTCAAGCCACACCAGGGGTCACCTGGGCCACATCTGGGATGCTGAGGAGCTCTGTGCCTGAATGTGGGAAGCAGAGATCTGAGATGGCTCTGGGCAGTCAGCCTGGAGTTCCTACTGGCACCCCAGTCCCCACCTTCACAAGTATTCTGCCATCAAGGCCCTACCATTATGGATCTGCAATGAACGTGGCTGCCTCGAAGATCTTCAAAATGCCTTTGAAGTCATTCTTCTATGGTTTGATAAATAGCACCTGGCTTCTTTCTAATCACATGAATCCCTTTAGCAAATGGTCACTTGCCCTTGGTCACATCCTTGGTGTTCTCTCCTATACATGTTATACATTTTTCAGTCTTTACATAGCCAGGCTGGGAATTGTACAAATCTTTATGCTCTGGTTCCCTTTTAACAATAAAATTTTGTCTTTAAATCATATCTCTCTTCCTGCATTTCACTCTAAGCAATTAAAGGAAACCATGCAGTACCCCGAATTCTTTGCTGCTTTGAAGTTCCTTCCTCCAAATAGCCTAGTATATCATTTTTAAATTCTTGCTTTTCACAAAGTCCTAGGACACAGATGTAATTCAGCAAAGTTCTTTGCTACTTTATAACAAGGATAACCTCTCCTCCAATTTTCCAGACCTTCTTTCTCATTCCATCTGAGACCTCATCAGAATGGTCTATAATGTTCATATTTCTACAAACATTCTGTTCACAGCCACTTAAGTAATCTCTAAAAGAATGAAGCTTTTATAATAGCTCTTATCTTCTTCTGCACTCTCAAAAGAAAAGCCTTTAGTGTTCCATTCATGACAATATAGGCTTTTTCTAGAATTCACTTCAAAACTATTCCAGCCTCTACCCATTACACAGTTCCAAAGCTGCTTCCACACTTTTAGTTGTTTGTTATTGTAATGTCTCAATCCTGGTACCAAATTCTGTCTTTTTGCTTCTATTTTAAAATATCTGAGACAGGGCAATTTATAAAGAAGAGAAATTTGCTTATCTCAGTACTGGAGGCACAAAAGTCTGAGATCAAGGCACTAGAATCCGGTGTCTGGTGAGGGCCTTCTTGCTGTGTCTTCACATGATTACCAGCTGAAGGACAAGCAAGGACTAACTCCCTCCATCAAGTCCTATTATAAGGTCATCTAATCCCATACACAAGGGAGGAGCTCTCATGGCCTAATCACTTCTTAAAGGTCCCACCTCTTATTATTATCACATTGGCAGCACCTGAAGTTTAGAGGGAACACATGTACACCATAGCACTAGAAAAGTATGTACCTAAACAAATGGTAGAGTTTTAGATGACTTATTTATATTTCTTTTCTGGCAGTGTTTGCTACAATGTTACCACCTAGTAGAGAGTCCAAAGGTTTTTTTGTTGTATTGAGTAGATTTGGCATTTCTTATAGGAATTATAGATTTTTTGTGGATATGATTTTTATCACTTTAATATTGGGAAGGCCAGTGTTGGTTCTGCTTTTTCTCTCCAAATGACAAATTATCTATCTATCTACCTGTCTATCTATCTATCTATCTATCATCTACCAATATATTAACATAGTTTTAGATTAGGATACAGATTTGTCATTTGTCTGTTAAATTACTTAAACATTTTCACAAAAATCTATTTTTTATTCTCTTTTTCTTTCTTATTTTATTTAACATATTTATTTGTATGTTTATAATTACTGAAAAGGCACTACAAATAATAGAATAAACATCTGGGGTATGGGGAAAGAATAAAATGAAAGAAATTGGAAATGTTTTACTTATTTATGTCACATCAAATAAAAATCAAAGGCAACCAAGAGCCAAAATAGTCAAAAATATACAAAAAAAAAAGCAGGCAGAAAATACATATAGGACCTCTACCGCAGAGGATAGACAAAGGTAAACATAAGGTGACAGGCCATTTAGGCAGTTAAATGTTTGTTCCTGGATTCAGAATTGGTTTTCTTTGTTTTTACAGGGACTGAAAGGTAATTTTAATATACCTTTACTATAAAACAAAACACGTTTTACTAGGTGGTTAGGAAAGACAAAGTGCCAACAACAATGCATTGCTGGGAATCATTTTAGAACTGTTCAGTAAATAATACCCTTAGCTCCCCAGCATATTCTAAGCCAAGTGGGATTTGAAATACCACACCTACAGAGTATATTTATCATCTAGCTTTCCCATTGAAATGCCAATGCATAATGGAGTATTGCAACACAACTTGGCAGGAAAACAGAAAGTGCAGCTTTTTCTTTACATGATTTTCAAAAATCTTGTGCGATTGAACTGCATGACTGCCATTAGAAAAAACAAAAGTCACGCAGCTTTAGCACATCACCATAGTAAGAAAATGAAGGAGCCAGTGTTATCATTCAACTAACCATTTATTAGTTGTGCAGACCTTCAATTTGTGCAGACCTTCAATTATACAGCACAGTAGAATACCCAGTATAAAAAAATAAAAGTCAAGTTGCATTCGCCTTTTCACATGCCAGTCTTAATCTAAAAAACAGAGATTTGGAAGAAAATTTTCCAAGCATTTTCCATAGTGCAATTGCCCCAGATTTTCAGATGATATTACATTTTGATAAAAGTATTTGTTAGCAGAAATGACTCTATATTATATTTTAAGAAAATTAACAACTGACATTTCCTTCAGTCATTCTCCACTTTGATTTTTAAATTAATGTTCTTCTTATTCTATTAACTGCAATACAGAAGAGAAGGTTAAAGTTACCTAGATCGACTATTATTTGCTCCAGAATGTTTCTTTCCAAACTCAAATATAAACAGTCTTCATACATAAAAGCTACCAGTTACATTTATTGAGATAATCATGTGGTTTTTGTCTTTGGTTCTGTTTATATGCTGGATTACATTTATTGATTTGCGTATATTGAAACAGCCTTGCATCCCAGGGATGAAGCCCACTTGATCATGGTGGATAAGCTTTTTGATGTGCTGCTGGATTCGGTTTGCCAGTATTTTATTGAGGATTTTTGCATCAATGTTCATCAAGGATATTGGTCTAAAATTATCTTTTTTGGTTGTGTCTCTGCCAGGCTTTGGTATCAGGATGATGCTGGCCTCATAAAATGAGTTAGGGAGGACTCCCTCTTTTTCTAATTGATTGGAATAGTTTCAGAAGGAATGGTACCAGTTCCTCCTTGTACCTCTGGTAGAATTGCAGAAAAGGCCTTTGACAAAATTCAACAACCCTTCATGCTAAAAACTCTCAATAAATTAGGTATTGATGGGACGTATCTCAAAATAATAAGAGCTATCTATGACAAACCCACAGCCAATATCATACTGAATGGGCAAAAACTGGAAGCATTCCCTTTGAAAACTGGCACAAGACAGGGATGCCCTCTCTCACCACTCCTATTCAACATAGTGTTGGAAGTTCTGGCCAGGGCAATTAGGCAGGAGAAGGAAATAAAGGGTATTCGATTAGGAAAAGAGGAAGTCAAATTGTCCCTGTTTGCAGATGACATGATTGTATAACTAGAAGACCCCATTGTCTCAGCCCAAAATCTCCTTAAGCTGATAAGCAACTTCAGCAAAGTCTCAGGATACAAAATCAATGTACAAAAATCACAAGCATTCTTATACACCAATAACAGACAAACAGAGAGCCAAATCATGAGTGAACTCCCATTCACAATTGCTTCAAAGAGAATAAAATACCTAGGAATCGAACTTACAAGGGACGTGAAGGACCTCTTCAAGGAGAACTACAAACCACTGCTCAATGAAATAAAAGAGGATACAAAGAAATGGAAGAACATTCCATGCTCATGGGTAGGAAGAATCAATATCGTGAAAATGGCCATACTGCCCAAGGTAATTTATAGATTCAATGCCATCCCCATCAAGCTAACAATGACTTTCTTCACAGAATTGGAAAAAACTACTTTAAAGTTCATATGGAACCAAAAAAGAGCCCACATCACCAAGTCAATTCCAAGCCAAAAGAACAAAGCTGGAGGCATCATGCTACCTGATGCCTACTACAAGGCTACAGTAACAAAAACAGCATGGTACTGGTACCAAAACAGAGATATAGATCAATGGAACAGAACAGAGCCGTCACAAATAACACGGCATATCTACAACTATCTGATCTTTGACAAACCTGAGAAAAACAAGCAATGGGGAAAGGATTCCCTATTTAATAAATGGTGCTAGGAAAACTGGCTAGCCATATGTAGAAAGCTGAAACTGGATCCCTTCCTTACACCTTATACAAAAATTAATTCAAGATGGATTAAAGACTTAAACGTTAGACCTAAAACCAGAAAAACCCTAGAAGAAAACCTAGGCATTACCATTCAGGACATAGGCATGGGCAAGGACTTCATATCTAAAACACCAAAAGCAATGGCAACAAAAGCCAAAATTCACAAATGGGATCTAATTAAACTAAAGAGCTTCTGCACAGCAAAAGAAACTACCATCAGCGTGAACATGCAACCTATAAAATTGGAGAAAATTTTTGCAACCTACTCATCTGACAAAGGGCTAATATCCGGAATCTACAATGAACTCAAACAAATTTACAAGAAAAAAACAAACAACCCCATCAAAAAGTGGGCGAAGGATATGAACAGACACTTCTCAAAAGAAGACATTTATGCAGCTAACAAACACATGAAAAAATGCTCACCTTCACTGGCCATCAGAGAAATGCAAATCAAAACCACAATGAGATACCATCTCACACCAGTTAGAATGGCAATCATTAAAAAGTCAGGAAACAACAGGTGCTGGAGAGGATGTGGAGAAATAGGAACACTTTTACACTGTTGGTGGGACTGTAAACTAGTTCAACCATTGTGGAAGTCAGTGTGGCAATTCCTCAGCGATCTAGAACTAGAAATACCATTTGACCCAGCCATCCCATTACTGGGTATATACACAAAGGACTATAAATCGTGCTGCTATAAAGACACATGCACACATATGTTTATTGCAGCACTATTCACAATAGCAAAGACTTGGAACCAACCCAAATGTCCAACAATGATAGACTGGATTAAGAAAATGTGGCACATATACACCATGGAATACTATGCAGCCATAAAAAATGATGAGTTCATGTCCTTTGTAGGGACATGGATGAAATTGGAAATCATCATTCTCAGTAAACTATCAAAAGGACAAAAAACCAAACACCAAATATTCTCACTCATAGGTGAGAATTGAACAATGAGAACACATGGACACAGGAAGGGGAACATCACACTCTGGGGACTGTTGTGGGGTGGGGGGGAGGGGGGAGGGATAGCATTAGGAGATATACCTAATGCTAAATGACGAGTTAATGGGTGCAGCACACCAGCATGGCACACGTATACATATGTAACTAACCTGCACATTGTGCCCATGTACCCTAAAACTTAAAGTATAATAATAATAAAATTAAATTAAATTAAATTTAAAAAATCTACCAGTTGCAAATTTTTGTATTCCTAAACTACTAACTTTATCTTCATGTGCATTGAGTTAAGACATATGTAGCGGGATCAAAAGGTTCCCTATTTTGACAAAGTGTGGTCCATATTCCAGTAGCATCAATATCATCCGGGAGCTTGTTAGGATAAGGATCTGTATTTTAGTGAGCTCCCAGGTGATCATGTTCACGTTAAAGTTTGAGAAGCATTGTTCTATATAACTGATGCACAAATGCAAACTATGGAAATGTAGTATGGGGGTTAAGAATCAAGTTTAAATGAGTATCCACATTTTAAATTTACAAACAGAATATAAGAAATCCTATTATAACATAATACTTTAAATTTCTATATTTTGAGAATACAGTTGTTAAAAATAATCTTTATTGGTTTAATTCAGCTATAAACTACTATTTTTTCTAAGAATACAAGTTATATGTATAAATCAAATATTTAATTTTGATTATTGAAATGTAAACACAGTGGTACCCTAAATATGTTATTGGTCTCTGTTTTTTTCTTTTTTCTACATTTGTTCAGTCTTTAACAAGTGTTAATACTAACCTATCTCAATAACAAAAATTCAAGGCATTTTAATTTTGTCCTGGATTCATTTTCAAGTCCTCTAATCTATGAGTTTATCACCATACTCTTCTGCACAGTTTAGAAACCTGAAGGGTCATCTCTGTATCCAAACTACATTGGACGCTTATGCTAAATTAATAATAAGGCACAAATGCTGGTTTCTGCTATAGAGTCATTTAGAAAGCTATAGAAATGTCACTCTCTGTGACGTATGTACCAACTTAATTAAAAAATAGTTTCCATTATTTTGTTTTTATTGATGGTGAAATGTATACTTTTTATTTTAGTAAGGACATTGTAGTGTATCACACACCAAGATATTTTAAATAGAACAATTTATACATTTTAATTCTATTCTGCTTATGAGGTATAATAATAATCTTAATATGAAACATAACAATTCCATTGGAACTTAGAATAATTTAGGGGAGTAGTGCTAACCATGTTTAGCCAAATCCTGGAAACTTTCTCTGGTGTAGCATAACATTTTTTTCTGTGATATTACCATTACTACCATAACAAAAAGAGTAAAATCTTAGTTTTTTTTGTAATGAAGGTATGAATGATCATTTTGAAACAAGGTAAGAGAAATAGGGAAAGGTATCTTCCTGAATGTGACCTGCTGTTCTCTTAACCAAATGTCAGCCCCACAACTCCTAACTTCAATTTGTGAAGCAGCTTCTGAAGCAGCCAATCAAGGCTGTGAGACCTGAAAAAAATATTCTGGTGTTACCAGGTTCCTGAATGAGAAATCAGGCACTGGGCTTGTTCCTTTCTGGGCCTACAGAGAGCTTGGTGTTCAGCAGTGAGTTTGGTAGCAATAATCAGAACTGCATGGAGTCTGCAGAGAGTTTGGTGCTCTGACATCCCTCGGTCCCTGAGAGGAAAGAGGTTAGCTCCAGCCTGGATCCATGTTCCTGGGAGGACCTTGTGGTCTCCTGGGCTTAGCGTGGCTGCTGAAAATTTGAATCTGTAACTGAATCTTCTCTATTCCTGAGGCTGATGGATATTTACCTGCCCCCGAAGAGAACTGGGAACTGGAAAGTGTCAAAGAACATGCTTTCAAGAAACTGAGTTTAAAGATTGCATTGGCTTTTATTAGTAATTCCTGAATTGGGCAGCATCTCATTTATAAAACAAAAATGTACTCCAATAAGCTGAGCAGTGGAAGTGGGCTTTATCAGCAGAAAGAGGCTAAGAATCAGAAATAGGGAACAAAAAGAAAACTGTTCCAGAGTTACTTGTTTTTACAGGGTTAAAGTAGAAGGAACATTCTTGTCATGCAGCTTAGGAAGACAGGGCCTTTTATAATTGGTTGCTGTGAATTTCCTGTTTTTGAAAAACTAGCTCAGTTTAAAGTTCAGTTGGACTACATGGTACCTAGCACAAGTAAATCCATTGTTTGGTCTGGTTCACTGGGTGTTAGTGCAGAAGCTCATTCCAATATAATTACGTCCCTCAAAATTTATTTAACAGAGGAAAGGTTTGTTGCTAGTGTACAGAGTAAGCTCAGGCTTACTGTAATTTCAGAAGAAGCCAAACATAAATCCAAATATACATTAGAAATAAGTAAAGAAAAATAATAATTCTACTGGAAGTACTCAGCAACTTGAAGGAGAAACAATAAGCAAAACATCCAGTTCCTGGTGAAATAGACTTGCTGGACAGGGCAGGCTTTAAGCCGATAAATAAGTGAATAAACAATTTTAGTGGATTTGATTATAGCAACCAAAGCTATTGGGAAACAAAATACTCTGTGAATTTTGAATATTGAAATTTTAGAGAGAGCAAATAGGAAAAGAAATGGAATTTCTGAATACAAAAATACGAGATTTGTAAAGTGGATCTGTAAGAAAAAAGAAAATAATAGGAAAACTTGAAAAGTTAAAAATTGGAGAAGAACATCTCTTGTCTTAAGCAGAATTGATGCTTATCCTGATAAAATTTATAAAGTCTATAATTATAATGATAATGTCATAAACTTCCAGATTAAAGAAAGCTTCTTAAAGGGAAATGAAGAGTTAGTTTAGCGTAGGTGTTTTATCAACAACACTGGAAGCAAGAATACTGTGGGAGAGAATTGCTGCCACTCAAAAATTCTATTTCCAGCTGAGATATCATTTAACAGCCAGAATGAAGGACATATAGATTTACTTTGGGAGGAATTTAGAGACTGCATCACCCATCAAGGAAAATACCAAAATGAGGTTTACAATCAGTAAATCAAAAGACACTTTAATATGGGACTGATGAAGCAGAGAGGAAATACTGGTGAATGATAAATATATAAGGATTGTGATAAATGACTGGAATGGTGTAATATAATGTTACATGAGGATGCCTGATGTAGAGAAGACATAGTACAAGGAAAATACTAATTGAAATTAAAAGTAGAAACATCTCAACAAAAGTATAATCTGGTGGGTGGCAGAAATGGATCATTAAAAGCATTAAAAGGGAATCAAGAGAACAGAGCCTTTGGTGATTCAAAATATAGGATATTTTATATTTATATAATAATACTGATATATTCATTAATTCTAGAAGTGTTTTTTGGGTGTGCACTATGTGCCAGACATTTCAATTATGTTATTGACAAAACATTGAAGATGCTTGTTTTTGGTATATGTGCATTTGATGATGATATATAGAAAAGCAATGGAATTGCAAAGAACAGAAGAAATCCCATATTTCCCTGGGAGATAGGGAAAATGAATAATAGTTTGATCAACTAGCAAAATTAAGAAAACGGAAAAAGAGGGAAAATTAGCAGTATAAAACAGAAAAAAATGAAATCTTCATTATAATTTATTTATTTTTTTAGAGACGAGGTCTGTTTCCAAGACTTGAGTGCAGTAGCTATTCACAGGCACTATACCATCGCACTACAGCCTTGATCTCCTGGGCTTAAGTGTTCCTCCTTCCTTTAGACTGACTATGAAGATGAGGAATTCTTATATTAAAAATACTGGTTATATTCCATTTTCTGTGGTTATGGTTACATGAATGTGCTTACTTTGTGTAATTTACAGAGATGTATAGTTATAATTTGCCACTTTATACTTCTTTAGCAGTTAACTTAAAAACACACAAATAGACATTTTTTAATGGTTGCAGAATTTTGTATCTTACTTTTCAATTTTTTATTGTTAAATATTTAGGTTTGTATACAGGTGTTTGTGTGTCCATATGCATGCCATGGACTTCTTTGCCCAGAAATCTTGAGCAAATCTTTATTTCCTAAAGCACAAATTGATTTGAGTCTAGGATGAAAATTTAATTGAATGATCAAATAAAAATAAGAGGTCTGTTTACTATATCAAAGGTCATTTTTCAGAGGTTCTTGAGCTTATTCAGAACATGACAACAAATATATCTCCTTTTAAACAGTGAGAAATGAAACAAGGACAGCAACATCTTGAAGGAGCTGTTAGTTGCTGCAGATTCATGGAAACAATCACCCACATACAAAAACCCGTCAAGCAGGGAACACTTGACAGAAATGACAAAGTAGGTTTTCACCAGAGAAAGCCTGCAGAAATCTACATGAAAACCTGTCTTCCAAAAGGATCATTATGTTAAAAAAAGTAGATGAATGTGTGGCATCCTAACATTCTCTCTTTGGGTATCTCTTGAAGATGCAAATCAAATTATTTTATCACAAATGAATACATATCATGTACAAGGGAAGTCATGAGTGCAGGCTGACAGGAATGTTCTTTTAAAGCAACTACAACTATTTCTCCATTTCCAGTTGAATAGAGAACAGAACCTGGTGAAAATCCTAACAATTTCTGTCCGGATAAATGGATTTTTTAAATCCCAGAACCAAAACTATATACTTGCAAAAACCATTCACTAAAATGGTCAATAATTAAGCCTTGTGTTGTATTAACAATCTTCATAATTTCCTCTAGTCCCATTCAAAGCTTTTTGAGGGACTGTCATTTGTTGCTATTTTAAAATAAACCTAAAGGGAAAATGTTTTTGAAGAGCAAAATATTTCTTTAAAACCTTCTCACCAGTTGGGTGATTTCATACTCTAGACTAGGGCACAGAATTGTCAATAAACTTTTTGAGAGTTAATGTATGGAAATAGAGAAGGGATCAATTGCTAAAGGAGCTACTTCTTTAGTAGTTAGCAGATACAGTTCTCAGCCAGATCTCTCTCCTGAGCTTCAGATATGCACGTCAAATCTCTTATTAGACTTCTTCACAGCCACCTCAAATTAAACTAGGGTTGTTAAATCTCCGCACTATTGACATTTTAGGTTGTCATTCTATGTTGTGGGAGGCTGTACTGTGCACTGTAGGGTGTTTCGCCACATCCCTGGCCTCTGCACATTACATGCCAGTAGGACATCTCACAGTCCTTACAACTAAACATGTTTCTAGACATTGCAATATGTCACCTGAGGGGACAAAAATCAGCCTTGGTTGAAAACACTGAATTAAACAATGTCCCAACTGAACTCACAGTTTTCTCTTTTTCTTTTTATTTTATTTTTTATTTTGTTGAGTTGGAGTCTCGCTCTGTCACCCAGGCTGGAGTGCAGTGGCGCAATCTCGGCTCACTGCAACCTCTGCCTCTCAGGTTCAAGCGATTCTCCTGCCTCAGCCTCCCAAGTAGCTGGGATTACAGGTGTGTGCCACCACGCCTGGCTAATTTTTGTATTTTTAGTAGAGAAGAGTTTTCACCATGTTGGCCAGGCTGGTCTCGAACTCCTGACCTCAGGTGATCCACCCGCCTTGGCATCCCAAAGTGCTGTGATACTGGCATGAGCCACCATGCCTGGCCACAGTTTTCTCTTCTAAAGATGATAATTTTCCTGCGTTCTCTATATCCATGCTGTCTTCCACATTAGAAATCTGGGAGTAATCAGTTATACCTCATGAAATTTGTTCCACCAAAACTTCTTTTTATGTGTATGTTTTTTTTGGTTTTGTTTTGTTTTGAGTCTCTCTCTGTCACCCAGGCTGGAGTGCAGTGACGGGATCTCAGCTCACTGCAAGCTCTGCCTCCCGGGTTCATGCCATTCTCCTGCCTCAGCCTCCCGAGTAGCTGGGGCTACAGGCGCCCGCCACCATGCCCGGCTAATTTTTTTTGTATTTTTAGTAGAGACGGGGTTTCACTGTGTTAGCCAGGATGGTCTTGATCTCCTGACCTCGTGATCCACCCACCTCCGCCTCCCAGTGTGCTGGGATTACAGGCGTGAGCCACCACTCCCAGCCTTGTGTGTATGTGTTTTTATGAACACTATAACATCCGTAGCAGAAATACTCAGTTAAGACTTATATGAAATAAGAAAACACCTATTTATTTGTTGTCATTGAACAGATCAATCTCTCACTAGACAGATGAAGCAAAAGGGAAATACTGGTGACCAGCAAATATATGTGGATCATCATGAGTGCTCAAAAGGATATAATAAAATGTTCATGAAGATGTTTATGTGGATGGAATATAATTGAAGAAAAAACATAATAATTGAAGTTAAAAGTATAAAGTTATCTCAGCAAAGCATCATCTGGTGGGTAGCAGAAAGAGGAAAGCAAAACCATTCAAAAAGAGAATCAGTAGAAGAGAGGCTTTTAGTGAGGCAAAATTTTGTTATTTTGCCTTTATATCCTATGATAAGCTTTTACAATATTTCATTAAGCCCCAACAGCCCTAATTATATCTTTCAAATGCAGTTTATCTATTCTCATTGAATTAATTAATTTCCCTCTCATTAGACAGGTTCACTGTGTTGCAGAGTTCCAAGGAAACCAAGTGCATCAAATTCTAAGTCAATGATTCCCCTTGGAGGTGCAGCACATGTAGCATGCAGAGGCAAAGACATAGTCCTTACAGTTTGCTCAGATCTTAATTTTCTCTCACCCAGATCATTGTGTAACTCTCTCAAATAAAGCCTGTGCTTCTGGCCTTGCCTAATTCTATCTATATTACATATTATAGCCAGAATTTTTTTAAATTTTGTTTTATGAGATATATCATGTATACACATAAAACATATGTATAATATAAATAATAATTAAGAATAGATAAATAAAAATAAGAATAATTAAAAAGAAAACATCATAGAAACCACCACCCATGTCAAGAAATGAAACATAGCCAGCTCTTCACTGTGCCCCATTGCCTCATGATTCTATTTTCCTTCTTCTCAAGATAGCGTTATCCTGACACTTGTGATAATATCATCCATGCTAGATATTTATGGCTTACTCCCCATGTCTTCATTTCTAAGCAACATGAATACGTCTTTCACTTTTAAGTAATCTTGTTTAGTTTTGCTTGTTTTTAAACTTATTTTTAAATTTTTCTTAAATTTTCAAATATAGTCATATCAAGTTACTCATGAGATCTTACTTTTATATATTCATTTTAAATTTTTAAATATTTTACAGTTACATAATAGTTGTACATATTTATAGGGTACATGTGAAATATTGATACATACATACAATGTGTAATCACTAAATTAGAATAATTGGGATAGGCATCCCCTCAAGCATTCATCATTTTTGTGTTAGGAACATTCTAAATGCAATATTATAGCTATTTTGAAACATACAATAAATTATCGTTAACTGTAGTTGCCCCATTGTGCTACTGAACTCAGGATATTATTTATTCTAAGTATATTTGTATCCGTTAACCAAGCTCTCTTAATTCCCTCCTCCCCACTACCCTTTCCAGCCTATGATAACCATAATTCTATTCTCTATCTCTATATGATCAATTATTTTTAGCTTCCACATGTGAGTGAGAACATTCCTTGCTTATTTCACTTAATGTCCTTCAGTTCCATCCATGTTGTTGTAAATGGCAGATTTTCATTCTTTTTATGGCAGAATAATATTCCATTGTGTATATGTATCACATTTCCTCTTGTTAATTTGTAAGTATCAGTATCACTGTCCTATTTTACATTCCTGTTATAAATATTCTGTGCTTTGATGCATTTGTTCATTCTTCCTTGATTTTTTTTAGTTTATATTTTCTTGCATGAAGTTACATTTTAATTGTTATTGTTGATGTTCTCTAGTTCGTATTTGGTTTCCCTTTTCATTCTTTTTAAAATAAACTTTTTTTTAGGATCGTGTTAGATTTACAGATTTATTATGAAGATAGTATAGAAAGTTCTGTATGCTATACCCAGTTTCCCTATTATTAACATGTTATAATAGTATGGCACATTCATCACAACAATCCCGTATTGATACATTATTATTAACTAAGTCCATACTTTATTCACATTTGCGCAGTTTTTCCTAATGTCCTTTTTCTGTTTCAGGATCTCAACCGAGATACCACATTATATTTAGTAGTCATGTTTTCTTAAGCTCTTCTTGGTGGTGACCATTTCTCCGATTTCCCTTGATTTGATGACCTTAACAGATTTGATGATTATTGACCAAATATTTTATCAAATGTCCTTCAAATGAGATTTTGCTGACTTTTAAATGATTATATTGGGGTAATGTGTTCTTGTGTGAGAGGCCGCAGAGGTACAGTGCCATTCTCATCACAACAAATCTGTGGTATCCATATTATCAATATGACTTACTACTGTTGATGTTAGCTTTCAGGTTGTGTTTGTGAGGTTCCCTTTTTTCTATACTGTACTTTTTGGAAGAAAGTCACTATCCGCGGTCCTCACTTTAGAAGTCGGAAGTTATGTTGTAATCCTTAAAGGTAGAATATCTGCATAAATTATTTGGAATTCTTTCTCATGGAGACTTGTCTGTTCTCTCCATTTATTTGTATAAGTGTATCAATCTCTTATTTATATCAGTATTAATTTATGGATATTTGCTTTATGCATAGAGTTAGCCTCAAGGGAAATATTATATCAATAGAGTACAGAAATTACGTACAGTTCTTTTTGCCTTTAGGGTTATATAGGTTCCACTCATTTCCAAAGTTACTTAGGCCATCAACTTAGTCTTTCATCCACTTCAATGAAGTTAAGTTGTTTTATAAATTTCTAATACATTTAGATTATTTTGTCCCATTCTGCATTTTATTCTACAATCCCCTAATCTGTTAAAAATTATTTCTTAAAATTTGCATTTATTAAGGTTTATTCTTCATGCTTTCATTTCAATGGGTTTGACAAATGTCTAACGTCTTTTATTCATTATCATAATATCACATAAAATAGTTTCACTGTTCTAAAATATCTATGTGCTTCACCTATCTAACCCTACGCTGACTGCATATTGAATCCCTGGTAACCACTAATCTGTTCTCTGTCTTTGTAGTTCGCCTTTTCCAGAATATAATTGACATCATATACTATGTAGCTTTGTTAGACTGGTTTATTTCATAGCAACATGTATTACAGATTTGTCTGTGTCTTTTCATGGCTTTATAGTGTATTTCTCTTTAATGTCGATAATATTCCATTATACAGAATGCAATGAATTTTGTTTTTCTATTCAACTTTTGAAGGATGCTTTGGTTACTTCCATATTTGGGTGATTACAAGTAAAGCTTTTATAAACATTTGTGTGCAGATTCATGTTCAGCTTTTCAAATCAGTTGGGTAAAAGCCTAGGAGTGTGATTGCTGGATCATATGGTAAGACTATGTTAACTTTTATAATAAATTGCCAAGCCACCTTCCAAAGTTGCTGTACCATTCTTCTTTCTTATCATCAATTAATATATACTCTATTATTTTGTAACCTAGCTAGCAGTTCGCAGTGTTAGAGTTTTTAGCTGCCATAATAAGGTACTCATCATTGTTTTAATTTGGAATTTCCTAATGACATATGATAGTATGCATCTTTTCATATGCTATTTGTGATATGTATATCTTCATTGATGAAATATGTGTTCAGATCTTTGTCCATTTTTAAATTAGATTTGCTTGTTTACTTATTGGTGAGTTTTAAGGGTTATTTTTATATTTTGGATAAAAGTCCTTTATCAGATATATGCTTTGCATATATTTTTACCTAGTCTATGACTGATATTTTCATTCTCTTAATAGGGTCTTTGTTAGAGCAAAGTTTTTAATTTTAATAAAACTAAAATTATCAGATTTTTCCCCTGAATTTTACATTTGATATTTTATTTGGAAAAGGCATCACTAAACTCAAGGTCCTATACATGTTCTTTTATGTTTTTCAAGAAGTTTTGTAGTTGTACATTTTGCATTTATTTCAGGATTCATTTTGAATTAATTTTTATGTAAGGTGTAAAGTCTGGATGAAGTTCATTAGTTTGCATGCTGACATCGAAATTTTCCAGCACCGTTTGTTGAAAAGACTACCCTTCCTCTTTTCACCTTTGCTCCTTTGTAAAATATTAACTACATATTAATACAATGTTAATTTGTGAGGGCTATCACAGCAAGGTACCCCAGACTAGGTGGCTTAAACAATGTAAATACATTTCTTCACAGTTCTGGAGGCTACAAGTCCAAGATCAAGCTGTTAGCAGGGTTGGTTTCTTCTGAGGGCCATGGGGGAAGTATGTATTTCAGGCCTCCCTCCATGGTTTGAGGATGGCCATCTTACTCCAGTGTTTTCATGTCAACTTCTCTCTGCTCATGTCTGGTCCAAATTTCCTCTTTTTAGAAGGATGCCTGTCATACTGAATTAAGGCCCACCCTAATGACCTCATTTTAACTTAATTACTTCTGTAAGGACTCTGACTCCAAATACAGTCATGTTCTGAGGAAATAGGGATTAATACGTCACTGTGGGAATTTGGGGAAGCACAATTTAACTCATAAAAACTATATTTGTGTAGATATATTCACAGGCTTTCTATTCTGTGCCATTGATCTATATGTATGATCTTTCACCAATACCATGCTGTCTTGATTATTGTAGCCTTATAGTAAGTCTTGAAATTTGGTAATGTGAGTTCTCATACTATGTTGCTCTTTTTCAATATTTTATTGGCTACTTTATGTCTTTTCCTGCCTATATAAACTTGAGAATCAATTTTTCAGTATCTCTGAAATAGCTTGCTAAGATTTTGATTGAGGTCTTTTCAAATTTGTGGATCAAATTGAGAAGAATAGACATATTAACAGATTTGAGTCTTCCAATCCATACACAAGGACAAGGACTATCTCTTCACATTCTTTATTTTTTCATACATAGTTATTAATATATAGGTATGGTACATATTTTGTTAAATTTATACTTACTACATAATTTTAGGGGTGTCATTGTAAATTAAATTGCTTTTCATATGTCATATTCCAATTGTTCATTGCTTGTATATGGGAAAGCAATTATTACAATATTACAAAGTAATATTACAATATTAACCTTGTGTCATGTGACCTTACTAAACTCATTATTTCTTCCAGGAAATACTTTTCTTTCCTTTCTGTCAGTTCTTTGGGATTTTCTTAATCAACAATAATTTCTTCTTTGAATAAAAACTTTATTTTTTCTTTCCCAATCCATACACTTTTTATACCTTTTTTGTTTGTCTTACTGTATCATCTAAGATTTCCAATATGATATTGAATAAGAGTGCTGAAAGAAGACATCCTTGCTTTGTTCCTACTCCTAAAGGGAGCATTTAATTTCTCACCATCAAGTATGATGTGATGTTAGCTGTAGGTTTTCTGTAGATGTTCTTTACCAAATTGAGGATGTCCCCTATGTTCCTATTTTCTGGGAGTTTCTCATCATTAATACATATTGGATTTTTGTCAGATGATTTCTCCAAAAATCACTAGCTACTAGAACTTGAACCCAAAACACTGCATGGAGATTTTAGAATGGTGGGATCTATACAGTTTTAGCAGGTCGTTAGATTTTGTATTGTATTCTGCTGAATTCCTGATTTTCCAGCTCAGCTAATTGATATCTCTTTTTAAGTTAAAAACCCTCATGATTTTATAGAAGAAATAAACATAAAAAAGGAAAAATTCCACAAAGCTGATTTAATCCTTTCGTTATACGATTTTGAAAATAGCACAATGATTTTGTTACTTGTATGTTTTGTACACCTGGATATTACTTGTGTGTTTTGTCCACCTGGAAGTCAGAAGATTCAAGATTTGGAACCAATCTAGAATTTCTCTTGATTTTTCTGCATCCTCTAACTCTTGGGCTCAAGCGATCCTCCTGCCTTGGCCTCTCAAGTAACTGGGACTACAGGTGTGCACCACGATACCTGGGTAATTGTTGAATTTTTTGTAGAGATGGGATCTCACTATGTTGCCCAGCTGGTCTCAAACTCCTGGCTTCAAGCCATACCTCCGTTTCAGCCTCCCAAAGTTCTGGGATTACAGGTGTCAGCCACAATGCCTGGTTCCCGCTTATTCCTTTGTTATTTTCTTCCTTTATTTCTTTTTTACACAGATTCTCACGAAGGCTTACAATGTGCCATTTCCCCATGAATATTTTGGAATACACTTCCTACACAGAGAGTTTTAAAACTCATCCAAACAGTTGAGGATACTCTCAAGGAATTATAGCAAAATGTAAATATCAATGAACAATTCTCCTTCAGCTTGAACTTCTGCATCTGATTTTTTTTCTCATTATTCTGTTATATCTCTTTTCCACTAGCTTTGCTCGACAAATAGACTCATTAACATCAGTTAATGCCATGTGTCATTCTACAGGAATAAGACTAGTTTGTGGAATTCTAAGTAGTGTTCTAATATAGGAAAATGTTCCATGTAGAAGACAAAGATAAAAATGATCTATTAGATTTTTAATTTAAATCCTAACAGTAAGATAGTCCATGTAACAGAAATTAGATATGGAATAATACCGAGACTCTTCTTCCTAATCATAGTCTTCTATGATCCAATTCTCTCTCTCTCTGAAGAATTGTAGTACAGTTTGTCTCCAGTGTTTTGAAATTTTATGAGGGGTATGCCTTGATAAATGGATGTTTTCATCTACTGTGCTAGACAATCAGTGGGTTTTTGAATCTGGAAACTCTTGCCTTTCAAATGTGGAAATTTTTCTTAGTTTATTGTGTGTGTGTGTGTGTGTGTGTGTGTGTGTGTGTGTGTGTTTCATTTCTGTTTCTGGAGCACTATATTCAGAATTTGTTCTTCTACTAGCTCATTCTTCAAGTGAAACTTTCCTCTATTTTCCAAAAACAAAAAGTGTTTTTGCTTTACTTTCTGAAATATTTTTCAAATTTATCTTTTTCTCTTTTCATTTAAATTTGTCATCTCTGTTTTCATTTTTATATTTTAATTTCTAAGAGGACTTTGAGTTTTCTGAGTTTTTAAAAATTTGTAAATTTGTATTCCATTCTTGTTTCAATGAAGGAAAATCTCTCCGTCTCATTCATTAATTAGTGATAGTTTTTTTTAATTACTTCAACCTATATAACCTTTCTCCTCAAATTGCTGTTCTTATATTTGTTTATTTTGGTCTCTTTTATAAGAGAGGTTTTTCTGAAATGTCTGGTTATCATGGTGCTCTGTTCATATTTATGAATAGGCATTAAGTAACTTCTTAGAATTCTGTACACATGGGTGCCACTGGTTAACCATGGACTTTACTACAGCTGATCAGATTCCTCAGGGAAGAATATTCCAGGTTCAAAATGATCTGTCCGTTTCTGGGAGCTGAGTGGATTACCATGGGGCATGTAGACTCTCACTTCCCCTCTTCCCAGTGTGACATCCCCATGCTGCCTGGTGTCTTCCAATACAGAGACACTGCTTTACTTTCTTCCTTGTTTTCTGTTTGGTAAGATGGAACATTTCACTCTGCCACAAAGATTCTAGTGATATGGGGATCTACTTGTTTCTTTGAATCTAGTGATATGGGGACGTAACTGCTTCTTAGAAGACTTTCAACAACCCTGTTGTTTTAATCCAAACTTTCATGCTCATTTTCAGCCTTCCACAAATTTTGAGGTTCCATATGGCTCTATAGTGCTCTATACTATTTTATTCCTTCAGTTTTCTTTCAGTGTTCTAAGGCCTAGGTTGATTATAGGTCACCAAAGATTATGTTAAAAACCATGTCAACAGGCTAGATAGTTCTTCAAAAGAGTTCTGAGCCCTAAATTGTAGGCATGGGGTGTTTTATATACCGAATCAAATGTTCACATTCAAATTTACTATCAACAAAAATGAGGAACACACACAATAACAAAATATATTGATACACCATTTGTTTGTTACAGATTGTCTATTGATTTCCACGATAATTTATTTAGATTAAAAAACTATTTCAGAATTGATTTTAAAAGATATAAGTTATAAGTTAATCAAAAGTTCTTATCAAACTAGGTATATTAGAATGACCTAAAGTAATATACACCTTAGATAAACATTTATCTAATGCCATTAATCATGACACAGTCAAATTAAATGATTCAAATCAATGATTTAGTATCACATCTTTTAGATTAATCTCAGTGTCATTGATTATTAAACTGCATGTCCAATAAATTGCTATGTATATTGCCAGATATGTAATTACAACTTCGCCCTAATGTTTCTCTCTGTCCTAAAGTGAGGCAATAATTTAAATATTTGATTAAATTTATACTGCTTGTACAGTTGTAGTTTCTTTTTCTTGGTAAACGAAACAAAACATTCTTATTGCCTATTATCCTTATTGTCAAATTAATGAAAAGTTTTAACCACATATATTAATAGCATTAGCTGTAACTGCAAAGTGAGCAAATATAAATTAAACAAAAACAACTTAATATTTTCTTTTATAAACACAAATATAAGGTGCCTACTTTCTCACATTCAATGTAATTTTCACATATAAGATTATCTGTAAATATAATTATATTTTCTGATTATGTATCAAAATTTTGACTCCTGTATATTTAGTTTTGGGCAGTTATTCCCTTATTTTTTCATTTCTATCAGTGTTCATTCAGAAAATATTATTTTGATATGATATATATTCATATATATTTTATAAAATGTAGATAAAATGGAAATAAAAAACAAATTTAGTTGGATCTTTATGCAGTTTAAATTTTCTAATTTTATAATATGTAGATATACTTTATAATGTAAATATATTTTAGATATGTAGATAAAATTTAAAATATAGATTAATTTTGTAAAATGTAGATAAAAAGAAATAAAAAATAAATTTATTTAATTGGATATTTATACAGTTTAAAGAGCAGAGGACTTGCTTCAGAAGACTTGGTTCAGATAGATTAACCATTATGTAGATGTGGTAGAGTCAACACAAAGTTAATCTGTGAGGGTTTCCATGTTTATATTATTCATAGTGTTCTTCATGTACTAGGAGATAAGTGAATCTTCTAAAACTACTAACCATCATAAATTAGGTGTTTCAAATCTAAGAGGAAGAAGGTAATTACAATGCGTATATAATCAGAAATGTCAATTTCTTTTAAGGAATGTCATTGTCTCCTATTCTAGTCTCATATCCAAATTTGAGCTGGATAAAATACATAAAATATCTGTTTAATATATATGTAAATATGAGAAATACTATTATGAGATTTTAGACAACAAATGGTGCAAGATGATAAAATCTAGGAATATGGAAAAAAATTAATGGTCCTGGCTTTTTATTTGGAGATATTTTTAGGCTGTAGTACACTTTTGTGAGCCCAAAGGAAGCAAATAGTATCTCTGAGCAAAGATAGAAATTGGACTTTGACATTACTAAGGTAACTGAAATGTACAGGCAGGGTACTGAAGAAACAAAATGTTACAGGAAGTAAAAAAATATGCATCAGAGACTCCTTGATTGGTTGGCCAAATACTAAGTTGCACCTTGACAGGGAGAGGCTCTGCAGTGAGGGCAAAATGCCACCAGGGAAGGAACCGCTGCTGAGGAACAGTAACTAGAGGGCTATGAGCCACGTCCTCATGCTGTCATTCTTGCTTTCAGGATTTGCTGGAGCTAACCTACGAAGTCCCCTGCAATAGTTGCAGCTATTTTATACTTCCAAGAACAATGCATGAGTCGCTCTTTTCTTTATATATTTGGTATCATCATACATTTTCATTTTTCCATTGATGTCTGTGAAGTCATATCTCATTGGTATTTGGCATTTTATTGATTTCTCATGAGGTTGATCACATTTACATGTTTGTTGAACATTTCATTTATTCTATAAATTGTCTGTCAGTATTTCCAAATTATTTGTTTCATAGTTTTTTCTATTAGGTTTTTGTCTTTTCTTACATTTATAAGAATTCTTTATATATTCTGCAACCAAATATTTTATAGGTGTAAGCTTGAAAAATCCTTTCAACTCTGAAGTTAAAAATATATAATCTTACTTTTTTCCTAAAATACTTAAATTATTGCCTTTTACATTTGTGTTTTTAATCCATATACATATGTGTCATGCAGAAGTTCTGAAAATTGCTCAGTTTTTCACTAATTTTTTTACAGTAAAATAAATCTTTCATAGTTTCATTTTATTACGTGGTTATAGCCAAACAACTTAGTAGTAGTTTGGTGTCTGACATATACTGCTGTATTTCTCTTGAAAACTTAAATATTCCACAGCAAACTTATTTCTTATTAACTTATGTATTGTGAGGTAATGGTCTAATTTATCCATTTCTGAGATTGATACTCATGTATCCCAGCATTATTATTATTATTATTTTATTTTTTGAGATGGAGTCTCGCTCTTGTCGCCCAGGCTGAAGTGCAATGGTGCGATCTTGGCTCACTGCAACCTCCACCACCTGAGTTCCAGCGGTTCTTCTGCCTCAGCTTCCCAGGTAGCTGGGATTACAGGTGCCCGCCATCAGGCCTGGCTAATTTTTGTACTTTTAGTAGAGATAGGGTTTCACCAAGTTAGCCAGGCTGGTCTCGCACTCCTTACCTCAGGTGATACGCCCGCCTTGGCCTCCCAAAGTTCTAGGATTACAGGCTCGAACCACTGCGCCCGGCCTGTCACAGCATTATTGACAGCTTTTCATTTCCTGATTCATGTGTGATGTGGCCTCTATCATATATCAGGCTTCTGTGTGCAGGCATCTGATGCTTGACCGTATTCTGTTTCACTGGTCTGTGATCCTGTCCGTTTTCTGGTATTTTGTAGATAAACATGTTGTTTTCAAAATGTTCTGGGTTCTTCTTGCCTTTTGATTTTCTGCATGAATTTTGGGTGAAACTTGTCATGTTTCATAAAATCTCATTCAAAATTCATTTAGAATTACTTGGAATTTATAGATTATCTTATAGAGAATTGGTATCTTTATGATATTGACTCTGCCAACAAGTAAACATTCCTTAGCTCCCTATTCTTCTTTGTTGCTGATTTACCCAATTTTTTCAAACAAACATATTTACTTCACTCTTTTACTATTTTCTTGGCAGTTGTACATAGACTTTTAGTTTTAGAATATAAGGAGCTGCCTTATAAGAAGTTTACAAAGCACTTACATGTATATGTAAAATATTGAATACTTGCTTCTGTCAGCAGACATAACATTTACTTCAATTGTATTGAATTAAGCATTCCCTTCCTTTCAAATAATTATTTTGGTTGTGGAATTATATTTTTATCTTTTGTGCGTAAATGTTGCTTAAATTTTGATAGTTTAATAGTTTTATGAACCAGTACATCTCCACCAATAACACTGTTTTAGTACTTCCTCAGCTTGAGCTGCTAAACAAAACTTAATATGTGAAGAATGATACTTCTGAGTAGAATTAGCATAAAATATTTTGATTTTTGTTTCTTCAAAATCACTTTCATTATCATTATTTCATTTATTATTATTGTTGAGTTCATAAAAATCACGTCTTTACAAAAATTCTAATGAAGCTTATTTTGACATTATTAAATTAGGATTAAAAAATAACATATTTTACTCCCTTAATTCAGTCAATAGTAGTAAATTATACATAATAAAAACCAGGCTTGACTAAAATTTAAATTATTTATAAGTTAAAAACACAAAATGACTACATGTTTTTAATTTCTTTCTTTTTACACTTTAATTTTTTTTTTTAATTTTTAACTTTAATTTTTATGGGTACATAGAAGGTGTAGATACATTTACCGGGTACATGAGATATTTTGATACAGGTATACAATGTCTAATAATCACATCACGGTAAATGGGGTACCCATCACTTCAGTCATCATTTCTTTGTGTTACAAACATTCCAGTTGTACTTCCTCAGTTATTCTCAGTTATATAAAGTGTATAACTTTATACACTTTATACTCGGTTATATAAAGTGCAGTACAAATTGTTGCTGACTGTAGTCACCTTGTCCTATCAAATACTAGGTCTTATTCGTTATTTTTTTCTAACTTTTATTTTAAGTCCCAGGGTACATGCAAAAGATGTACAGATTTGTAACATAGGTAAACATGAGTCATGGGGTTTGTTGTACAGATTATTTCATCACCCAGGTATTAAACCTAGCACCCACTAGTTATTTTTCCTGATCCTCTCCCTCCTCCCAACCTCTCCCCTCCAGTAGGCCCCAGTGTGCAGTTTCCCTCTATGTGTCCATGTGTTCTCATCATTTCGATGTAGCCAACAATCATACGAAAAAAGCTCAACATCTCTGATCATTAGAGAAATGCAAATCAAAACCACAATGAGATACCATTTCACATCAGTCAGAATAGTTATTTTTAAAAGTGCAAAAAATAACAGATGCTGGCAAGATTGTGGAGAAAAAGGAATGCTTATACATTATTGGTGGGAGTGTAAATTAGTTCAACCATTGTGGGAGACAGCGTGGCAATTCCTCGAAGACCTAGAGACAGAAATACTATTCAACCCAACTATCCCATTACTTGGCATATACCCAAAGGAATATAAATTGTTTTATTATAGAGACACATGCACATGTATGTTCCTTACAGCACTATTCACAATAGCAAACACATGGAATCAACCTAAATACTTATCAATGAATGACTGGATAAAGAAAATATGGTATATGTACACCTTGGAATATTACACAGCCAGAAAAAGGAATGGTATTATGTCTTTGCAAGGATGTGGATGGAGCTGGAGGCCATTATCCTTTAGCAAACTAATTCAGAAACAGAAGACAAAATGCCATATTTGCTCATATTTTAATATACTTTCAGATTACAGCTGAGAAGTCAACTCTGAAATATCACATGCCATAATATGGCCCTACTTACTGCAAGCAACTGGACTCAGTTCATGTAAGTCACTGCAAATTGTGTAACACCTGAATTGTTCTATAACTGTAATTCATTGAGTGAGATAGATATGCTAATTACATGCTATGCTGTTCTATAAGTTTCTAAGTGCTTAATATTAATTTATGTACTTAATTTGTTATGGCTCAGTAACAAATATTTTATGCAAAGCATTGGTCCATGAACTACACTTTCGATTGCAGTAGATAAGAAAATGCAGACATTGTACACAGGAATAATAAAACCAAAAAATTTATTTGAAATAGATAACCATTCTTTTGGTGTACGTGTAATTCAGACATGGTGGTTATATGAACTAAGACTTTCTTTTTTCAGCTTTATTATCTAAAAACACAATGAAATGATATACAACTATGAAGGACTCTATGACAATAAAAGTGGTTTGAAATTTAAATTTTGTGTTGGAATGTGTTTGGATGGTACAGTAGTGAAGACAGGAAAACCTTCTGGAGTCGTTACCCAGATTAAGGAGCTTGTACTTCCTTAATTAAGAAATTATTGCTATAAAAATAAAATCAGCTAAACTAAACAGTGAGCTAAGTGGCATCATAAAAATTGTGAATTATGTAAATTCTAATGTAATATATTAGAGAATGCTCTCCATGTTATTTAATAATATGGAATCCTATCAAAAACAACAATCATGGCTCATTGAGGGATAATAACTGTTGAAAGGGCTGGGCGCCGTGGCTCACGCTTGTAATCCCAGCACTTTGGGAGGCCAAGGCAGGTGGATCACCTGAGGTCAGAAGTTCAAGACCAGCCTGGACAACATGGTGAAAACCTGTCTCTACTAAAAATTAAAAAAATTAGCCCAGCATGGTGGTGTGCGCCTGTAATCCCAGCTACTCAGGAGGCAGAGGCAGTAGAATTGCTTGTACCCAGGAGGCAGAGGTGGCAGTGAGCCAAGATCGCACCATTGTATTTCAGCCTGGATGACAAGAGCTACACTCCGTCTTAAAACAAAAACAAAAACAAAAACTGTTGAAGGAAAATATTTTATGGAGATCTGCTTTTGGTACAAAACCAGAAACCAATTTGGCCCTATGTTTTTAAAGATGTAAATTGCACGCTGACTTGCTTAAATGTCTGTTGTCTTGATTATTTGTAATGATATTAATACTTCCATGTGAGAAAAAGTACAATGCTTTTCAATGACAAATATGATCATAGGGCAACAATAAAAATAAGAAGCTTGGAGAACAAGGTGTCTGCAAATTATTATGACACATTTCACAACATAATTACAATTTTTACTGAAGTATGAAAAATACATGGTGTTGTACCCTAAGAAAAATTGTTACTGAGTGTCTTAGAACTTTGATAGAAATATTTAAAATGTACATTAAAAGTATGTACAGATGTAGAAAATCTATTGATCTGTATTTCATATCTTTTATCAATGCATAATTTAAATTTATTTAAAATGTCACAAGATAAATTATTGTAATTATGGGATTATTTAATTCAGTTGGGAAAAAATTTTAAATAAATATTGTGAAATTTCTTTAAAATATCTTCACTTTGATTTATCTACTATGCATCTTATTTAAAAGACATGAAATAATTTAAATATACATAGTTTCCTAAAACGGTGCTTTTTCAATCCAACCTAGGCGAGATAGATTAACAAGTTAGCAAAAAAAACACAAGCTTATTTGTCACATTAAATACTTTAAATATTAAAGTTCATGGGATTTATTTAAAATGTGCATATAAGGATTTTATATAGATGTATCATTAGTTATTTCTACAATTATAATACATAATAGACCTCCTCAATACTCAGTGTCTTAAAACAATAAAAATTTGGTTTTGCTTATGAATTTAAGTTTGGCTTCCTAGGTATCAAAAATAATCAGTGTACTAGATGATGGCCTATGGAATGCTGAGCCAGCTAGACCAATGATTTTAAAGAAAAATACCAAATAGCAGGAAGCCCAAGGAAGTCATAGAAAGTAGGACATATTATTGGAAAGAATTAGAACACCTACCAAAATATATATCTGTCAAGAGCCAGGACTGTCAGAGGCTCAATTCGTATCAGAAAGTGGTAGACATAGTCTTTCTAACAGAATCAGAAGTAAAGCTAAATTATTCAATCAAGGATTAAAGGCCCTATCTGTGAATGAGAAAGTTCCAAATTCCTTAGTCTTACAAGCATATGAAGCACAGCCATTTTCTGATATAACCCACAGCACTCAGACCTTGGAAAAAATATACCAGCGGTCATCAAATTAGTAGCCAAATTAAGCGTGATTAAGTGAATACATGAACCAAGTCTAAATAAATACTCAGAACCTCTATAAATGTAGGGACAGCATAGGTTAGGAAAATATCAGCGAAGTCCATATAACTTACAGAAGAAAGAAAAAACTCTATATAGCATAACAGCTACTAAAAACATTGAATACTTAATATATGCATGGAAATGATGCCATGGGAATAAAACTATACTTTTAAAGCTAAGTTTGATAAATAAAAGGGAAATTAGCAGAATAAATTTAAACCAGGCATTTTCTACACTAAGATGGATGGAAAAGGTATGTAGAAGGCACTGTTAGAAAGAGGTGCTCTCAAAGAGTCAGTGGTTGGGATGTCCACAGACAAAATGTGAAAAATGTTAGGAAATGATTGAAATATAATTAAATTGGTGTGTAATTGTGGATTCAAATTGTGGGGTGGCATATAAAACAGTATAAAATAATAGTTGTCCCCGCAAATAAATACATTATAGGAATCAGTATTATTAGGGTCGATTTAAAAAGTATATGGGAGGGGGCCGGGCGCGGTGGCTTACGCCTGCAATCCCAGCACTTTGGGAGGCCGAGGCGGGTGGATCACGAGGTCAGGAGATCGAGACCATCCTGGCTAACATGGTGAAGCCACGTCTGTACTAAAAATACAAAAACAAAATTAGCCGGGCGTGGTGGCAGGCGCCTGTAGTCCCAGCTACTCGAGAGGCTGAGGCGGGAGAATGGTGTGAACCCGGCAGGCGGTGCTTGCAGTGAGCCGAGATCGCGCCACTGCACTCCAGCCTGGGTGACAGAGTGAGACTCCGTCTCAAAAAAAAAAAAAAAAAAAGTATATGGGAGGGAATAAAATTGAAAAGATCCATGAAGCTAGGATAGAGAAAATGGGAAGGTATCCCTCTCCCCAGGCCAGCTCAAATTGTACTTATCCTCTGATATAAATTAGAGATTTAAGAAAATAGTAAAATAATAGAGAAAATTTAAGAAGAAGACATAATTGAACATACCATGTCACTATATAATTCAAAATTATAGCTTATTTATAAAAAACTTCTGTGAAATGGAGATCTGTCATAGACTATAGAAATCTAAAAAAAGTAACATAAAGAGCAAGATCTATATGAAATATGAAAAAGTAATTTGTGAGATTTTTATTAGTACAAGAAATACATGTCAGTAATGTACTTGTCACGTTCTTTGCAATTTTATATTTGAAGGCTACCAACATGAATTCACTTTCACCTGAAAAGGTCCCAATATGCTTTCAGTGGACAGCCCCAAGTTATTTTTATAGGCCAATGATAGCAAATAATCTATGTAGACAAATGTAAATATAATAGACCGATGATATTGCAATCATAGAAGAAAATATAGAAAATGTATAAGAAAGGCTAACAAAACAATAAATCTTTACAAAAAGGAAAATAATTAATGGTACAAGAAAAAGTACAACTTGCAGAAACCTGTTAAATTCTTGGAATTTATTTGATCTTCCAAGGGAACAAAAATAACTATCTCAATGAAACAACAAAAAAAAGGAAGAAATCATATCTGAAGATAAAAGAAAGTACAAAAATTATGTATTTTTTTAACCTCTCTAACAAGATTAGGAAAATTTTTGTGGAAACAAAATTTTGAAAACATTTTCCTCAAATATGTTTTCCAAATTGTTTATTCTCTCTCCTTCTCTGTCAGGAATACCAATGAGTTATAGAGTTAGTCTGTTTACATAATCCCATATTTCTCAGATTTTTTTCATTTTTAAATATTCTTTTGAAATTTTTGTCTGACTGAGTTGATTTCAAAAGGTGATCTTCAAGCTCTGAGATTCTTCCCTTAGCTTGGTCTATTCTGCTGTTAATATTTCTGATTCTATTACGAAATTCTTGCAGTGACTATTTCCATTCTACAAGTTCAGGTTGGTTCTTTCTTAAAATGGTTATTTTGTCTTTCATTTCTGGGATGATTTCACTGGATTCCTTGCATTAGGTTTCAACTTTCTTTTGAATATCAACGAGCTTCCTTGCCATCCAGATTCTGAATTCTGTGTAAGTCACTTCAGTCATTTCAAATTGGTTAAGGACCATTGCTGGGGAACTAGTGGAATTGTTTGGAGGTCAGGGGACACTCTGGCTTTTTTAATTGCCAGAGTTATTGTACTGTTCTTTCTCATCCAGGAGAACTGGTATTCCTTTAACTGTGGTGTAAGTTGAGGATAGTCAGTTGGCTTCATTTCTGGGTGTTTTCAGAGGGCCAAAGTTCTGTCCAAATTCTTTACTTGTGGCCGAATTCTTGCCCTTTGTTTTCCATGGGGAGTATATTAGCAAAGTATTTTTGGTGTTGTAGTTTCAGCTGTGATTCCGTACATGGTGCTTAAAAGTAATGGCAGGTAGATAGGCTTTCACTCAGCCAACTGACTCCTTTGTATTTCCTTGCATTTGCAGCCCTACTCTGTGATGTGGTGAGGAGAGAGGTGACTTCCTCACCAGGTCCGCTGTGAGCCTTGGAGAAGCCCCTTTTGATCACTGGTACACTCATGTTCTTTCGTCAGGTGTTCCAAGCCACAGGGCTCCCTTGGTCAGAGACGGCAGCAGGGAGATAGGCCACACCTGTTCTGCAGAGCCCTGTGGATGGAGGCATGCCTCTCTCTCACCGTAGGCCACAAGCCTATGTGGCTCAACTGGCTCAATGCTCTGAGAGTGTGGGTTCCTCTCCCTCTTGAGTGCCAGCTACAGGTCTCAGCTTGGCACTCCCTAGCTGTACAGAGCAGCCCTGGGGTGAGCTCAGGCTTTTTGTCATTCTCTCTCCTCTTGTTATTTGCTCTCTCCTGCTGCTTGGGGGCAGCAGTGGTGGGGACCATGGTAGCTGCAGTGACAGAGGACCTGTCAGTGGTCTATGGCACTGCACCCCAGAATAACACAGAACTGCCACTGACTGAAGTGACCAGGTGTGGGTGGGGCAGCTGAACTGTGGGCCCTGGCAGGTGGCCCTGCCTGGGGAAGAGCAAGGGAATCAGGGGTTCACGGGAAAATAATGTGGCCTCCTCTCCATAGGACAGCTGTGGCATTCTGGAGGTGCCAGCAAAGCAATCAGGGTCTTCGTTCCCTCCCTAGCCTGGGGGAAGTGAGGACTGGTACCTTGGCAGTGGCAATGGCAGAGGGCCTGTCGGTTGTCTCTGGGAACTCTAGCCCACAGAAACACAGAGCCCTCTCTGACTGAAGTGAGCAGGTCGGGTGGGTGGCAGCTATGGCGTCCCAGGCTAGGAGGTCCTCTCCGGGGAGGAGACAGAGGGGCAAGGACCTGCGTGGAAAACAGTCTAGCTACTTTTCTGTTAGGCAGCTGCAGCATACTGCAGGCCCACAACTATTCTTGGGTTCTTGGTTCTTTCCTCAGCCTGAGGGCAGCAGGGGTAGGGACTGCGGCAGTGAGAATTGCAGTGGGACTGTCAGTTATGTCTGGGAGCGCCGTCCTACAGAAATGCAGGGCTGTGATTGGCCAGAGTTTCTCAAGCCAGAAGTGGGGCGGTGGCCAGACTGCGCTAAGGGCTAAGGTCCCAGGCCAGTGGTCCTGCCCTTGTGATCTGCAGTCCCTCAGCTCCTTAGCACCGTAAATGTCTCCCATCTCTTGTTCGAGAGAGCTCGCCTCCTCGTGTTGACGTGGCTATGGCAACTGGCACCAGGATGCTCAGGGATCCAAGGCCCATGGGGCCCCACATGGGCTTGAGCAGTGGCCCTGCCCAGACTCCAGGAAGTTCTCTGTGTCAATCAGGAGATGGGGGCTCAGGAGGATTTCCCGTGCCCAGGGTTGCAAAGGTCCACGACAGAAGTGTGAGTCCCCAAGGGCTCTGGCTCACTCATCCTTTCCCCATAGTAGGGACCCTCCTCTGCCTCTGTGCCCATCCTGGGTGGGCAGCTGTCCTGCCTAGCTCCTCTCTGCTCTCCATGGTGGCCATTGCTCTCTTGATGAACCCCAGCTTGGTTCCCTGGACGTTCCACTTGAAGAGCTGGAGTTTACTTGCCGCTCTCTTTCCTCTTTGAGGGAGCAATGCTTACAGCCACTTTGGTGCGTCTCCAAAGCTACTTTCTGTAACAAATTTTTTTCTTCTCTATTATGCTGTAGGTCAGTTTCTTAATCTTGCTTTGTTATTCATGACATCATATTAGAGTTTAAATTCCTAAGTGCTCTTGAAATTTTGATTATGATTTTTTATTTAGGATTTCTATTTTTTATTTGTTTTCTTCACATTTGCCATGTTTTGTTTTCTAATTTCTTGCCTTTTTTAATGAAAACTGATTATTATAGATTAAATTAATACCATTATGAATTTTTATTTTTCTGACTATCTTGAAGAGACTAATTTGAATATAGTTTTCAGATTCTTCAATAAAATTGATATTATCAGGGGTTCCTGCCTGGCTGTTGACTTCTTTTTTATAATAACCTCAATGTGTTAGCATGTTTTTGGATATGGGTGGATGGCTCACTTTGGTTGACAAGTATTTTGTTTGTATCTTCTCTATCTCTGTCCCTACTGCCTTGCTTATTCCTTTCCATCTTGGAGTTTTGTATTTGCTTCCACTGACCCCTAGTTTTGAATAAGAACTTATGGCGATTTGGAGTCTTGCTCCACATAATATCAGAGATATTACAAAGCCAATCACGAGGTCAGAAGCTGCCTTTACTCAGATCTTGAATCCTCTCTTCCTAGATGTGCAGCCATCATGGGATATCTACTGGGGCCGTGTGTTTTGCTGGTATAGTTGTTCCCCTTATTCATCGTTTCACTTTCTACATTTTCAGTTACCTGCAGTCAACCAGGAGTCTGAAAGTATTAAATGAAAAATTCCAGTGATAAACAATTTATGTTTTAAATTACATGTCGTTCTGAGTAGTGTGATGTAATCTTATATTGTTTCATTCCATCTCACCTGGACATGATCATCCCTTGCCCAGCATGCCCATGCTGTATATACTACCTGCTGTATATTCCAACCCGCTGCTAGTCATTTAGCAGCCATCTTGTCATCAGATTGACTATCATGCATTGGTGCTGGTGTTCAAGTAACCTTTAGGTACTTACTTTAGGTACTTATAGAAGTTATGCTCCCATCTTCCTACAGAGACTGGTAGATAAGGCCACTCTTTCTTACTGATTACATTCCAATTGGGATGGCTCCCAGGTTCTTGAGAAAGACGTTCCTGGGTTGTAAAACTAGCAAGAGTGTGGTAGGAGATTTATATTTCAAGAAAACAGATAAATAATTTACAATTGCAAGTTTTTTTTAAGTAAATGTTCTAAGAAAAAGGGGGGCTAGGAGGAAACTGGTCTGAAGTTTAGTTAAGTTGAGGACAATGTTGAAATCATCTTAGTTACATGTTTTCTCAGGCTAAAGAAAAACTAGATTTTATGTTTGACAATAAGCATTTACTTTAATATATATTTTTAAACATTCAGGCTACCCAATTTTTAATTTCCAAACTTTATAACTAGCTTCTCTCAAATAAGAACTTAGTCATATATAAGTTCTCCCTTGTATCAGATTATAAAGTACAAATGCACTATTTTGTCGGGATGTTTGAAAGTTAATTCATTCAGGATAGCTTTTTCAATAAGAACAAAATTTTGACTATAGTCAGAATACAAAATTGTATTCTTTATTTTTTGAGTTGAGAGGAGAAATTGGTGAGAAAACCTGTCAAGTTGTGTTTGCATATTTTGACTGTTTCCTGCAGGGGAACACCAGCCATGAGTGACAAATCTTGGTACAGTGTTCAAGGTAAAGGTAAAAAGTCACCTAACAGTAGAAAGTAATCCTGGGCAGCTTGCAGAACACTGATGATGTTTTTCACACAACCAAACTCTTAAAAAAATCAAATGACCATATTCTTCCTGAATCAGAATTTCTGTATGATCTCTCTGGCAACACAAACTGCAGGAAATTGGATACAAAAATTACAAGGCACTGACCCCTGAGTTGTGTCAGCTCTTTAGAAATGAAAACCATGACAAGTACTGTATGTTAGAAAGCCCCTAGGGTAAGAGCCATGCCTTAATAAAGCATATTGCTTCACAGAGAACTTTAAACAATGCAAATTCCATATGCAGGAAATCTCAGAAAGAAAGGCACTGAGAAAAAGACCTTTGCAACAAAAGATTCCAGAAAACATTACATGAAAAATTTTAAATACCTTTTATTACTTTTTATTCCCTTGGAAAATATTCATAGAGAAACAAACAAAATGGTGTCTACCAGTTTATAAATAATAATCAAGGCATACATGATTTAGTTCTTTGGAAAAATAATCTATCTAGACTTCACAAGGTCAACCTGTGGATAATAGAAATAAAATAAGATACTTCAAAGAATTCTAGATAAGTAACAGCATTTATCATGGCTTGACATTACTAATTGCGTGATCTTAGGCTTTACTGTGATAACAATGCTTTCAAAACCTTTTCCTGTGATCATTTTGAAAATAAAGTGGGGAATATCATTATAATAATTACTGGTCAAAAAGAGGAATAGAGCAAATCTAAATGAAATAAAATTACATGATATAATATCTTGAACTTTCCCCTCAACTTTCATTTATCTTATTTTCCTTAATTTGAAATTACTATTACATTAGAGCAAACTTTATGCCAAGGATATATTATTGCCAATAGCCTGAGGGAAATGACAAACTTTCAGTGGTTTGGGACCAAGTAGGAGTTCTTCTGAAGAAATTCAAAGTCCTGATTTTGTAACAGGTTGTTTTTGCAGAATGAATCATCTTTATATTCGGAAATGCACACACCACCACCAACACTAGTGCTAAAATGTCTATTTCAACAAATCATGAATTTGAGGTAATGAACATGAATGAATACACTTATTGTTTGACTGAGAGGAATGTTCTGTGCTACTTAAAGGAAATATTTGCCACTCTATGATGTTTTTCAGGCTTCAGAAGAAGATTATCTAGGACAATCTATTCTATCTGCATATTGTGATACTTTAAAATATTTATTGAGTTTCTTGTTCAAGTACTGCTCTAATTACTAGGTATAATGGGTAAAATACAATACCTAGGTTTATGATTATAAATAAATGTATTAAATGAAAATATCTGGATACAATATGGAATCACAAAGGCAGAAATATTTAAATGCCAAAATACCATCTAATTATCAACATAATTTGATAAACATAGACTATCATAAAAGTTCTTTAACTTAGCTCATATTTGTTATTTATACTTCCAAAAAGTTACGAGTTAAATTTCTATTGTATTCAGTTTATTGAGACATGGAAAGATGCTGATCAATTGTCTTATGTACTAAGATTGTTTATGGAAAGGATCTACAGGATTTCTTCTGGCACATATATTCTTTATATAAATGATGAAGATACCAGTAGTAGCTGAGTGTAATGTGGTAGTGAAGTTTTATTTAGTAGGTAGAATATAGGCTTGTCAACCTGTGTTTTCAAGATGAAGTCACATCGCTATTAATTTATCTTTTCACAGATTCATTACTTCAACTTCCTTCAGATGATGGAGGAAATGCAACGATGTGCAAATCTCCCTTTCTAAATTCATGCCTCTGGGGACAACATGAGATTCAGAAACCAGGGAAATCACGGTTTCAGATTCCATCTTGTGTCCAATGTGAGTAACATTCAAAGTACTCTGCTATGGATGTGCAGCCTTCCTCTTGCCTAAGGCATGACTACTGTGTCAACTTGGTTCTTGGTTCCTTTTTGTGATGGATTGAATAGGATAAACAGCACTTAATGCATTCTGCAAAAGACAAAACTAGGTAAAAGTTTAAGGCTTTTCTTTCATGTTAATTTTCTCCTTTCTTTCTATTCCAGAATGGCATAGTAATGCTTCATATTTCAGAATCTGAATCCAGTTCATTAGGACTGTACCAAAATAGGATTCTACATATCCTCAACAGAACATATTTCATGAGATTTCAGTGACAGATTTCAATATTATTTAGATATTCTCAAAGATCTTGAACCCACAACAATGGACATTGATAACACACATGAAAATACTCTCACGCTTCTAGGGAGGGGGGTGGGCATGAGGGAGAATCTGAAGCCCACAGCATTGAAAAAGAGCAAAATCCAAATCATTTGCCTAATATTTTCACTGCAATCCACCTGCAGAAACGCTGGTTTCATAATAAATTTTGTTAAATAATTTTTTTTTCAAAAGACCTTTAGAGAGGAGTATTCAGTGTATCGATGGGTTGATGATAATTTCCAGAAAAATTATTCAAAACTTGAACATAACTAAGAGAGACTACTGGGTATTCTTTCAGAGAAGTCCAGACTGCTTTATTTTCCATTGACTAGATCTTACTACGATTCTAGTCTTACTATTAGAATATATATATACACTATGTATATAAGCATGCTATATACATTCATAATGCATATACATATATCATGCATATATATATCCCTTGTATATATATATAAATATGACTTTTTCATAAAGTAAGTTTTCTGCTGATGTCATGTCAGCAATTTAGGAAGCTGATTTATATTTAACTTAAAGGAAGTGGAAAAATACTACTTTCCAATGGTATAAAGACACAATATGATAATTAGGGACACTTCATAATAGAATATGGAATATCTGCAAAGATAAGTGACACTAGAGAAGAAAGAGGCTGTCTAATGACAAAAGGTTAATATAAGCATTGAATCAGGAATCATAAGACCATAGTTCTTGACCTTACCCGCTGGTACTTAAACTACCTAAACAGAAATTATCTTAAGCTCTCCAGGTCTCTATTTCCACTTGAATAAAAAAAGAAAATTTGATGTAGTAGTTTCTTCAGTATTTTCAACGTATGAAATTTTATGTTTCTATATAAAGTAATTACAAATATACAAGTGCTATTGCTACTAAGCTGATAATTCTGGATGAATTCAGATTACACAGTCAAAAAGATTTAGTGTTTATTAATACCATTTTCAAACGGTAAGGAAATACAAAATAATCTTGAAAGGAAAATGTGACATTTCTTTGAACTCTACAATACAAGTTGATATTATTCTATCCTATTCAAGTTAAGTTTCTTTGAAAAATTTATGAGGCTTATCATAGAAATAGAAAATCATCACTACCAGATTGTCTCCTATGTGAAGGGCCACTATTCACATTTGATGAGGAACAGAATGAAACATCTAAGGGCATCAGAAAAAAATAGTTAAATTATTAATTTAATGAATTGTAATATTTTGTGGATGGTAATCCAAAAGAGAAAATTCAATTAACACAAGTTGTGCCCATACTTGTCTGTGGGAGGAAATATCAAAGTAACTACACAGTAGTGAGTTGAAGTTTAGAGAGGAATACAGATTCTGTGAACGTGCTTTATGATAATATAAATAAGTAATGTATTACAAAAGGATGGTGTTAAATAATATCATAAATCAAAAGAAATGTTAAAGGTAACTACAAATAAATGTTTTATTATCATCACCGGGCAAGACATGAAAATAGCAAGGTGCTAACTAAGACAGTCTTGAAATATAACTCAAAGAAATGTTACTCAGATAAATATCTACCTATCTATAAGGGCTTACTGTACATTAAAACTGGATTCATTGCTACTGGTAAAAATGAATTTGACCTACCCAATGACATTAAATTCCACAGATACCAAATATATTGGTAAGTTTTGTTTCTTCCCCCTTTCTGCTAGTGGTAAACTTTTCCAAGAGTTTATTGCACAGATGAGAAAAAAATAAAAACAGTCTTCATTAATTGTGTTGTCGCTTTTCTCACAAATTTCTTCTTATGTATAGAAAGCAAAAGTGTTGCTATATCATTTGTGGTCGCTATTGAGCTGAAGTTTAGTTTTTATATGTTCCTATTAGAGATTCATAGATCAGCTAAAAATAACAAATAATAAATAAATGAGATACTATTTTAAAAAACATAAATCATTTCTGATTGGTCCTTGCAGGTAACAGGAGAAAAAAAAAGATTCTTTAATAGTTGTCATCATCATTTCTAGCCAGTGGAATTGCTGTATGTTGTTGACCCTTCCACCACACCGAGACGTTATGTAGAGGTTGCTTCTGGCTATTGGCAGAGTTCATGTCTCACTAATTAGGTTGAAGCTGCACTCTGCAGAGATTATGCTGTGTGAAAATGGAGTGGATTGACTCTTTTCCATACTTTTAAAAGAAAACCTATATATTTGGGGAAAAAGAAAAAAGAGCAGAAAATGCCAGCTAAAAATTAAAGCTATTATGAGATAATTTGTCTATAAAGTTTATGAAATTTTGAGTAAATTTCTTGCAGTATGTTAAAAATGAGTGGAGCATCTCTGGTTACAGATAAGAAACTAAATACCCCAAGAATTGAACACCTAATCAGTAATTAATAGCAATGTGATAGGCTGCAGGTGTAACTCAGAATTCTTTTGGCTACACAAGTACTTTGAATCAATGTGAAGGTGGTAAGTGTTATCAAGCTTCCCAGAATACTGACACATCTTCTGATTTATTCAGTGAGTCAGTGATAGTTTCATTCAATAAAATAATAAATATAATACATTTACTGAGAGTTTTTTAAAGATCATTTATTGTATTAGGATTTGCAGATACAATATAGAATAATGCAGAAAGAATTTCTCAAAATGAATATTAAAACACATGGGGACATTTTATTGTTTAAACTGGAATGAGAACTTATTTTAAATAAAGCATATTAATGTTAAATTACGTATATAAAACCCACTGTTCTCCATTTTTGAGAAAATATTCTAATTTTACATTAGTCACTCTTTAATTATTTTTAAAGAATTAAACTAGAAAAACAGTGCGCCAGAGTCCCTAACCTTTGATATAATATCTAAAATACATTAAGCTTTAACATTTGTTCTTTTAATTAACTAATATCATTGGGCAAATAGGCCAAAAATTTTCTATGTGTATCTAGTAATACTTATACCTCAGTTAACAAAACACAAAAGGAAGAAATAATTGCGTGAAAGAAATCAATACTAAACAAAAGCAGGACTTTAAGTAAAAATTTAGATTATTTTATCATGCAATGTGCATAATCTCAATTTTCTTTTTAAATACAATGTCAAAAAAGTGAAAAGAAAAATATATTAATGCATTGAAATGTTAAGGGAATGATAAGCATTCTAATGTTGCAAATTCATAAAGAGATGACTAAGATTGATCAATTTACTTTTCACGCTAAGATGGTGTTAATATGCATAATGTATCTTTATATATTAGTGTATATCTATCAATCTGTCTATTAATAGATCTGAAAGATAATGGATGCCTGTTTGGATGATAAAGTCATGTGAAGAAAACCTAAGTCTTCTCATCCCTAACAGTGTGCTCACGAGTATACTGGGGATGCTAAATTTCATCTTTTTTTTTCTACTTAACAAAATGACTTGGAACTTTTTTTTCCCATAACTGCTTACAGAAATACATCATATTTTAAATCACTGTAGTATATTTTACAGAAAATGTAATACACAGGCACAATAAAAACGACTTTCCAAAAAGAAGTCTCTCCTTTTTCAGATGACTAGTTAACCTCCCAGATAAATCACTAATGCTCTGTGTGTAAATACACATACACACACACACACACACATACACACACACACACAAATGGGCTTTATAGCAGCACAATATAGTGGAATATTCCACTTGACAATACAATAATTTATTTAACCAGAAGTCTATCCTTACTATTTTAATTCTTTGTAGCCATTTGCTCTTACAAAAAAAGAAACACCATAGTATATATCTATATACTATTTTTATATCCATACCATTTATATTTGTGTACACATTTGCATAGGTGTGAGAATGGTTTTTCAAATAAATTGTAAAGACTACAACAGATAGAGAGAAAAGATATATGAATTTTAAATTGTAATATATATTTCCAAAAGGTCCTCCAAAGAAGCTTTCTCAATTTTATGGTTGGCAACAATATATGAGAATTGTTTCCCCACACGGTTGCCATAATGATATATTTTCAATATTTAACTTCAACATCAATTTGATGAGAAAAAAATATTTATTTTTTTCATTTCTTTGGTTTTAAGTAAAGCTGAATCTGCATGTTAAATGTGAGTTTTTATTTTACTGTTATCTATGTATTTATAGCTTTGTTAATATTTAATTCAATTACTTGTGCCTTAAAAATTCTTTCACGTTAGAATAATTAGTTTTTTGTCTATTATATTACTTTGCTCCAGTATGTCTTTTATCTCCAATGATTTCCCAGTATTTTTCTCAATTTACTTTTCATTTAGACAAAGATACATTTTAATTGCATATTAAAAATTATTTTACTTTTTGGTTAAATTTTTTTCAAGGTAGAATTATCTTTGTTTCTTAGAACATAGAGGCAGTGACAGCATGTTGGAGATTTAGATCTTCATGAATTCTTTTCAGATTTTAGGTTATAGAGTCTTCATTAATTCAACCAGGGAAATAGAAAAACAGAGGAAGTTGCTGCCCTGATTGTACTCATTTTCTTTTTTTTTTTTTAATTACTATACTTTAAATTCTGGGGTACATGTGCAAAACGTGCAGGTTTGTTACATAAGTATACACATGCCATGGTTGTTTGCTGCACCCATCAACCCGTCACCTACATTAGGTATTTCTTCTAATGCTATCCATCCCCTAGCACCACCACCCCCAGACAGGGTCTGGTGTGTGATGTTCCCCTCCCTGTGTCCATGTGTTCTCATTGTTCAACTCCCACTTATGAGTGAGAACACGCAGTGTTTGGTTTTCTGTTCCTGTGTTAGTTTGCTGAGAATGATGGTTCCCAGCTTCATCCATGTCCCTGCAATGGGCATGAACTCATCCTTTTTTTATGGCTGCATAGTATTCTATAATGTATATATGCCACATTTTCTTTGTCTAGTCTATCATTGATGGACATTTGGGTTGGTTCCAAGTCTTTGCTATTGTGAATAGTGCCACAATAAACATACATATGCATGTGTCTTTATAGTACAGTGATTTATAATCCTTTGGGTATATATCCAGGAATGGCATTGCTGGGTCAAATGGTATTTCTAGTTCTAGATCCTTGAGGAATTGCCACACTGTCTTCCACAATGGTTGAACTAGTTTACACTCCCACCAACAGTGTAAAGGTGTTCCTATTTCTCCACATCCTCTCCAGCATCTATTGTTTCCTAACTTTTAATGATCGCCATTCTAACTGGCATGAGATGGTATCTCATTGTGATTTTGATTTGCGTTTTTCTAATGACCAGTGATGATGAGCTTTTTTTCATATGTTTGTTGGCTACATAAATGTCTTCTTTTGAGAACTGTCTATTCATCTCCTTCGCCTGCTTTTTGATGGGGTTGTTTTTTTTTTCTTGTAAATTTAAGTTCTTTGTAGATTCTGGATATTAGCTCTTTCTCAGGTGGATAGGTTGCCTGTTCACTCTGATGATAGTTTCTTTTGCTGTGCAGAAGCTCTTTAGTTTAACTAGATCCTATTTGTCAATTTTGGCTTTTGTTGCCATTGCTTTTGGTGTTTTAGACATGAAGTCTTTAACCATTCCTATATACTGAATGGTATTGCCTAGGTTTTCTTCTAGGATTTTTATGGTTTTAGGTCTTACGTTTAGTGTTTAATCCATCTTGAGTTAATTTTTGTATCAGGTGTAAGGAAGGGGTCCAGTTTCAGTTTTCTGCATATGGCTAACCAGTTTTCCCAACACCATTTATAAACTAGCGAATCCTTTCTCCATTGCTTTTTTTTGTCAGGTTTGTCAAAGATCAGATGGTTGCAGATGTATGGTGTTATTTTGGAGGCTTCTGTTCTGTTCCTTGGTCTATATATCTGTTTTGGTACCAGTACCATGCTGTTTTGTTTACTGTATCCTTGTTGTATAGTTTGAAGTCAGGTAGCATGATGCTTCCAGCTTTGTTCTTTTTGCTTAGGGTGGTCTTGGCTATGCGGGCTCTTTTTTTGGTTTCATATGAAGTTTAAAGTAGCTTTTTCTAATTCTATGAAGAAAGTCAATGGTAGCTTAATGGGGATAGCATTGAATCTATAAATTACTTTGGACAGTGTGGCCATTTTTACGATATTGATCCCTCCTATTCATGACCATGGAATGTTTTTCCGTTTATTTATGTTCTCTTTTATTTCCTTGAGCAGTGGTTTGTAGTTCTCTTTGAAGAGGTCCTTCACATTCTTTGTAAGTTGTTTAAAGTCTTACTCAGTTAAATTTTATGGACTAATTGCCTATGATATACATTTTCAATTTCTTTTTTTAGGAATAGTTTATGTACAATCTTTGCAGAACATGTTTGTGTATATTGGGATGAGGTAGATACACCACATATTTTTTTCCAGTTGATTTATTAAAGAATCCTGTGAAACTCTGGTAGTATAAGATTCAGTCTCCTTCAGAATCCTTTCTTACCTTTGTCCATTTTATTTTATTGCCATTGACAACTTTTCGTTCTTACCATGAGTTGGGAACAACAATGTCTTCTGGTGTCATCAATGACACAGTTTCTATTTTGATTTCTCATTCCCATTGTTTTTATTAATTTAAAAGAGGAAATAATGCAGAGAGAATTTTACTCTGGTTTCTCAGTCTGAAGGTTAACAAAGATATTGGTTTTGTTACCTAACTTTTTGTGGATTTGCATACAGGATTACAAAGAAATTTTTCCATCATTTATTTAAAGCAACATTTATTGCTTTGTTATTTAGAGAAAATGTAAAATCTTACTATTTGTGCATTCCAGACCTATTATGATAAGCACCATTAAAGCTAACAGAAATTGTGTGCTGCTTAAAGACCAGTCAGAAAAGAATCCCTATATGCAAGCAAAAGAGAGCAGTCTGGGATGATTGGAGTTCTTTTTATGTAATCACTTTAAATAAGTTTCAGACCAGGAATCTCAACAGGAAATATCTGGAGGAGGTAGAACCTGCATCAAATTGTTCAGTTACCTAAAAGTTCCTTATGAGATAGGCCTCTTTTCAACTAAATAATATTTTAAAATACTTAATGAAATGGAGCATTCTAAATCTGAAGTTGTTTGGAAGAGGATAAGTGAAGTCAGTACCCACATTGAAGGATGTGCTTAAAATAGCTAGATTTCCCATAGCAGCACAGTAGATAATTGACACCTTCTCCCTTCCTTTTTTCTCTTTCTTTTTTTTCTAAAGTGTAGATTTGGCAGAACTGCAAGCTAAAACTTGAATTGTGAATACTGTTTATAAAGTGTTCCAAGTCCCTAAAAAATTAAAAACCTCATGGTTTCCAGTTTTAAAATATGATTAATGTCTGTGAGATATATCCACAATATTATCATCACAACATTATAACTTTGAAACAACAATGGAGAAATAATTTAATAAATTATTGTATATTCTTATGGTTGAGTGTTATGGGTCATTACATATACTATTTATCAAGAACTTTTGTTATTACACGGGATAAAGCCACTGATATAATATACAGGAGGAAAAGAGTTAAAAATAACATGTATTGTTTGAACGAGCAATGTAAAATTATACTCACAGATATTTGGAATAGACACTTATACACAAAATATCAACTAAATGAAGACAATGAACTATGAAAAACAATGTTTAATAGAAATTTGGAAAACACACATCAATAACTTGTGAAATAGTTTGGCCTCACCTCTCATATAATTATTCTTTCAACAAACCTACATAAAAATATTTCTTAATATCCCCTCTCAAGTCGTCATGACAGGTCCTCTTTTTCTCCTAAATCACTTTCATCTTGAAGGTCTAAGTGTGTTTTTCATTTAAGAGAACAGGATACAATGACAATTTTTCTTTCTGGAAAAAAAGGATCTGAATAAATAACATTTTTGTAAAAACCACAGAGATATCTACAGGTTTCATAGCACCTTCTCTTAAACAAGTCCCTGATTATTATGTTTTGGGTCATCCCACAAACACCATGTAGCTTGGTGTTTATCCCTCTCTGCCAGTTCTGCTGAAGATCTCTGTTAACTGTGCATCTTGTCTTGGAGATGTCATTGCCCATGACTGGAATGCCGGTGTCTATGAAGACAGTGATACTGGTGTATTACTCAAGTGAATTATCGTTTTGGCTCTGAATTGAGTTGTATTCTACTCAGTGAGACACAAGAAGAACCTCCTTCTTAATTCTGTGCCACATTTTGCAAATACACACATGTACACAAACATAAAGAATATTTATTTTTAAAATATCTACTTTTTACTTTTCTTGGGGGTTCAATACCAGCTTAAAGGATCAAGTGAAGGACCAAAGACCTCCCATATAATTTATTCCTTTCTTGTTCCTTTTTCTCTACTGCTCACCTTCATTACCTACAATAATTCAATATTACCAAATCCTAATTTCCTTCTTCACCTGAACTTACTAAATATATTCTTTCATGCATGCAATAGGAGACCTACCTACTGATAGAACCCTTGAGTGCTGGAGTATATTTGTGCATGCAAGGACACCTATGTGGAAGGAAGTAGTGATGGAGTGATTTTCTATCTAATGCAGGATCAAAATGACGAGACTACCTTGTTATACTACAGGCCATTCTGATAAACCAGTGGAAATAGACACAGTAATTGACATCCTAGACTGGTGAAGGAAAATCTGTGGGATAGATTGATCATTTGCCTGGAGTAAAAATATATTTACTATGTTATATTACAAGTTATATCTGGGATAGGGATTAAAGCAGGGTGGAAAATATCATTTGTAGGCACCTTTTCAGATTCAAGTTTTACCAAAAAACAAACATCTGTTTGCTTAATCAAGAGACACTAATTAGTTATCATGGATGGATATTAAGGTTGATTTAAAAATTTTCAATGAGTTAAGTAACCTAAAGGATTGTCTGCAGGACTCATTTTGTTAACAATAATTAACACTGTATTGTGCTTTTATGCTTTTAGTTCATTAAATTACCTTTGGGGACTAGGGTAAACATAAAATTCACTTATTATTTTACTGGTCTCAACATAGCTGGCAAAAAAAAAAAAAACCTAGATGTGTCTCTGAGATATGGCATTTAAGACTTCATCTTAAAAATTCTTACCTGTAAGATTATAAATCATTCTACTATAAAGACACATGCACACTTATGTTTATTGCAGCACTGTTCACAATAGCAAAGACTTGGAACCAACCCAAATGCCCATCAATGATAGACTAGATGAAGAAAATGTGGCACATATACACCATCGAATACTATGCAGCCATAAAAAAGGATGAGTTCATGTCCATTGCACGAACATAGATGAAGCTGGAAACCATCATTCTCAGCAAACTAACACAGGAACAGAAAACCAAACACTACATGTTCTCACTCGTAAGTGGGAGTTGAACAATGAAAACACATGGACACAGGGAGGGGAACATCACATACCAGGGCCTGTCAGGGGTTGGGAGCTAGGGTAGGGATAACATTAGGAGAAATACCTACTGTAGGTGACGGGTTGATGGGTGCAGCAAACCACCACGGCACATGTATATCTATGTAACAAACCTGCACGTTCTGCACAGGTACCCCAGAACTTAAAGTATAATAAAGAAAAAAATTATTCCATGTTCAAAAGCACCTTTTTTTCTTTCAGTTTTGATAGAAGTCTGACACAAACATCTGTGCTTTCTTTTTTACTGCCTGGAGAAGGCAAATACCATTGACAAAATCCTTGCCTATTTACACTTACTCTCATGTGTTATTTTCGTTATTGCTTTCAAGGTGAACCTGATCAAGAGATTAATAAGTCCTTGTGAATATGTGAAAGAACAATTGTAATCGTTTTCCTCCCAGGAAAGGAGTCCCTCAATTCAAGTATGATTTACTTTCTGTTTATGGCAATAGCTGTAGGAATGCATTGTACAGGTATTAACATGCATTAAGGCATAAATCACAGAAATACAGGGACAGAGAGAGAGAAAGGAAAGGTTGCTATTTTAGGCAAACAAGGGAGCTTTGTATGCTGGTTGTGAAACCTGCCCTGTCAGGATTAGCAGAGCTAATTCTGTCAAGGCTCAGTGAAGTTTGACACGACTGCATTCACAAGAAAGCTGCAAAGGTCGTATTATGCACTGTGTACCTTTGGGGAGCTTAACAGAACCAATTTGGACCAATTCTGTCAAAAGAACATCTAAGTAACCTAGAAGAATAAGCCTTTGAAAAGAAGTTTATGAGGCTTGGGAACGGGAAGCAGGAGAGGGCTATATGTCAAACTATTTTTCTCCCTGAGTCAAAATTGGGTATCACTACTTTTGAAAAGCTTTGCCACTCACAAGAAAAGAATGCTAGACAGAAGCATGAACGTAGAGATAGAAAAAAAAAAAAAAGCCATCAGGGCTTTTAGAGTGGTTTTCGCCAAATTTACAACTGAAACTTTCCAGCTTTTCTGAGGCCCAGGGAATTACTGGGCTCTATAGGAATAAAGGGAGAACATTTCTGCTCACTAATTTAGAAATCTGTATTGTTTGCAAGAGAAGAGTAACCTCACCCTCTGATGACTGCAGTCGGAATGGCCTGCACCAGAGATGAAATAAAACTCATGGAAATAAACATAGACATGATTCTTACCCAGAAATATATATAATTTCAATAGCTTATCATGGTATAAGTTATTTTTCTACTCTACCCTTGAATGAATAGGATATAAAAATAAGCTTTTCTTAGCCAGTGTGCTAACTTTTCCAATGAGATAAATGAGGTTTACTAAGTTATTGCAAGTAGTAATAAATTATAACACTTGTTTAAAACTCTATTGAGCAAAGCTTCCTGATGTTATTGAAGAGCAAAGCTTTGAAGAGCAAAGCTTCCTGATGTTACAATATCAGACATAATTAAGAGGGCATGGATAGTCACTGTCTTTCTCCTCCTGCTGGAATCAATACAAGTATATCTTTTTCTTCTTAATAGCAACAAATTCCAATTTTATATTTTTGGTGACTTGGCAACAATTTGGATTCTGAAGAGACTGGAAATAAATTTGTAAGTGTCTTGTTTCTCAGCATAGGATTATCTACTTTGGCATGGGATAAAAAAAAATAACCGTTTGAATAATTAAACACATTCATTTGGCATAGTAACTGGAAAAAATTACTCTTTAAATTTTGGCCCTAAAAGCCTCTTGTTCATTTAAAATCTATGCTGAATTATGAAGTGTTTTTGATCAGTTCTTTGTTATACCAGGCGTAATAAGTACTAGCGTCTTTCTAGTGATGTTATATTAAAGAATTCCATGGACCAACATACTGTCGAAGATGTCACTATTGTGTCTTTGGTATTACTTGCCTCTGGATAAAATGTGATTCTCTGTGTTCTGCTCTTTTCTGTCTTTGGCTCATGTAGCAGCTGGTTTTGCCTTCTCTTCATTAAGTTTTCTAAGCATCAACACGTTCATTGTTCTTCTCATTTTCAAGTTAGTTCTCATTCTTGTATGGCCTTTCATTAACTTTTGGAAGCTTGTGAGTTGTTGTTTTTTTATTTTATTTTATTTTATTTTTGAGATGGAGTCTCGCTCTGTCACCCCGGCTGGAGTGCAGTGACACGATCTCGGTTCACTGCAAGCTCCACCTCCCAGGTTCACGCCATTCTCCTGCCTCAGCCTCCCGAGTAGCTGGGACTACAGGCGCCCGCCACCATGCCTGGCTGGAGTGCAGTGACACGATCTCGGTTCACTGCAAGCTCCACCTCCCAGGTTCACGCCATTCTCCTGCCTCAGCCTCCCGAGTAGCTGGGACTACAGGCGCCCGCCACCACGCCCGGCTAGTTTTTTGTATTTTTAGTAGAGACGTGTTTCACCGTGTTAGCCAGGATGGTCTTGATCTCCTGACCTCGTGATCCGCCTGCCTCGGCCTCCCAAAGTGCTGAGATTACAGGCGTGAGCCACCGCGCCCGGCACTTGTGAGTTCTAATAATCCCAGCATACAAGGCACACTTTTCTCTCAGTCTGTGATCTATTTGCTATTACCAGATGGAAAGATGCCAGGTGCTTTTAGTTCTGTAGGTGACCAGCAAGAATTAAGTTTTTCTTTCTCCTCCCTTCAGAAATCTATGTAAAAATAAGTTCAAATTATACAAAGCACAATTATTCCTACATTTCCAAGTTTCTTTTTACGAAACACTCAGTTAATCAGAATGATGAAATCACACCACTTCATCTACACTTTAAACTTAACCGGCAAAATTGTGTGACTTGACTTAAAATTTTAATGGCAGAAATCTTCCTTAGTGAAGTTCGTTGGTCTCTTGAAAAGAGTCATTCTAATGATAAAAAGAAAAGGATGACTTGAGTGACTGAATATAAAGTGATATGCTAAATAATAATTTAAGAGTGATAACAGGGATATCCTAATGGAAACTGTTGGAACATAGTGGCCAACAAAACATGCTGGCTATTCTATTAAGGTTATAATTGATTTTGGATGTGCTGTGTTTAGCTGGGTTTTAATTCAGGCTCTTCAGCTTGCTATATGGGTTGCATTAGGCACATTTCTTATCCTTGCTAAGTTTCATCTTCTCCTCTATAAACTAGGATTAATAGTAGTGTCCACCCCAAAAGTTGTTAGTTGTCAATTAGTGATAAAAAAACATGATCCACACAAAATGGACACAACTGAAAAAGTCACTCAGGAACTCATCAGCAACAGGATACACATATCAGAACTCATCTATTTACTCTCAGAAAAATGCGTAGATCGATGAGTGTCACTAACTACTGAAATAACTACTCTGATGATAATATCCACAGATAATCTCTTCTATTGGTGCTTCTCAACTTTAAATCACTTTGGGAGCTTTATACAAATCATCATACCCAGGTACGAACCATCCTGAGAAATTCCGACTGATCTGGGTCAAAACCCACATAATTTAACTGTCAGCTAAATCTGAGAATCTTAAAATCTTTGTACAAAGACTTATTCTCCTGGTCCTATTATATAAAAATAATTATTAATTTTAAAAAGCATGTAACCTACTAAATGAATCAAACCAAAGTGTCTAAAGCTGCATCTTAGTTCTGTGTGATTAAAACTGATGGCATATGCTCTTTTGAAACCTCATGGGAACAATAATATAAGGCTTGTTTTGTAACAAAAAACAAGTCTTATGCAACCGATAAGCATATGAAAAAAAGATACACATTACTGATCATTAGAGAAATGCAAATCAAAACTGTAATGAGATACCATCTCACATCAGTCAGGATGGCTATTATTAGAAAGGCAAAAAATATGATGCTGGGAAGGTTATGGAGAGAAATGAATGCTATACACTGTTGATGGGAGTGTAAATTAGTTCAACCATTGTGGAAGACAGTGTGGCAATTCCTCAAAGACCTAAAGAGAGAAATACCATTCGACCCAGCAATCCCATTACTGGGATATACAGGAATATATATTGTTATATTATAAAGACACATGCACACGTATTTTCATTGGAGCTCTAACCACAAACGTATGTTCATTGCAGCTCTAATCACAATAGTAAAGATGTGAAATCAAGCCAAATGCCCATCAAAGATAGACTAGGTAAAGAAAATGTGGTACATATATGTACACCGTGGAACACTATGCAGCCATAAGAAAGAATGAGATTTTGTTCTTTGCAAGGACATGGATGGAGCTGGAAGCCATTACCTTTAGCAAACTAATGCAGGAATAGAAAACCAAATACCACATATTCTCACTTATGAGTGGGAGCTAAATGATGAGAACATGTGGACACATAGAAGAGAACAACACACACTGGAGCCTATCAGATGGTGAAAGGTGGGAGGAGGGAGAGGATCAGGAAGAACAATTAATGGGTATTAGGCTCAATACCTGGGTGATGAAATAATCTGTACAACAAACCCCCATGAAACACAAACATGTTTGTTACATATTTACCTATGTAACAAGCTTAGACATCCTGTACATGTACCCCTCAACTTAAAAGAAAGTTTAAAAAGACCTTTTATGCTTTTTTTTTTTAAAAAAGGTTTGTTTGTTTCTTTGTAAGTTTAGTGGGAATGAAACATGAGACAAAAATGCTGCTTTCCTGTTGCCTTTCAAATTGCTGGAAGTCTGTCCTTCATACCTGAGGAATGTTATGTGAAGAGCCTTTTGAGATAAAAAGAGGAAACAGAAGACTTGAGCAATACTATAAATCAACAAGATTTAACTTATAAAGAGCATTCCACCCAACAACAGCAGAATACATACTTTCCCAATGTATATTAAACATTCTTCAGGATAGGATACATGAAGATTATAAAACAAGTCTCAACAAAATTTTATAGTTTGAAACCATAAGAAGTGTCTTCTCTAACCCCAAGAAATAAAGCTAGAAATGAATAACAGAAGGAAAACTGGAAAATTCTTAAATATTCAGAAATTAAACAACACAGTTTAAACAACTAGTGGGTGAAATAACAAACCGCAAAAGAAACTAGAAAATGTTTAGAGATAAAAAACCTCAAAACAAACCAGATTTATGGGATGTAGGATATGTGGTACTCAGAGAAATATTTATGGCTGTAAATGCCTATATTAAAAAGAAGATCTCAATTAAATAACTTAACCTGCACCTTGAATAAATAGTTTTTAAAAAAGGGCAAAGTAAACTCAAGGCTAGCAGGACAGAAATAATCACAATTAGAGTGAAGATGTTAAGACATAAAATAGAAAATACAAGAAAAAGAAAGAGATTTAAGAAAAAAAAATTTATTTGACAAAATCAACAAGATTCACAAATCTTTTAGCTAAAGTGACTAAAAAAAGGGGAGAGGGAGAGAAGACTCAAACTGTTCAAACCATAAAGTGGAGACAATACTACTGACCATACAGAAATAAGAAAAAAATAAGAGATTATTATGAGAGATTTTATACCAAAAGATAGGGAACATAGATGAAATGGTCAAATTCTTAGAAACATGAAATATGTCATTATTAACTCAAGAAGAAATAGGAAATCTCAAAAGAACTATAACAAATAAAGAGATTAAGTCAGTGAATTTAAAACTTTAACAAAGAAAAACCCAGGACCAGATGGTTTCATTGGTGAATTATACCAAACAAATACATCCAAAAAACCAAATAGGAAAGGATACTTCCTAACTCATTCCTAACAGTTATAAGCCAGTATTACTTTGATTCCAAAGCCAAGGAAATTACAAGAAAAGAAAACAAAAGGCCTATATTGTAGAAGAATATAGGTATAAAAATCCTCAGCAAAGGACTAGCAAACTGAATCTATCAGCATATTAGATTATACACTATGACCAAGTGGGATTTATTCCAGAAATGCAACAGAGGCCAAATAAATACAAATCAATAAATGTGATACATCATATTAATAGAATAAAGGGGAAAACACATGGTCACCTCAACTGATGTAAAAAAATATGTTTGACATGTTTTCATGGAAAAACACTCAACAAACAAAGAACACAGGGAATTTCCAGAACCTGATAAAGGGAATGTATAAAAAAAACCCACAATTAACATAATACTCAAAGGTTCAACTTGGAATGATTTCCCCTAAGATGATGAATAAGACAAAGATGTCCATCCTCTCCACATATATTCATCATTTTCCTGGAATTTCATAGAATTTACTGGCTATAGTAAGCAGACTAGAAAAAGAAAGGGCATCCAATCTGGAATAGATGTGAAATTATCTCTGTTCACAAATATAACATGATAGTATATGTAGAAAATCCTAAATAATCCACAAAAATCTAACAGAGCAAATAAATATTACATGGCCTAGTTGTGAATATCAATTACACAGTAACAATACTGTAAATACCAAACGCTGATCTAGCTGCAATTATGCAATTAAAACACAATGGCAAGGATAAGGATTTCAGAATTGGGATACCTGAACTGGGGAGAAGAACAAGAGATAAATTCTTATGTTCTGTAACAAGAAATCCATAAATAATGCCTAAAACTTGAAAAGAAAAAAAATAGCCCTACAAACATGGTATTTAGAGTCCTGTTACTGAATATCAAAAAAAATGAGCTGAGAGAATTGTGAATATTCTTACTGGGAAAGCAGCAAGGCAGGGTCAAGATGGGTGCTAGGGAGTGCTCTTGATCTTCAAGTTCATAAGAATAATAGATTCCTTAAATTATGCACATGTAATAATTCAATTAAAAACAACATGAAAAATAATATGATAAGACAAATATACAAGGGCCAGAGCACTGTCACAGGAAAAAAAGAATGGGGCAAAATAGTTACATGAAAACAAAACAGGTCATTGATTGCATTTTGATCATGAATAATGACATTCTTCAGAGCAAGTATCAAGAAACACGAACCTCAAGGCTTATCTTTTTAAGAAAATAATTGTGATTTTCAATGGCATATACTTTTAAAAACATACAGCTATTTTATCTAGAAGTGAAACAAAAATAAGTGTGGCAGAAAAAAGAAATGCCTGAAATGGAACAAAATGATGAGAAAAATACCTATCGAGCTTTCATAAAGAGAGATGGACTGCAGTATGCTTGTCACTTTCTATACTTGTGACAAATTGTTAAAAGTCATAGGATATTTGGGGGAGGGGAATCAAACTGAATTATATATAACTAGATTTTTATACATGCCAGGTTAGATGCATTAAAATATTAACATTCTCATATATGTATGTATGTGTCATATACAATTCTGAGGAAAGGTACCACCTGCACTATAATCCTGAAGGAAATCATCATCTTCTCTTGCCATAGTATTTCAATCACTTGCTAACAAGGGTCACCATTGTAAACCTTGCCCAGCTTTAATTTAATCTCAAGAGTGCATAGAAGACAAATCACCAGCCTGTGCTAAAATATAACCTTTGGGCCTCCACTGATGACCCCATATATTATTGCAGCCCTTCTCTATTTATTCGACTCTTTTGTTCCTTTCCTGTTTTATTTCTCTGCTACACACTCATCATTAATACAAACATAAAACAAGTGACTAATTAAGACATAATATTTGTAATATCAAATTATTTTAGTTAATAATGTCAATGGTATTGTAATTTTCTATTGTTTTGACTTTTGAAATAAATTATTTCACGGTTTAGCACTAAATTATTCATTTAGTTTTTCCACTGAATTCTTCCCTAACATAAATCATTCAATTAAGAATTATTCTAGTTGACCTTGTGTGTTTCAGTATGTTGGGAATTAAATATAGACATTTATGTAAATTGTTATTAAAATGAAAGAATGAGTCAGAATGTAAAAGCATTGCTATGACACTTTATTTTCATTTTCAAAGAATTCAGTAGTGATGTAGCACAGAACAATTCTAAAAATCATCCAAAAAATGATACAGGCAACCATATTATCCATCCAAAAATAATTCATGTTAGCACTTCCAAAATGTTTCAGATTGGATTGCACTAATATCTCATGAGATCTCTGTATTTTAGTTTTTTCATCTCTAAAACATGAGCATTGAAAATCATTTTTAGTTTTACTTTGAACTTAGCCTGTTTCCAACTCTAATATTTTATATTCCAGTAAATCAATTGCACTTTATTTCATGAAATTACCAAAATTCCAAGTGCCATTCTCCCCTTTGTCTACTTTCCAGCTACACCAGATTTCTTTTCTCATTATATTCTTCTCCCTCTCTCTTTTCCCATTGTCTCTGTGGAGGAGACATATTTTCCCTTCCATTGTTCTTTTTGGAAACCCTCTAAGTTAGACTCATTGCAAGAACCCCTCCTCCCGAATGCCCACCTAACTTCCAATAAAACTTACATTCTTTTGCCTCTCTTTTTACTGGGCTAAGCTTGACAAATTCAAAGAAAATGGCTGTTTTGCCTTTCCTAATCCTCTACACAGTAGTACACAAATACCATATGTTCTCACTTGTAAGTGGGAGTTAAATAATATGTACACGTGGAAATAGAGTGTGGAATAATAGACATCGATAACTGAGAGCGTTGGGAGGGTGGAGGGAGGGTCAAGGATGATAAATTATTTGATAGATACAATGTACACTATTCAAGTGACATTGATAACTACAAGCCCAGACTTGACCACTATGCAATATATCGATGTAAGAAAACTGCACTTGTATTTCTTAAATTTATACAAACAAAAAATAGTTTTCACATCCGTGAACAAAAAATATAAATACTTAAAAAATTATTACACTAAAATACAAACATGGAAAAGTCAATATCAATTATAGGTTTTAAAAATAGACACATTAATAACCCATTGGGTGAAATACAAGCAGCCATTGCATTTAAAATTAAAAATATTGTGTAGCAATAAAGAGTATTTATTATTAAGTAACAATGGAGGAAACATTATATTGATATAATCTGATCATATAGGTGTCCAATTAAAAATTTTTAAAATCACCTGATTGCCCAAAAAGTAAAAGCTAAATTTCTGCTCCCAGGCTGTCTTTCCAGCATCATTTTTCACCACATGAACACTGCACCTATGCTCTTCCAGACTAACACCAGGCACCTATACAGGTTAACATTTCTCTACTTTTGAATATCTTGTTTTCTCTTGTTCTGATGTCATTCCCAAATTTCAGTTTCTACATATCTATTGTCTAACTTTTAAGATTAAAGAGTTTCAGTTTCTGAGTTGTTTCACTTAATTGCCTCCAGTTCCATCCATGTTGCTATAAAATACAAGATTTTGACATTGACAAGAGGTAGCCAAATGACTAGGCAGATAAGGGTGGGTCCTTGGTGAAATCCCACCTTCAAGCCCAAAAACAGCCTGAAGGCTGACAGACCAGACTTCTGGTCCTAGATGAAACCCGCAACCCAGACAGAGAACTTCTATTCCTGTTTGCCCACCCTTTCCTGATTGATACTTTCTGAAAAAACCTTTTGAACAATCAAATGTTGCCTTTTCCAATACTACCTACAGCCTGCCCCTCCCCCATTCTGAGCTCGTAAAAGCCCAAGACTCAGCCACATTGAGGGGACTCTCCCACTTTCGGGTAGGGGGACCATTTCCACATCCCATCTCTGCTAAAAGCTGTTTTATCACTCAATAAAATTCCCCACTTTGCTCACTTTTTTATTTTCAGCACATCTTTATACTTCTTGGGCATGGAACAAGAACTCGGGAACCCATGAGCAAGCCAGACTCAGCCCATGATGGCCAAGAGTGCAGGCCGTCTCCTGCAGCATGCAGTGTGGCTGAGTAAGTCCCACGTGGGGGACACTGGCCAGAGGTCTCCAGCTTGCAAAGTGACCAAGAAAAAATCCTGTGTCATTTTAGGGTCTTGCCCAGGATACCCGAGGGGGGCACTTTTTCCTGACACTTCTTGCCCTCAGATTTTCTATTGAAGGCAGATGAAGCACCAAATCTCTGACTAGCCAGTTGAAAAAGAATGCACAACTATAGAGGATGGGGTGTGACCCTGCTATCTCTCTCTCTGTCTCTCTCAGATGAAAGGAACGTTGGCTTTGTTTCCCTTCATGGAGGTTTAGCCATTGTGTGAGACCAGAATAAGATCCTGGGGCAACTGATGGGATCTGGCTGAGGCCACACCGTGGTGTTGCCAGAAGGTCCCTGAACTGGTTCCATCCCCACCGCCCGTTAGGGCATCAATCAAGACCCTCAGACTTTTCTATGACATGTTTCCTTATGTCTTTCATGGTTTGAAATGGCTCCTATCTCTTTTTTTAATAATGTTAAAGGTATTGCTGCAAACAGCAGAGATATTTCTGGGTAGAATGAGCATACAGCCCAACCATCAGATAATGCAATTCAGAACAATACGGTTTCCATCTGGCACGGAGGGTACAGTGATTAAGAGTTTTTCTCCTGTTGGAGGAACCCATTTGCATAAAGTAAGAGGAGGCATTTTCCCTCAGGCATTTTCCCTGCCCTGCACTTAAGCTGTTTTATTTTCTTTTCTCCACATGTGAGGAGTTAACATAGCCATGTGAACACAGGGAGCTTTTCTATGCAAGAGTTTGTTTTTGTTTTTTTTTTATTTCCTTTTGAAAGGCATCTTATTAGGCCAGGACCCCCAGTTCACCAGTTCACTAGACTCCCTAACTTAATGAGTCCTTGCACCTTTCTGAGGTACCCCTTTGTCCCAAACTCAATTCCAAGCTTTGGATTGAAGCCTTAGAAAAAAAAAAGAAAAAAGAAAAAACTGGATCTGAGGGATCCAGAGACAGATGACCATGGAAGTCAAGGGGCACAGTGCAGATGAGCACGACTAATTCTTGCTAATTACCACCCCAACACCATTTCATGGACAGAGGTCATGCTAGCATCCATGGCACAGATGAGACTACCAATAGCGGGGAGGATAGGCAATGTATGGGTGAGTGGGGATAATTCCTACCCTCTAGACCCTCCAGACCCTCTAGACCTCCCTGTTTCACATGGATGAAGGCCACATTGACACCCATTGACAGCAACCAGCCGAGGTCACCAGGCCTCTGGGATATAAAGAGGGAAAAAAGAAAGAAAATGCATTTTCTTTCTCTCTCGTGTACCCCAGATATTCACTGGGAAGAGAAAGAAGCTAAGGGATGCTTTTTTCCCCTCTTTCCAGATGGGTAACCAGCCATCTTCAGTCTGTAATTCTCTTGAAGGCATCTTGAATCACTGGAACTCCTTTGAAAAAAAAAAAAACCTTCTTTTTCTGTTTCCTCCTCTATCCTCTTTTCATAAATGGGTAATTGTATCCCCATACCACAGCATGCTTCCCTCAGATGCATCCTCAGAACTGGGAGAAGTTTAATTTCCCCAAACATTAAACTGTTTGGCTTAAAAATGAACTGGGAAGAAATTGTAGATCTAAATGAGCAAATTTATTGAGAAGGGACAACTTTTACACTATGCAAATACCTATTTGTCTGCTTCCCCTTCACAAGACTCCAGGGTAGATAGGGCTCCATAGCTCAGGGGAGGGAAACGCATAAGTCTGACATGCTGGCAAAAAGGTAAATGTGTTTTGTTTGTTTGTTTGTTTTGTTTTTGTTTTGAGTTTTTACCAGTCAAGACTCCTGCCCTCCCTCTCTCTGTGCAACCTGGTAAAATAAATTATAAAAATCAGTTTGTATCCTCTGTAACATTTTGATTAATGGAAAAAATGGATTTGTGAGGCTAGTCTGAAGCTGTAGTGAATCTGCTGTACTTTTGCTAAGAATCTATCCTTCTGTATCCTTCTAACAGAAAGAGGAATACCTTAGGATAAAATGTGATTCTAGGACTGCATAAGCCTGCTGGTCAAGCCAGTCCAGCAAACTAGTCAGTAACAAACTTTGCTGCAGGTCTCCATCTTGTTTCATGTTCTTGGGAGCTTAACCTTGTAACATGGTAGTACTTTGTTTTGGTCTCTGCCATTTTACAATGGCAGTCAGGGTTCAAGCCTGGCTTAGGGGATGAGTACTTTCTGGTTAATATCATTTGCTGGTTCTCTTTCCCTCCATGAACAACTTCTAGCTTCTGTTCTTAAATCCTTCTTTTTCTGAGCTACCTATAAAGATTCCAGATTTTGTAAAAACTGCTTACCACATCTTCGGAAATACCTCATACACTTGTGGTTAAGTCATAACCTTAGTTGAGGATTGTTGGTTTCACCTGTAAGGTTACTTTTGATCAAGTTCAAAAGCCAGAAATATCAGCCACTTGGCATGGCTAAGGTCAGGTAGCAAGGGATTTAAAAGGATTTTCTTAAAGAGCAGTATGGTTAAAGTCAGCACAATTAAAAGCGGATATCTAAGTTACAGGTATATTTAAAAGGCCTTTATGTTTTTCTCTTCTTGGACCTTGTTTTGCTGGAAAGTTTTTTTTTTTTCAGTAAACTTAATTACTTCTCTTCATTTTGACTCGACACTCTTGATGCATGTGTGAGAGGTCCTAAGATAACTTCTGAGAGCATGGGACTCCTTAAGAAAAACAGAAGATGCCACAGAGCTCGTTTTGGGAAAAATCCTCTGTTTTCCTTAAGGAAACCCAGGAATTAAAAGCAGATAGATCCCTCTCAAATTTTGTTTGTGTCTTCCAGCTATATCTGCTTATCAGGCCCTAGAAACTGCATGTTTGGATAACCTGTTTTGTGAAGGTCTCCACCTTGAGGCCAGTCAGTAACGCAGGTAGATGATTGCCAAATGAGAAAATCTTACAACTACTGAATCTTCTTCTGTCTGTGTAGTTTTATATATATTATGTGTGTGATGTTTACATAAAAAAGATCTCTAGTTAGTTGGCTTAGAGAAAAATAATCACTTAGATTAAATATTGTAGAAGAAAAAATAAAAGCTGTAATGCCTTGCAGTTCATATGACTTTAATCTTTGAGAAATAAAAACAGTTTTAAAGATTATTGGTAAAATACAACTGTCTTCAAAATTTAAATCTGTAGTCTAAATTATGCATCTCAGATACTACGTTCTCTAAATGCTTTAAGGTTGCAAACTGCTTCTTTGGCTTTTGAAAATTGTTCAACCCACCTGCTTTACAGTTTGGTAAGGCCTGGGGACATAGAGAATTAACCATGCCCCTAACTGTGCTAGAAGGAGTCAAATCTTAGCTACACATAGGACATAACTACAATAACTTATCAGGTTTTACAATAAAAATGAAAATTGCTAAGAGTTACCATTATAACATGTAATTGAATCTGAAGAAGTTGAGTGGCATGAAAATAGATTTACAAGAAAGTTGTGTAAGGAAAGTGAGATGTGTTTTTACTAAAACATTATAAGAAGGCATGGAAATAAAATTTTGCCTAATTTAGAAGGTTAAAGGATTGTTTTAAATTGGATAAGATAAAGCTGAAGGTTTAAGCAAGTTGTGGAAGCTCTGTCAAATTTAATCTTGCAAAAGAAATTCTGTGTGTGAACATACTGACTAAATTCAAAAGGGTGTTATATGGTTTTTCCATAAACTGAGCATTGAAATAAAAGCACTACAAGTTTTTCTTAAGGCATTGATCTGTTCTTTAACAAAAATTTCTAAAGTTTATAAAAGATTACAGGAATCTCACCCCATAGTCAAACTGGTCAGATTGGATAGAATTATCTATAAGGTTTCATTTAAAAAATTGGGGTTGACATTAACAGTAGACTAACGCAAGGGTGAAATTTGGCTTTTCCTCCCTAAAACAAGATTTCCACGTAATAATAAAGGACAATGAAATATTTTTGTTTGCTTTGTATATAAACTACTAAAAATGGGTGAAGATGTTTGGAAAGCTAAGTCTTCCCACATAATGGGTAAAGGTTTTTGCCTTTAAAATTTTTTTGAGTCATTATTTTGGCTAAATAAATGACTTATGGTAATCTGGTATTCTATTTCATAATATCAAGTGTTTTAAACCTATAATATATTTAACAGGCTTCCCAAAATCAAACTTCCCCTTCAAAAATGGTCTTTTCTGACCCCCAAATTTTGGATGCTATACAGGGCCCCTGGAACATTCAAAAGAGAGGTGAACAGGATTATTTGACATGTTTAGTTACATGGGATTGCTAAAACAAAAGTAAAGCTTAATCTTCTTCAGGTTATATTCTAGTGAATAATATCAATTTATGTTCCCAAACTGTATGGGATTTCTAAAATTTTAATGTCTGAGTATATGCTATCAATCATAATTAAGGTTATCATGTTAAGTTATTGTAAACCACAGAAATAATCAAATTTCTTTGTCAACTTTTATTTTTTGATGGTAACTACACTGGACATTTTGTCATTCACAGACAATTATTGCCTTGCATTGATTCTTTTCAAAACATGGTTTATAATCAGCTATAGTACTTTGACAGGTACTTTTAAATCCAGGTGTCTGATATCTTTAAAGATTATGACATTGGAATAAAGGAAAAATGTGTAGGACTTATGAAGAGCTGAAATTCCCATAAATATCTAGTAGAACAAGAGTTAACTGAATGGTGTGAACAACAGAAAACTGAAGTAATCTTTTGTAACTCTGCTTAAAACATTGCTGATCCTTTTTTTGTTTTCCAGAATCAGTGGAACTTTCCTTTTGAGCTTTCTACAGCATTTAACAATTGAGTAATGTATACACCTGTGAACAAAATTTGGAGCATGTTTGTTTCTTTGTGCCTGGTTTATCTAGAATTTGGAAGGTATTTGTGAGTATTCTTAACTTATGGCAATATAGTTATCTGAATCAGTGCAATAAGAATCCATTTTCTTCTGCAACAGGACACATTGGAGACTGGTTGTTTTACCAAGGCTTTGACTGGAAGGGTCTGCTCCCCTTTAAAGAATCAGTCTTGACTTGCAGAGCCAATAAAAGTCCCTTGGGAAAACTGGCTTCATACCTTGGCTACACAGTCATTGTACAGGTTTCTTAACTTGTGGTGAGTAAAGAATGTCACTTTCTTACAGCCCCAGGAGCACCATGTTATCTTGGGAATCTCAGAAAGAGAGTCATTTGCCCAACTCATATGTGTTTGGGGGCACAAACCCATGGCTGGGCTTGGTTTTAAAAGGTCTCATCTGAGATTCCTTGGAGAACAGAGTTCCATCAAAGCCAATTTAAAAAGGCTATGTGAAAAATAATTGTTTTTGCTGCACATTATGAGAATGAGCAGGACAAGTATAAGTCTAAAATTTATTTTGCAAACAACACTGTCTTATCATGATTTGTTTTTGACAAAAATGAGAACTGGAGAAAGAATAATTATGTTTCAAAATGTGTACAGTTGTCATTGTTTTTAAGTTAGTTGTTTTTAAGTTTTTGCCTACATTTTAGACTAAACCTACTTATTTCTGTAAACCAACCAGGAATCTCCAGCTGCAGCTCAAAAGAAACAAAAGGGAGGGGTAATGTAAAAATCTAGATCAATATTCTAATTCTGAGCAATTATCCTGCAAAACCTGCCAGGCGATGGAAGTAAATGGGGTGTCCATAACCCAGAGGTTTCTTTTTTTGGGAAAATAAAACCAAAGAAACTGACAAAAGCCAAGCCTCATGCACATAATTCTTAGCAGACATAACAGTTATCTGAGCATGTCAGCAGCCCCAGCATTTTAAATCTTTCCTTGCTGCCTTGTTTCATTTTGATAGATGTCTTCATGTACCAAACCCAGTTTGTCTCTTCTCACCTTCATGCCATCAAACGCCAAACGGTCATGCAACCGGAGCCTCAAACAATGGCTCCCTTTTACCGGGGACCCTTAGACAGGCCTTTGAGGGAGATCTGACTGCCATTTTTCCAAAGCAGTGCCCCCTGTCAGCAGGAAGCAGTTAAGATTGGTCTTCATCCCTAAACTAATGGCAGTTAGATGTACCTCTTCAGAGGGGGGAAGTGATAGGACAGGAGGCAACTAAATGCCTAGGTAGTTAGGAAGAGGTTCCTGACAAAACCCCATCTTCAAGCCAAAAAAACAGCTTGAAGGCTGGCAGAGCAGACTGCTGGTCACAGATTAAACCTGCAACCCAGAGTGAGAACTTCACTCAATAAACTCCGCAACTTGCTCACTTTTAGATTGTCAGCATATCCTTATTTTTCTTCGGCATGGGACAAGAACTCAGGTGCTGGTGCACAAGCCAGACTCAGCCAAGCTGGGACTAATGGGCTGGCTGTCTCCTGCAGCAAGTAGCATGGCTAAGCAAGGCCTAGGCTGGGTGTCACTGGCCAGAGGTCCCAGGCTTGCAAAGTGATCAGGAAGAAAATCCTGCATCCATTTCATTATTTTTTATGGGTGAATAGTATTACATTGTGTATAATACCTCAAAAAATGTAATACGCATGCTGCTTTACAACTTGCAATTTTTGACTGGTGAAAGCTCAACATGATGTTATGAATTCTGTTATTAGGAGACAGACATATTATCGTATATTACTAACTTAAGAGCAACAATTTGTGTGAGAGCATTTTTGGAAACTTTATTGGCTTGATGACATTCCTTGTGCTGTGAGAATTAAGAAATATCATAGAACAGACTCAGAGGGAGAAAAAAAATTCAGATAACTGAGTTTACTAGATTTAGCAAAAACAAGAAACTAGACACCCAGTTAAATTTGAATTTCAGATAAATCAAAAATATTATTTTTTAGTATAAGAATGATCCACTCATTATTCCACATCTTGATGAAAAAACTGTGCCAATGTGTGTAGCCACCTTAAATTTTGACAGAAAGTGATAGATTATTCCCAATTTTGTTGATTTATGATTATAATGTTTTATATGCATTATTTTTAGTTTGCTTTGTAGTCAGTGTATAAGTGATAAATAGGTGAAGGAAAGGTGATTCTTAGGTCAGTTAAACTATTCTGTATGATATAATATTGGTGGATACACCTCATTATTTATAGTGGCTTTTCTTGTGGCTTAATTTATGGTCAGTTTTACGATTATGTTGTATATAGAATAGGCAGTTTAAAATAAAATGTAGTTTTCTTTCATTTTATATTTTAAATATGTATCAACTAGATATATTCATAATTTATGTTAATTTTTCCATCTCTAAATATTTTGTATCCACTTGACCTGTTATAAAACAAAGAGAGATAACTAGAAACCTATTGCTTGTATGATATTGCAAGCATCATTCAAGCAATAGCAATATGCATTGCTTTTTCTCTTTGCATTTCTATTGTATTGCTATTTCTCTTTGTATTTCCTGTAATTTTTGTGTTAAAAATGTTTATGCTCTGTTTTGGGTACAAAGATATTAGTTCTTCACTGTGGATTATATAGTATGCCATTGTAAAATTTAATTTTTTGCTTTGTGGATGCTTTACTGTTGATTCTGGACCTGCTTGATATTAAATTCATGACCCTGTTTTCTCATTGTTTTCACTTGCTTGGGATGTCCTTGCCCATTTTTTTAGAAGTTGTCTGAGCTTTTTTGTTAGGAACTCTTCTAGAAAATAGTTAATAACTTGTATTTACTTAATCAATTTAAGATTAATTTTTCTTTAAGTAGCTATGTTAGTCAAATTTTGTTTGCTGCTAGAATATACATGTTTAGTTTTGTTCTGTCAAAATGTTTTTCTGTTGTCTTTAAAAAATAATTTTCAATCATTTATCCTATGGTTTTGTGTGTGTTTCATAATACATTGAATTAATAAATTTTGCACTATTTTTCAAAATAGAGAAATGAGCTTAAGGAAAACTTTCTAATTTGGGGAAAAATAAATTTTTCAAACTTAAAGTTGTTCTCTGAAAAAGAAATTCAGTTTCTTGAAAGTTGAATTAAAAGATTGTTTTCCTCAGTTATCTTGAATGTCTGTTTTTAACAACATTTTACCCAGCCAACACTCACTTCAACTGAAATATTCTCTTTGGTCCTAAATTAGACCTAAGTTAAAGAGAAATAACCATTCACACCTTATCATGGAATTGCGAGGATTCTTTTGCATCTAAACACCCCACCTAGCATGCTGTTGTACTAAAAATTGTTGTACTAAAATTAAATTACATTTAATTGCTTTTCTTGTTCCAAATTCTTCTCATTGTCCTCAGAATTACTCTGTCCCCTAACCCCAATAAAATATATTCCCTATTTAATAGCTTTTAAGTTTCTTCAGAGACTGTCTACTATGTATGTATCAACTAAAAAAGAAAAACTTTTAGTTCTTTCATATCTCCTGGTTTGTTTCAACAAACTAAAGTTATAAATGAAATTCTAGAGATTTTAATATATGTTATAAATATTTATATATGCAAAGAACATCTGGTTTTATTTTCATAAGAAGATGATAGATAAATGCAGCACAGTTGATAATTTTTTTATTTGAAACTATTCATGTAATTAATTCAACTCTTTAGCTTCCCCTTTAATTAACAAATGTAGATACAGACATATATATTGCATATGATAAAAACTGTAACAAAACTTTAAACGTTATATTAAATTTCACAGAGATTGTAATCATTTTAAACTTAGAATTTAATTATTGATTTCAACATTTTATGGTAAGTAAAAATACTAGTTCTCCTGTCCAAATCTCAGTGTACATTTTGATTCTGTCAGCTCTTTGAAAGGTTCCATATTACTTTCAAGATTTATTCTTCTGGGCACAGAAAGGCACTTTTAATAAAAGTTCTTTTAAGGTTATCTTGTTTTCTTTACACTGACAGATATTTGATCACAAAGTCAGCCTTCAAAAATATCATAATCATCTTCATCATTTCCAAAATATATTTTGAATTTTAGGGTTTGTAAAAATAGAATTGTTGATGTGTCTAAAACTTGGACAGAGATAAGAGTTATTATTGTAATTTGCTTTCATAATCGATAATGAAAAGAGTTCCAAACCTATATGTGAAAATTTGAATAACATATTTTACAGGTAAGTGGTGTCTGGATTTCAGGTCTACTTTTCCCTTCAACTGTGTGAATACTTCAAGATAAATTTTGAGTCAAATTGTTTAGATGATCACCTTAATATTTCATGTGATTTATATCTGAAAAAGTGGCAATTTTTAATACAAATCAATACGAATCAATAAATCTCCAAGCAAATAAGTAGCAAAACTGGTCCTAACTATAAACCGCAAATAAATAATAGATATGGATCAAATGACTTATGGGAATTTATTATTTGAATAAAATGTCATTTATAAATCAATGTGGAAAAGATGGTTTAATTCAAAAATGTTATCGAACAATCAGATAGACATATGGAACAAAATCATAAATTATAAAATACAAACTTTCTCATATATACACAAAAATGTTGAAAAACTGTAAGAAAAAGTTGAACAACCTATTGGAAATATAGACAAAGTACGTAATCAGGCAAGTCATACAATATGAAACACCAATGGTCAGTAAATATATTTGACACATCAATTGTCAGGAAGTATATTTGTTTGTAGTGAAAACAAATGCAAATTTAAAGTGAGTTATCTTTTTGCCTGCCAGATTCTTAGATTAGAATGAGTGATAATGCTCAGTGTAGAAGTGAATGAACAGATGTTTTAATATACTGGCGATAGGCATATCCAAAATTTGCATGTATATACAGTATGATGATAGAGTAATCTTACAATTAACACCAAAGAGTTAATTGTGAGGGGTTGAAAACACATACACATACAAATACATGTGTATGCACAAACACATATATATGCATAGATAGATATTTCCACACAGTTTTCATAAATATATTGTTTAATATTTGCTAATATCTATATTTCTTAAGATATTTTTCAAGGTTTTTTAAATGAAGAAAGCAGTTTGAAATGTAATACATACATTGTTCTTGCAGTATCGTGTTTACGCTAAAGAATATAGGAGATATTCAATCCAATAGAATGAACTATTTTATAAATTATTAGAATTTGGCTGAATATACTTTTGAACTTAGCTAAATTGTAAAATCTATTTCACAGAGACAGAATGTGTACATAAAAAGAAATTGCTTAAAATGTATGGATTCTTCTTTTTTGTTTTTGACACAGGGTCCCTCTCTGTCATCCAGGCTGGAGTGAAGTGGTGCAATCTCAGCTCACTGCAACCTCCACCTCTCGGGTTCAAGCAATTCTCATGCCTCAGCTTCTTGAGTAGCTGAGACTACAAGTGCATGCTACCATGTCCGGTTATTTTTTGTATTTTTTGGTAGACACAGGTTTTCACCATGTTGGCCAGGCTTGTCTCAAACTCCTGACCTCAAGTGGTCTTCCTGCCTTGGTCTCCCAAAGTGCTGGGATTCCAGGTATGAGCCATCTCGCCCAGCCACCACGGCATTTTAAATATTTAGTCTCCCTCTATGTATGTATGTATGTTTCCACTTTAGTTTAGAGAACTGCTCTAAATGCCTTTATAAATACATATAACATATGATATGTGTTCTGATTATTATTTTTAAAGCAAAAAGAAAGAAAAGGTTGTAAAATCAAAAATACAATTTTTTTAAGTTCTCCAAGCTACTATATAATTGGCACACCAGATAATACCCTTGAATCATTCAGATGGAAATAATTTGGCATAATTGAGTGCTAGTTATGATAATGTGTTATTGAAACAGCTTGTTTATACTACTGCTAATTATCACCAATATCCATTTTAGAATATTTTCCCAAGAATTACAGAAAAAGATGAACCTAGAAATAGAGTCCAAAATTTTTAAGAGATTTTACAAGTGGTCTACACCAACTCACGAAAGTCATGAAATACTTGACTTTCTTCATTCCCCAAACTATACACATTTAGTGATGGACAGCCTTTTACTTCCCTAGCAAGGCCGTTTCACTATTGATGGGTCTAGTCCAAGCTCTTACAATCATTCAGTCTATGAAGACTTTATGGATTCATCATCTATAAATTGTTCTCCATATTTGCAACTTTTGTAAGATATGTATTTCACCTCCCCTAGACGATGAATAAAAATGAAATTGCAACCATACATATCTCATTATGAACTACTTTTTAAAGTGGCCTAGAATTCCACTTTATATCCATTCCACATATATAAACTGCTGCCTATTCTTCATCTACCCTGGTCTTTTTGCCCTGTCACCCTGCTGCTGCCTTCCATACAAAATTACTCTGAAGACCTTGATTTGCTGGTACGCTTATATACCAATATCAAAGATAGGACATTTTCTCTCCTAATTTTGTGCCACAACCACAAAATTATGATTTCTAACATTTCTGCAAGTTGGGAAGAGTGTAATAGTTATTACATAAGAAATACTTTACATGATATAAAGTAAGAATGTCAAGCTTGTTTTACCGAAAAAATCTACAGTGTTAACCACAGGGTTACATCGTCTCTTTGGTTGTAGTTAGGGGAAATCACCAAAAATGAAGCTGTGGTCTTATCTCAGAAACTTTAGAAAGTAATCTAGGACTCTTCTTTAGCTATAAAAAGATAAACCCGTAGAATTTCTATATTCCATTCATTTACACTTGTTCCTAGATCCTTTTCATTTCTAGGGAAGTATATGAACCTTTCTGAAAGAAGCAACAGGTTTCTTCAAAGAAGATTTAAAGAAGCAGCCCAGAAGATGTACAGATGGCCAATAAGTATACTAAAAAAGTTTGACATCCCTAATCATCAGGGAAATAAAAATCGGTCATTATTCCTACACTTGTCACAGTGACTATTATCAAAAAGACAAAAAATAACAAATGCTGGCAATGGATGTGGAGAAATGGGAACTCTTATACATTGCTGGAATGTAAATTAGTATAACTATTATATAAAACAGTATAGCAGTTCCTCAAAAAATTAAAAATAGAACTACCATATGATCCATCACTTCCACTACTGGGTGTGTATCCAAAGGAAATAAAATCAGTATTTTGAAGAGGTGTCTGCACTACCATGTTTTGTGCAGCACTTATTCACAATAGCCAAGATATGGAATCAATTTAAGTATCTATCATTGGAAAATGAATAAAGAAAACATTATATATATATATAATACATTGCATATATATATACACACATTGTAATATATATATATATACACACACACACACACACAAACAATGAAATACTATTCAGCCATGAAAAAGAAATGAAATCCTGCCATTTGCAAAAACATGGATGAAGCCTGAAGACATACTTAGTGAAATAAGCCAAGCAAACAAAGACAAATATCACATGATATCGCTCATTTGCAAAACTTTAAAAAGCCAATCTCATAGAAGTAAACAGTAGAATAGTGGTTACCAGAAACTGGAGAGGAAGGATAGATAGGGAATATGGGGAGAGATTGGTCAAGGGGTACAAAATTACACATAGATAGGAAGAATTACCCTGATTTTATCATTGCACCGTATATACATGTATTGAAACATCACACTGCATCCCATAAATATGTACAATTATTATGTGTGAATTAAAAATAAAATAAAGAATTAGCCTAATTCTCTATTTCAGGTGAGGAAGTAAGATTTAACAGCTCAGGGAGAGGAATTGTAGGTTGTGCCATTCATCTTAGGGCTGGCTATACTATATCTACTCCATGTATCAAAGTTCATTAAAATGAACAAATTCTATTTTTTGTCTGGGGAGGATATAATCAAGAGTGTGAAAAGTGATTATTATGTCTGATAATCAATGGATGGTGATTGTTGCATTTTAAATTTTCTTATATATAATTTTTATGGATATGCCACATTTTATTTATTCATGAAAATTCTGTTCTTTAACATTAGTATAGCTGACTTATTCTATTTACCCAATTCTATACATTATCACATAATGTGATTTAGGATTGAGGAGTTTGTAAATGTTATGATTGAAAATACTCTTAGGCATTCTCTAAGCCACCACTTTACCAGACAAATAAGAAAATGGAGACCTACAAAGATGTAGGTGTTTGCCAAAGCCATGCAGTGCCACAGACTCTGGGCTCTGTGGCATTTGTTCTTTGCACTGATGACTCACGTTTAATACTTTACTTTCACAGTGCCAAGAGAATTACAAAAGAAAACTTCCCAATTTATCTTCTTAACCATTTATACATTACTGGTTATTAGAGGAGCATATGATTAATATACTTGTGTACAATGTTTATTTTTAAAAATTAAGATGGATTGTCCCTACAATGTATAACACATTTTGTCAAGGTAGAGCAACATTCCTGCCCAGACCATTTTGCAATTGAGCTGCTTGAAAGAGATAATGTGGTTTTAGAAATAAGTGAATCAGTCTTTATAAAATATATTCATTTCATAAGTTGGAAAATTGTCTTGGAGTTTAAAGCTCCTCTTTGAATAGCGATGATGTCTAGGATAGTGAAGATTAAATTGCAGCATTAAAAAATCTTAGTGATTTCAAGTCCTTGCAGGCTGTGGTATGGACTGGGAGTTGCAGATAGCTGTAGCTATCTTTACTAGACCCTCAAGGCCTTAATGGAAACATAATGACTTGAGGAATATTAAGGTGCTTTTGTTGTTTTAAAATACAGCCATCTAGATCACTTTCTTATATATTTCCACCCCAACCATCTTTCCTCCTGTAACAATTATAGAGACTTAGGTAAGGAATAGACAAAAATGACATATTTTTCAGGATATTATACCATATTTTAAAAAGTCCTCAGCCTTCGTTTAAATCTCTTTGATATAAACTCCATTAAAAGTACACTTTCAAAGGTGGTAAGCGCATTCATACATGGATATATTGTTCAATTTTTGCAGAGAGTTTCTATGCTGAGTGAGGCATTATCTGTAAGTGCTGTAGTTTAGTTCAGTAGACGTATTCTGTCCAATCAATCTCTGTGCTACTGCGAAGAATGCTAGAGGAACAAAAGTACCCTTTAGCTGGTAAGCCTCTGCTCAGTGTGGGATCACATAGGGAAAGGATTTACATAAGTTTTCTTTAAACTCTCTTTTCCTGCTTAGGTTAACTTTGAAATGACCTAGATATGATGAAGAGATGGTTGTGTATTTTAGTTTCTTGTAGATATTTCAACAGAGCCAACATTTTATGTCCTTTACATAGTGATGTTGAGAATGGAATGGTAGGATTTTTGCTCTGATTCAACACCCCATAGTTTTTGTTGCCATCAACAATCCCCAACCCAATAGTGTGCCACACTGATTGATAAAGGTTTACTATTACATTCCCCACATTGTTGTATCATCACACAAATCTGAACGTAGGTGCTGAAGTTATTCCAGAGAGAAACTGTGAAGCAAAGCAACCAGAACTACCCTGTAATATAGTGCTTTGTGTTCAGTCAAATTAGTTGAAACATGTGAGGGGGTTTACTAAAGTTCTCATTTTATCATTTTGTTTGTACTTAGGAGTATACCGAAATCGAAAATACAAAACTCACCTTTATCACTATTCCCCATGTTCAGTCACATTGAAATGAGACTTGTATGTAGATTACACCCAAAGCAAGACCCGTTCTCTGGCTTTTCCCTCAAACTTCTATTGAGCTGTCTATGCAGATGAAATATCAGCACTTCTTTCCCACTCCACCTGCTTCAAACAACTCTCTCCACCACCCCAGATATTTTCATTTAAAGCCCTGATTCTATCAACAGCATTACCATTTTCTAGGTCATTCAAGATTAAATGTTTACTTTTATTTTTCTATTTCTGTTATAAGCATTTAACAGTATAAGTTTTCCACTTTAGTTACATTCTACAAATTTTGAAATGTTGCATTTTCATTATGATTTCAATTTACATTGTGATTTCATATTTGATCTCTGAATTATTTAGAAGTATAGTATTTAAACCCTGGATATTTCATCTTTCTCAAAATATTTTTTGATATCTACTTTTTATTTTCTATTTGTATCTCTTAATTTTTATTAATTTCTACTTTAATTGAATTGTGAGAAGTGAGTCCTTTTAAATTTAATATTTGTTTTATTAACCAGCGTATGGTCTATCTTGGTGAATGTTCCATTTGCACTTGAGAAGAGCTCATATTGTGAAATTCCTGGCTGTAGATCAAAGTGGTTTGTAGTGTTTGTAGTGTTCTTCAGATTGTCTATATTCTCAGTGATTTTTTTTGTCTAGTTGTTCCATCAATTGCCAAGAGAGAAATATTAAAATCTCTTGCCATTATTGTGGACTGGTCTGGATTTCCCTTTAATTTTGTCTGTTTTTGTTTAACATGCATTGAGACTCTATCATTAGGCACATGGTCAGTAAATATTGCATATATTTCTGATGACTTTTTTCCTTTTATTATAGAAAACAGCTCCTGTTTATTTCTGAGGAGTGCTCTTGTCTCAAATTCTGTTGTAACAGATAATAAAACAGCTGTTATAGCCTTTTTTTTGCTTCCTCTTTGCATTTTATATTTATTTCTGCCCATTTAATTTCAACTCTTATAGTTATCTCATAGTAAGATGTTAGTTTAAATTTTTTTTCATGGTTTGCCTTTTATTGGAATGTTGAGGTTATTACTACTTAATATAATGTTTCACATATTTGAATTTAGATCTACCATTTTGTTATTTATGTTCTGTTTGTTCTTTCTGTTTTTGTCTCTCTGTTTCCAATCTTTATGCTTCTTTTGTACTATATAAATGGATTTTGGTATGTTTTTAATTAATCTATTGGCTTTCATGCTATATCTCATTGCACTTTTTTTAGTGGTTGCTCTGTGGGTCAATAAATGTATACTTAAACTTTTATGGTCCACTAGATGTAAAATGCAGAAACTTGCAAACCTATGGATTAATACTTGACTGATTTTTACATTATGTTTTTACATATGTTATATTTCTATAGATTGAAAATCACACCAGAACATTTCATTTTAATATTCAACATATTTTAAAACTCAGGTAAAAATGTTTTTTACATCTACCCTGATATTTACCTTTCCATTGCATTTCCTTCATTCTAAAGAAACAAGTTTCTCATGGTACCATTTTTCTTCAGCCTAAACAACTTCCTTTAATATTTCTTATAAGTCTAAGTCTCCTAAGGATCAATTTTCTACACTTTCTTTAATCTAAAAATGTAGGGTTTTTTTAAATTCCTGAAGGATATATTTGGTCATTTTTTTGAATCAGTTATTTTCTTTCAATACTATAAAAAGCTGTTCCTCCATCTTCAGGCCTCTATGGTTTGTGATAAGAAACTCATAGTCATTTGAAAAAGTAATTGCTCCTCTGTAAACAATGTCTAGTATTCTTTAGCTGCATTCAGAGCTTTTTTTTTAAGTCTTTTTTTTTAACCAACTTGATTATGAAGCATCTAAAAGGCACAGTTTTCCTTAAGTTTTCCTGCTTAGATTTACTGAATTTCTTGGATCTATCCATTTCTGTGTTTCCCAAGTTTGAGACATTGGTGCTTGTTATTTATTCATATATCTTTTGTGCCTCAACCTCTATTCTCTCTTCTGGAACTCTAATTATGCATGTTTGATATTTTTATTTTATTCCACAGATTCTTCAGGCTCTGTTCCTGAAGAATCTGAATATTTGCTTTCACAAAATTTACCTATTTTCTGCCATTTATAATTTGCTGTTAAACCCATTCAATGAGGCTTTATTTCAGACATAGTACGTTTCAATTTAAATTTTGTACTTGGTTCTTTATTACATTTTCCTGAAAGTTCCTATGTTTCAAACATTTCAGTATGCTCCTATTTACCCCATAAAACATAGTTTTATAACCGATTTAAAGTTTCTGTCTGATAGTTTCAACGTCACGGTCATCTTGGGGTTGGTATCTGTTGATCATATTTTCCCATGAGAAGTTGTTACACTTTTCTAGTACTTTGTAGCTTTGATAATTTTAAATTGTATCTGGATATTGTAAATATCATGTAGTCTCTGAGTCCTGCTATACTCTTTGAAGAATGCTGAAGTTTTTATATTATCAGAAAACCAAGCTGGCCATGTTGAGATTATAATTTCCGATTTGCCTTCTGTGTACAATGATTTAAACCGCAGCTTAGCTCTCTAAGCTTCTGCTATGCTGATTTGAATCTGACTTAGGTATAAATACTTTACAATAAGGCTGAGATTGTTGTGGGTGCATATGCATGGAATTAGGAGAACCTCTTTCCCTGGCTCTTCCTCTAATGGAATCCAGCTATATTCTACAGACCACAGGAGACAGTAAAGCATGGGAGTGAAAATAAAACATGGATTTCTCTTGAAGTTTCATTCTCCATGTGTCTATACTGCTCTTTTTCTATTCCCCTAACCCCTCACTTGGGGACTAGTCTTGAGAGAAAAAAGAAAACTGAGATGCTCACCTCCATTCTGGTCACATCTCTGTTTTGACATCTTTCCATAGTCTGCTTGCTTCTGTTTTCTTTCCATGTTCCCAGGTAGCTGTTTTTGCATTTTGTCTAACATTTTTAGTTCTAATCAGCAAAAGTTATGGGCTTATGCCATTACATAACATCAGTGGAACTCAGAAACTAATATTTAATGAAAATTAAGTGACATTGCAGCAGATGAAATATAGTAAATGTGTCAACCAATAAAGTGAGGAAGTGTTGTGAGGCACTACTTTTGAGTAACTTACAGGCATCTTTTTATATCAATAACTACTAGATATCTAGTTATATTTGTTATATCTTCATTACTGTAACCCAGTTTGGGGTACTGAATAAACTACAGTTTTTGTTGCAAATGAAGTCACATTAATATATTTTTTTTGTTTTTTTTGAGACGGAGTTTCGCTCTTGTTGCCCAGGCTGCAGTGCAGTGGTGAGATCTCTGCTCACTGTAACCTCCGCCTCCTGAGTTCAAGCTATTCTCCTGCCTCAGCCTCCCTAGTAGCTGGGATTACAGGCGTGAGCCACCATGCCTGGCTAATTTTTATATTTTTAGTAAAGACAGGGTTTCACTATGTTAGCCAGCCTTGTCTTGAATTCCTGACCTCAGGCCTTGGCTTCCCATAGTGCTGAGATTACAGGATTGAGCCGCCACACCCAGCCTATATATATTTTTTTCAATTTTAGTTCTAAGTAAAATAAGAGACACTGGGAATATTTTTAAGTACCTAATGATCACAGGTCACTCAATCAGTTGCTTATCCAATATCCATCTACTTCTCCTTTCCTGGCTTTAATTTTTTCCGATATTGGAATTTTTCTTTTCCTTTTTTTTTTTATTTTTTTGAGATGGAGTCTCAATCTTGTTGCCCAGTCTGGAGTGCAATGGTGCTATCTCGGATCACTGCATCCTCCACCTCCTGGATTCAAGCGATTCTCCTGCCTCAGCCTCCCTAGTAGCTTGGATTACAGGCATGTGCCACCACACCTGGCTAATTTTTGTATTTTTAGTAGAGACAAGGTTTCATCATGTTGGTCAGGCTGGTCTTGAACTCCTGACTTCAGGTTGATCCACCTGCCTAGGCCTCCCTAAGTGCTGGGATTACAGGTGTGAGCCACTGCACCCAGCCCCGAGATTGGAATTTTTAATTCCAAGTAGTAAATCTTGCTTGGCTTAAATGAATAATGATTATAATAAATACAGATTTATACAAGAAACCAAGACAGAAAACATACAATTGAAATACTAGGACTCAAAAAGAATATTAAAATTAACTACAGCTCCAGAAATTTTTCTTATTTATTGAGACTTCTGTAGAAAGAATATGCTATATCCTAATTAAAGCCTTATATTTTTGGTTTTCTAAAAGCTAATTCTTTTTTCCTTATTTAAACATTAATTACAAAAATCATGTTTATGTTATTTTCCTTCATTTTTACTGTTAAGAAAAAAAAGAAATTAGACCTTATGCTTAAAATGTCTCAATGTACATTGGTAGATTTTACAACAATGTGGCAAAATTTACCATTCTTGCTTTAAAATTCAAATTCCAATCAAGTACAGGGACATAAATTTTATTGTGCTGGAAATATTCTGTTTGACTTTCTAGATTTTTCCATGCTTCTCCACCATACTCTTGTCTGCATTCTATCAACACATTCTCAGGACTTCCACTTTCCAGTAGGCTTTGATCAGTCTTTCCCATCGATTCTAACTGGAAACCATAGTCAAAGGATGAGTTAGGTCGAAGTATTTATTCTCCTGATTTTTTTGTCTGTAACGATTTGCCTGACAAAATAAATATGCACATAGTATATACTAAATCTGGAAATATGAGTAGATTAACAAATGGACACATGTTATAGAAGCAGGCAGAAAGTAGTCCCTGAGTAAGGCAGAGGAAAACTCATTGCCAAGGAATCAATGTGGAGATATGGAAGTTTCTAACACATTCAAAAACTATCAAGATTTTGGTGTAGTTGCAGCTTAAAGTGTGTCATTGTCTAGACAAATAATTAAACCCTCATTCATGGAAGAGTCTTTTCTACCATAATCAGGCAAATGGACTTTACCCATTTAAGGCTAAGAGATTAAAGAGTGCAGTTATATTATGAGACTGGTGTAACAGAAATCACACTTTGGCAGAAAGCTAGAGAATGTGTTTGAAGAGAGTGAGAACTGTTAGAGGATTATTGAAATAGCTGTGGTGGGAGATGCTGAGCATCCAAATCAAGTCAGTAGCAATAGATGTATTTATTTCATGCTTTCTCATAATGGGAACAAAATCTGTATAAGGTATATTACTAAGAAAATGCATATAAACATTCCTTAGAGATTGTAAAGCCTTACATTTTAGTCATACTCTATCATACACATAACAACAAGAAAAAAATAAAAGAAAACCTTTCTTTTTAAATGTAACACTGGATAGTATCATGTTTCGATACGGTATCTACACATTTTTTGATGAAGAAAAGTCATAATAAAAGGCAATATAAACTGGGTTATAATGTTTTCGGATAATTTTATCCATTTTATTTGATAATATTAAAAATAGCTGTCCAAGCAAATGAGAGGGGAACAATATTATAAATGTGGGAATCAGTTAGTTTCATTTTCTCTAAAGTATAAGCAGATATTCAATGGTATATTTACCATTTTATAATTAACTGCACATTACAGGCAATTCTGAGCAAATGCTGAGTTACTTCAATAAATTGGCAAGTGGGCAGAAGATTCCTGTAAATGCAGATTGAAAAATAATATGAATGCAAGCACAAGGGAATGGAAACAAAATGGCAGGGCTGATGCTTAGTGGTATATAAACATTTATATGTGTTTAGGAAACAGGGAGTTCAAACTTATGGAATATTATTGTAGATCAGTTAAGATGAGAACTAAAAATGTGCTATAGAAAATGTATTTTTGTTCTCCTAAGTTTTAATTTGTAGACTACATTGTGTTAAAATGATACTAAAATAGAACTAGCTTCACTGTGTTATCCTTGTGTTGTCCTGCCAAGTAAATGTAGAAACCAGAAGAGCCATCCAGCATAAATGTGTACCCATGTCAAGAAGCACGCATTTATTACATGCAACTCTACACATGATTAATATGAGAGCTCTCCTGACTGTCTCCTTCCATTTCCTTATCCCACTACACACCTAGGAAAAGAGAAACTACTCTTAGGTAACTGAAAAGCGAACATGTGGGATACTTTTAATTATAAAATAGTTCTTAAGTATAATAATAAAGCCAGAAAAGAGAAAGCCAATACTGTTAGAATACATTAAGGTTAGGAACTTCCTTCCAAGCTATTCTCTAAACAAACAAAATTCTAGTTACAAAAGACAGTATAATTTTGTCTTTTCAGATTAATGTTTTAGTTTCAACTAGTAGTTGGAAGACCCTCAAAGAAACTGCCATAAAGACATTTGCAATTTTGCTGAGACATACATTTGAATTAAGATTCCTGTGGGGGTAGCTTGTTGAATCATATTGTTTAGCTAGAGGGTAAGCCTGGCAGATCTTTCTATCATCTGCCTCTGTGTAGCTTTGCTGATTTCTACACATGCATAATATCACTCATGAAATTGCAGCAAATATTTATCTTTGTGAGAAATGACCATTAGATGAATAAAAAAAAATTAGTATAAGTGGAAATGCAAATATCTTGTGCTGTGAGACCATGCAGAGAAAGAAATAGCTCTGGACTGAAATGTGATTAAGGGCTTATTCAAAGAGTCCTATGTTCATAAATTTGAACATAAAATAAATGCTTATAAGCAAATTTATGTTTGTAAATTTGAGCATAAATTTGAGCATTTGGGTTTTGAGATGGGCTTTTCAAGATCAACCCAATATCAAGATTGAGTTCTATTAGCTGATGAAATTCAACTAGATGCATAGAGGTTAACAATGAAAATTTGCAATACTAGAGATCACTTTCTCTGGGCATGTTTATCTAATTCCATTTCATGTTGTTTCTTTTGTGTCATACCTGCCTATCTCCTAGGAGTCAACATACTCACAGATTGCTTTTATTTTGAGAGTGGAAGTAGATAATTAATAGAACTTAATGATACATCAGTGCAATGCAGAGTACACATAGGGAAGTTCAGATTTGGCAAGAAGGTTATTTAGGGCTGTTTCTCATAAATATCTTTTTTTTTATTATACTTTAAGTTTTACGGTACATGTGCACATTGTGCAGGTTAGTTACATATGTATACATGTGCCATGCTGGTGCGCTGCACCCACTAACTCGTCATCAAGCATTAGGTATATCTCCCGATGCAATCCCTCCCCCTCCCCCCACCCCACAACAGTCCCCAGAGTGTGATATTCCCCTTCCTGTGTCCATGTGATCTCACTGTTCCATTCCCACCAACGAGTGAGAATATGTGGTGTTTGGTTTTTTGTTCTTGCGATAGTTTACTGAGAGTGATGATTTCCAATTTCATCCATGTCCCTACAAAGGACATGAACTCATCATTTTTTATGGCTGCATAGTATTCCATGGTGTATATGTGCCACATTTTCTTAATCCAGTCTATCATTGGTGGACATTTGGGTTAGTTCCAAGTCTTTGCTATTGTGAATAATGCCGCAATAAACATATGTGTGCATGTGTCTTTATAGCAGCATGATTTATAGTCCTTTGGGTATATACCCAGTAATGGGATGGCTGGGTCAAATGGTATTTCCAATTCTAGATCCCTGAGGAATCGCCACACTGACTTCCACAATGGTTGAACTAGTTTACAGTCCCACCAACAGTGTAAAAGTGTTCCTGTTTCTCCACATCCTCTCCAGCACCTGTTGTTTCCTGACTTTTTAATGATTGCCATTCTAACTGGTGTGAGATGGTATCTCATTGTGGTTTTGATTTGCATTTCTCTGATGGCCAGTGATGATGAGCATTTTTTCATGTGTTTTTTGGCTGCATAAATGTCTTCTTTTGATAAGTGTCTGTTCATGTCCTTCGCCCACTTTTTGATGGGGTTGTTTGTTTTTTTCTTGTAAATTTGTTTGAGATCATTGTAGATTCTGGATATTAGCCCTTTGTCAGATGAGTAGGTTGCGAAAATTTTTGGGACATATTTCAAAATAATAAGAGCTATCTATGACAAACCCACAGCCAATATCATACTGAATGGGCAAAAACTGGAACCATTCCCTTTGAAAACTGGCACAAGACAGGGATGCCCTCTCTCACCACTCCTATTCAACATAGTGTTGGAAGTTCTGGCCAGGGCAATTAGGCAGGAGAAGGAAATAAAGGGTATTCGATTAGGAAAAGAGGAAGTCAAATTGTCCCTGTTTGCAGATGACATGATTGTATATCTAGAAAACCCCATTGGCTCAGCCCAAAATCTCCTTAAACAGATAAGCAACTTCAGCAAAGTCTCACGATACAAAATCAATGTACAAAAATCACAAGCATTCTTATACACCAACAACAGACAAACAGAGAGCCAAATCATGAGTGAACTCCCATTCACAATTGCTTCAAAGAGAATAAAATACCTAGGAATCCAACTTACAAGGGATGTGAAGGACCTCTTCAAGGAGAACTACAAACCACTGCTCAAGGAAATAAAAGAGGATACAAAGAAATGGAAGAACATTCCATGCTCATGGGTAGGAAGAATCAATATCGTGAAAATGGCCATACTGCCCAAGGTAATTTATAGATTCAATGCCATCCCCATCAAGCTAACAATGACTTTCTTCACAGAATTGGAAAAAACTACTTTAAAGTTCATATGGAACAAAAAAAGAGCCCTCATCACCAAGTAAATCCTAAGCCAAAAGAACAAAGCTGGAGGCATCACACTACCTGACTTCAAACTATACTACAAGGCTACAGTAACAAAAACAGCATGGTACTGGTACCAAAACAGAGATATAGATCAATGGAACAGAACAGAGCCCTCAGAAATAATGCCGCATATCTACAAATATCTGATCTTTGACAAACCTGAGAAAAACAAGCAATGGGGAAAGGATTCCCTATTTAATAAATGATGCTGGGAAAACTGGCTAGCCATATGTAGAAAGCTGAAACTGGATCCCTTCCTTACACCTTATACAAAAATTAATTCAAGATGGATTAAAGACTTAAATGTTAGACCTAAAACCATAAAAACCCTAGAAGAAAACCTAGGCATTACCATTCAGGACATAGGCATGGGCAAGGACTTCATGTCTAAAACACCAAAAGCAATGGAAACAAAAGACAAAATTGACAAAGGATCTAATTAAACTAAAGAGCTTCTGCACAGCAAAAGAAACTACCATCAGAGTGAACAGGCAACCTACAAAATGGGAGAAAATTTTCGCAACCTTCTCATAAATATCTTAACTGTAAAGCATGAATATCTCGAAGCATGAATATCTTAACTATAATTGTCATTTGAGTGTCTTCATTCCAGATACCTCTTTGTGTGTGTGTGCACAAGCATGTGCATATACTAATAATTTTTTAAAGTTTTAATTTACAGTGGTTATAGGTTTTTAGAAAAGTTGCAAAAGTTGTGTAGAATGTTTCCGTATATCCTACACTCAATTTCTTCTATTGTTAACATGTTATATTCAACCGTGCTTTTGCTATAATATCGCACCAACCAACATTGTTACATTACTACTAATTAAACTCCATTGTTTATTTGCATTTCACTAGTGTTTTCCCTACTTTAGTTTTCCTGTTCTGGAATTTCATCCCAGATACAGTATTTCATTTAGTTTGGTGTGTCGTTAACCTCTTCGGTCTTCGAAGTTCCTTTGACTTTCCTTGTTTTTCATGGCTTTGATAGATTTTAGGAGTATTGGTTAGGTGCTTTGTAGAATATTCCTCAAGATGTGTTTGTATCATGTTTGTCTCATGTTTAGACTGGAGTTATAGGTTTTGAGGAGAAAGACTACACAGTTGAACTGCCATTCTTAACATGTCATATCGAGGATACATGCCATCAATGTGACACGACACATCACTAATCATGTTAACCTTGGCCACCTAGCTGAGGTAGTTTCTGCCAAGTTTTTCTGCTCTATGGTCCCTCCTCCATTTCCGTACCATACTCTTTGGAAGCAGTCCTTAAACACAACTCAGAAAGGGTGGCGAGTTAAGCTTCACCTCCTTGAGGGGGAATATCTTCATATCTTCATAATTAATTTGGAATATTTCTGTACAAGGGATTTGTCTATTCTACCTCATTTATTAATTTATTCAATTACTTATGTATATTAGTATAAATAAATACTGGACATTTATTTTATTCTCACTAATACTACATTGATTACTTAATGAAGTAATAATCAGATTACTTAATCCAATACTACATTTTTTTCTTCTCAAATTACTCCAGTTTTGGCCATTGGGTGCTCTTACAGTTTGGCTTCACGTTCTTTTGCCATAATCATATCCAGATAACTTTTTAAACAATGTAAGAAGGGTCCTGTTGCTGAGGACTTTGCGAATGCAATTAAAATGACTTCCTGAAAGTGACTAAACTCATACAATTAAACTAATGGAGATGGATTTTAAACAAAATGCTCCTCCATTGTTTCAGATAAATCCACAAAATCTCATTTGGTGATATCTATTATTCTGTTCAGTGACGAAAGAAAGGACCTGGGTAGCCACTCCTATTGTTACACATCTTTTCTTGCTTGAAATGAGCCCCCTGGGTGCCTGTGCCTTTAAATTTATCAGTAATGTTCAATACTAGGCAAAATAACTGGTTCATGAGAGTGTTATTTGACATTCTGATTCTTCTTGTTAACTTAATGGTTAAAGACTTGCAGTATTTCTCCACAGGAAACAAATGCTATAGTTTGGAGGATAGTTATCATCCCTGCCACTTTATAAACTTATATTTAAACAAGTTATAAAGCACATATAAAATCTATAATAATCCATGCTTTCTCTGGGGGAAAGGTCCTGACTTTTTTTTCCTGAATGACAGTCACATATGAAGACTTAAAACCTTAAATAGTCCCATTTGTTTTAGTATGAAATATATATTTATATGCCAATAAAATAGAGAATGACAGAAGAATCACCCGAAAAGGATGTGTCTGAGAGAAATGTTTTATACTTAAGAAGACATTTAGGCATTTGACAAAAAATATGAACAAAACATTCCACAATGTAGAAAAACTCTATAAAACATATTTTATAGGTACAAATATGATTTTCTTATATTCTAATTAATCATTAGAGAGGCAGATAGAATAAGTTCTAGTATTTGATAGTACAGTAGGGAAATTGTAGTTAACAATGATTTATTGTATATTTCAGATAGCTAGAGGAAAAGATTTGTAGTATTCCCCACACAAAGAAAAGATAAATGTTTGAAGTGATGAATATCCCAACTGCCCTTATTTGATCATTATACATTGTATACACCCATCAAAATATCCCATGTACCCCCCAAATTATGTACAAAAATTCTATATCAGTTAATTAACTAATTAATTTTTAAAAGGACACTATCCGTTCTGTCACCAAACTTATTTCCAAGAAAACTGTGGAGACTTGTCAGAAGCCCCTGTCTCCCTAAGCCTACCTTCTTTCTGTTTCATTCAGGTTTGCCATAAGTGTTCTTGCTGCGAATGGGATGAGAATGGATTTGGTTGTATGTGTGGTTGCAGACAATCTTCAGGCTGTGAACAAAGGTGGGAAGTCACATGGGGAGATGGGGCGGGGGGCACTGTTCTGGAAAAAGAAGGCAGAGAAAAGTCTCCAAAACCCTTCAGGGAATAGGTGTTTCAGTGGTGTTGTGTGGATGAGAAGCAGGAACACCTTGAGTGACTACTATTTGGATAGCTACAGATGAAATAAAGGCTCAGGTGAGGAAGAAGTGTCATGAGAAGTCTTGGGCAACTGAGGCTTTCTGGGTAGAAGGGGCTGTGGAAGGAAAAGAAGGAGGTGAGTGTTGAGTATCCTTAGACCAAAGCATCTTCTAGACCTTCCATTGGAGACTGAGGGATAAGAGTAAGGCAGCAGTTGCTAGTAGGTACCATTGAATTATCTGTCACATTTTGTTATGTAAAAGGCTGGCTCTGCTTTCAAATTAGTGGTCTTCCAAACGTCATTTTGTGAAGAAGTTCACTTATTTCAAAATTATAATCTTTACTTAAAACATTTGAATAAGGATGTAGCAAATGGCAAATGCCATTTTATGCTTCACAAAACAAGTTATCATATAACTTTATAATCACGTCTTATTCTTGTATATATTTGAGAAATATTTCCACAGGAAATTTTAAAGTTAGAAGATATTTCAGAATTACACTAAAAATTCAGGCTTATGTTCCTGGAGATGTTGAGGTTTTTGTTCCTGTTTATAAAAGTACTTTTTCTTTCACCTAACTCTCCTGCCCTTGGTAATATAACTCTTCAAACTACATGGAATATTTTCATAAAAGATGCCATACTTCTTGGAGACTTAACTGGTCTTTTGATTGGCCTCGTTTTAGTAACATGCTTTATCCTTTTTGGTCTATTTCATAAAACCTTTATCTTTTTTAATTTATACAAAAGACAATCTATTTGCATCTCACAGGATTTTAAATCCAGGGTTTAAAAAATATATTTCTGTATTAGAAAATATTTCTGAGCCAAATGCGAATTTAGGTACATTTAACAAAATTACAAAATGATTTTTGAAATCTGAATTTTTTGTTTACTGCCATCTTGGATTTTTTTATATTAATAGCTGTTTGTCCTGTCACTTTGATCAGCTATAGTGTGAGTCCATGATTAGCCAGACATTGCATTAGGGCTTTATAAATCCAGACATCAAAACCTAGACATCGAAAGGAAGGCCACAAATTACAATTTTTAATCTTCACATCTCTGATGAAGATTAGTCTTTTCCAGCTATAATAAGATCAATAGTAGGAGAAGAAGATGCTGAAAATATGAATGTAGCACAATTTGAAGAAATTTTCTTCTAAAGCCAATGGGATTTTAAGGGAGCAAGTTACTTGACTCTCTCTAAGTTAAAGAACTCTCAGTCAGCAGTGAAAAGTATGGCTTTGACATGAATTATAAGCAGGGAAATCAGGGTAGAGACATTTTATCCTAGATTACTAAATAATGACAAATACCTGAACTAGAAAAGTTGTGCTAAAAATCAACAAGATGTAATACTTTTAAGACAAATTTAAGAAATAGAATAGGCTTTAGATAGTGCTGTGAGAGAAAGGGAGAATGCAAAGATTATTCTGGGGGTTTTAGACCTTGTGTGGTTATTTTCAATATGACTTTTACAGTTGTCTTTAAGACTGACCTTAAAAACGACATTCTCCTTTGCTGTTTAATGAGTATAAAGTTTCAATTATGCAAAATAAATAAGATCTATAGATCTGTTGTGCAATATTGTGCCTATAGTTAGCAATATTATATGTATGATATACTTAAAAACTTAATAGTTCTCATGTTAAGTGTTCTTATCACAATTAAAATAAAAATCCAAATGTATCTTCTCTTTCAATGTGATCACTCTGGGAGGCTAGGGTTATAATACTACTGTTGAGAATCCTTCTTTGCACATTGCCGTGTCAGTTTACTGGCCTTGTTATCACAGTCAACAAATGCCTTACCCACAGTAGGTGATCAAATTATTGAATTGCTGATTTATCAATCTATTGATTGTTTCGTTGAAGATTTGTCAATAGGTTGATTAGTTTGTATGGAATTAATACAAGACTCTAATTTCTCATAACATCCTTTATCTTAGTAAAAATTGCTTATGATAAATGGTGGGAAGGGAAGCCAGAAAGGAGCTGATAACTGCACTAATGTAACAAACCATAACGTACCTACTCTACTTTTCATGGATTCATTTTTTATCTTTCCTGCCTTCTTCCATCCCAGTCTCAGTTCCTACTCTGCCATGACATTCTTGTGCCTTTGATAATAGTAAAACCCTTGTTCTTACCCTGTCTCTTACAGAGAAGCACATTCTTTTTGCTTTTAAATGATGTAGGAGCTCTTTGTTTTACTAGCAACTCATTGTAGCTTATTATGAAAGGCTATGTTACATGAAAGTTGTGAAAAATAAAACTTGTTAGCTCTAAAAATATGATCCTTTCAATTCAGGTATTTCATTCTTTCAATAATAATGGAATGGTTTATTTTTATAATGAAGAGTACATATTTAAAGTGCAACACGTTAATGATTCTAATGGAAATTACCGTGTAAATAAATGTCATGACATTGAAGCTTTTTCCTGAAATAGACCTTTTAGTGATTTCTGTTTTAGTTATATTTCAACTTTGAGCCAACCATCGAGTCTGTGATAAAACACATTAAAATCACATATTTTAGATTACATGTATTATATATTCAATTTAAACTGGCAAATGATGACTTAAACAGTACAGAGGGGATTTAAGTTTAGTAAAAATAAAGCTCAAATGCAAGCATAGATAGTCAATAATAAGCAAGCCAGAAATTCCATTTGCAAATGCCTGGACTCCTACTAGGCATTTCCTGCACATTCAGAGCTCATCACAAAAATCTTCAATTAGCACCAGAGGACATTGAAAAAGGAAAAAAGAGTGTTAGTGTGCACTTGGATGCAGATGCTGCTACCAAAGAAAGGCGCAATTGCATGCCAGCCTACACAGACAGCAACCTTGTTTTATGTGAGAAATTTACATATTAAGAAAAGACTTAGGGTATTTGCAACACACTTTTCAGTATTCATTGAAAGGAAAAAAAATCCACTTATTTTTTTCCGTAATCATTTTTTGAAACTTTTACATTTTTACATGATTGTATCATATCAAGTTCTAAATGTCAGGAAGTCACTTATTTCATTTAGATCTAGTAAAATATTGAAACTTAATAACTGAATCATGCCAAAAATAATTTATAAAAGAATTTTGAGTTTATGTTGGTGAGAGTGAATTATTTCACTAGATACACAGATGAGACATTCATTATTTTATAAGACCATTTATTGTCATCTGGAATAACTTCCTCTTAATTTCTATAAAAGGTTATTAACTTTAATGCCAAAAAGAAAGGTAATGTTTACATATATATAGTGTTGGCTACTACTATTATGTTATTTAATGTATGCATTTTTTAAAATATATTTTGATGTTTTCCACTTGAATTTGTAGCTATTTAAATTTTAATAAAAGATACTTTGACTTTTTATAAATCAACATCTAAGCCACTCAATTCAATTACTCAAGAAAATAATTCATTACATATATAGGCTTGTTGTAATATTTTCTTTATTAGTGTTCTTATGCAAATAATATTGCTATTGACAAACTAAATCTAAATTAATTAAATAGTAAGTTAATAAATTTCTATACTGCCACCTTTTTGATTGTTTTTGTAGAGATGTTTTTAATATAAAATCTCTGAAACCATGAGTTTTCAGCCTGGCACTCCAATTCTCATGAAGTAATTGTTACAATGATAAGTCGGGCTACTTCAGACATAGCTTCAATATACAAGCTGAAATTTATTCAAAGTATTGTGCTGTAGAACCTAATCTGGTCAAATAAAAAAAAGGTTCTTTTAATTTACCTGGCATATTGGGTTTATAAAATTAATTCATGTTTTTCCAGCTTATGTGAGATCATTGGTTCAACAGGAAATTTTAATTCCTAAGTGTTTTATTTCCTTGTGAGGAACATGCAGCAAAGGCCTTAAAGTATTCCATAGGGCTCCAGCCACTCAAAAGAACTGCAAAGGAACCTACAAAAAATAACTCATCATAAGAAGGTTGATTGATTTAGATTAGAGTCAAGAGAGTTTACTTTGTAGAAACAACAAGTGGAAGTAGCATTAAGTCACTCTTTTCTATTGGAAGAACATTGTTCCATTAGAGTTGGTAGCTAACTATGGTGGTGCGCCACAGCATCACCACGTGTTCCTCGATTCACATCTAAAGATGCTTCAGAACTTCACAGTGACCAGCCGTCCAGGGCGGGAGTCAACTTTAGGTCACACCTCCCAGAATTGGACAGAGCAACATTGCCGTCTCACTCAACGAGTATGTATTAAATACAGTCAGGGATGTAATTTCTCCCAGTGGGTAGAAATTTGTTTTGTATATGATGGTGTCCACTTTTCCTATGAGAATATATAAGCAGAGGTATGGTACACAGTGGTTCCTATGAAGTGTCTATTGAGTCGATTGGTTGTCAGGAACTTGTAAAGAACCTAACAATCATCACAGAAATGAAGTTTTGGATCAATTCAAGTGTTTGAGTGAAATGGAACATAGAATGGGGTAGTGGAGAAAGAAATATATTAAATAAATATAATTATGGTTTCATCAACAAGTGACATTGGAATAGCTACATATCTCTTCTTCATTGTTCTTCTATCATCTATCTAACATCTATCTCTCGATCTATCTATCTGTTTAGCTAGCGAGCTAGCTAGCTAGCTCACTATCTAATCTATCATTTCTAATATCCTCTTCTCAGATGCCTTTCTCCTAATATTTTGTATAAGGTATATTTTTAAACTGCATATATAATTGTTTTCATTGATACAGAAAAGTCTAATTAGGCTTGATCTAGTAGAGAAATAATTGTCTCCCCAACATGAGTGTAGTGACCACTGGGGCCTTGGGGTTCCCATTTTTGGAAGAGGATAAATCTGTTTTCCATGATATCAGAATAGCAGAGTAGTTGCATTTTGCTGGATAAGAGCATGATAGTTTTATTGATTACAACTTTCACAATACCTAAAAGTGGTTCTGGCAGACAGAATGAATTGGTACAGAACATTATTTTCACCTTTATTTAAGTTTTCCTACACTGACTGCAGAAAATTATAAGCTAAAACTATAGTTTTAAGTTCCCCTCCATATAGGTCCTAGATAGGGTGTAGGATCAGCCATCAGACATATTTGGGTGACATCTGGAAGGCAGAAGTAAGATGAGCAACCATGTATTTGCTGTTTCTACCTTTTGTCCAAGAAGTATCTGGTTTTTCTGAAACAAGTTTGTAATCTTTGTATCTTGTTTATGGCAGATTTCATTATTTTAGTGCCCGCCCCGCCCCCGCTGAGGATATGATAGTTTTTTATTGTAAGCATTGAAAAAATTTTTGCTGCCTTCCTATCAATGTAGAGTGGTGAGAATTTGAAGGGAATAACAGTGGAAACAACTTTCAGACTAGAAAATGTTAAGCTGAGAAAAGATGAATAAGTACAAGGAAGTCCCCCCAAAATCATAATTCATAATTTGGAATTAATTGAAGTATTATGCCTTCCTTCCCAGCATTCATGTAACACTGACAAAATAAAATTGTACATATGCTAACATATAGACATTATGAAATGTAAAAGCAGTTCGTATAACATCCTCCAATCACAATTTAATACAATTTTACTAACAACATGGGGAAATAAATGGTTTGGGCTGATATAACAGAAAAACCATCGACTGGGTGGCTTAACCAATAGAAATGTATTTCTCAAAGTTCTTGAGGCTGGGAAGTCCAAGATCAAAATGCCAGCATATCCAATGTCTAGTGAGGGCCCAACTTCTTGGATTGCAGATGGCCTTTTCATTGTTTCCTCACATGGGTGAAGAACAGAGAGAGTGAGGGCAAACTCTCACACCTCTTCTTATAAGAGCACTAATTCCCATTCATGAGGACTCACCTTCATGACCTAGCTGCTTCCCAAAAGCCCTACCTCCTAATACCGCCACGATGGGGGTTAGGATTTTAACAAGTGAATTTGGAGGGAGACAAACATTCAGTTCATAAAATACCCTTATGGCTTAAAAAAAACTAAAAATCATATTAAGTAAAAATCAAATTATCTTTAGAATATGGTACATTCTAAATATAAAATATTGATTGTTTTATATTATAATAAATCTATGGGATATATATATTATAATAAATATATATTATATTATAATAAATTTATGGGATAAAAATAAAGCATTGCTCAAAGAAATGCTCAGAGTCTTAATAGCTTTAAGAAAATAGGATAATAAGCAAACTCTACATTCTACTCACAAAGTTAAAAAATATACTCAAAATATCCATAAAAGAAATAATGAGGATTTTAGGTAGAATGTGCACAAGAGATATTTGCACAAAATGGGAAAAGATAATAGACGGAACATTATATAAATAATTAAAGAAAAGTAATATCAATATACAAAAAAATGATAATAATCCTAAAAGTAAAATAATCACAGACATAGAGGTCATACAACTACTCAACTTTCTCCCTCTTTCTTTCTGTCTTTTTTTTTAACTAAGTTTATTTCATTTACATTTACTGAATTACAAGTGTTATGGTTTTAGTCCTGACTAAACGAATTTTAATTTTACGTCTTTAGTTCTTTATGGTTATTTGGTTTATATCTAGTATATTACAGTCTGATTTTACTTTCCCTGTGTGTGTGCTGTGTCGTTGTGGGTGTCCTGCAGTTAAAGAAAATACATAATTATAATAAATTCAGTTGTAATAGTTATAATGTCATTTACACTCTATTATTTAGACTACCTATTGGATTCTCACTAAGCACAAGAACAAATTTAATATCTTTCTGATTGCTTCAAATTTATTTCCCACTCTATACCACATAATTTAAATGCAATTGTTATTATTTGTTAATAATTTTTCTAGTGTTAATTCAGATCTTTTGAGAAGCAGCTGCTTAAATGGGATAAATATGCAAGAATCAGAGGGGAAAAACTTTGAAGAATAGAGAGGAGGCAGCAAGATAAAAGTGGGGGTGAACAGAGCCGTTAGATCACAAGTCATGTCTAACTCCTGTGAATGAGAGAAGCAAGATGTGGCAAGAAATGTCTTAGAATGCAGAGGAGCTCTAATGAAGTTTTAGTCAGAGCAAGGGGAAATTTTGGAACAGTCACTCCTTAAGGGAGTCCCACATTTTGCAGAAAAGGGCCTGCACTGTTACTCTACAGTGCTCAGGTATTTGCTGGAAAATCCTGCAGGAAGCATGAACTTGGAATGGATGTAGGATACAGAGCAACCACAGCTAAGGTCATCAGCTGCTTCCCAGAGCAGGAGAACTGACTGGCATCTTTTCTTGGCCACTACATGCTCAAATAAATACACTTAAACCTTTATCTTAGTAATATCTAAACTTTCAATTATACTTGTTGACCAACAATGTGATTATAAAAGATATGCTACCTTCTACTTATTAAAATTTAGTTATTTTATGTTGTGATTTTTGTTTGTATTTTTAATTCAGTCTTGAGATCTCTCTGGAAATGTGGCCATAAGCCAGGATAGCCACTCTCTAGGAGAGCTCTGACCAGAGGAATGTGAGGTTCAGGTGCATGTGTCAGATGAGACACAATGAGGAGGTGAAAGCAAAATACATGAAACAAGAAATTTATTACTCACAGGTACCAGAGAGGTTATGGGAAGTCCAGAAGTGACAGGGAGCTCAGCCAGTGGGTGGGGAGTGAGAAAAAGAGAGGGCCTGTGGGATGATGCCGTTATCAATGTTTGTAGGTATTATCCTTCAGGCTTTGTATCTGAGGCTGTGGATTGGCTAGCTTAAAGAAAACCACAAGAAGAGGGGACTCATTTAAATCACTCTGGTGTGGACCATTAGGTTTCATCATGGTCAGCAGCTGAAAGGTGTGTTGGGTTTGGGGGTCAGTGGAGTGAAAAACAAACATAGACAGTGCCATAAACAATCACATAGGAAGTTTTAATGAGGCCAAAGATGATGGGATATAAATGATGGGTTTGAAACAACTTATGTAAGGCCTAAAAATGGATACTAAGGCAGCAACCACGTTAAAAATATGTGTGACATATTGCTCGTAAGTTTTCATTTTTCATTCTACTTTTACAAATTTTAATCACTTGGTCCTATGGCTAAATAAATTGAATGCTCATGCTCATATATGTGTCGTAGTTGTAGTGTCATGTTTCATGTCTTGTTGCCTACAGTTCATCCTCTCTCTTCCAAAAAGTCTTATGAGATTCCGCCTTACTGTGAATAAAAATGCCATTTTTATATATAATAAAATTAAAATTTTGCCGCATCTAAAATTGTTTTGTCAGAAATTATTTCCCAGGCTAATCTGTAGCCAGTCATTTGCTGTCTTTTAGAACAGAGTTTTACTGTGGTCAATCTTGAGGTCAAACTATTTTTGTTCTTTTTATTAGCAAGTGACTGGTCAGTATTTCTAAAAGTTTCTATATTTTCAAAATCTAGGAACTTTGTTAGGATTTATATTAGTTTAGCCGTCTAAATCTAATTTTTATTAGGAAACAATCTGCCCCTTATATTTTTAGTTTCAAAGCTAATAATATTTGTGAAAATAAATTCTTTACATATTTGAACACTTCTATCTCAGTCATTTAGATCTCTTATTCAGGGATGCTGACTTTCTGTAAATTGATTCCTTTTTGTGTCTCTTCCAAACCATTTTATCTTTGTTTATCTATATTTTTATATTTTTTATTTTTCTCATATTTGTGCCTTTTGTTTATTCTTGTGTTTTCAGTAGTATATTCTCCTTTGTATAATTTTCAAAGTGGCTTTAATTTCTGTGATGATTTTGTTTTTCTTCATTTTCCTGAGCTATGCCAGCTCATTTCAACCCGTCTGTTGTTTCACTGATATTTCCTGATTACTAATTTAAGCTTTTCTTTAAAAAAAATAGCAAGTGAATCATTAGATTTTGTTTTAATTCAGAAATATATTTGTTCATATTTTTCATCTGCTTCATGACAGTATTATCCTATTCAATAGTTTTTGTTTGCCATTTGTTTTTTATTCTTTTACTTTTATGTTCTTCTTTTAAGAAAAAAGCATAGATCGTATGCTGGCTTCTTTTAGAAAATACTCTCATTTTTGAGAGAGATAAGTTCTTTTGGAGACCACTGTTTATAAGAGGTTTGCATGAAAGAAGCACAATAGTAGTGCTGAGTATTCCCAGGAATCCTTGAGAGTTCCCAGGGAATTGCAGGGAAAACCATTGTGTATGGATGTGTCCTTCAGACTGTTTCTTCCCAGAAAACAGAAGTCACCTCTGCAGTGCTGCCTTCAGTTCATCTGTTCTTCTCCACACTGCTTTTCTAATAGTAGACATTCTAAAATAATGACATGTCTGTTTCCCCATGTACCCTGCCTCCTCTCCTTTTTCTATTACCGGAAACACCCCAGGGTAATGCCTACCAACAATATCTTTGGACGCTTCTATTTCTGATTAAGAGTTTGCATCTGCCGAGCTGCACACTGCTGCTTTGTCTAAACACAGCACCAATGGTGTCCCCTCCTGGTATCTTGCCACACTCTTGTCACATTTTCACACACTTGGCAGCTTTTCCTTACATATGCTGTTTTGTGGTTGCAGATGTCTCCTGCACTATTGTGTTCTATTTCTTGTTTTACTTACTAAGTTTGAATGAGTCCTGAGTGGAGAAGAGGACAGAAACATAGGTGCTTTACCACCTTACCACCATCATTTTACTGATGACAGTCTTTCCTCTTTGATGACTGAAATTGGAACTCCTCAGACTAGTCTACAATATGACATTTGAGTTAGCAAAACTGCAAACAAAAGTCATTTTTTCTTGTATTTTATGATGACATTCAGACACGTTTTGTCCAATTCCAAAATATATGCTTGTATTCATATATACTCTGTCAAATTACTTATTAGAAATTGTTATTTCAAAGCAAAAATTTTTGTTTGGCTTGTGACATTACTCTTCCTTCTCAAAATTGTCACCTATCCCAAGATAACATAGTTTGAAGAAATTGAAACTGCATGGAAGCATCCTTATCTCACATATTAGCGTATTTCTCCAGTAAAACAGTTAATACTGAAAAATTTACTGTAAACAGCTAATCTTGTACCAGGACTTCAACAGTGGAAGAGCTGAAGGACTACTATCGCCAACATGGCCATGAGGATAGTTTCAGCAAAGTACTCAGAATCATACCTCTTTAGTATAGATAGAAATTATTATGGAACTCTAGAGAAGAAACCCACACACACACGCACACACACACACACACACACACACATGCATAGTGCCACAGCTAGAAAGTCCTAGAGCAAAATTTATATGTTTTGTCTTTCTATGTCCTTTTAGTAAGCTGAATTTCCTTCAGCCTTTACTCCAGGAGATTTTCTGTTTGCCACATCACTGTTGACCCATGTAAAAGTTATCTGAAACCATTATATTTCTTAAGATTACATCCAGGTAATTCACGGGTAACTTTGATAGGTTCATTTTGGGGGTTTATAAGTTTTTCCAATGCTTTTTACCTGTTTCAACTGGTAAAAAGAAAATTTTAAGTTTTTTTCTAAATTGAGAATATTCTTATTAGAATTATTTAGGTATTGCCATTTTTTATTTGTAGAATATAACTTGATACCTTTTTTCCACTTTTCCCTTTCTGCATTTTATTTTTAAGGATACTTTTTAAACTCTTTGAATCAATTGTATTTTCCTATATTTGTCTGATTTTCAATTTTGTGTTTACTAAAACAACATAATATTCTTGTATACTTCCTAATCTCAGTGGAAATCAGCTCTTAGCAACGTCTCTTAGCAATATAAAAAGAAATGACAGGGAGGGAAAGGAAGACAGGAGGCAGGTTTGTGGATGACATATTTTACCACAGCTTCTCTAACTAAATAAAAGTGTATATATTTCTCAGAAAATACATGTTAAATATCCATTTTTAAGACACCAGTCTAGGGGACTGCAATGGACAAATGTATATGATAAGTCTCTATCATCAAGACGTAATTGAAAAGTTGACATAATATAAGTATTATCCAGGCTAATTAGTAGCATTATATACACTGTGATGTAGTTAATATTTATTCTATGACAGTAACCAGTGTGTGTGACCAAGTTTATTAAAAATGCTTTAGAATTGTTCCCACGGTATTACTGCATATAATAACAATGCCTCTTTTTCCACTTTAACTATCTTTACCTTTCTCAGAACCCAAGATATAATATTTTAATAGTCCCAGATTATTTTTGACACCATCTCTCCCCATCTAACGTCTTCCTTCTATTACAGAGCCGTGCTCAAGAGTGCCAGACTAGATTCTACCAAGTAGAAGCTCTTACCTGAGATCTGGAAGAAAGAATGAAAACATTACCCATTCTTTTATCAGAACTGAACAAATTAGATATTCCTAGGCGAACATAGTACTTCGCAAAGATCTTTCAGCCTTTTTCTAGAAATCGCTTACCTGAGTACAGAAGGCAGGAGGGATTGTTGCCAGCAGTTTCCCAAATTGCTAGTAGTTTCTATAAGTTTTGGATTTTCTAAAAGTTAGCAGCAGATCTGAGAGCTAGAAGCAGCTCTCACAGACCTTCAGGCTTAAGCCTGTCCCACGGTTTTGTAGCTATCTAATAATAATAAATGTTTTACTTACTGAAATATTTTTGTAACTTCTCTTTTATTAACTGAACTCTGGCTGATAGACTAACTAGAGTTCCATTATAACCATCTATTTATTTGCTACCCAATGGAAAATTTGTATTAAATATTTCTGATGCAGTATCTTGACATAATGACATGATAATTGATCTCTCCACTTGTTTAAATTAAGAATTTCCAATAGCTTATATTATACCGAGATGGGTTTTTTAAATCCCTCATTTTTTATAGATTTTCTATGAATTGGAGGAAAATTTTATTTAAAAGCACATGCAGCCAGTAAACTAGTGGTAATAGGCAGAACAGTATAATATTAAATGACCTGAGTCAGACAAACTCAGTTGCTTATGTGTGTGTGCATGCATGTGTGCACAAATTATGAGTAATTGTTCACCAAACCCCTCTATATCCAATGTCTCTTACACCCACTTCTATGAGGAAAGGGAGGGTAAGCCAGCATGATATACCTCAAAGTACTTATTTTCCTAGCTGAGTTAGAAACAAGTATATTTCTCTGACTATTTTAGTTGTTCACTGTAAAAATTATTAACCACTTCAAAAATATCCATTTTACAGTCTTAAATTCACCTGCATCCTTTCTTGGATCTTGCATAAAGTTGTGACCCTAAACAGGAGCTAGATCTCTCCACAATCCCATTTCCACCTACACAATTCACGTCCTCCCTGAACAATACAGACTTTTGTGGTACAAACACCCCATCTCCCATTTCTGTGAACTCTGCTAGTACTTATAATCATTAACAGTGATTCTTTATTTAACAGCCAATGTTGAACAATATATAAATAATATTTTTGAATAAGTGCACTTAATGTTATCTATGATAGCTGTTAGAAAATATTTTTCATCTGAGCATATTTGGTTTTTGTTCCATGTGACAAATGAAATAATCAATTTTTTTTTAATTTTCCCATTTTTTTTTTGTCATTTAAATCTGTATACTAGAGACTTTTGGAGCAATAACAGTGACAGACTCTCTTTGACCCAACATTTGTGAGGCTCCTCTGCACATTTTTCTCTACTGGGCCTTCACCTTGACTCCTATCCTTGCTAGTCCTGCATAGCTTCGTTTTAGAAAGATTCCTATTTTACTTAATTTAGAGAAAACCTGCCACTCTTGATACGTGATTATTCTCAATATTTGGTCAAATTCCTCATCCCACACCCTGGTTATCTGATCACCCTGCTCTGTCTTTAGCAAGGATCCCCCTACCCGTGGTGTCTTCTCTTAGTAATTTTCCATCCACTGACCCCTTCACTCTTCTCATTGGCTATAAATCTCCACCTGTTTTTACTGTATTCAGAATTGAGCCTGATCTCTTTCACCTGTTGTGTTAGTCTTGACACCCATCAGAATAATCCTGAATAAAGTCTTTCTTCCTATTTTAACAAGTGTCAGAATAATTTTTTCTTTAGCAATAGCTTTGTTGTAAAAACATCAAGTAATATGTCAATTAGCATATGTACTATGTATGCTTTTTCCTGTCATCAGAAAATTTGATATGCAGTCCATCAATGTCCTTTTTCAAGATATCAATAACAACATGTGGTGAAATATATTATTAATATATGATAAAATACACTATTATGAACAGACTCAACTTATGTCTTTCTTACTGACATTGATCTATTTTTAGTACTTATTAAGTAGAGTTAATCACTAGTTAGTTAAACTAATCCTATAGCCTCTCCTCTTTCCTTACTTATAACTCCTTTCCCTGGCAGTGAGAAATCTGGCCTGCATCATCCACAATATATTTACCTATTAGCATAATGTAGTTTGATATTTGCTTACTCATATTCCCATAAAAAATGCTAACTAGATTATAAAACTTGTGTACAGGTTTGTTTTTCTTTTTGTCTTTAGCCTTACAATATGAAAATTTGGATAGTGTTTACCAAAGTCATTTAAGTTAGTCCTTTTGTTCTCCATTTCACTCAGAATGGTTATGTAATTTGTTTGTGATACAGTTAGGCTTAATTCTACTGTTTGCATTCTACATTCATTTCTCTCCACATCTCAATTTATGTGACAATTTTGGGGGAGGTGTGAGAGGGTATGTGAAAAATTACCATAGTTCTAAGAGTCAAAACCATATCAATAAAAAGTTAAACCAAGGGAAGTTTTACTCACACTTAATCCTACTACCCTGTTCACGTTTCCTAGTTTTTTATTTGTATTTATTTTATTTTATTTTATTTATTTTGACAAGGTCTCTCTCTGTCACCCAGATGGCATGCAATTGTGCCATCATAGCTGAAATCCTGGGCTCAAGGGATCCTCCCTCCTCAGCCTTCTGAGTAGCTGGGATTTCAGGTGTGCACCATCACACCCAGCTAATTATTTTATTTGTTGTAGAGATGGGGGTCCCTTCATGTTACCTACTCTGGTCTCAAACTCCTGGCCTCAAGAAATCCTTCCACCTCAGCCTCCCAAAGTGCTGGGATTACAGATATGAGCCACCACCTTTGGCCTCACATTTCCTGATTCTTTCAACCCACCTCCCACCCATAAATGTAAATGAAAGTCATTGCCATTATTTTATGACCTATTATTTTTGGAACAATTTATTTTTTCTTTGAGATAGAGTCTCGCTCTGTCACCCAGGCTGGAGTGCAATGGCACAATCTCGGCTCACTGCAACCTCCACCTCTCAGGTTCAAGTGATTCTCCTGCCTCAACCTCCTGAGTAGCTGGGATTACAGGCGCTCACTACCACGCCCAGTTAATTTTTGTATTTTTAGTAGAGACGGGGTTTCGTCATGTTGGTCAGGCTGGTCTCAAACTCCTGACCTTGTGATCTGCCCAACTCGGCTTCCCAAAGTGCTAGGATTACAGGCGTGAGCCACCGCACCTGGCCTATTTTTGGAACAATTTTTAAAACATATATGTTTATAATTCACATGGTAAGGAGAAATGAAGTGAAATGAAGGCAGAACTGAAATCTTTCATACATTTTTAAGGTCATATACAAATTTGTAAAAATATGTCAAAGCAAATCTGTCAATATTTATATCAAAAGTCGTAACAGACAGCCCCCTCTTCTGGCCTTTATAGGTGTTCAGCAGGGATAGGCCTTCTCTAGTTAGTATAGCCTTGGATTTTGGAAGGGCTGCCTGATGATAACTCAGGGCAGGCAGAGCTTGTTGTGGATTTTTCTGGTTGCCTTTTTTCTAATGTTGGGTGGGTTTGCTCTCTGGGCCCCTTTCTGCTGAGGCCACTGGCTGGGCTCTGCCACCAGGCGGAGCTCCTGGCTGGGTACTGTGATGGTTTGTGGTCAGGTGGGTCACAAGATGTGTTTTCTGGCTGAGCCGTTCTGCGATTTGAGATCTGCAGTTAGGTGGGCTGCAGGCGGGACCCCGAAATTAGGCAGAGTCACTGCTCAGGACGGAGGGGCCAGATGCTATGCTCTTCAGAAATGCACGACTGAGCATTGCCTCCCTGTCAGGGCGGAGTCGTGGGATGGGCTTTTGGCTGAGTTCATTGGCTGTTTAACCTCCCCGGTGAAGCAGGTCTAGCCTCAGTGTCTCTCTGAATGCCTTGGCAAGTGGACGTTTTGGCTGAGTGGAGCTGCTCCTTGAATTCCCCAGTCAGTCAGGTCTAGCCCTGGGCAGAGGCGGACATCACCCTCGGTGGACTCCGAGGCTGGGCGTGGAGACTAGTCATCTAGGGACTCAAGTAGGTTGAACTTCCCACCGTGCTTCTGAAGGCGACCAGCTCAAGCTTGGGGATGGGCTGCGAAGTTGGCAGATATCTCCAGTAGGGTGGTACAGCTGGCAGGAGTATGGAGGTGCCACCAAGTTCCGCAGGCTGGTGAATATGACTTCTGCCTCCCTTCTTCGTTTTTACCTGACCCTAGGCAATGGAGCAGTGCCCTTACCCGCAGTGTTTCTCTGATTTGAGACTGGAGGGGCCTTCCTGGGAAACGTTTCAAAATGCTAGCGAAGCTGAGTGACTGCTTCCACTTCTCTCTTCCCCTGTGGATACCGTAGGTCCAGGGAAATCCCCTCCTGGGGCGGTGCCAACTTGGGGAGCGGCAGGGGCAGCACGGTCAGTGTGATACCGTTCTTACTCTTACTCTTCTAATTTGGTTTTCATTCACTTCTGCAGGCCATGCAGGTGTCTCAGGCTTGTTTCAAAGTATTTCAAATAGATATTCTGGTCTGTGGATAGCTGCTAGATGAACTTTCTGTGAGGAGGGAAGTGGAGCTTGAGACTTCCTGTTTCACTATCTTGCTCAATGACATAAACTTTTTTGAAATTATGATTTATATAATATTGATTTATTCAATCAAAAAGAGGAGCTCATTACAGTTTTACTACTATTTAAAAAGTGACATAATTCTAAAAAGCAATTATAGATTTTAAAACATGCAAAAAGGCTTTGTATTTCACAGTGTGTATTAATGCAGCATATACACACAGACAGACCAATCCCAAATAGACCCAACTTTTTATGTGAATGTAGTATACGATAAAGACAACATGGCAATCGGCAGGGGAAATAATGGACTTTTAAGCAAATGTAACTAGGAGCATTGGACAATGTATTAATTAGCATTTTCGGTTAACAAACCAACTCCAAACTTATTTTAAAATGTAGTAGTTTAATTGAAAAATTTATTATTACTCCAAAGCCCAAGTTTCAAGTGGAAAGCTTTATTGATCAATTAAAGTCAGATAAGAAAGATCATGGGTCTGAAGTCATTTGTGGGTCATTAGAAAATCATGGGAGGAAATGGCCCCAGTCTCATATCTGACAGAGTGTGGAAAACTCATAACTATGACTCAAAATCCATAAACAATAAAAAAGAGTGACAAACTTGGCTGTATGGTTGAAACACAGAAATAAATAAAATGTTTGAAAATCCAACTTTTCACAAGCAACATCAAAAGGTAAATTGAAAACTGGGGAAATATTGATACATATTGTATAGATAAAGTGCTATCATTTAATATATCTATAAGGTTTTATTAAAAAATAGGAAGACAAAACCAACAATGGAATAGAAAAATGCACAAAAGTTCTGACTAAACTGCTCACAGAAAAGAAAATACAAACAACATTTGCACTTATAAATTCTGCTTCACTTTACTCCTAAAGAAAATGCAAGTTAAAACTATACTCTGCTGCTATAACTCATATCTCAGATGCTTGGCAAAAATCCAAAACTTTGGAAACATACTCCATTCACAAAGCTGTAGGGAAAAGGAACTCTTACATATTGTTGTACTTTACTTTAGTCAACTTTCTATTTATTTTAATCTGATGTCTTCACTTCTTTTTCTTTTATAAAGAATTTTATAATAAATAAGTTTATGGACAAATTATTAGTTATTTTTGCAGCTTTTCTTTGGGATAGATTCTTCCACATGACAATGCTGAGGCAAAGGTAAATATACATATAAATTGCTAAATACCGCTAATTCAACTTTGTAGGGTTTATACCATTTTATATTGCTACCAGCAATGTATTTAAATTGTATACTTCATATTTTTATTCAAAAATTTAAAGGGGAGGAGCGCAATGCAACATTAACAAGAAATAGAAACAAAAATGAACTACATACTAAACTGTACCATATCACACAGAAAAAATAAAATTGTGCCTAGTGATTTTGAACACAGAACTTCTAAATAAATACCTTACAAGGAGAAAAGAATTGTAAAAACTTAATCTTTACTCAATTTTTAATATTTTTTTTCCTTTTTTTGAGATGAAGGCTCATTTTGTTGCCCAAGCTGGAGTTCAGTGGTGCGATCTCGGCTCACTGCAGCCTCCACCTCCTGGGTTCAAGCAATTTTTCTGCCTCAGCCTCCCGAGTAGCTGGGACAACAGGTAAGCACCACCATGCTGGGCTAATTTTTGTATTTTTACTAGAGACGGGGTTTCACTATGTTAGCCAGGCTGGTCTTGAACTCCTGACCTTGTGATCCACCTGTCTCAGACTCCCAAAATGCTGGGATTACAGGCATGAGCCACCACGTATAATAATATTTGGTCGGGTGTGGTGGCTGATGCCTGTGGGAGCCGAGGTGGGCGAATCACCTGAGGTCAGGAGTTTGAGACCAGCCTGACCAACATGGAGAAACCCCATCTCTACTAAAAGTACAAAATTAGCCAGATGTGTGGTGGTGCATGCCTGTAATCCCAGTTACTCGGGAGGCTGAGGAAGGAGAATCACTTAAACCTGGATGGTGGAGGTTGCGAGGAGCCGAGATCACACCACTGCACTCCAGCCTGGAGACAGAGTAAAACTGTGTCTCAAAAAAAAAAAAAGTAATATTTGTATTATGATTTTGATGTTATGCTTTTTATATGACTTGATACAGCTGGAAAAAAAGCAAATAAGTGAATCTGTTCATATTGATAAGAGTCAAGATTTTCAACACAGGAGAGATGAGATATAAATATGCAACATTAATTTGAAAAAACTCGAAGTCTTCATTTGGATTGGAATTGTTGCTAAATCTCAAGAATGATAAAATTATTGATTTCTTAGTTTAAAGCAAGCTAAACGTCCAACTTATATTTCATAGTTAAGTCTCTTCTAAAAACTCCTCAGAAATTGATTTCTTGCCTCTTTTTGAATTACATCAGTGCCAAGGAAATCATTGTATCATAGATTTGGTATTAGTTCTGTGACTAAGTCCTTACTCCATCTTTCCTAGATATGACTTAGAGAATTAACTTAATCTCTCTAATTCCCTGTTATATAAAATGGAGATAATGAAAAAAAAATCTGCCTGACAGGACAGATTCCTGAAGGGATTGACCAGGCTGTGGAAAAAATGATTTCTTACCAGCAAGCTCTTCATGACATTGTCCAGCCAAAAATCCTCCCATAAGAATCAAATTTATAAGTAGTATTGTGATTTGAGGGTATTCTGGCACATCATCCATTTAGAAAACATTGACACCCTCAGGAGTAAGAGACTATGTTTCATTAACGTTTGCACAGCATGCATAGTGCCTGCCACCAAGCTGTTTCTAGGTACCAAAAAGGACATGTGAACATGGTTTGTAAACTGCAAAGCATCATGTAAAGTTGGTTATTAGTAATATTAATGTGAGCCATTTCGATTTTGTATAGTTGTAATTGCTGTAACTCTTCCTTGGTTTGACCTGAAATCTACCTCCCTGTCATTTCTACTTGTTATTCTTTGTTCTCCCTTCTGGGGTCTACTGAAAGATTAATCCCTCTCATTAAAAGGAAGAAAACTTAGGTTTTCTCAATTAGAATAATAGAAACAGTGAGCATTTAGTCCTGACTTTGATATGAATTATTTTATTAAATAAATCAACTTGTACCCCTTACCCACATGTATACAAGAGCAGCCTTACTTACTCTTCTTTTCTTTTACTTGTCCTATGTTTTATCATGAACTGAACTGTCTACTGAAGAGTGACTATGATTCTAGTTGCTCAGTTACCCCAAGACTTTTCATTCCTGTAACTCTGTTACGTGGTTTATTCTGCTGGAACTATTTTCCTACACCTGTACTTTCTCTTACCTTAGCCCGATCTGATTGAATTGGCTAATATTTACCTAATGAGTTGGAAAATTGATGTTCTAACTAAAAAAATTAATCAAATTTAACAAAGCAATCAATTATATGTATATATATGTACATATATATTTTTGGCTACATTATTATAAAGATATGCATGTGTGTTTGTGTATGCATTTATGTGTGTATAACAGTACATATATTAGGTCAGGGGAACACATACAGCTTATATTAAAGTCATTTGAATCAAGAGCATATTATAATTATACTAAATAAACATATTCATATCATCCTAAAGAGAGTTTAATGTGAAGTATATGTATATTTGTGATAGAAAATAAAAAAATAAAGTTACTCTTTGATTTAAGTAGAAAAAAGAGGCTTCTTTATTTGTTTTCAGTATTTCAAAGATAACTTTATGGAAAAGATTAACAGAGTACCTAATGTAGAAAAATAATTAGCCACAAATCCAAATTAACTCATCCAATGTAAATTGTAATATGAAATAATTATTTTCTTGGGTAAATAATTATTTTATATCTTTTCAGTTTCAAGCCCTTGTGAGGAGTACATATGCAGAAGGATAAAAAGTAATAAAATATAATTCTGACTCTTTAGAAATTCATGTTTTCTTTTTTATTTTTTTTTGAGACGGAGTCTCACTCTGTCGCCCAGGCTGGAGTGCAGTGGCACAATCTCGGCTCACTGCATGCTCTGCCTCCCGGGTTCGTGCCATTCTCCTGCCTCAGCCTCCCGAATAGCTGGGACTACAGGTGCCTGCCACCACACCCGGCTAATTTTTTGTATTTTTAGTAGAGACGGGGTTTCACCATGTTAGCCGGATGGTCTCGATCTCCTGACCTCGTGATCCGCCCGCCTCGGCCTCCCAAAGTGCTGGGATTACAGGCGTGAGCCACCGCGACTGGCCCATGTTTTCAAATTACTCCAACAGTGTGTCATGAATAAGGTACTGTGGGGTCCAGAGTGAGAATGCCCGACTCTGGCTGGGGAAGTTAAGGATGTCTTTACAGAAAATAGGTCACGAGAACTCATCATAAAAGAATGAATAGTGGTTTGTAAGATAGACAAAAAGAGGTAGGTTGACCTCATCCAAAAAAACAAATCATATGATCAAAGGCAGAGACATGGGTGACACAAATGTCTTTGGAGACACTACAAAAAGTTGGAGTCACTGGAGCCAGATAGTGTGTGAAGAAGAAAGGATCCAGATACAACTAAAAATCACAGAAAAATGGATACCATAAAAGCAAAACAAAACAAAACAAACCAGGAATTCATTTTCACCTGGGATAAAAAATGATTGCAAGTTAATGTTGAGTTGCATATTCATGATATGCTAAAATAAGACAATGCTGTTATATAATATGAAGTTCTAGGAGAGCGCCGGAACAAATTTGAGAACACATCATTTTTTAAATAAAATGTTTAAAAATTGCATTATATTTGAATGAATGTATTATATATTACCTCTAATATCTACTTATCTGATTAACTGAGTATCTTCAATGTATTTACATTTTTACATTGATCACTAATTCCCAGGAGCTGTGGTCAGACGTGTAACCAGCTACCTCTTGAGCAATAGAATAGCAAAGTGATTAAATAGCTTTCTTAGATGTACATTTCTATTGTCCTCTGATACATAGCTTTTTTAATTTTAAAATGTTAGACAGAAGGCCGCAAGTAGAAAATACTTTGCTTGGAGAATGACATTCACAAGTAAGGTGCTGCAGTCTTTTGTGTAAACTTCAGTGGGATTCAGTAGGTACTTGGTCTGAAGTGGCCAGGAATAAGATATAAATATCATTGTTTTTGTTTCTCAAACAACAAACCACACTGGCAGAGACACTTCTCATGAGTCCAGAGATCAATAAGTATTAGGGGATACTGCTGGAAAATGAACAGGTTACCAGTTCTTTGGGACATGACTTCAAATCCTTACCCAGTCTCAAACTTTATAATTCATAAAAAAATGCCTTTCCCTAAGAACAGGCTTGTCTCGTGCTACCTTTTCTAAGACTTCATGGTAGTTTTGTTTTGTTTTTTGAAAGAGAGTTTCTGTTTGTAGTAGATGGATGGGAACTAGAGTAGGGTACTAAAAAGAATATATATATATATATATATATAGAGAGAGAGAGAGAGAGAGAGAGAGAGAGAGAGGAGCTTATTAGGAGAATTGACTCACACTATCACAAGGTGAAGTCCCACACTAGGCCATCTGCAAACTGAGGAGCCAGGAAGCCAGTCCAAGTCCCAAAACCTCAAAAGTAGAGAAGGCAACAGTGCAGCCTTCCATCTGTGGCCAAAAGCCCAAGAGTCCCTGGCAAATCGCTGGTGTAAGTCCAAAAGTCCAAAAGCTGAAGAACGTAGAATCTGATGGTTGAGGGCAGGAAGCATCCAGCACATGGGAAAGATGAAGGCTGGAAGACTCAGGGTCTGTTTATCCCACTTTCTTCTACCTGCTTTATTCTAGCCATGCTGGCAGCTGATTAGATGGTATTCACCCAGATTGAGGATGGGTCTGCCTCTCCCAGTCTACTAACTGAAATGTTAATTTCCTTTGACAACACTTCACAGACACACTCGGGAACAATACTGTTCACCCTTCAATCCAATCAAGTTGACACTCAGTATTAACCATCAAAACAACTTTAGCAGCAATTATTATTGCATACCAAATATCCATGCTCTTCTATTTGTTTTTCAGTCCTTTTGCCTCTAGATTATGTCACAAAATTAGTTATCTCAATCAAATATGAGAAGTGATGTGTCGTTTCCTGTCTGAGGACATTAAGAATGTATTTAATATTCGCTCATCCTCATTCTTTTTTTCGTGTGTGTGTGGAAACAAGTACTGCATGAGGGCGAAGCTTTAAGATGTGAGTTAGCATGCATTCTTGCATCTACTTTCAGCAGCTTGTATAAGAAAACCCCAACCTGCATCTTAGTGTGATGTGAGTGAGACATAAATCTTTGTTTTGTTTAATCCCTGAGATTGTTGCTGCAGTATAGTTTATACTTACTAATATACCCCAAAAATAATTCCAAAATGTCGAAAAAAATGCATTCTTATATGTAACCTCTTGATTCTTCCATTATGAATTCCACCCACAAGAATTCATTCATTTGCTCATTTTGCAGGGAATGAACTGAGCTGAGGCTTATCAAGTTCCTTCTATGAGTCAGTATGCACAATTAATGGTGTGATCAAGGAGCCTTATTTATTTAGAACTCTAGAAATAATTTTGAGAAATAAAATATCTGTTTAGGAAATCATTTGTGAATATTACCATAAGGAAATGCACATGTCTTATTACCATACTAAAACTCTATTAAATCAATGTATGTATAGGATAAAGGTTTGAGATAAATAAGAGTTAAAAAGCCTTCAAGCCTTTAGGAACCAAGTGAAAATTTTTAAAAAGTGTCATACTCAATAGATGTCCACAAATCTCTCTCTATCTGTATGCCACTGGCAGTATAATTAGGTCATTATAGATACCAATTTTAAAGTCAAACGAAACTAATTTTGAATTTTGACCCTATTACTTATTGCTGGAAGACCCTGAGTAAAGTTCTTAATTTACCTAGCTAACCCTGCTTACTTTAATTTAATGGGTTCACAATAGCTTAATTTAATTTCTAGGGTCGGTGTGAGGATTCATGAGGTGATGTCCGGAAAGTGATTAGGACAGTGCCTGCATATTTAAAATGTAGAATAAATGATATTAGTAATGTTGTCATATTATTGTCTTTTTGAAATAGCCTTATATATCTCTTTTTATGTGAATCATGAAGGTTGGAAGATAAAACAATTTACTTTTAATGTTGAATTTCTACATAGTATATTTTTAGTATAGAAAAGTATTTATGATGTAGGATTTTTCTTCTTGGTCACTTTGCAATCCAGGGATCCCCAGCCAGCAACACCCTGCCCGGCCCATGCTCAGCCATGCTGGTGTGCCCCAGCTGGCCTGTGTTGTAGTGAGTACCTGCATTCATCAGTTGCCGGGCTCTTGTATTGCTCCCAAGAACAATGAGTACACACTGGACATTGAATGAGGAGGAGGGCAGAGAAGAAATTTGAGTGACAGAACAGCTCTCGGTGCAGGGGGGATTTTGGGGTGGGTCCCCACCCCCACAGTTGGGTAGTTCTTTTGTCTTATTGGCTGAGTCTGGGGTCTTTATGGGCACAGGATGGGGGGGAGTGCATGCTGATTGGTTTGTGAGTATGCAAAAAAGGTCAAAGAGAAGACACCACTCAAAGTGAAGACACCACCCCATTAGAATAGGGATAAAGACTGATCTTAACTGCTTCCTGCTGACAGGGGGTACTGTTTTGGGAAAACCACAGTCAGATTTCCCTCAGAGACCTATCTAGGGGTCCCAGTAAAAGGCAGCCATTGTTTGAGGCTCCGGTTGCCTGACTGTTTGGAGTTTGATGGCTTGAAAGTGAGAAGAGACAAACCAGGTTATTAGAAGACATGTATCCAAATGAAACAAAGGGGGTAAGGACAGCTTAAAACTCCCGAGGCTGCCAACACACCCAGATAACTGGTGGCTATAGTTATGCCTGCTAGGATTTGGGTGCATGGGGCTTGGTTTGGTTAGCTCCCTTGGACTTATTTTCCGAAAAAAACCTCTGGGTTATGGGCACCCTCTTTATTCCAGTCACCTGGTAGGTTTTGCAGGATAATTGCCCAGAACTAGAATATTGATCCAGATTTTTACATTACCTATCCCTTTTGTTTCTCTTGAACTGAAGGTGGAGATCACTGGTTAGTTCACAGGAATAAGCAGGGTTAGTCTAAAATGCAGGCAAAAACTTTGAAAGAACTAATGAGTGTAGAATTCAATGACAAGTGTATGATAAGTTTTGAAACATAATTTTTCTGTCTCCAGTCCTCATTTTTGTAAAAACAAATCATGATAGGACTGTGTTGTTTGCAAAGTAGACTTTAGCCTTACACATGGCCTGATAATTTGCATAAAGTACAGCAAGAATAATCATCTTTCACATAGGCTTTTTAAATTGACTTTAGTGGGACTCCATTCAACAAGGAACCTCATAAAACTTTTTAAAGCTGAGCCCAGCTATGGGTTTGTACCCTCAAATACCTGTGAGTTAAGTAAATTCCTCTCTTCTTGAGGTCCCAATAACAAGGGGGTCCTGGGTCTGTTAGAAAGTGACATTTTTTACTCACCACAGGTTAGGAAACCTGTACAGGGACTGTGCAGACAAGGTATGTGGACAGTTTTCCCAAGGGGGTTTTATTGGCTCTGCAAGTCAAGCTTGATTCCCTAAAGGAAAAGCAAACCATTCTAGTAAAAGCATTGGTAAAACAACCAGCATCTCCAATTGTTTCCTGTTGCAAAAGAAAACGGATTCTTATTGCACTGATGCAAATAACTATATGCCTAATTTAAAAATACTCACAAATAGTTTCCAGATTCTATAGAAACCGGGCAGACAAAAACAAATATGCTCCACATTTTGTTACCTTACTCAATTGTAAAAAGCTGTAGATAGCTCAAAAGAAAAGTTTCATTGACTCTGAAAAACAAAACAAGGATCAGCAACATTTTAAGCAAAAACTTAAAAAGATTATTTCAGTTTTCTATTAGTTCAGTCCACTCTGTTAACTCCTGATCTTCTTGATATGCATGAACATTTCAGCCCTTCACGAGTCCTGTGTTTTCCTCTATACCAATGTCACACTCTCCAAAGTTATCACAAACCTGCATTTGAGAGCACCTGTCAAAGTCCCATAGCTGATTATAAACCATCTTGTGAAAAGGATAAAAACAAGACAACAATTGTCTGTCAGTGACAAAATGTCTTTGGGTCTTGCTCTGTCGCCCAGGCTGGAGTGCAGTGGCGCGATGTTGACTCACTGCAAGCTCCGCCTCCTGGGTTCATGCCCTTCTCCCGCCTCAGCCTCCCGAGTAGCTGGGACTACAGGCTCCCACCACTACACCTGGCTAATTTTTTGTATTTTTAGTAGCAACGGAGTTTCACCATGTTAGCCAGGATGGTCTCAGTGTCCTGACCTTGTGATCTGCCCACCTCAGCCTCCCAAAGTGCTGAGATTACAGGCATGAGCCACCACACCTGGCCTAAATCTATTTTCAGTAATCTCAGTAACATGTTATAATGGCAACACTTTGCAGTTTTAAATTTTAATGTAATGCCTGGTAAGTTATTTTAGTTATGTACTAGGTGCAGCTAACGTCTGACTCTTTCCAACACAGTTATGGGCATGGTGAGTTCCATGTGACTTCAGGCCTTACCAAATTGTAAAGCAGGCAAGTTAAACAGTTCTCGAAAGCCAAAGAAATAGTTTATAACATTTACCAGACCTGGTATTTGACCTGCATAATCTAGACCACATATTTACATGTTGAAGACATTTGCATTTTACCAGTAATCTTTCAAAATGCTTTTATTTTTCAGAGATTAAAGTCACATGCATTAAAAGGCATTAAAGCTTTTATTTTTCCTTCAAAAAATATTTGATCCAAGTGCTTATTTTTGGTTAGGCCAATTAAATAGAGCTCTTTTTAATAAACATCACATACATAACTCATATATGATTACACAGCCAGCCAGAAGAAGATCCAGTAGTTGTAAGATTTTTTCATTTGCCAATCTCCTAATTGGATTACTGGCCTCAGGGTGGAGCCCTTCAAGAAGCAAGGCTAGGAAAGCATGCAATTTCCAGGGCCTAACAAGCAGGCATAGATGGAAGACAAAAATGTATTTTGAGAGGGATCTATTCACTTTTAATTGCTGTTGTTCCATGAGGAAAACAGGTGTTTTTTTTTCCCTAAAATGGGGTCCATGGTGCCCTCTCTGTTTTTCCCAGAGTCCCATGATTTCAGAAGCTATCTTAGGGCCTCTCATGTGTGCACTAAGAGTGGCAAGACAAAATGGAGAAAAATAATTCAGTCTACGGAGAAAAAAATCTTTTCCAGAGAAACAAGATCCAAGAAGAGAAAAATCCATGAACTCTTTTAATTATTCCTAGAGCTTGGATATCCACTTTTAATTATGCTGACTTTTAGCCATGGTGCTCTTTAAGAAAATCCTTTAAAATTCTGTGTTACCTTACTTTAGTCATACTAAGCTGCCAATATTTCTGACTTTTGAACTTCACCAAAAGTAATCTCACAGGTGAAACCAACAAGCCTCAACTAAGGTTATGACTTAACTGCAAGTGTACAAGGTATTTTCAAAGAGGTGGTAAGCAGTTTTTACAAAGTCTACACTCTTTAAAAGTAGCTCAGAAAAAGGAAGATTTAAGAAAGGAAGCTAGAATTTGTTCATGGAGGGGAAGAGACTCAGCAAATGAAAAAAGTAACACAGATATTAACCAGAAAGTACTAATTTTCTAAGCTAGGAATGAATCTGAACTGCCATTGTAAAATGGCAGAGACCAAAAGAAAATATTGCCCTGTTATTACAGGGTCAAGATTCAAGCATGTAATACAAGATGGAGTCCTGCGGCAAAGTTTGTTACTAACCAGTTTGCTGGTCTGGCTTGAACAGTGGGATTATGGGGTCCTTGACCCATGTGCTATCCTAAGATATTTTTCCTTATGACAGAACCATGCAGAAAGGCACACAAAGCACAAAGTACAACAGATTCAACACAGCTTAAGACTAGCCTAACAAATCTTTTTTTTCCATTAATTAAAACTTTACAGAGGATATAAACAGTGATCTTTATCATTCCTTTTGCCAGTTCACACAGGGAGAGAGAGACCACCAGTCTGACTAGTTAAAAACTTTTACCCTTTTGCTGACATGTCAGGCTTCTGGGTTCCCTTCCCATGAACTCAATTTAAAGCCAAGCCATTTAATGTTTGGGGAAATAAACTTTTCCCAGCTTGGGGATGCATCTGAGGGGAGTGTCAGGTGGTACAGCAATGCAATTACCCATGCACGAAGGGGACAGAGGAGCAAAAAGAGAAAAGAAGGGCTTTTTGTTGTGGTTGTTGTTTCTTCAATGGAGTCCCAGTGATTCACAAGGCATTCAAGAGAAGTAAAGATTGAAGATGATAGGTTACCCATCTGGAGAGATGTCAAAAAAGATGTCTTTTAGTTCTTTTCTCTTCCCAGTGAATACCCGAGGTACATGAAGAAGAGAAAGAAATGATGTCCCCCTTCCTCATTCTGTCCTTGTATCTCCAAGTCCTGGCAACCTTGGTAGAGTGCCGCCTATGGGTGCCAATGTGGCTTTCATCCATGTTTCCAGGGGGCCTAGAGGGTGGGAATTATCCACACTCACCCATATACTGCCTTTCCCCCATGCTGTCGGCAACCTTTGAGTTTCCCATACCTCGTTTATGCCATGGATACCAGCATGACCTCTATTCATGAAATTGGGAGGAGGGCTATTTGGCAGGAATTAGTCATGCTCACCTGCACTGTGCCCCTTGACTTCCATTGTTGCCTGTGTTTGTATCCATCAGATCTAGTTTTCTCTTTTAGGGCTTCAATCCGAAGCTTGGAATTGAGTTTGGGACAAAAAGGTGTCTCCAGAGGGTGTGTGGACTCATTAAGTTAGGGAGTTTCATGAATTGAAGTCCTGGCCTAGAGAGATGCCTTTCAAAAGGAGCAAACAAACAAACTAACAAACAAAAAACTCTTGCATAGAAAAGCATTCTGTATTTGCAGGCCTATGTGAACTCCTGACATGGTGGAGAAAAGAAGAAAAAGTGTAAGTGCAGGGCAGAAAAGATGCCTGGGAAGAAAATGCTGAGGCTTTATGCAAATGTGTTCTCTGCTTCCTCTTTGCCTCTAAGAATAGATGGAAACCACATTGTCCTGAATTGCATATCTGATGGCTGAGCCAAATGCTCATTTCACCCAGTAATATCTCTGTAGCTTGCACCAATGCTTTTAACATTGTAAAAGAAGACATAGGTGCCATGACAACCCCAAAATAAAATAAGGAAAATGCCACAGAAAGACTGGGTTGGAACAAAACTGACATTCTCAACCACCGAGAGCAATGGTGGTGGGGAGAGGGGAAGTGTTAGGGTCCTCTCCAGGATCCTGTCCTCTGTAGCTGGGCCACTCATTCTTAATTGGCTCACCAGAGGTTCGGTTCTTCATGTGCCTTCAGAAATGTCTGAGGACAATAAGCCTTGAAAAAAAAAGTGAAGAGTCTAGGTCTGCATTTGTTCCCCCTTCAGGTATCCTGGGTGAGCCCCCAAAATGATGTAGGATTTTTCTTTTCAGTCACTTTGTAAGCCAGGGACCCCTGGCTGGTGATGCCCAACTCGAGCCTTGCTCAGCCATGGTGGAATGCCCCAGCTCACCTGTGGTATCGCTTGTGCCCACATTCAGCAATTCCTGAGCTCTTATACCATGACCAAGAAGAATGAGAATATACTGGACATTGAAGCGTGAGGAGAATAATTTTATTGAGTGATGGAACAGCTCTCAGTGCAGAGGGGATTTGGGGGGTGGTCTACCACCCCCACAGTTGGGTGGTTCTCTCCTCTTATCAACTAAGTCTGGGGTCTTTATAGGAACAGGGTGGGGAGTATGTGCTGATTGATTTGTGAGTATGCAAAAAAGGTTAAAGTGAAGGCACCACTCAAAGGTGGGCATGACAGTGTAGATAACCAATTACGAAAGGGTAGGCATATATGAAATAGGTGAATGGTGGGGATAAATCAGGGGACAGCACACTAACTGGGAAGACAAGTTCTCAATTTAGTCCAAGGATTAACATGCAGCTTGGGTTTCAGGCTTTGAACTCTTTTCAGCTTGGAGGTGGGGATTCACTGGGTACTCACCCTTATCTACCTAGGCATTTGGCTGCCTCCTGTTACCATTATTTATGATTGCTATACTAGAAAAAGAAATGAAATACCTTAGAAGATTTTGGTAACTATTAAATTATGTAATTCAGCCAGGCGTTGTGGCTGACGCCTGTAATCCAAGAACTTTGGGAGGCCAAGGCAGGTGGATCACGAGGTCAGGAGTTCAAGACCAGCCTAGCCAAGATGCTGAAACCCTGTTTATACTTAATATACAAAAATTAGCTGGGCATGGTGGCGGATGCCTGTAATTCCAGCTACTTTGGAGGCTGAGGCCGAGAATTGCTTGAACCTGGGAGGCAGAGGTGGCAGTGAGCTGATATTGCACCACTGCACTCCAGCCTGGATGACAGAGTGAGTCTCCATCTCAAAAAAAAAAAAGTTAAATCATATAATTCATAATAATTATTAAATTACTAGCATATAAAAACCACTTACAAAAAATGTCCCTACTATTTAATTAACTCTGATTCAATCACAGAACCTTTATTCAGCACCTACTTTGTTTGTGACTAGGGATATAAAAGTAAATGAGACACAAACACCTTGAAATACAATTGTTATATTAGCCCTAATGATCCAACCTTTCCTTCATTACATCAGGCATTTTTGCAGCTCTGTGCCTTTGTTTAAAAGGAACATTGTTTTTCCTTTTTCCACTTTGTTAACATTTTACTAAACCCCAATTCTATAAGCGCAAGCCTACATATCATTTTTAGAATTGGAATACTCTGAACTCAACTCAACCATATTTTACTTATCTTTTATTCACAATATACAGCATGCCTTCTCTCATTCAGTAGAAGACTGTTTAACAAATGAATGAATGAACAAATATTTAAGTCAATAAATGAAGGCAGTGTATTAACTCTTGCAGTTGTAATTCTAGTAGGCAACTAATACAACAGGCTCATATATATGTGCTCTAGTAGGACTTTTAAGAGCAAAAAGTTGCATTTCCCTAATGTACAGTCCCAAATAATGTTTGTTTCTGTTTGAAAACTTTCTTTACTCTCCAGAGCCTACCAAGTTAAGAATATTCTTCATGGATATTCATATTATTGCCCTACCTAACTTTTTCTAAACAATTGTACAACTCCCTTAAATTTATACTGTACTCTATTCATATGGTACTAAATAGCATTTCCCTCAATTTGAAACCAACCCAATATTCTCATAAACAGCTTTTTTAAGATAAACATAGAAATCGATTATTTTGGTCTAAAAGCTTGAAAGACATTGGTTTTGTCTGAGTCCCTTCCTCAGGAAAGAATCCAAGTCCTCTCAAAAAGTATGAAAGAACTGAGAGTCATCAGATTATTGCATCCAGACAATGAGAAACCAAGCCTCTCATTCATCCTGATGACTTCTTTCCTTACCACCCCATTTCTGTTTTCCCATGCTAGTTACATTCCTTTCCTGCTATATAAACCCCTAATTTTAGTCAGTCAGGGAGATGGACTTGAAACTGATTTTCCGTATCTTAGGCTTCATTCAGCACCCAATTAAAGCCTTCTTCTTGGGGAATACTCCTTGTCTCAATCATTAGCTCTCTGTGTTGCAAGCAGCAGGATCTAGACCAAATAGCCTGTGTATCAGAAACAAATTCAGGTATTTACATATTTCTGCCTCCAAGAATGTGTTCATGAAATAGAATTAAGAAGGTACATAGTGATGTTTTTTGGCAGTATTCATTTTCTCCATAGCCAAAATACACCCTAGAGAGGAACTTAGTCCTCAGACACAATGCTTTAGGGATTGAAAAGACAGAAAAAGTGATCTCAGAGGACTGGAAAAGAGACTGTATGTAACATATGGTGATGATTATTTATTTTTCTTTCATACATGGCAGATTCTTTGGGAAGAGCATAGTCACATGACAATGCAAGTGAGGCTCATTCAGTGCTCCTCAATCTTTACCAAATGGGCTTTTGAGAATTTCTTTGTTGTTATTTTTACCAGCCAGCACTGAATGTAAGTGACATTAACAGTTATGAGACAATGGCAGAGCTGGAAGGACTATGAGAGTAAATCTCATCCAACATTCTCTTTCCAAATAGGTTATGACATGAATGGCTTTTATGTGGTACAGGCCTATAATTAAAACTTCATCATCAATATCACTATCATTGTTTTGTTCCTATTTAGCTGTTGATGTATTTCTTCCAAAAATGTTTTATACTGAAATAAATTTTGAAGAAGTTATGCCAAAAGCCTCAACCTCCCACTTCTCTTTAGATAGGTTGACTCTTGTAGTGATACCTAGAGCTTGAAGGATATCCAAATTTGATTGAAACATTCCAGTTTAGGCAATGCTATATTTCAACAGCACCAATCAAAGATATCCTGTGCAGTCTATTTTATTGTTTTACCAACAAACAAGTTTCTTAGCATTCAATTCTATTTATATTGAATTATAGAAAAAGTGATTTGCTACAATTTAGAATCCTCTTATCCAATGAAAATAGATATAAGGTATTTTCAAAAATAGTTGCATTAGTCAAATCAATGAAATTAGCACAGAATATGTTTACTTAGGAGATCGTATCTCAAATCACAATATTAGCCTTAGAGGCTAAAATACCATGGGGAAAAGAAGTGTTTAGACGAGAACATGAGGATGAATGCTTCCAAAATGGGAGCAAAAATTTTGTTGGTAGATTTTTATTGTGTTGGGGAGATGCTTAGATCAGAGGCAATTGTGAAACACTTTGCACTGTGGACAGCTATGCACATTTCTCTATATGTGGAAGTGTTTATTCATTTTTTGAGTTCAGTTTTAAGTAGCAAATAGCCTACTGCAGTGATACAAACCATTGTCCCTAAGAGAAATGTCTGGTATAAGTAGTATGCTTACTGGTAATTTTTTTCTAATTTCCTGTTATAAAATAAGATGTAGTGCCTTATTCTTGAATACTATAAAGAAAATTTGAGGTCAGCAATTTTCAGATATTTTGATCTCAGGAAACTTTTACAAGTTTAAATATCATTGAGAGTCCCAGAAAGCTTTTGTTTAGATGAATTATATTTATCACTGATTAAAAAATAAATCTGAGAAAATTTTAAAACACAAGATTGCACAAGCACACACTGTAATGGGTATTAGGATAATAATGTCATCAATCTCCAGGTATTCTCTGGAAAACCAAATTGAGCAATCATAAGAGAATAAGAGGAAAACTGTCAAATCATGCATTAATATTATTATATAAATAGTTTTGAAATTCAACTTCCCTTGGTGAAGTCATGGGGGCTCCTGGGGAGTCCCTGGGCCAAATTTTAGAAATAATTTAGATGAGTATATTTTAAAATATATTGGAAATCCATTGAGAATTAGTATATTTTAAAAGTATATTAAAATCTATTCAGAATTGTGACATGTTTTGGCAGTGAAATTAAATGACAAGAAAATATGGAATGAAATGAATTATGAGGTACATTTGTATAAGTAAGGAAAGAAGTGGCCGGGCGTGGTTGCTCCTGCCTGTAATCCCAGCACTTGGGGAGGCCGAGGCGGGCAGATTGCCTGAGGTCAGGAGTTCGAGAGCAGTCTGGCCAACACGGTGAAACCCCATCTCTACTAAAAATACAAAAAAACTAGCTGGGCATAGTGGCATGCGCCTGTAATCCCAGCTACTCAGGAGGCTGAGGCAGGGGAATTGCTTGAACCAGGGAGGTGGAGGTTGCAGTGAGCCGAGATTATGACACTGCACTCCAGCCTGGGCTACAGAGTGAGACTCCATCTCACAAAAAAAAAAAAAAAAAAAAAAAAAAAGTGATTGATTCTGTGGGCACAACCCAAGGATTGTGCATCCACCCCAGTGGTGTCTTTTGGCCAAAAAAGGCTTATATTACTGTATTCAAGCTTTCACACAGAGAAAACATTTTCTTCACTAAGTAGAAATTTAATTATCTAAAATAAACTGTTAGAAACCTAAACTTTCCAATAGTGTTTTAAACAATCTGGTTCAATGTATGTGCATATCATATCACATTGAGTGTCCATAACAAATTCCAACTTGATGCATTTCTCGAGTACCCTAATAAAACAATACCCAGAACTCCCTGCAATCTTAAATGTCTTTCTTTTAAGAAAGCTAAACAAAGGAGGAAAACAAGTGATATGATTTAGTTGTGTCCCCACCCAAATCTCATCTTGAATTGTAGCTCCCGTAATTCCCATGTGATGTGGGAGGGACCTGGCAGGCGATAATTGAATCATGGGGGCAGTTTCCCCCATACTGTTCTCGTGGTAGTGATTAAGGCTTATGAGATAAGGCTCATGGTTTTATAAGGGGAAACCCCTTTCACTTGGCTCTCTGATTCTCTCTTGCAGTGGCTGTGTAAGACGTGCCTTTTGCCTTCCACCATGATTTTGAGGCCTCTCCAACCACGTGGAACTGGAAGTCCATTAAACTTCTTTTACTTTATAAATTACCCAGTCTCAGATATGTCGTTCTCAGTAGCATAAAACTGGACTAATACAAGAAGTCAACAAAAAAACCTTATTCAAGTAATTTACAAAGGTTTGTGTGTTATTGTTAACCTATATTTTAGCAGGAATTAAGCTTCTAATTTTCTCACTCCCTTATAGAAATAATATTATCAGCTTGTGATGAAAACAGAAACAATAGTTGCAAATCTTTCTCTTGGTAGAATGATTGGTATATTATGGAAAATCCAAAAAAATTACTGTATTAAAGAAAGTATTTTGTGGCTAAATAATTTTATCATATTCAATTTTAGAGCTAACTTTTAGCTGTAGGTTACTAGATTGCATTTGATGGTGCTGAAATAATACTGTAGATATGTGGGAAGTTCACTAAATTCACTAGCAAATGTAAGAAAACATTTATGTTTAATTAGAAGTGTTCATCAGTGCACAGTAGTCTGGTTAGAAAATGTGCTTTTTAACCGTTTTTCATATAAAATGTTGATACCAGTTTAGGCAATCAAGTACTTTAATAAGATACCTAAGCAACAGTTCAACATGTCAATGTTTTGAGACTGTTATGATATTATCGCATATTTACTAATATTAGGGAGAAAAAAACTTTGTTTCCCCTGCTCTGTAAGGTTAAATTATTAACTATTAGATTAGATGAAATGCTAAATAAAAAATAACATCTCTTTCTCTCTCTTTTCCATTTCTCCCTCCTTTCCTCACTGCTTCTCTTTTCTTTTAAAAATAGTGAGCTCAGCAAATATAAGAATGAGGAAACACTATTAACCCTCAAAACTCTGCACATGTGTTAATAACATTACTTGTTTCTGGTACTTGTGGTTTTTTAATTGATACACATGTATGTTTTGGGGGTACATGTGATAATTTAATACATTCATATAATTTGTAAAGATCAAGTCAATATATTTGGAATCTCCATCACCTTAAATATTTAGCTTTGCTTTATGCTATGAACATTCAAATTATTGTCTGCTAGCAACTTGAAAAGTACAATAGAATAATGTTAACTAGAGTCACTCTACTAATCTGTCGAACAATAGGTCTTATTAGTTTTATTAAACCATATATTTGGTTCCATTAATCAACTACTATGCATCCACCACCCACACTTCTCAGGCTCCGGTAACCACCAGCTACTCAGTCTTCATGAGATACAATTTTTTTTTAGCCCCACATGAATCAGGAAATGTGGTATTTGTCTTTCTGTGCTTGGCTTACTTCACTTAACATAATGACTTCCAGTTTCATCCTTGTTGCTACAAATGACAGGATTTCATTCTTACTTATGGCTGAATAATAGTCCATTTCTGTTTCATACCACATTTTCTTTATTCTTTAATCCATTGATGTGAACATACATTGATCTACTGTGAATAGCACTGCCCTAAACATTAGTACAGATATCTCTTCAAGACATTGACTTCCTTTCTTTTATACCCAGTATTGAAATTGCTAGATCATATTATAGCTCTATTTTTTTTTTGAGGAACCTCCATACTTTTCTCCACAGTATCTGAACTAATTTACATTCCCACTGACAAACAGTATACAAGGGTTCCCCTTTCTCCACAACCTCATCAGCATTTGTTATTTATCAAATTTTATAAAATATTTGATAAAAGCCATTTAAAATGGGGTGAGATAATATCTCACTATCGTTTAAATTTGCATTTCTCTCATGATTAGAGATATTAAGAATTTTTTTCATGTATGTGGTGGCCCTTTATATGTCTTCCTTAAAGATGTATTTGTTCAAATCTCTTGCCCTTTTTTTAATTGGACATTTGTTTGTTTGTTTTTGCAATTTGTTCTTTGAGCTCCCTGTATAGTCTGTTTATAAATCTCTTGTCAAACAGATAGTTTGCAAGTATTTTATCCCAGTCTATGGATTCTCTCCTCACTTTGCTTATTGTTTTTGCTGCAGAAAATTTTTAGCTTGATGTAATCTCATTTGTCTATTTGATATGGTTTGTCTCTGTCCCCACCCAAATCTCATGTCCAACTGTAATTCACATTGTTAGAGGAGGGACCTGGTGGGAAGTGATTAAATCATGGAGGTGGACTTCCTCCTTGCTGTTCTCATAATAGAGTTCTCAGGAGATCTGGTTATTTGAAAGTGCATAGCACTTCCTCCTTCCCTTTTCTCTCTCTCTCTCTCTTTCTCTCTTCCTCTTGCTCTCGCTCTCTTCTGTTGGCCATGTAAGAAGTGCTGGATTCCTCTTCTTCCGCCATGATTATTAGTACCCTGAGGTCCCTTGAGCCATGCCTCCTGTACAGGGTGCAGAACTGTGGGTCAATTAAACCTCTTTTTTAAAATAGATTACCCCGTCTCAGGTAATTCTTTATAGCAGTGTGAGAATGGACTAATACAGAAAATTGGTACCACAGAAGTGGGTCATTTCTATAAAGATACCTGAAAATGTGGAGGCAGCTTTGAAACTGAGTAATGGGTAGAGGTTGGAACAGTTTGGAGGGATCAGAAGAAGACAGGAAGTTGAGGAAAAGTTTGGAACTTCCTAGAAACTTATTGAATGGTTTCAACCAAAATGCTGATAGTAATATGGACAATGAAGTCCAGGCTCAGGATGTCTCAGATGAAGATGAGGAACTTATTGGGAACTGGAATGAAGGTCACTCCTGCTATTCTTTAGTAAAGAGACTGGCAGCATTGTGCTCATGCTCTTGGCACCTATGGAACTTTGAACTAGAGAGAGATGATATAAGGAAGGGGTGTCTAATCTTTTGGCTTCCGTGGGCCACATTAAAAGAAGAAGAATTGGCTTCACACACATAAAGTACACTAACACCAATGAGAGTTGATGAGCTTAAAAGGGGGAGAGGGAGAGAGAGAGAGAGAGAGAGAGAGAGAGAGGAAATCTCAAAAAAAAAATGTTTTTTTTTGAGATGGAGTCTCACTATGTTGCCAGGCTGGAGTGCAGTGGCATGATCTCGGCTCACTGAAACCTCTGCCTCCTGGATTCAAGGGATTCTCCTGCTTCAGACTCCATAGTAGCTGGGATTACAGGTGCATGTCACCACACCCATTTAATTTTTGTATTTTTAGTAGAGATGGTGTTTCACCAGGTTGGCCAGGATGGTCTCAATCTCTTGACCTCATGATCAGCCTGACTCGGCCTCCCAAAGTGCTGGGATTACAGATGTGAGCCACCTTGCCTGACTTATTTTAAAGAAAGTTTATGGATTTGTGTTGAGCCACATTCAAAGCCACCCTGGGCCACATGTGGTCTGCGGGCCATGGGTTGTACAAGCTTGATTTAGTATATTTCTTGGAAGGAATTTCTAAGCAGCAAAGTGTTCAAGATGTGGCCTGGCTGCTTCTAAAAGCCTAGCACATTTGCATAAACAAATAAGTGACCTGAAACAAACTTATATTTAAAAGGGAAGCTGTATTAGTCTGTACTCATGCTGCTAATAAATACATACCCGAAACTGGGTAATTGATAAAGGAAAAGAGGTTTAATGGACTCACAGTTCCACGTGGCTGGGGAGGCCTCACAATCATGGCAGAAGGCAAGTGACCAAGGTCACATCTTACATGGCAGCAAACAAGAGAGCTTGTGCAGGGGAACTCCCATTAATAAAACCATCAGATCTCATGAGACTTATTTGTTACCATGAAAACAGTACAGGAGAAATGGCCCCTATGATTCCTTTATACCCCCCTGGCCTCACCCTTAACACATAGGGATTGTTACAATTCCAGTTGAGATTTGTGTGGGGACACAGCCAAACCATATCAGAAGCAGTGCATAAAAGTTTGGAACAGTTTCAGGCTGGCCATGTGGTAGAAACAACAAAAAAATCTAGGAGGGAATTCAAGCCTGTTGCAGAAATTTCCATAAATAAAGAAGAGCTGAATGTTAATAGCCAAGACAATGGGGACTATGCCTCCAAGGTATTTCAGAGACCTTTGCAGCAGCCCTTGCCATCACAGGCTAAGAGGCCTAGGCCCAGGGCCTCACTGCTTTGTGAAGCCTCAGGACATGGTACCTTGTGTCCAAGCCACTCCAGCTCCAGCCATGGCTAAAAAGGCCAAGGTACAGCACAGGCTATTGCTTCAGAGGGTGCAAGCCCCAAGTTTTGGCAGCTTCCATGTGGTGTTAAGCATGTGGGTATGCACAGGGCAAGAGTTAAGGCTTGGGAGTCTCCACCTAGATTTCAGAGGATGTATGGAAACACCTGGATGTCCAGACAAAAGTCTGCTGCAGGGGCAAAGTCCTCATGGAGAACCTCTATTAAGGCAGTGCAGAGAGGAAATGTGGGGTTGGATCCCTCATGGAGAGCCCCCAATGGGGCAATGGCTAATGGAGCTGTGAGAAGAGAGCCACTGTCCTCCAGACCCAGAATGGTAGATCCGTCAATATCTTGTACCATGCATCTGGAAAAGCTGCAGGCACTCAGAAATAGCCTGTAAAAGCAGTTGCAGGGGCTGTAGCTGTACTCTGCAGAGCCACAGGGGCAGAACTGCTTAATGCCTTTGGAGCTCACCTCTTGCATCAGTGTGGCCTGGATGTGAGACATGGAGTCAAAGGAGATTATTTTGGAGCTTTAAAATTTAATGACTTCTGTTTTAGTCCATTTTCACACTGCTGATAAAGACATACCCAAGACTGGGAAGAAAAAGAGGCTTAATTAAACATACGGTTCCACATGGCAGGGGAGGCCTTAGAATCATGGCAGAAGGTGAATGGCTCTTCTTACATGGTGGCAGCAAGAGAAAATAAGGAACATGCAAAAGTAGAAACCCCTGATAAAACCATTAGATCTTGTGAGACTTGTCTACTACCTCAAAAACAGTATGGGAGAAACTTCCCCCCATGAATCAAATTATCTCCCACCATATTCCTCCCATAAGACATAGGAATTATGAGAGTATAATTCAAGATGAGATTTGGGTGGGGACACAGAACCAAACCATATCATTCCACTAATTCCTCCAAATCTTACGTCCTCACGTTTCAAAATCAATCATGCCTTCCCAACAGTCCCCCAAAGTCTTAACTCATTTCAGCATTAATCCAAAAGTCCACAGTCCAAAGTCTCATCTGAGACAAGGCAAGATCCTTCCACTTATAAGCCTGTAAAATCAAAAGCAAGCTAGTTACTTCCTAGATACAATGGGGGTACAGGTATTGGGCAAATACAGCCATTCCAAATGGGAAAAATCAGCCAAGATAAAGGAGTTACAGGGCCCATGCAAGCCTGAAATCCAAGAGGGCAGTCAAATCTTAAAGCTCCAAAAAGATCTCCTTTGACTCCATATCTTGCACTCAGGTCACTCTGATGAAATTGTTGAGTTCCCATGGTCTTGGGCAGCTCTGACCCTGTGGCTCTGCAGGGTGCAGCTTTCCTTTCAACTGTTTCACAGGCTGGTGTTGAGTGTCTGTGACTTTTCCAGGCACATGGTGAAAGTTGTCAGTGAATCTACCATTCTGGGGTCTGGAGGACAGTGGCCCTCTTCTCACAGCTCCACTAGGTGATGCCGCAGTAGGGACTCTGTGTGGGGACTCCAACCCCATATTTCACTTCTGCACCGTCATAGCAGAGGTTTTTCATGAGAGTCCTGCCCCTACAGCAAACTTATGCCTGGGCACCCAGGCATTTTCATACATCTTCTGAAATCTCGGCAGAGGTTCCCAAACCCCAGTTCTTGAATTCTGTGCACTCACAGGCTCACACCATGTGGAAGCTGCCAAGGCTTGGGGCTTGCAGCCTCTGAAGCCACAGCCTGAGCTCTACATTGGCCCCTTTCAGCCATGGCTGGAGCTTCTGGGATGCAGGGCACCAAAGTTTTAGGCTGCATGTAGCACAGGGACCCTGGGCCCAGCCCACAAAACCATTTTTTCCTGCTAGGCCTCTGGGCCTGTGATGGGAGGAGTTGCTGTGAAGACCTCTGACATGCCCTGGAGACATTTTACCCATTGTCTCGAGGATTAACATTCGGCTCCTTGTTACTTTTGCAAATTTCAGCAGCAGGCTTGAATTTCACCTCAGAAAATGGGATTTCCTTTTCTATTGCATTGTCAGGCTCCAAATTTTCCAAACTTTTAGGCTCTGTTTCCCTTATAAAACTGAATGCCTTTAACAGCACCTGAGTCACCTCTTGAATGCTCTGCTGCTGAGAAATATCTTCCACCAGATACCCTAAGTCATCTCTCTCAAGTTCAAATTCCACAAATCTCTAGGGCAGGGGCAAAATGCCACCAGTCTTTGCTATAAACATAACAAGAGTCACCTTTGCCCCATTTCTCAACAAGTTCCTCATCTCCATCTGAGACCACCCGAGCTTAGACCTTATAGTTCATATCACTATCAGCATTTTTCTGATTCAAAAGCTATTAAACAAGTCTCTAGGAAGTTCCAAACTTTCCCACATTTTCCTATCTTCTTCAAAGCCCTCCAAACTGTTCCAACCTGTTTACCCAGTTCCAGTCACTTCCACATTTTCAAGTATCTTTTCAGCAGGATGTTAGTCTACTGGTACCAATTGAATGTAGTAGTTCATTTTCACTCTGTTGATAAAGACATACCTGAGACTGGAAAGAAAAAGAGGTTTAATTGGACTTACAGTTTTACATGGCTGGGGAGGCCATGTGGAGAATCATGGCAGATGGCAAAAGACACTTCTTACATGGTGGCAGCAAGAGAAAATGAGGAAGATGCAAAAGCAGAAATCCCTGATAAAACCATCAGATCTCATGAGACTTGCCCACTACCTCAAGAATAGTATGGGGGAAACCACCATTATGATTCAACTTGTCTTCCACCCTGTCTCTCCAACAGCATATAGGAATTATGGGAGTACAAATCAAAGATTCAACTTATCTTCCACCCTGTCTCTCCAACAGCATATAGGAATTATGGGAGTACAAATCAAAATGAGATTTGTGTGGGGACACAGAACCAAACCATATCAACCGCCCTGCTAGTTTTCAGACTTGCATGGGTCATGTAGCCCCTTTGTTTTGGCCAATTTCTCCCATTTGGAATGGAAACATTTACCCAATATCTGTACCCCAACTGTATCTTGGAAGTAACTAAATTGTTTTTGATTTTACACACTTACAGGCAGAAGGGACTCACTTTGTCTCAGATGAGCCTTTGGACATGGACTTTTGAGTTAATGCTAGAATGAGTTAAGACTTTAGGGGACTGTTGGAAAGGTGAGATTACATTTTGAAATGTATGAATGTAAGTTTGAACTGTAATTCAACATGAGAATTCGTTGGAGTGTTAGAGGAGGTGCCTGGTGGGAGGAGACTGAACCATGGGGGAAGACTTCTGCTTTGCTCTTTTCATAATAGAGTTCTCACAAGATGTGTTTGTTTGAAATTGTGTAGCACTTCCCCCTTCACTCTCTTGCTCTCTCTCTCCTGCCTGGCATGTAAGATGTACTGACTTCCCCTTCATCTTCCACCATGATTGTAAGTTCCCTGAGGCCTCCCCAGCCATGTGTCCTGTACAGCCTGTAGAACTGTGAATCAATTAAACCTCTTTTTTTTTAAATGAATTACCCAGTCTCAGGTAGTTCTTTATAGCAGTGTGAGGACAGACTAATACACTATTTTTGCTTTAATTGCCTGTTCTTTTGAAGTCTTACACACAAAAATTTGCCCCGACTAATGTTGTGGAGTATTTCTCCAATATCTTCTTCTATTAGTTTTATAGTTTTAAATCTTAAATTTAAATCTTTGATATTTTTGATTGGATTTATATGGATTTGAGAGACAGGGGTCTAGTTTCATTTCTCTGCATATAGTCATCTAGTTTTCCCAGCACCATTTATTGAAGATACTGTCCTGTCCCCGTTGTATGTTATTGGTATCTTTGTCAAAGGTAAGTGGCTCTAAATACATGAGTTTATTTCTGGGTTCTCTATTCTGTTCCACTGGTCTTTGTGTCTATTTTCATACCAGTGACATGCTGATTTGGATACTGTAGTTCTGTAGTAAATTTTGAAGTCAGGTAGTGTGATCCTTCTAGCATTGTTCTGTTCTTTTTGTTCAGGATTGCTTTTGCTATTCAGGGCCTTTTGTGAATCCTTTTAATTTTTATAACTATTTTTATATTTTTGTGAAGAATGTCATTGGTATTTTGATAATACTTGCATTTCATCTGTAAACTGCTTTGGGTAGTACTGCCATTTTAACAATATTAATTCTTCCAATTCATGAGCGTGGAATATTTTCCATTTTTTGTGTCATCCTCATCCTCAATTATTTTCATCAATGTTTTATAGTTTTCCTTGTATAGATCTTTTACTTGTTTGGCTAAACTGATTCCTAGGTATTTTATATTTTTTGTAACTATTGTAAATGGGATTGCTTTCTTGATTCCTTTTTCAGATTGTTTGCTCTGGGTGTATATAAATGTTGTTGATTTTTGTATGTTGGTTTTGTGTTCTGCAAATTTAGTAAATTCATTTATTAGTTTTAAGAGTATTTGTGGAGTTTGTAGGTGTTTCTATGTTTATAACCATGTCAGCTGTGAACAAAGCTAATTTGACTTCTTCCTTTCCAATGCTCTTTCTTTCTTTCTTTCTTTCCTTTTTTTTTTTTTTTTTTTTTTTTTTGACAGAGTTTGTTGTTGTTGCCCAGGCTGGAGTGCAATGGCACGATCTCGGCTCACCACAACCTCCACCTCCCAGGTTCAAGTGATTCTCCTGCCTGAGCCTCCAGAATAGCTGGGATTACAGGCATGTACCACCTTGCCTGTCTAATTTTGTATTTTTAGTAGGGATGGTATTTCACCACGTTGGCCAGGCTCGTCTCAAACTCCTGACTTCAAGTGATCCACCTGCCTTGGCTTCCCAAAGTGCTGAGATTACAAGCATGAGCCACTGCGCCCAGCCCCCCAGTGCCCTTTATTTCTTTTCCTTGCCTAATTGATCTGTCCAGGACTTCCAGTATAATATTGAATAAAAGTGGTGAAAGTTTGCATTTTGTCTTGTTCTACATTTTAAAGGAAAGGCTTTCAGTTTTTCTCTATTCAGTCTTATCTTAGCTATGGGTTTGTCGTATATGGCATTTATTATTCTGAGATATATTTCTTCTATATTCAGTTTGATGAGGCTTTTTATTTAAAGAGATGTTGAATTTTATTACATGCTTTTTCAGCACCTATTAAAATAATCATACTGTTTTGTTCTTGGTTCTGATAATATGATATATCACATTTATTAATTCGTATATGTTAAACCCTCCTTGCATTCCTAAGATGAATCCCACTTGATTACGGTGAATAATTGTTTCAACGTGTTGTTGAGTTAAGCTTGTTAGTATTTTGCTGAGAATTTCTGCATCTGTGTTTATGAGTGATATTGGTCTATAATTTTCTTTTCTAGTTGTGTTCTTGTCTGGTTTTGTTATCAGAGAAATACTGGCCTCATAGAATTATTTTGGAAGTATTCCCCTCTCTTCAATATTTTTAAAGAGTTGGAGTAGAATTGGTGTTAATTCTTTAAATGTTTGTTAGAATTCAGCAGCGAACTCATCAGGTCCTGGGCCTTTCTTTGATGGGAGCCATTTTATCATGGCTTCTGTCTTGTTACTTGTTATTGGTTTGTTGAGGTTTTCTGTTTCTTTATAGTTCAATTTTGGTGGGGTATATATGTCCAGGAATTTATCCATTTTTTCTAGGTTTTCCAGTTTCCTGATGTGCAGCTGGTCCTAATGGTCTCTAATGATTTTTTTTTTTAATTTCTGTGGTCTCAGTTGTTATGTCTCCTCTTTCATTTCTGATTTTATTTATTTGGGTCATCTCTCTTTTTTCTTAGTTTAGCTACAGTTTGTTGATTCTGTCTTGTTGATCTTAGGTATTATTTTCTTAGTATCAATTTTATTTATTTATTTTAAAAATTATTTATTTTTTATATTTAGTGGGTACAAGTGCAGGTTTCTTACATGCATACATAGTGTAATGGTAGGGTTTGGGTTTTTAGTGTTCCCATCACCTGAATAGTGAACATTGTACCCAATAGTAGTTTCTTAACTCTCATGCTCTTCCCACCTTTTCTAGTTTCTAGTGTATAGTATATATTGATCTGTTATTCCACTATTATTGTACTATTCCATGTGTACCCATTGTTTAGCTCCCACTTATAAGTGAATACATGCAGTATTCGACTTTCAGTTTCTGATTTCGTTCACTTAGGATAATGGCCTTAAACTCTATCCATCTTGCTGCAAAACACACGATTTCATTCTTTTTCTAAGACTGTGTAGTATGTAGTATTCTACAACATATATATATATAAAACGTTTTCTTTATCCAGGCCTCTGTCAGTGAACACTTAGATTGATTCCATATCTTTGCTATTGCAAATAGTGCTGCGATAAACATACAAGGGCAGGCATCTTTTTAAATATGATTTCTTTCCCTTTGGGTATATATCCAGTAATGGGTTTACTTAATCAAATGGTAGTTCTACTTTTAGTTATTTGAGAAACCTCTATACTGTTTTCCATAAAGGTTGTACTAATTTATATTCCCACCAACAGTGTATAAGCATTCCCTTTTCATTGCATCCTCATAAATTTCATTTCTTTCTGCTTTGATTTTTATTCTTTCCTTCTACTAATTTGGGGTTTGGTTTGTTCTTGGTTTTGTAGTTCCTTGAGGTGCTCTTTAAGGTTGTTTATTTGAAGTCTTTCTACTTTCTTGAGATAGATGTTTATTTCTACAAACTTCCCTGTTACTACTGTTTTGCTGTATCCATAAATTTTAGTATGTAATATTATGTAACATTTCCATTTTAATTTGTTTCAAGAAGTTTTAAAATGTCCTTCTTAATTTCTTTATTGACCCATTGGTCATTCAGAGGCATGTTGTTTAATTTCCATGTGTTATGTTGTGTAGTTTCTGAAGTTGCTCTTGTTATTGATTTCTACTTTTAATCTATTGTTGTTATAAGGGATATTTGATATGATTTCTACTTTTTTGAATTTGTTGAGACTTGTTTTATGGCCTAAGATATGCTCTCTTCTGGAGAATATTCCATATTCTAATGAAAAGAATGTGCATTCTATGGCAGTTGGGTGAAATGTTCCGTAAATTTCAGTTAGCGCTGTCTGGTTTAGTGTGTAGTTTTACTCCAGCATTTCTTTGTTGATTTTCTTCTGGAAGGTCTGTCCATTACTGAGAGTAGGGTGTTAAAGTCCCCTACTATTATTTTATTGTAGTCTGTCTCTTCCTTTAGATCTTATAATATTTGCTTTATATATCTTGGTGATCTGATGTTACATGCATGTATATTTAGAATTACTATATCTGATTGCTCAGTTGATTCCTTTGTCATTATATAGTGCCCTTCTTTGTGTCTTTTTACAGTCTTTGATTTGTAATCTATTTTTATCCGATATAGGTATAGAAATCCCTGCTCTTTTTTGGTTTCCAGTTGTGTGGAATATCTTTCCACCTCTTCACTCTCAGTCTATGTGTGTTCTTATAAGAGAACTGAATTCTGTGTAGTCAGCGTCTACTTGGCTATTATCTCTTTACTCATGCAGGCACTCTGTGCCTTTTAATTAGATAATCAAATTCACATATGTTCAGTGTTTTTTATTGATAAGTAAGGACTTACTACTACTGCCACTTTGTTGTTTGTTTTGTAAACCTTCTCTATTTTTTTGTCCCCTACTTATTGTTTTCCTTTGTGGTTATGTGATTTCTTTGGTAGTATGTTTAAATTTATTGCTTTATATTTTTATGAATAGGTTGTAGGTTTTTACATTGTGGTTACTATGAAGTTTATGAATATTATATTGTACTTATAACAAGTTATTTTAGAGAGTTGACAACTTAGATCACAACAAAAAGGACAAAAACAAAGAAAAAAATAAAACATTCTACAACTCAAGTCCATCTCCCCCACATTTTCATTTTTACCTATCTCAATTTACATATTTTGTCATTTCCTGTCTCTTGCCAGGTTACTATAGTTATTAGTTTTGATAAATTTGTCTCTTGGACTTCATACTAGAGTTATGAGTAAATCGTACTCCACAGTTACAGTATTAGAGTATTCTGGGTTTTTCTGTGTTCACCTCGATCTCACTTTTTCCAGTGTAGAATCTATGAGTTGACTGGAGATTTTCCACACATTTAGTGCTGGGAAGAATGGGGTCAGGGGTGTCACAGATGAGGAAGTCCTATTCTCTTATGCTCTGCTTGAATTTTTTTTTTATTTCTGTGTGACCCCAGGAACAGTCTCATCCTCATATTTGAGTGCCACGTTATTGTTGATGATAATCTTGGCTCTGTGTATTTGTTTTTGGATTTCTGTGAAAAGAAGTGAAACCAACCTTCTACATCACCGTTTCTACTCTTGTGTTAATCTCTCCTTTTATGTCCTCATTTCTATCAATTTTACTTTGCAGTTTATTAACTCCATAGTTTCTGCTGTCACTTTCTTGTAGTCTGCATTCTTCTCTCCATTTAAGCTCTTCAATATAGTACTTAAAGATATATATGACTTTCAGACAGGCTAATATTTGCTTATGAGTGTCAAAGTTCTTAAAACTGCATACTGCATCAAGAAGTGAAGCAATGTATCTTTCTGGACATTTCTATTTAAAAAAAATCAGTGGGCCACGTGCAGTGGCTCATGCCTGTAATTCCAGCACTTTGGGAGGCCAAGGTGGTGGATCACCTGAGGTCAGCAGTTTGAGACCAGCCTGGCCAACATGGTGAAACCCTGTCTCTACTAAACACACAAAAATCAGCTGGGTGTGATGGTGCGCACCTGTAGTCCCAGCTACTCGGGAGGCTGAGGCAGGAGAATCACTTGAACCTAGTAGGCGGAGGTTGCAGCAAGCCAAGATCTTGCCACTGCACTCCAGCCTGAGCGACAGAGCAAGACTCTGTATCAGAAAAAAAAACTCAGCTTTTGACCAAGCAATATAACTTCTTAGTATCTGTCCTGAATGTACACTTCTAAAAATATAAAAATACATATTCAGCCTGCAATGTCAACACTTTGTGAGGCTAAGGCTAGTGGATCACCTGAGGTCAGGAGTTCAAGACCAACCTGGTCAACATGGTGAAACCATGTCTCTACTAAAAATACAAAAGTTAGCTGAGCATGATGGCAGGTACCTGCAATCCCAGCTCCTCGTGAGGCTGAGGCAGGAGAATTGCTTGAACCTGGAGGTGAAGGTTGCAGTGAGCTGAGGTTGCATACTCTAGTCTGGGCAACAGAGCAACACTCTGTCTCAGAAAAAATAAATAAAACAAAAAAACCCCAAGACTATTCATTTTAACGTTGTACATCATTGCAAAGTATTGAAAAAGCTTAATGTCCATACATGGGGAGTGGGCCGCTCACCTGTGATATATCCACCATGGAGTACTATAAAGCTATAACAAAGAATAATGAAACAGTCTATTACTTGATATGAAGTGAACTCCAAGATATATTAGGAAAAGAATCCCAAGCAATATCACTTCTATGCTATCCCATTATATAAGAAAGAAGAGGATAAAAGGAAATAGATATGTGCACATTTGCAGAAAACACATGCAGAAAATATAAACCAGACACTAACAGATTAGTTACAGGAGTGCAAAAGAATAAAGTGGAGCAAATTGAGAAATAAGAATGGATTTATGGGGATGACCGCTAACCACATTTCTCTGAATATACATTTTTGTATAGTTCTTTCACTTAGAACCAAGGTAATGTTTTACATATCAAGAACTAAAGAAATAACAGAAATTGACAGAATATGAGGAGAATTTTAAAAAAGAACATAAACAGTAACAAATGAACTGAGTTATGAATAAGTAATATAAACAATATGTTAATGAAAAAACTACTAACCTTAGCAATTTTGGAAAATAATATTTGAATGTGAATTTGGAAAATAATATTTGGGGTAGAATGCTAAGGATAAGAAGAATTGCACTTTGATACTGTATTTTTATTAATAAATGTGTTTCAAACAGTGGTTTAGCTAGCAATTCTGAAACTATTTTATGTGTTTACCAAAACTGAACAAACAAGTATATATTTATTGTGGATGTTGAGCGCCAGATTTATTACAGTGAGAGAAAGAATTTGTAAATAAGGAAAGAAGGAAGACTAGAATGGACCCTGTGGTGTTGAATTAGAATTTGAAACGCCAGAATGAATTCATGGTTTTAATTATGTATACAGATAATGGATAGGCTGATATGATAATACATATAGATTTATGGATAGGTTTGTGTAAATATCCATAACTTCGTTTCCTAGCTTAGTTTGCTGACAGGGCTTAGAAGCAACGACAGAATAACAGCAATGAGCATGTTTAGCCTCCAATCTTGGTTCGGAGAAATTGTTGATTCAAGGACTGGGACAGTGAACATACACAACAGGTCCAGAATGTTTTGATATCAGAGTAAGGAAATGTTCAAAACATGATAAAGAATTATTGAAAAGGCACAGAAGTCACTTGAAGTAACTCCCAATGGGATAAAGCTGGGATAATTTTGTCAACAAAATCGATATAAAGTTAGTATTGGATTATAACCAATAAAATAATATCCATGAATCTGTACTCATGGATATTTATGAGCCCATAAGTAAATAATTGAATGCATCAGTAAAGGAGAAGAAAAACTTCTTACAGAAGAATTTCAGTAGGTAAATGAAAAAGGAATGATGGAAATAGAAAATCACCATTAGACAAATACCTCAATAATGTTTTTGCAGGCAAGAAGAATCGGTGGATGCTAAAATTATTAGATGAAAGTATGATGAGAAATAGCATACATGCAGTGTCAAAAATCTCTATAAAAGATACTCATTTGTGACAAAGAGAACATAGTGTTTTTATAATGCAGAAATCTGGCAGAAATCACTACTGTGGTATTCTTCCCCCATATGCACAAACTCAATGTAATAATAAGAAAACATAAAAACAATTGAAATTAAGTTGAAGTCTACCAAATAACTTACTAGTACTTTTTAAAGTGTCAGTGTCACAAAAAACTGAAGAATATTAAGGAACTGTCATAAATCGGAGGAGAGTAAAAAGCCATGGCCACAAATGCAGTTTGGAATTCTCTATTGGTTCTGCACCGTAAGAAGGCCATCAGTGGGACAAATGTTGAAATTGGAATCAGAATTGAAGATTAATGTTATATCAATGTCAGTTTTTGGGTTTGGATATTGTTGTATTATTAAGATTTAAAATTAGGGTAATTTGGGTGAAAGATTTATGGAAAAACTGAACTACATTTTATTTCGGGGAAAGTCTAAAATTCTTTCAAAATAAAAAGTTAAAAAAATTAATTCCTCAGTTTAGTGACAGTTGGCAAAGAAGTGTGTATACTAAAGTTTATTTTAATATTTAAAATAATAAAAAATCATAAATATCATTTCTGTCAAAAATAGGAATTTGATATTGCCACATAATGGTATATTTTGCAGCAATTAAATACATTTTTAACATGAATAATTTTTGGCAAATAAAAATGCACATGATTTGTCAAGTAAAAAATACCACCAAAGAGTTGCGTATGATCATTTTAATATAAAAATATGCACATTGATACATATAAAAACCAAATAAGATTTTTCAGTAAAATGTTTATTTGGCTATATCTTTCTGTTTTACTTGGTGTTAATGATATTTCTCCTTCTTCTTTTCTTCTTATTTTTCTTTCTTCTTTTTTTTCTTGGTTTGTGTGGTTTCTTGGTTTCTTGGATTTGTTTTGTTTTGTTTTGTTTTGTTTTGTTTTGTTTTGTTTTGTTTCTTGTAACAAGCAGAGGCCTATAAAACTTAAACATAATGCCATAAACTTTGCTGAAGAAGAAAGAAACTCTAACAAAGATAAGTTAATATAGGCGAAAATTCACTCTAGTCATATTTATACTAAGACAGATTAAATATTATAGCCTGTAACAGGAAGAACACATAGTTCTATCTTTAAAAGAACATTCTTTAACACAAAAGTTTATACCTGACTCTAAATGTTCCTGGGAACATCACACACTGGGGCCTGTTGTGGGGTGGGGGGAGGGGGGAGGGATAGCATTAGGAGATATGCCTAATGTTAAATGACGAGTTGACGGGTGCAGCACACCAACATGGCACATGTATACATATGTAACTAACTTGCACATTGTGCACATGTACCCTAAAACTTAAAGTATAAAATAAATAAATAAATAAATAAATGTTCCTGGGGAACACCTGAAGCCCATCCCCAATGATAAAAAGATGGTTATTTTTGACTGATAAAATTTGCTGTGTATTGAAAAGCTTATTTGTAATACTGACTTCTTTTTCTACTAAGTCCCTTAAAGAGATATTTGCACTTTGTATAGATTCTCTGCTATCTGTGATGGAATCCCATAAATTGTGTACTTCCTAATAATGTTTTAGTAGAGTTCAATTTTTTATAGCATTATTTAATGTGGCAGTTGGTTCCTTACATGGTTTGGCTGTGTCCCCGCCAAAATCTCATCTTGAATTGTAGTTCCCATAATCCTTATGTGTGGTAGGAGGGACCTGGTGGGAGGTAATTGAATCATGGCGGCAGTTTCCCCCTTGCTATTCTTGTGATAGTAAATTCTCATGAGATCTGACAGTTTTATAAGCAACTTCCCCCTTTGCTCAGTTCTCATTCTTCTCTCTCCTGCTGCCGTGTGAAAAAGGACATAGTTTCTTCCCCTTCTACCATGATTGTAAGTTTCCTGAGGCTTCCCAAGCCCTGTGGAGCTGTCAGTCTATGAAACCTCTTTCCTTTATACATTATTACCCAGTCTCTGGTATGTCTTTATTAACAGTGTGAGAATGGACTAATACAGTAAATTGGTACCACAGAGAGTGGGGTGCTGCTACAAGGATACCCAAAAATGTGGAAGCAACTTTGGAACTGGATAGCAGGAATAGATTGGAACAGTTTGGAGGGCTCAGAAGAAGACAGGAAAATGTGGGAAAGTTTGGAACTTCCTAGAGACTTGTTGAATGGCTTTGACACAAATGCTGATAGTGGTATGAACAATAAATTCCAGGTTGAGGTAGTGTCAGATGAAGATAAGGAACTTTTTGGGAAATGGAATAAAGATGATTCTTGCCATGCTTTAGCAATGAGACTGGGGGCGTTTTGCCCCTGCCCTAGAGATCTGTGGAACTTTGAACTTGAGAGAGATAATTCAGGGTATCTGACAGAAGAAATTTCTAAGCAGCAAAGAGTTCAAGAGGAAGCAGAGCACAAACATTTGGAAAACTTGCAGCCTGACAATGTAGTAGAAAAGAAAAATCCCTTTTCTGGAGAGAAATTCAAGTCTGCTGCAGAAATTTGCGTAAGTAACAAGGAGCTGAATGTTAATCACCAAGACAATGGGGAAAATTTCTCCAGGTCAGGCCAGAGACCTTCATGGCAGCCCCTCCCATCACAGACCCTGAGGCCTATGAGGGAAAAATTGTTTCATGATCCAGGCCCAGAACCCCAATGCTCTGTGCAGCCTAAGGACATGGTGCCCTGAGTCCCAGATGCATCAGTTCCAGCTATGGCTAAAAGAGGTCAACATATAGTTCAGGCAGTTGCTTCAGAGGGTGTAAGCCCCAAACCTTGGTGGCTTTCACATAGTATTGGGCCTGTTAACACATCTTGAGGTTTGATTTCAGAGGATGTATGGAGATGCCTGGATGTCCAGGCAGAGGTGTGCTCTTGGGGCAGGGCCCTCATAGAGAACCTCTGCTAGGGCAGTATGGAAGAGAAATGTGAAGTTGGAGCCCCCACACAGAGTCCCCACTGGGCACTGCCTAGTGGAGCTGTGAGAAGACGGCCACCATCTTCCAGACCCGAGAATGGTAGATCCACTGACAACTTGCACCATGTGCCTGGAAAAGCTACAGACACTCAACACCAGCCTGTGAAAGCAACTAAGACGGGGACTGTACTCTGCAAAGCCATAGGGGCAGAGCTGCAGAAGGCTGTGGAAGCCTACCTCTTGCATCAGCGTGACCTGGATGTGAGACATGGAGTCAAAGAAGATCATATTGGAATTTTAAGGTTTGACTGCCCTGTTGGATTTCAGATTTGCATGGAGCCTGTAGCCCCTTTGTTTGGGTCAATTTCTCCCATTTCGAACAGGTGTAATTACCGAATGCCTGTACCCTCATTGTATCTAGGAAGTAACTAAATTTCTTTTGATTTTACTGGCTCATAGGCAGAAGGGACATGCCTTGTCTCAGATGAGACTTTGAACTTGGACTTTCGGGTTAATGCTAGAATGAGTTAAGACTTTGGGGGACTGTTGGAAGGGCATGATTGTGTTTTGAAATGTGAGGACATGAGATTCGGGAGGGGTCGGGGTGGAATGATATGGTCTGGTTGTGTTCCTAGCCGAGTATAATCCCCACATGTGATGGTAGGGACCTGGTGGAAGGTAATTGAATCATGGGCCAGTTGGGGGGGGGGGTGGGAGTTTCCCCCATGCTATTCCTGAGTAAGTTCTCAGGAGATCTGATGATTTATAAGATGCTTCCCCTTTTGCTTGGCTCTCATTCTTCTCTCTCTTGCCACCAGGTGAAGAAGGACGTGTTAGCTTCCCCTTCAGCCATGACTGTAAGTTTCCTGAGGCCCCCCCAGCCCTGCAGAACTGTGAGTCAATTAAACCTCCTTCCTTTATAAATTACCCAGTGTTGGGTATGTCTTTATTAGCAGTGTGAGAACAGACTAATAGAGTTCCTCATTTTTTTTTTCTTGGAACCTCCATAGAAAAACTCTACACACTTTATTTAAAAAAAAAAAAAAACAAAACAGTGTTTACAGATCGAAAACCTAGACTTCGATCTAGAAATTGCCTTCACCCAAATTATTATGCTACTGTAAACACTTGGTTGCAAAATCTTTCCAACAACATAATTTTAGGTGTTTCAAAATGCGATTTTATATTTATTTATATTTATATGTGTCTTTTGCAATTCATATATTAATATATGAATTTCCTTTTATCCACATGTTAAAGAAAGGTTTTCTAATTCCATCTTAGAAATTCCTTACTAATTTTCTTATAGTTGCTTTTATAAAATTAAAGCTGGTCAAAAACTTAATATAGTGTTTTATAAAATCTCAGTTTTATATTTTGATTGCAGGAACAAAAAAATAGAATGTCTTTATTGCCATCATTCAAAGTCAAGAAAAGAAGAATTTGTTCTGGTAGATGCAGTTTTGACAGCTAAAATAGTGGGTTTGGACACATGTCTCTAACTTAATTTGGTTTTCTGAGCAGTGTGTCTCCAGCTGGCAAAAGAGTTGAAGAGTTTTTCTGAACATATGTTTATGTAGGATATTAAACTTGTGATTGTGTGTAAAATAATGATATAGCCTTCAGTGAACTATTTCTTGACATTTATCCCAGCTGTGAGATGCATCAGTAGAAAAAAAAATCATATTTTAAAATATTTTCTTCACTGCAGGGCTAAATTTACTCAAATATTTTGGTCAGTTATAATCTAAAGTGAAATTTTTATTTTTCTAACTGAGAAATATTTGAAAATATAAATATAACAAACATAATTTGATGCTTGAGAGAATCTATGAAAGATTGAATAACTGAGATGGAAAATGTTTTAGATGTGAACTGATAACCTTTTTTAAAATATTGCAATAAAAAATGAATTCTGCAGTCCTTTCAGAGTTAACTGATTCAAAATTAAGCTTCAGGACACCAGATGGTTGCTAAGCAGCTTATAAGTTGCTGCATTCATAATTTTCAGCTTTTGTAACTCATTTTATTGTTAACAGAATTCCCTATTGGTTCTTAGAAACCAAAGACATTTGTTGGGGGCAAAAACACAAAACAGAAAATTATAAAATTAAATAATTACTGTAAGCATAAGCCTGCTTGAAGGTTACATTTGCTATACATGACTGATCAGTGAAGAAATTCAATTTATGTAGGGAATGAAAGTCATTTTAGAAAATTAATATTTAATATGTTAATACATATTTTAAATTAATAGTACCTATTGGAATGAAATGTTGATGGTATCCTTATAGCCTTCTTTTCCAGTAACCTTGTTCTTCTCCCCACCGTAAGTCTTCTCTTTTTTATTAAGGCAAGTCTCACTGTTTTGTTTTCAATTATACAACATAATTGTTGAGGCCTGTTAATAAAGAATGCATATTCCCACTCATGGTCTTTTCCTTCTGTGAATGAAGTTCAGTTAGCGTAATGTCAGACTTGCTTCATCTCCTTCATCTCCTTCACATTGTAAGTTTACAGCGATCCCCCCAGGTCCTGTATTTCCTGTGACTAACTGATCCGTCTTTCTCATTTAAGAGTTTGCATCAGTATGGCCTTCTGCCTGTATATATCAGTATCCAACAACTTGAACTTTTCTGGTAATAAAGATAATTATTTCAGCCTTGCTTCTTATCCTAGTTTTGTTTTTCAATCTCTTCGTAACTAGGTAGTGAAGAGGAGTGTTATTTTGGGTATTCCATTTGGAGAATCTAACACATATCAACTCTTTAACAGCTATTTTGCTAAATATAGGGAATATAAACCTGAATAAGACACAATGTGCTAACAGAGGGGTGAAACCAACAGAAATATAAACAGATGATTACAGATGTTGGCAAAACTTTGTATTAAATGTATTATTGTGAAAGAGAAGGCATGAAGGGCAATGGAAGAATGGATGAGAAGGATCTAACTCAGCTCCCTGAACTGTACGCAGTCATGATGATCTTTTTAAAACACATAGGTGATGTCCTCTCCTCTATTTACAATATTATGATCATTTCAGATTAAACTTAATATCTTGTGATACCGTTTTTAGACCACGGTCTGGATCTGATCTTACTCTCCAGATTCATCAGCTCCCTAAACTGTTTGCCTCTGCTTAATCTCGTAGGACACAAATCAATAACACAGGCAATTTGGGAATTAGGAGAAGGATTGCTGAAGGAGGTAAACAAAAATAGGATTAGGTAAGAAATAGCATGGCGTATTCCAGGAAACTACTAGTAATATATTTTTTTTCTGAAACAAACATAAAATGTGAGGCAGATAGAGACAGGAGATGACAACTAGAAGACAGAACAAGGGGGGCCTGGTAGATCACACGGGCAAAGTAGAATTCCCTTTTTGTTTTCTAGTTGCTTTCATGTCTTTTTTCAAAATGCTTCATTAAATTCTTCATTTTGTTGTTTTTGTGTAAGCACAACATTAGCATTTGCTAATGAGAGTATCATGGACTTTTTTAACATATGCCAACACAATTCTCATGTACAAATAAGATAATCTAGAATATCTATGTTTTTATTCAAAAATTTTCAAAATTGTCTTTGATATCAGGATGCTACACGGAGAGCAGAAACTTAAGATATCTTGAACTCACCAAACACCAAAGGAAATTTATAATCTCCTTGCCCAACCTGATTGGTTTCAGAGAATGCCACCATGACTCAAACTGCTTCTCAAGTGAGGAATCTGGGGATTACCCACTGACCCACTGACTCTATTTCCTAGAAAGTTATACATTTGGCCACATCTCCCATCTTCACTTCCCCTAACTGTGTAGCATTTCTTTCTCTCTGATATCCTCAAAACGCATTTTCTACATTGCAGTTGTGGTGATCATTTTAAGACACAAATCTGATAATGTCACCTCTTCTATTTAAAATATTAGGATAATTTCAGATTAAACCTAATATGATGTGAAAGTATTTTTAGACTATGGTCTAGATCTTATCTTACTCTCCAGATTCACCCCCATCCAGTCTCTGCACAATAGCTGCTTTAGTCCATTCTTCCAAATACACATATTTAGCTCCCTCTGCTTGGGAGATTCATCGTTTCCTTTCAGCCTAGTTGTTTTCTGTCTTTTAGATCTTGACACAAATGTCCCTTGATTTTGTTGATCTCCTTGACTGAAGTCACAGTCTCTTCTCATGGGTTTTATTTAAAGATGCCATGCATTTTGGGATAGCCTTGTGTCACACTGGCAATTTTGGATTCATTTATATTAATATTTGATACAAATATACCTTCTCAAGTGGATTATAAGTTCCAGTAAAGCAGGTATCATGCCTGTTTTTGTTTTTTGCTGTTTATTATAATTTAGTATTACTATAATTTGGATCATCATCATTTATTTTGTGTGGTTTTGTTTATTCAGATGTGGGCAATAGTAGGCCATAATTCTTTTTTTAACAGCTTTATTACAATGTAATTTGTGTAGCATAAAATTTATCTACTTTTGATATGTAATTCAATGATTTCTAGTTTATTTACACAGTTGTGCAACTATCACCACAATGTAATTTTAGAACATTTCCATTAATGCAAAAAGAAAGTTCCTTCCATTTTACAGCCACTCTCCACTCCAACCACCAGCCCTGGCAGCCACTAATTCACTTTCTGTCACTATATTTGCATATTCTTGACATTTCATATAAATAGTACCTTACAATATATGGCCTTTTTTGTCTGACTTTCTTCACTTAGCTTAATGTTTGTGAAGTCCATTCATATTGTCACATATATTAGTATTCCTTTAATTTTTGTTGCTGAATAATATTTCATCATATGAATATACCACAATTTGTTTATCAATTTATTCGTTGATGGACATTTAAACTGTTTCCAGTTTCAGCCATGGGGAATAGTACTGCTATGAACATGCAACATAATAGGCAAAATAACTTGAATGAATGGTTGGTAAAACTTCTGCAATAATTTTCTCATGTAAATATGAGAATATTATAATAATATAAAGATATCCAAAACCATTTGCAAACCTAAAATATAATACTGTAATATTCTAGAGTATAGAGAAAGTAATATACCTAAAAAGAAGGAAACTATATAGAGTTGCTTGGATTTTGGATCTGACAGAATCCAAAAAATAAACCAAAACTAGATAACATTCAAAAAGAAAACAAAAATATTTAGCACTAATTCAAAGAGCAAACATGGTATAACACCAAGCAAAATCCAAATTCTGGTAGGATACAATTCTTCATATGGGAGAGATTGTCTATTATTTTTTGTATTAAAGAAACCAATAAGGTTAGAAAAAAATGTTCCTTTTGATTTCTCATATTATTTACTGGACAGATCTTTTGAATCAGTTTGAAGAGGAAACTTATGTTTTAAAAATCAAAGGGGGAATACAATATACAGCATTTTCTCAATTCTATGGTATTAATGAAGGCTTCACTAAATATATTGAAGAGAATGGAATAACGGAATCAAGGGCACCTATTTTAATGTAAAATTTCACAGGTGCTGTCTTGACTTAATTTTAAAGTCATAGCTAAAACCTCTCAATTCCCCTTCCCAGCAGTTTTCTAAGCCCCCATCTCTAATCAGTTCCCTTAGCAGGCTTCCAGTCTCAAGGTAACTCTATGCATACACCCAGCCACTTCTATTATTGGGCTCCCACCTTCTGGCGCTCATGAAATTATTCAAATTAGCCAATCCACAGGGAGCCTGGGAATCCCAGCTAGCTCCACTCAGCTTGCATACAGAAGCTGCTTTCTCCAAGTTGTCCCTGGTGCACCTATTCCTGGGTGCAACTGTCAGTTTCCTTTCATGTTGAGCTGCAAATATCAAAGAGTTCTGCCTTTCATCTATCCAAGTGTGCTGTATCCTGCCATCAAAAGAATATTTAAGTCTTATAAAACATTTAGTGTCATGAGCAGAACGACATGACCATAACTACTGATGATTGGATAGCTCTTGGGTAGATTGTTTTTGGTTTACTAATTAAGTCCAGACTATGGCAAAAGCAGCGTGGGATAGAACTGCTGCCTGTTGATGAGCTTGTGCTGTAGCAGCTGGTGTTTGCTGCTGTGTCTGCTGGTGGTTGCCACATCTCTTTTTACCCGAATTTTCTTGGTATCTGCATATTCAAAATGAACAGTGCTAACTGACTAAACGCCAGTGTCCAGATACAACCTTAGATGAGGGCCCGCCTTAGAGCAATTGGAGCTATAGGCTACTTGAGCCACCCTTTCTAAGCTTGAGGTTCCTGTGTGTTTCTGTTCACAGCTTGTATTTGGCAGAGGCCAATCCCAGGGACCTAACACTTCGTTGGTGTTTGAATTTATTATTACTGTAGGCAAAACCCTTGTTTCAGGCAACCCCGTAAGAAGGAAGGTGATGATTGGGCTCCCCCAAAGGAGAGAAATGGCACCTCAGTCTGGCAAGTGTTTTTCAGGTAGGATAAAAGCCTCAGTTGTTATCTTTGCTGCTGCACACCTCGCTGCTGTTGCTAGTAAACTTTGTGCTCCTGAGACCGCCCATGGATAATGTGAATCACACCCATGGAGGCCAGTGGCCTACTGCTTAATTCAAAGCAGGCAAGGGAATTAATACTTTCTTCCTGAATCCCCCAGAACACCAGCCTAAGTGACCTAATTATGCAAACAATGTGAAATCCCAAGCAAATTTGCATGAGCACTAAGATCTCTGCATATCAACATGCTAAAAGGATAATACCTAACTGATGGTAAGGAAACAACTGCTTTCTCTCAGAAGCAGGCAATACTAGCTCTACTGAGTATGACTCTCAATCCCTCAGAGGTGGACTGGGAGGCCTTGAAATGAGAGTGGCTGCCTTAAGAGTTTGTCCTCTTGCCACCCAGAAAGCCAGAAGGATGGACAACTGACCAGAAACTGAATTTAAACCCTGAAAGTTTAGTGGTTGTAAATAATTTGGTTCCTCCCATCTGAACAGTGCCTATGCATCTTGCCTTCCCTGGAAAATAAAATCCAAACTCATCACCCAGTCCCTTGGATATTTATAGACATCCAACTTACACATAGGTTTAAATGAACTAGTCTTTCATGCATTCATGATCGGTAACCGGTGGATTTACCATACACCTACTTCTATAGATCACATGACATACTGCACTTTCATCCAACTGATATCTTTCCTGGAGATGGAACATATTGGAAAATGAAAACTTCTTTCAAACTGCCATCTCCCTTGCATATAGATCACCTCCACATGGCAAGTGGCCATGTTTCCTCAACACATAGCACATAGATCCTAAAGGACAACTCTACACCTCTACATCCTCGCCTTAGGCACACAAAGATTACTGTCTTCTTCCACTTCATTCTTTAGTAATTTCTATTTACCTAAAGTGAGGTAAGTGAGGGACAGCTTTCCAATCGAAAGGTAATACCACAGGGCTCCCGTCTGGGACAACCGACAAGGGTTCTCATCCCCTTTTCTTTGCCCTTCCACCACTCCCAAGCCACAAACCACATTGATGCATTCTGGGCTCTCTTGGTGTTGATCTTCCTATTTATACAAATGTTAATCATTCTTCCTCCATCTGGACCAATGTCATTAATGTCCTGTGTTCATATATATCATATTGGGACTCCCTACCACTCTGGGATTGCTGGAACAGCCGCGAGGAACGTCTTTCTAAATCAGCAATTAAAAATCATTGATGCTAATCTACAAGCCTCCAATTCTAGTATTCTATATTTCTAAAGTACAAAATATTAGACCTGCTTAATAAAGGCCAGAGAACCTGACACAAAGGGGTTATGACAATAGATTGGCCCTTGAGTATTTATTAATCAAGAAGGTGTTTGTAACATCACACCAAAACAAACATAACCCACATATTTAGTATACTCTATAATTCAACTAAAATATGACTGGAAGTCCCTGCCATGATTAATCTGTTATTCTGTTTGATATGAAACAAAAGACGGCATGTTACAAGCTGGCCTTCAGAAATTCCTCATGCTTCTATTAGGTTTCTTCCTTTCTACTGCCATCATAAAATGTTTTCTCCACTCTTTATGGCAACTCATGCTCTACTTTCTGGAATTCTCTTATACAATCAAGGCCAGATAAATACCCCAAATAGTTGAGCTTGAAACTGATGTCTGGCTCAGGCCTATAATCTCAGCACTTTGGGAGGCTGAGGTGGGAAGACTGTTAAGCCCAAGAGTTCCGGACCAGCCTGGGCAACATGGCGAAACACCATCTCTATAAAAAATACAAGAATTAGCCAGGTTTGGTGGCATGACCCTGTGGTCCCAGCTACTTTGGAGGCTGAAGTGGGAGGATCACCTGAGCCTGGGAGGTTGAGGCTGCAGTGAGCTGCGATGGACCCACTGCACTCCAGCCTGAGCAACATAGTGAGATCCTGTCTAAAAACAAACAAAAACCGATCAAGACATCAAAAACATTACTTTTAATGTAATATTTCACAAGTGCTATTTTGACTGAGTTTTGAAGTGATAGTTAGAAACTCTCAGATCCCCTTCACAAGCAGTCTGCTAAGCCCCCATCTCTAATCACTGCCCTTATCAGACGTCCACTCTCCAGGGAACTCTATGTATGCGCTGCAACCAGTCCACAAGGAGCCCAGGAAGCACAGTTAACCCGTTAACCCCACCCTTCTGGCCATGCATTAGCCACCTTGTACAGCTCCAGTTCACCATTACCCTGTCCCCAGGGAACCCACTGTGTGTCTTTGTATAGCACCCTCCTCTCCTCTGGAACTGGAAGCAACAAAGAGGCCCCCTCTTTCATCTATCCCTGTCAGAGTGTTGGGTCCTGCCATCAAACGAATCTTTGAATCTTATAGAACGTCCATTTCATGAGACTCTTCACTTTACACTCAACTCTTATGAAAATATTAAAGTGATGTTTTATCTCATGTGTGAAATCATCCCAGTTGTAGATATTCTCTGTGTTTTATAATAGGATGCTTTAGGCTATCACTATACTTGTGCATGGAACATGGTAACCTTTCAATACATGTGAATTTCCTCTTTACATACTTTCCTACTTTGGCTTATTTATTACAAATAGACATTTATTTCTGAATGAGAAAAAAATGGAAAGAAAACGAAAAAACAAACACTGGGCCACATTAATTTGAGTTTAAAGCCACAACTTTATGACAATGCTTTATTATTTCATATCCTGTAAGAAATTGAATTCTATAAAAGCCCAAACCTGCAAATGCAAAAAGATGTAGATGACTCAGAGAAGACACGAAAGTAAAGGAAACCTTTATTGTCTTGTAGTGTTTATCTTAACAATCTGTTCTTTTCTCACTTGCTATAATATTCACAATCTTTCATATGTGGGACAATATGTTGATTAAAAAATTAAGTATTTTTTCTTTCTTTTCAAAATTTTGGATAAAGCTATTCTTATGTAATACAAACTATCTATCCATAACACCTTTAGTTTCCAGCATTCTATAGAAATATAACCAAATTAGCCTAGAATAGAATTTATTCATTAATCAATATTGTTTAATTTTTAGTACACTTTAGAATTACTTGAGATTTTCAAACAAATACCTAAGACTGGGCAGCACCTTCAAAATATGATTTAGTTGAGGTGGGTCTTAAACATTGGAGTATTTAAAAAATCCCTCTCATCTACCATTCTTGCTGTGGGGGATTGTAATGTGTATCCCTGGAGACCCCCTTTCCTAATGGTGCATTGGAAAGGCTTTGCCTTATAATCTATAAGGAAAAAATAGCCTTAATTTCATATACAACTTTTACTCCAATTACTAAGCATTTCCCATTCCTGGACTGAGTCACTAATACTGAATCATGTTAATAATAAACAATTAATTGGGCTGATATGGATTAAAAATAAAATGCTCCAGTTAGTTAAATCTGATTTAGCTATCACATAGTATACAACAGTCATTACATGGAATCAATATAATCTTTCTTGTGTTATAATTAGTAAGTTCAGCTTTTTATATCTGAAAAAAGAAATCATTCTATCTCCTCCCTTACCCTTTGGTATTCTCTTTTATCTTCTTTCTGTTGAATCAATAAACATTGAAGAAAAAATTGGAACTGCCACATGCTTTCTGACATGATATAAAGTTAAATGACTGCAGTCTCCAAAATGTAAAAATAGGATGCCATTCTGTTTTTATTCAAAGTATTAAAATCATCAGTGCATTACCAGTACACTGAGGACTGTAGATAATTTTGTTATATTCATTTATTATTAAATCTTAACAGACAGTAATTCTGATGATGAATTGAAGAAATTGCTGTTTAATGAAGGAAACGTAACTGCTTATGTTTGAAATCCTGTAAGCCTGGTGTATTTGCCTACTCATAACTGTGGTATATGGAGCAGTTATGACTTTCATTTATGCAGAGCTTAGCCCAGCTATAGTATTCTTCAATGCATCCCAGTGACAACTCGTCAGCAATCTTAATGAATTTTTTAAGTACATTATGGGTGAAGAACTTTGTATCTTTGAAGGATTAGCCAAAAAAGGTTGCTTTAGCATTTCAAAATTTGCAATTAAATTTAATGATATTAATTTCAGAATCACATGGTTGTCAAGTGCTCCTTTCCCCCAATCATATTTATCTCAAATAATGAGACAGATTAATGATGTTAAAACAGTAGATCAGGTTATTAGAAGAAAAGATTGGTTTTCCAAAAAAAAAGTTGAAATACTTATTCATGTATAATTTCCACTTTATTAATGGTTATTTTGGCAAACTTACAGTTGACTGTATATTAGCATGTTTCTCAAATTGAATATTTTGAAATTATATAATAAATATTCCTTGTAAAACAGCATCTAAAATTATGTGATGGAAATGGAGGTTACCTCAATCCTATTTGTTTTTTTAAAGTAAGACCTTGTAATATGTATATGTAGTATAAAAAATATTTAAGAATTGTTAGTAGATCAATTATAATCGATACATTCACTTGTATTTTTACTTAGTCTCCAGAAGATGTCAAACAAGAAGGAAAAAACTTGGGCTCACAAGATCTTTTCAATTGAATATCTTGAATCTACATGCAGAAAATGTTAACTAGATTGTTTGGAGTAATATTATTACTATTATATGTAAGATAGTACAGTTTTTCAACATCCCTTAAAATCATATGATAATCTTTCAGTCAACATAAGATGATTTTTTTCTGATACTGACTTTTTGAAAATATGACACTTCCTTTGACATGCTGAATCACAGTGTTTGGTTGAAATCGGAGGCACATTTTGCAGATGTATTTAACAGTATTAGTTATATTTTGAGCACAGCAAGCCAGTATTCCAAGGGGTTTTATATTTCTACTTTATAAGATAGAATTCATGTTTGAATTGAATTGATACCACTTGCCAAGTATGAATGCTAAATGATAATAAATGAAAGTCTTCTGAAGGTGACCTTATGTGAAAACTTAAATTTCAAAAATAGAAAGTAGGGATGAAAGTTTAATGTATTGATAAGATACTACTTGCTTCCCAAAAGGCTATATCTATATATCCCTTAAACATATATATATATATATATATACACACACACACATATATATATTCTTATTTGCATTCAATTTTATAAAGCATATCCATTATAATTTTAGTCACTAAAATTCAGGATGACATTGATAATAATAATTAGCATTTATTATCACCATCATATATATGTAAAGAAATGACTAGCTGCTTTCATAGATTTATTTCAATCAAAGATATGAGTTAGCTATTTTAGTTATAAGGAAACAGTGAATTAGAGAAATTAAGCAAATTTTCCCTGGTTAGAGATAGAACATTGCTGAGCCAACAAACAAATATGGTTCTGTCCAAGGTCTGTGCTCTACCCAGCGACATTCCTATAATAAGCGAATGTCAGAGTCTTGTGCTCCCAAACATAAACTAATATTAAAATATCTGGTGAAAATCTATAAAGCTTAAAACTTTGCTTCCTGCTTCAAGGAAGAGAAGAAACATTTAATTACACTTGCATGTAAGAATAAGAATGTCTTTACCTAAGGTACATATCTTCTAATGTTAATTGTAAGAAGCATTAGAAATGTAAATTTTGCACAAACGTATTCACTTATATAAATTCTAATAAATAAAAGCCATAAAAGAATTCTGTATCAAGCGCTTCTTATTATCAGTATATTTCTGTGTATTGCCATTTTATGGGAAGGGAATCTTTTGCTTAAATCAATGCTTCATAAAAACATAACAAAACAAAAAGATGCAGCATTTAAAATGTCTTACTCTCTACCAGGACTTTTGATTTCTACAAATTTCCATCATCTGAATGCACACAATATCCTGAAAGGTATCACATAGCCCTTAAAAATAGACCACCTATTTCTTTCACACATATAAGCAAGAATTTAAAGTTAGAAAGTGACTAACTGAAATCTGTGAGTCAAAAAAGATCTATCCTTCTTGAAAAAAAGAACCTTTCCTCACATACATTTTTTGCTGACTAATAGGCTGCCAAAAGCAATTATGTGGGACGCTGTTTCTTCTGATGCCAAGAGATTGACAGCTGATATTAAAACATTTGGTGAGAGTTTTTATAATTGAACCATATTGGAGGAAGCTGAGAAACCTTATCCTCTACCAGCTTTATAGGGAGTGGTAATTCTGCTTAATCACTTACTTATGTTTACATGGTGAGAGTTGTGTGATATGTGTGTGTGTACGTGGGTGTGTTAGTGAGAAGCTGCAGTTTACTGGTTCATCAGATTATGCTTATTTTTCCTGACTCAATAGCTTACAAAGCAAGCTAAGATGCTTCTGTGTCCAGATACTTCTATTTCTCTCTATTCATATGTACACACAGCTCTCTTGGGCATAAAATGTGAATTGTAAGTACCAGAACTAGGAAAGATGCCTTAGTCAGTGTTCAGCATGAACTAATGGATTAATTTAAATATATTTCAGTGGTATCTCTAGCTCTTCAGGACCTTCTCTGAGACCCATTTCTTGTACCCTACATGCTTCTGCAACAACATAGAGAATCAGTTATTTCTATGAGCAGTTCTCCATGTTCCAGGAGGGCTCTTTTTTCCGGCTAACGAAGTCTGCATGTCAGTGGAGTCTTCAGAATTGACTGGATTGTCACTTCAACTGTGAAAGCCATGCCGCCTTTCCTACATTAGAGAAGGGTAAACTGAAAGCATGAGCAGTATGTGGCACTCCTCCATGATCTCAGTGGCATTTTGTAACAAGTACATGTCTTGACATGAAATAAAGGATTAGGAAGGAAACGTTACCTGTAGTTCTGTGACCTATATTATCCCTTTGCCAACATACCAAAACCAAAAAAAGCTGAGCACAGCAAATTCCCTTTTAAACATGCACTCCAGACCTCTTGGTAAACACTCTAATAATACTTATTAGTGAAACAGATGAAATGGAGGCAATGGAAAAGTCTTATCAGGAAAAGGTTTTACCAGGATATACCTGTGTAATAAACTTCAAGTTTATGAACTTATGGGCATAGTTCACAAGAAAATGTCACATATGCTATGTAATAAGTAAGTGAGGTGCAAAAGAGAGATGCTCCACTTTTGACCTGACTTCATTCATACCTGTATTAATCTGAGTTCTTGGGAGAAATAGAACCAATAGGATATGAATAAATAAGTAGATAGAGATTTATTGTAAGGAATTGGCTATTGTAGTTATGGAGGCTGAGAAGTCCGAAGATCTACAGTTGGCAAACTAGAGACCCAGGAGAACCCAAGTCAAGAATCAACTGATGTCCCTGTCAAAGGCAGTAAGGCAGGAGGAATTCTCTCTTACTCACAAGAAAGTCAGCACATCTATTCTATTCAGGCCATCAAATAATTGGATGAGACCTGCCCACATTAAGGAGGACCATCTTCTTTACTCAGTCTACCAGTTCAAACGGTAATCTCTTTCAGAACATCCTCCCAGAAACACCCAGAATAACGTTTGATCAAATATTTGAGCACCGCATGGCCCCGTCAAGTTGACACATAAAATAATATTACAGTATTCTTCAAGTGTCTTTTGCTGCCACATGTATCACTTGCAACTGGGTAGATTAAATTTGGAAAAAAAGGCATCTTATTGTGAGGAGAAAGGAACAGGGAGCTTTGTTGATGATTTCAGATTACTACATGCTTTACCTCTGCCTTTTGCTTGCCAGTATCCAGTGCATTATTAACATAATTGAGTATGGGTTAAAATCTCTGATTCCTGAGAGTCTGACTTGGCAATCTAACACTACATTATTTCTAAATAATTAGAAAATATTTTCAAAAGTTCATTCAACTGCACTGCATAAAATGACTCAATTTGTCCATATTTTAATAAAATGAATTTTTAAAGAAGCATAGCAGAAAGTTCATGGCAGAGAAATACAATTAAAATGTCATTGTGACTCCTTCCTACCCTAATTCCGCAAGTAAGTCTAAGGCTAGTCTGTATACCTGTTTCAATTATAAAAGCTTTTAAATGTCTTCCTTATTTTGCAACTGTGGGGACTGGACACCAGAGAAACTCCTACTACCTGAAAGGGTCTCTTTTGACTTAGGGCACATGACACTACTACTCACTTTCTAGACACTTTCTTATACCCTTCCTTTTCTCTAATTGCAAACTGTTCTGTCCCAGCTTTTAGAATTTTTTTTCTCTTTTAACCCTCTTCCTCAGAGGAGAGAGACAAAAAAAAAAATGGCTTTGCTTTTCTTTTTATTCTGAGAATGAGAGTCAAAGAAAAGAAACTAACACAAATATATTTAAAGTAATCCATCAACAGACTAGAAATTCCTATGAGGTAGCAGTTTAGGATCAGAGGTGTAAAGAAAAAAAATAAAATGTAGATTTTGCGTTTTTGATAACGCTGAAGGAATAAAGGGATCTTTAAGATATCCAAGATTACATTCCAACACTTCTTGTATTGGTTTAAATTATACCCAACAGCACTGTTAATCTCCCAAAGACATCTAACAACTTTCTCCTACCTTAGACATTTATTTAAGACAACAACAACAGCAGCAAAAACGTCTGACTATATTCAACGATCTTATAACTCAAACTCGTGCACAATCCCATAGCTGTGGGTTCTTCTCTCTTCAGTCAAACAGGTTTTACACTTGATGGGCATGGGTCGCTCAAATGGAGACCAAAGGACAGAAAAAGACACAGACTAAAAAGAAGACTTTCTCCAAAAAGAAGAGAATGGGTTGTAGCAGATAGGGAAACAGGGAACTCAGTAAGAAGAAATAGATCATTGAAAAAGGTCAGAGGAAATGTGTGCATGATTTCAAACCCAACTCAATTTAACAAATTAGAGCAAGGTGTGAAAATCTGGGGACAATGACTGTGTGTCTGTGACAGGTTGCTATCAGCTTAAAGGCTGATAGCACAGGTTCTGGAGACATGTGGCTTTCTTTTAAATTGTAGTTTAACCACCTATCAGCCGTGTAGCTTGGGCAAATTACTTACCAGCTCTGTGCTTCAATTTCTTTATTCACATAATGGCAGTAGTAATATTTGTTTACTACTGCTGTGACAAATATTAAACATGTCAGTATTGGTAAACCAATATGAAATATTTAAGTATTAACTGATACAATATTACTAATAATATATATATTAATATTTATATTAGTATTAATATCTAATACTAATTAACATTAAAGCAATTCCTGGCACATTAGTGTTTGAAAACTAAATAAATTAACACAAAGGAATATAGCATTTTGCTATTAATGCACCTTTGTTCCTGGTCTTCTCAACTTCTCTGCCTTTTGGCTGAGAACTACCAGAACAAGGAGGACTTCTCTCTGTTATTACAAAGTGATTTCTGACAGTTCCTATCACCCAGATGAGGAAAGACACATGGGGAATTTGAGAATCTCCTACACAGTCAGGAAGGCAACAATAGCATCTACCTCCCAAGCAAATAGGGAGGAAAGCTTCAGACAGAATTGCTGGCCGGGCACAGAGGCTCACGCCTGTAATCCCAGCACGTTGGGAGGCCGAGGTGGATGGATTATTTGAGGTCAGGAGTTCAAAACCAGCCTGGCCAATATGGTGAAACCCTGTGTCTACTAAAAATACAAAAAAAAAAAAAAAAATAGCCGGGCATGGTGGTGGGTGCCTGTAATCCCAGCTACTCGGGAGGTGGAGGTTGCAGTGAACCGAGATCACACCACTGCACTCCAGCCTGGGTGACAGAGGGAGACTCCATCTCAGAAAAAACAAACAAACAAACAAACAAACAAAACAGAATTCCTTGCACAACGCATTTCTCCCAGATCAACACTGAAAGAATCCCAACAGGACTGAAGCACAAGCCTGTGCCAATGCTTAGAAATTTTAAAAATTACTTTAGAAGAAATAATTCCATGGAAAAACAGTTCATCTTGCTACAAAACCAAAAGGCACCTTGGAATTATTCATTTTGTCAATATTCAGGATGCCATTGCAACCTCATTTTCATGCTGATAAAACCTGCGATGTACTATGTAGACAAACAAAGGAGGTTTTATTTGAAAAATAATTCCAAGTATACCAGAATGGAAAGCAAGGACGGTTACTGTTGAGGAAGAAACTAGATATGGGTAAAACTAAAAGGGACTTGGTCTAATGGGGGAGGCAGTTCAGCAATAAGAGGCTGCATCATCTACAAAAAGCTTAAACACAATAATGTCCATTGAAAGTTGCCCTTTTTACCGTCACAATGCACTAGCAATTCTAAACAATGTCAGTGATATAATACGCCTCCCCAAAAGGCTTTTTGTCGTTCTAAATTATAAATAATTTAGACACACATGAACTGACCTGCACATATTTGCTTTGAGAATAAGCTCCTAATCATTTTGAATCAATCGGATTATTTTTAGGTGGAGCTTACGTCTCTACTCCTTTGCTAAGACACATTCCTATGTTTAAACATTAGATGTGAGATAAACAGTAGCATACTAACCCTAGAGAAGAAGAGACAGAACTTTAATTATTCGAATTCTGGCATTCTTGGTGCAAAAATGTCTCTGAGCCATACAGAGTTTTCTCTTTTTGGAAGCATTTCTTTATGCAAGTCTCCATCCTTTTTATTTTCTCAAAATACACATTGACGTGGTTAAAATATTAATTCATTGCCTTCGTATTTTTATTTCATTTTAATTACTGGCTACACACACATACATACACACATTTCAAGAAAAGAAAATTTCCTTTCTGCATTTCCTGTCTGGATAAAAGTATTACTATGCTTTTCCATGACTAGTCTTCTAGGGCTACCATAACAAAATATCACAGACTGGATGGTATTTAACAACAGAAAATAATTTTCTCAAAGTTCTAGAGGCTAGAAGTCCAAGATCAAGGTGTCAGCAGGGTTTGGTTTCTTCTGGGGCCTCTCTCCTTGGCTTGCAGATGGCTACCTTCTGTTGGCGTCCTCACATGGTCTTCCTTCTGTATGTGTCTGTGTTCTAATCACCTCTTATAAGAACACTATTAAGATGAAATTAGGACCAATCTGACCTATGTGACTTCATTTTACATTAATTACCTCTTTAAAATACCTATCTTTAAATATAGTCACATTCTGAGATAAGAGGGGTTAAGACTTCAACATATGAATTTTGGGGGGGACATGATTCGGCACATAACAAAGGGAGTGTTCAAAAAAAGGTCTAACCCAGTTATGAAATATGGCAGGTATGCCACCAGTAGACTACAAACGAAACTTTCTTCAGCTTGCTCTTTCCTCAGAAATGATTTTCCTCAAAGCCAACATTCATTCTTTTAGTCAATTTGTTCTTAATATATCGTACCATGAGAATGCAAAATTATGTTTGTCTCAGTGGGGAGTCAGAGCAGTGGAGTTCCAGGCTACTTAAGCAGGTGAGCAACTGATCCCCCTGAGTGCAGGAAGTGTGATGGAGCAGCTGAGACTTCAGAGCCAGTCAGCATCTTCCTAGCTGTATAAGCTTGGGTAAACTAGATAATCCCTCTACGCCTCAGTTTCCTCACCGACAAAATGAAAATTCTTTCATTTAGCAAATATTTAGTAACAGTAAGCTATATGCTAGGCACTGTTCTAGGGTCTTGGGATATATCAATGTACTAAATGTGGATCCTTACTTCCTTACTCAAAAGGGATGCTAGGATGCCACTAAGCTGTAAGGCAAAAAGCAAAAGAGCAAGGTACAGGAAATGGAATGGAAGAGTGGCAACTTGAAATGGAGTGGTCAGGTAAGGCTCATCTGAAAAGTGAAATTAGCAAATGGCCTGGTAAAACTTGCTTAAAATGTGAGCCAAAAATAAAAGTGGTCTACCCAACTAAATAAGAAGGCAAATATATGTTCTATATCTTTTGCATGTTCCCGTGATCCTAATGGTGAAGAGAAGGAATATGTGTCAGTGACTATTAGTTAATTATTTGGAACTTGTCAAAAAATCCCAGAATAAAAAAATGATTAAACAGGTGGAGAATTAATGCCTATCTGGAGGTTATTGTTTGGTTTGTTTCCCAAAATGTTATGTTTAACAAATGTTGGCAGATGGAGAAATGAAATAAAAGAGAAGTGAGCAGCTCCCATAGTACATATGTGTATTTATTATTATTTTAAAGAGTACCTGTTCATATATTCCGGTGTGTAAAGCGTGTGCTAGATAAAAGAGAAGGCATACACACTCCAGCGATTATATATGCATGAGCCAAATATCAATTCACTATAACTTACAGTAAAAGAGCTCTGTAATTAGAAGCAGATGAGAAAGGTGCTAAATTGTTTTAGGACTAATTCTTAGGTTCACTGAACTGAAAAGAAAAATACCATTTTGAACTAACAAATCTCTGCATTTTAAAAATAAAGCTTTGCTTTTTTATATGAATTATGTATTGCCTGAAGGACTTGATTTGGTATGTTATGCATTTGCTCCTTCCAGACATTTCCGTAAGACCTTATCCAAATGAAAGATGGTAGGCTTTGCAAAGAAAAAAGTGAATAAGAAATAATCCACTAAATATTTCACAAGAGAAAGAGAAGTCTTTCTCTTGCATATTAATTATGGGAAAGCACATGTTATATTTTGAACTTTGAACGTTTTATCAACTAAGACTGAAATGTTTTTATTTAATAATTTGTATAAGTGTAACTAGGCATCAGAAATATCTATAACATTCACTGGACTCTAGCGAAAAAAAGAGGACTATCTATAACACACTTAATGTAAGGACTCTTTTCTGTCAGCAACAAATGACTGAAATAAAAACAATGATGACAGTAAATCAGAGTTTTTTAATTAATCACATAGACAGTTGTTTTTAAGTGTTTTAGTATTCAATTTAATTTTATTTATTATAATATAAATTATTTGGAGTTTCTAATAAATCCAGTAACTATACAGGACAAAATCATAAATGTGTATATTTTAGATATGTTATAGTTATATTTTAAATTCATAATATATTTAAAATTTCCCTGAAAGATCCTTTTTCATATCCTTTTTTTTCCCCATCCTGTTCCTTCTGCCTGCAGAAATCATTAATGTATACATTAGGTGGAAGAAATATCTTTGATTAAGTTAAAGAAAGTATATGTGTCTTATGTCATCTATCCTAAATATTCATGCTTGTCTTGTTTTCTGGTAATTTTTAGAAGTATTGCTTTTTTACAAAATTTGGAACATTATTAGAACTGACTAGCTAGACTTCATAGCTGATAAATGACTGTGTCATTTAGAAGCATACAGAGAAATAAATCAAATGATATATTCTGTTTGTCAATAGATTTGAACATGATATACAGGAAAAGGGCTCTGGCTCTATACCTTTACAATGGACAAGATTCTCCCTTCTTACCTATGTGCTGCAGGCTCCAACTCAGGAAAAAAGATCCTATTTCCATCTCTGAAAGGTTAACTACCACCTTTCAATGAGAAACATGCCTCTGTCAAGAGAGTGCCAAGGAATGGCCTGAGTGCTGGTATCCACAGCTGTAGGGGGTTCTGCAGAACCAGAAGAGACTGACCAGAGGGAGACTCTGAATGTAAATGGTCAGATTGTGTCTAGAAAATTCTACAGTTAGGTTGATTTTTTTGTTTTGGTCATGTTTAGAGAGTGTCCAGTGGTATTTACCAGTCAGCTGCAATTCAGAGTTTACCGAGATGGCAATACCCAAAGCTCTGAAATGCCAAATCACTGGAATAGTGGGAATTTTGGAATATATTGCCTATACCCATCAAACAATAATGTCGTCCAGTCAACTGACCCACCTGTGGTCAAAATATTCATAAGTATGAGATGATATTTATCTCATTTCTTATCTAAGTAGAATTTCACCATACAAAATGTCATTGGTGTGGATGTTGATAATGGAAGAGACTATGCATGTGTGAGGGCAGCTGGTGCAGGGGAATCTGTATCTTTGACTCAATTTCCTCTGAACATAAACTGCTCTGAAAATATAAATGTATTAAAAAAGATAATTTCCCTCTGGTATCTTCAGTTGTTGTAATAAATGAACTCAAAATTTATGATTATTCATATTATTCATCTAAATCCTTGCAAAAATGCTATTCTGTTTATTGTACACCCTAAGATTCATATGCATGCATGTATATATGTGTATGCATGTGCATGTTCATGCACGTGTCTAGAAAAACTTCCCATTTCAAAAAAAATATTTAAGATCCCAAAGAAAAAGCCATTGAGAGGTAGCATGGTGTAACTGCTACATTTGAAGTACTGGAAAAAATAGAATTTGGTTGAATTCCAGGTCTGCCTTTTGCTGATAACATAACCTTGAGGATATCTCTTAGCCTAAGCTGTACTTCACTGTAATGAAACCTGAGAATAACATGTGCCTCACTGAGCTGTCGTAAGGAATCAGTTGATTATTGTATATAAACTGCTTGTGTTCTGTTGCTGCTTCTTTTACTATTTCATCTCCCCTAAAGTTTTTTTCATAGTTCTTACATCCTTCTCATTTCTTCAAAGTGAGAATTCTACGCTCCAGCAATAGCAGAGATAGATAACACAAATGACATTCGTAAGCATTTCTTAAAAGGCCATTATGGGACCTGTGTGTATGAGGGTAGGGGATGAGGAAAGGGATTTGGTGTAGAAGTGGGTTTGTATTGTATTTTCTATAGTGTTTGATTCTTTTTCTAAGAACAAGCATGCAACATATATTATTTGAGTAATTTTGAATAGATTCACATTTAGGGTAAAAATAAGATTTATTAAAATTACTTAAACTATCCTTTGAACAACTTGTAATAGAAATAATATCACTAACAGAAAACATTATGAAATTTTCGAACTAAGTATTAAATTGTGCTTTGCTTTCCTGATAAGTTATGTATACATATTATACAAATGTAACTAAATTATTTTTGCAGTCCTCCTTATTCAGTTAAGACAATCAAAATATCTGCTGAGGCTAGTTTCGGTTCTGTGTTCCTTATTACTTACACATACTTTTGTGATTTGTTCATTGAGCAAATAACAGGTCTAGGGAAGGTCTTTATTAGGAAACAATGAAATGGCAAAACAATGAAATGAAACAGCAAAGTGGGAACTTGAAAAGCCATTTAAATTAAAAAGTAATTTAAATTATCAGATATAAGTGAGTTCTTGTGGTATAATAGGATTGCCAGGTTTACACTATTAGAAGAGAGAGATCTTTTACTATTAACTCCTAGGTAGTGTATTTTTTAAAAACCTTCACTGAATGTTCTTGCTTCTCCCCTGAAAAGAGCACTAAGCAAGACAAAAATCATTCTTTTTTCTTTAAATCTTCTGAAAAGAGCATGCCTGCAAATAGCATACAAATAAACTGAGGAACAAATAAAAAATTAGATGCCTGTGACAACTAAACAACAAAAACCGAAACACTAGTCATGCCTTTTGCATACTTCCATTGAGTCAGATGCTATATTAAGTGCATTGCATAGCTTATTTTGAAAATAATATCACCTATAGAATGAAACTGCTTTTTGGTATTATCCATTATTCATAAAGGAGGGAAATATAGCTTTGAGAAGTTTAGGCACTTGCCTGAGGTTACATGACAAATAAGTGGCAAACCCAATACTAGAACCTAGGAGTGTCTGATGCCAAAATAAATAAATAAATTTCCTAAATAATATAAATGTCATGTTTGAATTGATCCTGATGATTAAAAAAAAAAGCTATAGAAAATCATTCCCTTGAACCAATAAATTACCAGAAATTTTCAATAAAAAATAGAACATAGATTATAGAACAAGGTTAAATAAATAGGAAATAGAATTAGATGCCAAAACCTTGGGTTATTTCACATTTAGGTTATATATTTTTAAATTATAATTAGTTGACAGTTAAATATTTAAACAAATATTGCAACAGTTATATAGAGCAGTCAATTTATTTTCAATATCATTGTACATCAGTAAATATTTAGCTTTTAATTTTTATTTGGATAAACTCTCAGACTGACAGCTGTCTACCTTACTTAAGTATTGCTGACAGTAGCGGCCCATCTAGGGAGGCCACTGACATGATGCCAGCTGCAATGGGGAAGGCACCTCTGTGGCTGGCTGCCCACTCCACAGAGCTAGTGGGAGACCCACTCCCTTCTGAGTCAGCAGGGTGGGAACTTTGAGCTCCCCAGGTGCAGCTACAGCTGCAAACTCAGGCATCCCTGTGCTCTTTAGGGCTGGCAGCAGGCAGGAGCGCCACCTTCCTGGGCACAGCTGCAGCCACCCAAGCCCTGGCTGGGGACCTGGGCATCTCTGCATCCTTGGGGGCCCGAGAAGGTCCCTTGCCCACGCAGGCTCGGAGGTGTCTGCACTCGCTGCTGACCTCTCCCTACTCCCAGAGTCCACTCTGATCTCGGAGCAAGGTTGGGACAGAGCTCAGGCACTGTCACCACCCGGCTGGGTATGTGCATGCTTGGGGCAGGGCTGACATGCCAGCAGCCCCTTGCTGCCTTGCCCCCATCCAGACTTTGGGCACTGACAAGCATGGGAGGGAAGCTGAGGGGGAGATGAGGGCAACTCGGTGCTGGCCTGCAGGCACCCCTTGTCATGAACAGCCTGGGTACCATGAAGGGTGGGAGGAGGCAGACAGGCGCCTAGGCAGAAGTGGGCGGGTCCTCAGTGAAGCCCCACCTTCAGGCTGGGAGGGCCTGAAGCCTGGGGTCCAGGCTGCCGATTGCACGACCAGAGTGGAAGCTTATGGTGCTTTTTCCAGGCCCGCCCATGGCTGCCCATGGACCAATTGGCATGTGCTTCCTTCCCTCTGAGGCCCATAGAAGCCCTGGACTCAATCTGACTCAAGGAGATGATGGGACTACCAGCTGCGGAAAGGAGCTACCCACTCCAAGGTCTCTGCTGAGAGCTGAACACTCATCAAGACACCCTGCCTGCAGGGAGGAGTTACCCAGTGCAGGTCTCCTCTGAGCTGTTCCATTGCTCAATAAAACTCCTCTTTGCCTTGCTCACCCTCCACTTGTCCGTCTACCTCATTCTTCCTGGACACAGGAGAAGAACTCGGGACCTGCAAAAGGGCTGTAACACAAACAGGGCTGAAACACATCCCTTGCTCGCCATATTGTAGGTGACAAGAAGGAGAGAAAAGAGAAGGAGAGAAGAGCTGTAGTCCTTCTGGGAGCCCAGGCCTAGGAGATCCCTGAGCCAGGGCTATGACACCCTCTTTGGGGCTCTATGGTTCCTGGTGTCTCCAAGCTTCCGGACGCCACTGCATTCCTCGGTGCCAGCCGTGGAAGCTGCTGTGGTACATTTGGTCCAGCCACAGCCTTGCAGGGAGCTAGCTCCCATGCTGGTGCCTATAGCTCCCCGCCCCACCGCGGCCGGCTTGCCTGGCCATGCACAGTGGCCAGACCTCATGCTCACTCATGCACCCTTCGCCACTCCGCACCTGGCCCGCCCTTGGCAGGTATGGGATTCAGGGATCCAGCCCCAGCCGATTGCAGCCTGCCAGGCCGAGTGGGTGGAATGAGACCTGTGGGCCCAAGCAAAACTCAGGCAAAGGCACCACTGGCCACACAGGTTTCCAGCTGGTGAAGTGACACCCCGAGAATCCCATGACATTATCATACACTCTTCTTAAAAACTGAACCCGAGGGAAAAAATGATACCCTTGAACAGTGAGGCATAATGAAAGTTTCTTTATTGATTCTTGCATTTATTACTACTGCTTTACTGCCTGTAGCAGGTATTACAATGTACCGATTTATTAGGCTGTAGTTAGAAAACAATTGCTTCTTTACACATTATAAATGTAACCTGGCATTATATTTAAGCTAAGCACATGCATGTTTTTAATACTTGAATTTCAACTCAAGAGAAAAAAAAATGTTCTATGTTACACTAGTGTGATGGATTTTTTAATTACTAAATGCTAATATTAAGGGTAATTTGAGGTAAAACAAAAAATAAAAAGTTCATGTAGTAATCAAAGCATCTACTCTGGGTTGTTAAAAATAAAAAATATCTTGGTAATTATTTTATTATTCTTTAACACTAAAGAGGTTTACCTCAGGTTTTTAAATAAAACCTTCAACAGAAATATTAGCAATGTGAGTATCAGAGCACTGGCAGAGAAAAAAGCAAAAGCCGATGGCATTTTTCGGACCATATTATCAGTAGCTATGTTACTGTATAAATTATATGATAACATATTTTGCTATTAATGTCCCAAATACAAATACATGTTTGCATATATAAATGCAGGCCCATAGAGATATGAAAGGAAAGATAAAGTGTTTTTACTGTAAGATTTTATAGTAAGTATGCAAATAATGATTTCATGCCATGAAACATAACTAATGTATGAAGAAATGAGGCAGAAATGAAAAAGAAAAAAATGTCTGGGTGAATTCTACAAAAGTCAACAGAAATAATAAAAAACCCTAACATTTGAATATTGGAGACAGCAGGTAAAAATATGAATTGCTGAGGATAAGAGGCATCATATCTGAGGTCACATAATCAAGAGTTCAGAACTAGTGGAAGGTATGGTTGGAGTCCAAAGAATTTGGGAACTAGCAAGGGAAAGAGAGTAGTAATCCTAGAGGCAAATCCTTAAGAAACAAACCCTTAGCTACACCACTGTAGACCAGCATGGAGTTCACGTGGGTAGAGGTGACTTCAACCACTCGAGTCAAAAGAGGATAGACACAATTAGAACCTGGTGGGGTGGAAGATGGGGGTGAACTGAGGTGGGTGGCTGGCTGGGTGGAAGGAAAAAAATCACTTCTAGTTGCAGTGCTTCCTGCATTGTGGGTGCAATCTGAGTTGCTGCTTGAAAGGCCACTTTAGAGGGAAATAGCACAGAGCTCAGCTGCCAGATCAAGGAGTGGCCAGGGCAAGGATAGCAATGTGCTATCTGTACATATGTCAGAATAATACTGTTGTCTGGTTAAGGCTTAGCATGTACTGTAAGGGATTTTGGGCTCTAAGGCTAAAATTGTGGCTTGTAACTAACTTGTACAAAGATTCTTTCTACAAATATCTCTTCAAATGTATTGTTAATAAGTGTGTAATTTAACGGAGTGCAATGCTGGAGGTTACGGACAAACTAATTTGGTAATGGTATTGAATCAGTGGCTCTGTCATTTTACTCAAATTACATTAGGCAGCTAAAATTGGATACATACATTTTCTCTTCAAATTGACACTTTAGCAAAGCCCAGAATTAGACATTACTTAGTGTCATGACTTGAATCGTTTATATAACTTTTTCTTACATTTTGAAAATGATTTATTATATACTCTTAACTTTTCTTACAGATTCAGAGACATTGGAGAAATTAGAGAGACTTATCTACTTCAGATCACTAATTTTACATGTAAAAAGAGTGGATTTATCAGAGAGAAAATGAAGTGACCTGCCAAAGTAACAGAGCTAACTAATAAAAGAGGCAAGAAACTAACCAAAGAAACAGGTTTCTAGAATTCCAGTCCTACACTCTCTTCGCATGGATATTAGGAGAAAATAAACCAATGATGAATGAATCTGCAGTTCATTGCTTTAGACAAGCTTTGGACAAATATATGTTTGAGGAAAGGAATGAAAAACAGGGAACAAGCAGTGAGTGTGCTGCTATGATGTATATCTTGCTTATGCTTTGAGTTTCAAAATCTAACCAGGTTCTGAATTATTTTCCTTTTGAAACAAGTGACTAAAATGGGGATCCTGGCAGTCAATTTGTTTTCTAAGATTGCTTATTTATGTCCCTCGACCAGAAATTTTGAATCCAAGATCCAAGGCCCAGATTGTGCTGATAGCTTCTTCTGGGTCTTGACCCTGGGAGAATTGATGAGGCATTGCTGACTTCACAGTGTTGGCCACAGTCTTCGGTTTGATGGGCCCATGTGCGTGGTTAGGGAGAATTTATTTTCTATAAACTATTCACCCTATTTGGATGTACCAGCTGATTTTGGAAAGCCATCTCCAACCCCTTGGAATCTCAAATTCTTCGTATACTATACCTATGTTTTTATACCTATCTCAAGAACCTCTTCATTAACAAGAGGGCTAATTCACATAAAAAGTTTTGCAAATAGGAAAAAAAACCTATAAAGATGTATTTTTATTTAACATTTTATATAGTCCTAATTATTGTTAGTGCCTTATTGTGTTTTTAACATCATAAAACATGAAAAATATATGTTTTACCTATTAAATATACTTCTAATAATTAATAAACTTATGTAAGGATTCCATGAGGAATTTAAAATATTTATCATAAAAATATAGAATTTGTTTTGAGAACTTTAAAGCTGATTGACATGAATAAATATTTATCTTTTAAATGGACTCTAATAAAGTTAAAATATATTTAATCCACATCTCCAGTAAGGCACCTTGCCAGGCACTGTGGCACTATCAAGAGAAGGAAACGTAGTACATTTCTTCAAGAAGCACTTGAAGACAGAAAGATCAGTGCATAATGGTGCAAAGGGCTGTGCCCAAGCTACCTTCGGTATACTTGGGAGAACAAGCAAGAAGTACATATTTTCACAAAGTAATCTAATGGATTGTAGTATTTAAGATAATGTCTAAAGACTTCTAAAGAAAATGAGGAACTCTGTGAGACTAGAAAAGCATTAATTCTTTAATGTAGCTGATAAACCAAAGACCTCTTTCCTACCTTATGTATTCCCTCACAATGAATTCCTAATCAGCCTATTCCTAGTAATGCTTGTGTGGTGCATATTTTCTTTTTTGCCAATCACACGCTGCTCCCAGTTGAGCTACTTGCTTGTCATAGCACAACTTAAATACAGTTAAGCTAGTTGCTTGTCATAGCACAACTAGTTCAGGTCTAACTAGTATATTGCTTAGCACCGTTATTTTAGACAGATTTTAGCAAAAGGGTGTTATGCCTGTAAATGCATTATTGTGCTTAAATTAGATTCTCCTTTCAGCAAATCAACGGGATAGATTTTGTGGCAAAACTTCTTTTCCACTCTCTGCCATAAAATTGTTTAAGATGAAATATTATTTAATAGGTGTTTCTGTAGAACAGTTGGCAATTGACATAAAGCAGCAAGACTAACCTGGTATATACGCTCTCTGTGTTGTAAAGGTTCAGTATTTTTTCAAATTACATTTGACTTGGGCTCAAATGTGATACATTATTCAGGTGGTATAACCACCCAGTGTAGAGTACGAAGATAATTCGTTTAGAGTATTTGAAAAGTTGCCTCTGTAAAAATTATTTCTTTTTCAGGAAGTTCTTGCTTTCTTTAGCTGTAACATGGGAAATGTGGGAGGTGAAGATGCCCAAAATGATTCATTTGTTTGGCAGAAGAAATAATGACCTCACGATCTGTGCTCTTTGAAAATGATTATGCCACCTTTTTTTTTCTAAAATAAACTTATCTGCAAGAAGATAATTGAAATACTTTGTAGCTATATTTTGATTGGCCCACCACAAGACACTCATCTGTTAAAAGTAAAAGATGCATTTGTGTAACTGCTTTGATATTTTGCCAGTGGGAGGTACAGTTATAAACCCCTGCTGCACTATAACGGAATCAAAAGACCCCATAGCATCATCAACAAGATCTTAATTTCTGCCTACATTGCCACCAAACAAAGAAAAAGGAAAGAGAAGAAAATCCAGGAAGGACTTAGAAATGAATAAAAGGAATTTAATTTCCTACTTGCAAATGTTGAAAGAGTATTAAACATATCAATCAAAGCCAGGAATCTGGTATAGAATGTGCCTTTATTCTGTAGACTACTTATCACCCAGATAATAGGGTGATTGCTATGTTTTTACACTTGTTACTATCGGAAACATAACAGTTCTTTTTGATGATAGTGATTTTTTTTTAAAACCATGCATGTGTTTTGCCAGTGTGCCAAGAGCTCAGAAACAAGACATCTGGCCAAACTTAATAGCTAGTTTAAGGTCTTTGGCAAGGATATTTCATGTAGGTTTCAAAACTTCAGATATTTTCTATAACTTCATCTGTCTGATATACTATGAGAGACTAACTACCCAATCAGAAAATGTAATTTATTTCAATCTCCTACGATGTGGTTGGTACTATCAACACAGAGGAAAAAATCTACAAGTATAAAGGAAAGATAAAATGGGAAAACAATTGGAAGCAAAGCAAAAAGTGAGATGAGCTCCAGGGTGTGAGGAGCTCAAATTGGGAGAAATAAAGAAAGGCAAAATACGAGTTAATATCTTAGGATGAAACCTGAACCAATAAGTCAAACACATTTTTGATCTGCTGCTCATATGCTAATGGAACCTTCACTGAACTTTGAAATGTATGCAGGATTACTTCAAAATTCCAAGTTTTTGGTAGAAGTCCAGACAATAGATTTGAGTCTTCAGAAATAGATGAAATGGAAAGCCATGGACACAAAAAACTGTATAGAAAGAGTTTAGCTAGAAGAGAGATTCAACACTGAGCCCTGGGCTTCTCTGAAATATAAAAAAGTTGAGGAGGATGGAGAGGATCTAGCAAAATAAAACAAGAAGATGAAGCCAATAATAGAATAAAAGTTAAAAAAGAGTAATATGCTAAAGGATATATAAATACAATATTTAAAAAATTAAGTGTAATACACTCTGTTAAATGCTGCTTGACATATAGAGTGAAGAGATTGAAAATGACCATTGGATGTGGCAATAGAATAACAGATGACTTGGATAAGAGAAGTATCCATGGATGGTAAGTCTTATGGCCTTTGGCTAGAGAACAGAAAAAATATATAATAAAATAGGAAACAGTGATAACCCTTTCAAGGTATTTCATTGTAAAGAGATAATAAAATTAGGCAATGCCTGGAGCATTCTATGGTTATGGGATGATATTTAAGATGGAGATATAGCATGCCTGAATAGAGATGAGAATGAGCTAATTAAGGGCAAAAACTGTGGGAGAGAGTGTCTGAAAACTAGGCAAATATAATAACATTGAATGTGGCACTCTAGGACCCCTGGAGATTAGCAGCCGTACATTTTAAATGTAGGTCAATCAGCAGGGTCATGTGCATTTTTTTTTTTGGCAGAAGAAATGATGACCTCACAGTCTGTAAGGTCACAGATTGTGAACCTCTAGTCTGCAGTCAACGTTGGTGAATGGTTGTGTGGAATCATGGGTTTGGAGATTTGTTTTCCTCCTGTCCTGTTGATTCAACACTCTACAAAATAGTCTCAGTGAGAAACAGTCTAATAAAAATTTCATTTTTCATTGTTTAATAGAGTTTCCTGAAGATTATAAAAGAGCAAGATTATATATTTATATATTAGCAGGCTTTTATATACAATTATTAATATATATTAATAATTGTATATAATTAAATTTGTATATAATTAAATTGTATAATTGTATATAATTAAATATATAATTTTATTTACATTTATATTTATATATGAAGCCAAAAGTCACCAAGATTTTGCTGGCAACAGTCTCAGTCTCTGTGACTTTAGAGGCTATGACTATGGAGAAGATAATGTCCAAATATTTGAGAAGTTGCTGACTTATCTAGATGATTGCATTTATAAACTCAATACTCTTGCTTGAGTATTAGATAAACGAGATTTCAATATGTTTTTCAGAGATGATTTAATTAGCACATGTCATCTCCCAGCTCAGATATTTCTTCTGGAGTCACTTATTCCAAAAATCTTTATTTTTTCTTTCTTTCTTTCCTTTTTTTTTTTTTTTTGAGACAGAGTCTTGCTCTTTCGCCCAGACCGGACTGCAGTGGTGCTATCTCGGCTCACTGCAATCTCCGCCTCCCGGGTTCACGCCATTCTCCTGCCTCAACCTCCCAAGTAGCTGGGACTCCAGGCGCCAGCCACCACGCCTGGCTAGTTTTTTGTGTTTTTAGTAGAGACAGGGTTTCACCGTGTTAGCCAGGATGTTCTCGATCTCCTGACCTCGTGATCCACCCGCCTCGGCCTCCCAAAGTGCTGGGATTACAGGCATAAAAATCTTTATTTTTTCTACTGTGAACTTTCGCGTTTGTATGAGGTACTTATTTCAATCTTTCCCCATTTTAGAAGCAAGGGAAATCCCTATGACTATACCTAACTACTCCCTCTGTCTCTCTCTCCTTTCTGTATTCATGGCAGATAGAGATTACTTACACTCATACGCATAATGAATACCACAGCCAAACGATTCAGTGCTTTCCCTCAGTTCAAATCCCCTAAAATACCACATTCTGTCACCTCCTACTTTTCATCACCTCCTACCCTCTCCAGAATGCTTGGCCATCTGGGGCTTCCAGCCCATACGGAACACAACAGCCCATTATATTCAGGATGCTGCTTTCTGAAGGAATGTTTTGTTTTATAATCCTGTCATCATTTGCATTTTCTTTGTGGTTGAATTTTTCATATATTACAGATATTTGGCTCTCGATTTATGGCATTATTTAAATACAAAATTTGGGATAATTTGTTATTAATAAAAATACAGAAATCCCAAGGTTTCAGATAAATGCGAATGTTTGAAGAAGAAATAGACTACCAGCAAAATATAACTCGTTTGAATCGTGGCTAAGCAGGTAGTAAGTGCAATAGGAACATCCGTTTACAAAAGGTCAGGATATCTTATTGAACCTTATGTAAATTCGTGCTGCTCCTCTTTGAGAGATTAATTTAAAGATGCCACCTATTCATTCAGGTTTTAATTTTTGATGAGCTGCCACTTGTCTCTATTATTCTTGGGAATTCTTGTATTTTAAGTTTTGAATAGGTAATAAACACACATTTCAAACATCAAAAAGTATTAAAAGGTGCACAGTGAAAATTTTCCTTCTGCTATGGATTCAATGTTTGTGTCCCCCAACTAATTCATATGTTGAGATACTGATTCCCAATGTGATGATTGGAGCTGGGGCCTTAGGGTAATAAGTGGATTTGAATGAGATCATGGAGGGGAACCCTCCTGATGGGATCAGTGCCCTTTTATGAAGATAATGTGAAGCTCTCTTTTTCTCCGTCACGTGAAGACACGATGAGAAGATGGTTGTCTACAAAACAGGAAGAAAGCCCTCACCAAATACAGAATCTTCTGGCACCTTGATCTTTGACTTTCAGCATCCAAAACTGTGAGAAATAAGCCACTTAGTTTATTGTATTCTGTTATAGCAACATAAACTAAGATACCTTCCCACACAATCTACTTAGCACCTCCAACCAACACGTTAACTATTTTACTAGTTTGTTTGTTTTTACAGTCAGCGATTTTTTTTTCTGTGTGTATAAGCTAGTACAGATATATATTCTGTCTTCTCTTCCCTTTTACACAAAAGGGTAGCATACTGCATGCATTTTTCTGTTTTTTTGATCTGTTTTGTTTTTGTTTTTTACTTAACATATCTGGCACATTTTTTCCTATTAAGACAGAAACAGAATTTTATTCCTTTACTTGTGACCAATTATCTCTTTGTACAAAAGCGTCATATGTCTCTTAACTAGCACTAACTTTTTGATGTTAGAAATGATGCTGCAATAAAAAAACTTGTGCATAAGCTGTTTTGCATATGCCGTAGTGCATATGAACAAGAAACTCAAAGATTAGCTGTCACAAAGATGTATGCATATTAAATTTTATGGAGATTATAAAGTCACAATAATGTATGAGAATGCCAGCCCCTCCGCTGCCCCTATTGTGAGGACCTCCTTATTGCAAAACTGGAGTTATGTAGTGAACAGCCTTTCGCAAAAGCTATGCTATGAATGAGTCCCCTGGAAGGGGGCAGTCAGTTGGTTCTGCCCACAACTTTACCAATATTAAGGTGCTAAGTTATTAAGCTTCTAGGTTTTTGTCTATCTGATAGATTAAAAGAAATATCATTGTAGTTTTGATTTGTGTTTCTCTTACAATGAGTGAGAATTTGCATCTCTTCTGTGCTTAAGGGCACACTTCCTTTTCTGTGATGGGTCTCCTCTTATCTTTTGCCTGTTTTTTCTGTTGGCTGTTGTAATTAGTCCATTTTCATGCTGCTGCTAATGACATACCTGAGACTGGGAAGAAAAAGAGGTTTAATTGGACTTACAATTCCACATGGCTGGGGATGCCTCAGAATCACGGCAAGAGGCGAAAGACACTTCTTACATGGCATCGTTAAGAGAAAATGGAGAAGATTCAAAGTGGAACCCCCTGATAAACCATCAGATCTCATGAGACCTATTCACTACCATGAGAAGAGTATGAGGAAAACTGCCCCCATGATTCAAATTATCTCCCACCATGTCCCTCCCACAACATATGGGAATTATAGCATATAATTCAAGACGAGATTTGGGTGGGGACAGAGAGCTAAACCATATCAGCTTTCTTATCTAATTGTAGGTTTTCTTTATATATTAGGGAGTCCTTGTATGCGATATTAGTTATTGATATTTTCCATTTGGTCCTTGTCTTTGGACTGTGTTTTTTGTCTTTTGTCATCTAGTAGTTTCTGGTGTTTATGTCATTAAATTTGTCAGTCTTTTTTATGGCTTCTAAATATTTTTGTCAAATGTATAAAGGATTTCCACTCTCTGAGTTTATGAAGGAAATCTCCCATATTTCTTCTCTATTTTATGGTTTCTTATATTTAAATCATTACCACATTTTGAATTCATCTTTGTCCAGGTATGAACACAGCTTTTTCCCCCAGATCTCAACACATTTGTTAAATGGGAATCTTTCGACTTCAGATTTACTTAATGTAAGTATTATAGTCAATTTCTGAATATTTTGTTATATTGTATTACTCTGTCTCTAAACATTTTTATAACTTAAATTTATATAGCATATTAAATATGTTTCAAAAAGTCCCTGTTACTGGTTTTCTCTGCCAGAATTTTTGTTTTAAATACATATAATTGTTATTTGCCAACTGTAACTAATAAAGATTTAAAAAGAAGAATTAGTATTAATTCTTCTTCAAATGTTTTATAGAATTCACCCCTGAAGCCATCTGCTCCTGGGCTTTTCTTTTTTGGGAGAGTTTTGATTACTGATTCAAATACCTTTTTGCTTCTTGGTGTGTTAAGATTTTCTATTTCTTCATGATTCAGTTTCGGTATGTTGTATTTTTAAGAATGTATTCATTTTTTCCAGGTTATTCAGTGTACCGCTGTATAATTAATTGTTCATAGAAGTCTCATATGATTCTTTTTATTTCTTTGGCATTAGTTGTTATATATTCTCTTTCTATTCTAATTTCATTTATTTGAAGCTTATCTTTCTTCCCCCTTTAGTCTAGCTAAAGGTTTATCCATGTTGTTAAACTTCTCAAAAAATAAACTATTTCACTAATCTTTTTGTTGTTCTATTCTGTTTTGTTTATGTATGCTCTAATTTTTATTATTTTCTTCCTTCTGCTAACTTTGTGCTTAGTGTTATTTTTTTCTAGATCCTTGAAAAGGAAATTTAGATTGTTCATTTGAGATCATTCTTTTTTAATGTAGGCATTTCTCTATATACTTCCCTCTTAAAATCACTTTGGCTGCATTCCATAAGTTCTGGAATATTCTACGTTTATTTTCATTTGGGAAATGGGATATTTGCTAAATTTTCATTTGGTTTTTCTTTGACCCATTGGTTGTTCAAGACTGAGCTGTTTAATTCCATATATTTGTGAATTTTCCAGCTTACTTCCATTATTGACTACTATTTTATTCCATTGTGGTTGTAAAATGTATCAGTATAATTTTAATCTTAAATTCTTAAGACATTTTGTGGCTTAACGTGATCTATGCTGGAGAATGTTCTATGTACACATGAGAAGACTGTATGTTCTGCTGTTGTTGCTTGGAATGTTCTATATATGCCTGTCAGGGCTGTTTGGTCTATAGGTCTGTGCAAGACACTGTTTCCTCATTACATTTTATTTTTGGATGTTCTAAAATTCAAAGTTGGATATTGTGTCTTACTATTATATTTCTGTCGATTTCTTCCTTCAGATCTGCCAATGTTTTCTTTCTATATATTTAGGTTCTCTGATGTTGGGTGCATATGTATTTTTAATTGCTGTATCTTCCTGTTTAATTGACCATTTATCATTATCCAATTTCTTTGCCTCTTATTACACATTTTATATTTAGGGTATACATGTGCAGATTTGTTACATGGGTATAATGCACGATGCTGAGGTTTGGTCTTCTGATAATCCTATTGCCCAAGTAGTGAACAAAGTACCCCACATGTAGTTTTTCAACATTTACCCTCCTCCTTTCTTCTCCCTTTTTGGAATTCCCCAGTATTTATTGTTCCTATCTTTATGTCCATAATGTTTAGCTCCAATTTATAAGTGAGAACATGTCGTGTTTGGTTTTCTGTTTCTGTGTTAAGAATTTTGATTTTTTTAAAAAATTCTGTAGGAATTTGGTATTAATTTGTGTAGTTAATAAATAGCATATTTGTTGAGACCAGGATAAATTTATTAATGTACTTGGAGAAGATTGCTGATTTTTTTTCATTTTTTCATTTGTTATAGTTATATTCAGGAAATTTTAGAGTTTTTAATATGGCTGTGCATGTTTCTCATTCTACGTTTCCAGAAATTTTACCTTTGTGGAGTTTTTTTTTCCCAATGCATTTTCTATTATTTTTAGTTTGTTTGACAATTACTGATTTCTCTAAGTTAATGTTATACTCTAGTATATACTGAATTACTGCGTATTGAGGATTTTTAGCTGATTCTCTTGCCTTTTCTCAGTATATAATCACATACTCTGCAAATAGTTATAGCATTATGTCCTCATTGTTAATTTTTATGATTTTAATTCTTTTTCTTATCTAATTGGGTAAGTTAATATTAGTATCTTAGACACTTAGGTAATAATAGTATCTTAGTACAGTGTTAAACAATAGAAGTTATAGGTGTTATTTCTTATTTCTGATTATAGAAAAATATTTTAAATATTTTACAACTAAATATAACATTAGTCGTAGTAAAAAAAAAACCATTTAATCCCACTGATAGAGTTTCCATTATCTTTTAAAATTATTTTAAAATAAGGAATAAATGTTGAATTTTGAAATTCTCAGAATATATAGAGATTATATTTTTCTTAGACTTAATAAAAATATTTTTAGTTTTCGACTTATTACTTGCAACCTATTTTTCTTTCAGTGGGAACAAACTATTCTACAAAATCTGCTTTATTTATAGATATTCTCATTTTAAAACTTCTTATTCTTTTCTTAACCAGAATAACGTCAAAGCATGATTAAAGAGTCATGTCATAATGGAAATGTAATATGAATATATGTGAATGTGTGCTACTTCATTTATTTGTTATTTTTGTCTGTTTACTGACTTTTCTTCAAGTTCTGATTAATGCCTACTTTAAAATTCTAAACATACAGAAATGAAGAATTACAGTAGGGAAGCAGAAGAAATTCACTCATCAGAAGCAGGGAGGACTTTTTCATGTTGTGCTCTAGTCCCGGGGCACGGGGTTCAGCAGCTGGTAGGACCAATAGTACATTTGGAAGGAAACATTCACGTTTACATTAATGTGACCTGTGAGCCTTAGGTTTCTGGTAAAGAACAGTCACCTTTACAGAATATGAACATCTCTCAGAATCATAATGTAGTAAATAAACAGCGCTATCGTCATCATCAAATGGGTCTGTGGAGTGCAAAAAAGATATATTCTCTCACAACAGACTTTATAACGTAGGAAGACAAACATCTTAAAATAACCATGGCAGAGCAGTGGCAGGCAAAAAGCAAGGTTGGGAAATAGAAATGTAAATGGTGCTTTGTGTTCTCTGGGGCAGGTGCCGGAGACTGTTATCCTTTTCTACCTCCCACCTTCACATCCTCCATTCCTGGGAGCTTAATTGCTTCACAAGCTCTCAATAAATACTGAATTAAATTGAATTGAATAAACCGTACCTGCATATACTTAGGATATTACTAGATTCCTGTTTGTTTCTTTGTCAAGTTTTTCAGGACAACAGATATCACACTCAAATATGAATACTTTAAGAATGATTTAATAAAAGAATGACATATAAAGGTATAATCAGAGTGTAAGGAAGTCACAAAAACTATCATATTAGGCTGGTGCAAAAGTAATTGTGGCTTTTGCCATTAAAAGTAATGCCAAAAACCGCAATTACTTTTGCACCAACCTAATACATTCATGTTAGTGCATTTTGCACTGGTATAAAGGAATACCTGAAACTGGATAGTTTATTTTTAAAAAAGAGGTGTATTTGGCTCACAGTTTTGCAGGCTGTACAATCATTGCACCAGCATCTGCTGGGCTTCTAATGAAACCTCAGCAAGCTTCCAGTCATGGCAGAAAGCAAAGGGGAAGCCAGCATATCACATGGTGAGACAGGGAGCAAGAGAGAGGCAGGGAGGTGCCAGGCTCTTCAAACAGCAGCTCTTATGTGAACTCATTACCATGGTGAGGACACCAAACCATTCATAAGGGACCTGCTCCCATGACAAATACCACCCACTAGGCCCCACCTCCAATACTGGAGATTACATATCAACATGAGATTTGGAGGGGACAAACATCCAAACTATATCAACATCCACAGTGCTGGTAAGAGCAGAATTGCTGCCACTGCAGGTGCAAATGGAAGGGGCAAACAGTGGTCATTGTACCTTGAAAGACAGAATCCTGTAAAGGAGATTGGTTTAATGAAGCAACCCCATCTGATGAACACAGGTAGCCTGTGCATGAGGGAAGCCAGGGGAACAACTACCCAACCTCACTCTTCCTCCTATCTTGTCTCTTGCTGGGCCACACCATGGCCAAACCCAGCTGGAAATGATAAATCACGGGAGTTCCTTGTTTGGTTTATAGATCAGCCTCTAAGGTGGAGGAGAGGGCAGAAATTGAAAAATAGATCTAGAGGCATAACCAGAAGATATGCTCACAGTCTGTGTTCTCTGACTCTGTTTCAGACTTGGTAAACAAGAACTGGGCACATAATATAAATCATTATAACTATCAGCTATGGTACAACTGTTTTTTTTCTTCAGAAAGACAAAACCAAGGAATAACTGCAGTGACCGGAGTTGCATGTAATTTTACCTAATGTTAGTCAAGAAGTGGTCGGCAAAATAAAAGATACTACTTTCAAGAATACATTTTATAATTATTTTCCAAGTATAAAAAGTTGCATCATAAGTCCTTCTTATTTTAGGAAAGGTCTATGAAATACTTATGATAATGTGGTTTAAGATGTTCAGGTAAGTATAAATGAAATATTCATAAGTTGGCTACTGTTAAAGATTTCACTGCAGGATTTTTTTCCCAAAAAGTTTTTCTTTTTCTATCAAAATCTCTGGTTCACATCACTGTCAGTAGCCTGAAACATATAGCCAAAAATAAAAAAGTTAATCACCTTTAGACCTTCTCCAACCCTACTTCCACATATAATTCGGCAGAAACATATAATTGAAACTAAACTCTGTAAAAATGCTGTCTTTAGCATTTTCACATATCTGTTACCGGAAATAAATCATCCAATTGCCAACAGAAATAATATGCCTTATCAGGGAAATAGGGAGATAAGCTAGTGATATATTTGGTTATCCTTTTGGGTATTGTGATATATAAAAAGAATTCAAATTTCTCCTTTGAAGCTTGTTTCTAGTCCCTAGAAAATGTTATGTAAATTGAATCAATTTTAAATGTCAGTACTCTTTACAGTGTTCAAATGTGCTTCCTGAAATAAAAGAAGTACCTTTACTAAAAAATACTATAGTTTTTCAAGGATGGAAGCATAGTAACTTGAAAAAATATTTTATGATTAATTTGAAAAATTAGTAAAGAGGGGTTCTGGAAATACTAGAGAAACACAGAAGCATTAAAATTAAAGGTCTATTGCTACTTCATATTCACTCTGGGAACCAAGATAAAACCTGTCTCAACACTGTTGGTTTACACTGCTCCAGCCACACAGGGATCTATAAAGTTAGCTCCATTTGAGCTTCTCAGTGAGATCTGCAAAACAATTCAAGACTAATTTTCAAAAAAGGGCAATTATAGCTGTCAATCAAACATAAAATTAAAAATAGCAACCATTTAAATGTTTTTGTTTAATGGATTAGTTAAAGAAGGATGAGACAGATGCCAATTCAAATGAGAATTTACCTACAGAGGTTTATATTGTCTACCAGACAAATTTCGCTTGCATTGCCAAGAAGAAAAATCATCTGTGTTGCCATGGATAGGTAACACTTGCATGATAATTAGTTTTCTGCAACATAAATTCTACATCTTCAAAAATGTTAAACAGCCTGGTCATGCAAAGACATTCAAATGTTCACAGCTCTAGAAGATTAGTTAATCCTGGGTGGATCCACTGGATACCACGCAGCATTCTACTGAAAGCACTCTCAGCTGTTTGTTTTCTTTCTTTCTTTCCTTCTTTCTTTCTTTATTTCTTTCTTTCTTTCTTTCTCTTTCTTTCTTTCTCTTTCTTTCCTTCCTTCCTTCCTTCTTTTTTTGTACGTTTCCAAGTCGTGGATGAGTTGTCCCAAAAACAAGGAGTAATGATGAAGTCAACCCCATCTAACAGATTTAGTTGCTAAGCCATACTCATATCTTTTTAGAATTAAAATTAGTTTTCTTTTAGAAAGTTCCCTGTTTTCTCTATTTTACATACTGTGTGCTGGCAGCAGCCAAAAGAAAAGGCGATAGCTCACGTTCTAGTGAAACCTTGGGTTTTGTGGCTCAGAGTCCAGTTGCCAATAGCTACTCTTTTTTTCGTAAGTGGACTTCTGTATTGTTCAGATGGTTTCCTGCCCAGCTAATAAACTACATTTGTTTCAGCTGCTTTGCAGATCTGGGTAGCCAGTGTAATGTAAACAGTGCCAACTGCCTGAGAGCTGAAGAAAATTTCATAAACATCAGTCTGATAAGCAAGAAAACATTTCTACTAGTAAACATTTCTACCAGTAAACATTCCTCTTTCTTCTACACAGAGTGTACACTTGATGGCTGGAACAAGAAGAAGGAGTATGGAACTATAGTAATTATGGTAAAGCAGTCATACCATCTTTAGACTATTTACCTCTGAATTTCATTAGAAGAAATATAAGTCAGTGTCTTATTTAGGGCAATGTTATTTTGCCACTCTGTTAGTATCAGTTAAATGCAGTCATTAACTGATCCACGACGACATTTCTACAAGGTTCTCTAAGTCAGCCACACTAAGTCATTTCATCATCACTTAAAAACCACTTTTTAGAATAGAAATTCTGCCTTATTCTAATGTGAACAATATTGGATTTAAAAATTAAACAGATGGGGCTGGTAATGACAGCTATTTGGAGCAGACACTGAATACAGCTTGGCTGTGTTACATTTGTAAATAAGTTTTCTCACTTTCTCACAGGCAAGTTGGCCAGTTTTCCATTTGTTACTGATTTAACCTTTGCTCCAAAGCAAAATTCTATGTTCTATACAGACAGTGTGCAAGAACAAAATCTTAACCAACGATTCTTCAATAAGCCCTTTTTAATAGGGTTTCTGGCTTGACTTAATTTATTCCCACTGTCTCCCTTTTTTTTTAACATTTAGTTGTGGAAAATTTCAAACATAAAGAAAATAGTATAAAGAACTATGATGTAATCATCTCACATCAACAAGTAACAATATTGCTCTGTCTGTGGCCCTCTTTTCTTTCCCCCTCCCCTAAGTAATTTGGAAGCAAATTCCAGATGTTTTATTTCATCCACATACCTGAGCGTGTATCTTTAAAATGCAAATTCTCACTTTCTATTTTTTGACATAGCCATAGTTGCACGTTTTCACCTAACAATTTAACAGTTCTTTAGTATTCCTTCACTCTCACTCTCTTTTCTTTTTTTCATCTTAGTTGTTTTAAAAACTAGTGGTTTTTCCTTCAGTTTCCCACGGACTGAAATTATTGATTAAATCAACTTGGCATGGTTTCGTATGTTACTTCTGTTACAGGTTTTTCTTGTAAATTAGATCTGCAGTATTCGTCAGATCTAGGACTGATATTTTGCAAGACTACATTGTAGGCCGTTTTATAAGTTCTGTGAGAAGGCATATGATGTCTGGGGGACTTTTTCTATGGTGTTAGCCTTGCTGATCAATTACATCATTAGATGCATTCTTTCATCAGAAGTAGAAAAACTGTGATATTCTAATTTTCTTATTATATTTTTATGTGTAAGCTAGAATACATCTATAAAGAAAATATCCTCTTCCTGACATTTGGAAAATTTGAGGTATTATTCATAAAGGAGAGACAGAAAAAAAATGCTACATTCTTATTAATTATTTTTCAAAATAATGAATTGACTACTTAGAAAAGAGATCAGAAAGCTTTTTTTGTGTAGGGAAAAAGAAATTGATTTTATTCCCATCTTATGTTCATGGCCGAGGCCTTTATAACACAAGAGATTAACTAGAGAAAAGCATGGAAAGTATTTAACAGAAGTTTTATGTGAGACAGATGTCTTCATAAGGAAATGAAGACCCGAAGAAATAGCTAAACCTGTGTGTTTCTATACTAAGTTTTATGAAGAAGTGGGTAGATGCAGAGATGTATGATTGGACAAAAGGGGTATAATCTAATGATTAAAAACTCTGAGAACTTAACAGGGCTTTTTTGTTCATACCCTTCTGTATCCCTGGTTCTTCAGAGATAAGGATATTCCTTATGTTTGTGTATAGGGTGGGCAGTTCTCATATGGTCTGAAGATCTAACTCAGATGACAAGGGCAGGGAAAGGTGACCTTTTACTTCTGCTGTTTTCTCAAATACGAAGATGCTATATTTTGAGGTAGTATGTCCTGAATCCTATTACTTGCAATGAGCCAATTGTAAATCTTTTAGGCTTTGTAAGCCATACAGCCTCTGTCACAGCTACTCAACTCTACTGATATAACCAGAATGCAACCATAGAAAATAACGTAAACAAGTTGGTGTACTGTGTTTCAGTAAAGCTTTTTTTTTTACACAATCAGAAAGCTAGACGGATTAGACTCACAGGTCATCGTTTCCAATCTGTGACTTAGAATATCTTGAAAATCACCAAGAGGTTTTTTAATTTTTATATTGGCTTTTATTGAGTATTTTAGCAACTTGTTTCATTTAGTGTAAAAGTTGTTACAGTGTTTTGGGCTTTTTTTTAAAGAGACATTTTAGACCCAGTGCAAAATAGAGAGGAAGGTACAGAGATTTCCCATGCGCCCCCTACTCCCACACATGCCCAGCCTCTCCCATTACCCACAGCCCCAACCAAGTGGTGATTCATTACAATCGATGAACCTATATTGACACATCCCTGTCACCTAAAATTCACAGTTTGCATTAGCATTCACTCTTGGTGTTGTAATGATTTGTATTCATCAACATAGTACCATACAGCATATTTTCACTGCCCTCAAATTCCTCTCTCCTCCACCTATTCCATTTTTAAGTTGTGCATCTGTCCCTCCTTTGGCCAATAGAAGTCTCTCTAGCTAGCTGCTGAATCCTTTGAAAACATCTTCAGGAGTCTGTGATAGCCTGATTTCTTGTAAGACAAATCATTCCAGAATTATCTTGTATATTTTCTGCCCCAGATTTAGAATCAGATATTTCTTCTAGTATCTTCGACTTTTGTTTTTTGTTTTGTAGAAAATGAAATTTAAACACCACAATCTAGACACCATGGATACTTATTATTATTGGCTAGTCCTTGTTTCTAGACTATTTTGTTGGACAGAGTTAAGGTGTCTGTGTTTTTTTTCAAGTCAAAGCCATTATGAATTCAAGTACATCCTTGTACCTATATGTTTTCTTCAAATTCAGTCACTCAAGATTATTACATAGCCTCAGTTACTTTACATCTGTTTCTCCTTTTTTCCCACCACAAAAATGCCATTTGCCTGAGATCATAGACACAGATTTGAAGTTCTTTTCACAGTGCTTCAGTACCTTAGTGATGCAAAATTAAATTACTGTGTTTTATGCTCTTTCGTTTTAATTCTAGTTAAAACTTACAATGGCAGAAATTATCAACTATTCAATCAATAATCTATATTTTCTCTTATCTAACAGAACCTCAATTTTGTTGTGTCTACATGCCATGTTTCTAACTGAGTATAATTGAGCCTCAAACAGAATTGGGTTTCTATTGGTGAGAAAGAATAAGAACATAGATGTTATGCAGTTAGTTAAATGGAGCCAGCCACACTTACTATGAACCGCAGCTCTGCTTACTTCTCCAGCCTAGTGATTGACTTGGTTAACATCATTAATGACTGCCCTTCTGGCTTCCCATTGTTACCATTAATTTTTATTACTCTCATTTCATATTTATAAATAAATTATGTTACATCAAACACCACATTCCTCTCATCTACCCCTTACCTTTGCCAACACACACACATACACACAAAAAAAATCTGCTTCTAATCATTGTTAAATTCAAATATCATAAAACATTATTGTCATCTTATAATTTTTGTTGATAGTAGGAAAGTAGACAAATAGAAATACTTGTAAAAGTTTGTTTCATGATACATTTTTGTCAATAAATATTTCTACTTTTATCCATATTATCTACACTGTCTTTTCTTTTATATGGCTACTACAAATTAAAGAAAACAATATTTAACAAGAGAAATGATCTGTCAAATCCTTGACTAAACATCATGAAGCATGGATGCAACACAATTTATTTCTCAGAGGCCTTGCAATAAAATGTTGGAATCAGACAAGATTTGGAACTTACTCTATATTATCACCAGTGGCATTGACAAATGCGCAAACATTTAAATTGAAAGGAAACACATCCCTATAGCACACAGCAATCTAGAATGACAGATCTGAAGCTAGGCCCTCTGAATTTAAATCTGGATTCATTATTTTCTAGATGTGTTACCTTAGATTAATTATATCAGTAAAGTGGGTTTAATAATTTGAAGTATATATAGAGCTGTTAGGAGGATTAAATGTGTTAAGGTATATACATCATTTGACATGACATCTGGGATATTGGAATTACTCAATAAAGATTAGCAAAATTATATTTTATTAACTACTTAAGAAAATGACATATATTGGATATGAGAGCAATATTGATTCTTTCATGATTATAAGACTAATAAAATAAAATAGAAATAGTCTTCTATATATTACAATAGATTTTAAGATATATAGTCACATTTCTCCAATACAACTAATTGCTAATGATAGTCTTTTGGGTACATGAATTATTTATTGTTGAAAAAACGCAGATTTTTAGACAGCACTCTAATGAAAATAAAATGTTTTTCATCAGCTAAATCTATAGATAATATTTCAAGAAACTACTTTTTTATATAGGTACAATAAACTTGTAGTAATATTCTTTGCCAAACATAAGTAACAGCCTATCTATGAGAATCTGAGAAATGTTTTATTACGATATTTTAGAAATGATAACATCAAAAACACTCTAATGGCCCTTTATCAAATCACTTTTGTGCTGTACCCAGCAAGATAAACTTGCATATGTATGTTTATTGCAGCACTGTTCACAATAGCAAAGACTTGGAACCAACTCAAATGCCCATCAATGACAGACTGGATAAAGAAAATGTGGTACATATACAACACGGAATACTATGCAGCCACAGAAAAGGATGAGTTCATGTCCTTTCCAGGGACATGGATGAAGCTGGAAACCATCATTCTCAGCAAACTAACACAAGAACAGAAAACCAAACACTGCATGTTCTCACTCATAAGTGGGAGTTTAACAATGAGAACTCATGGACACAGGACCTGGGGGTGTGGTGGGCATCACACACCAGGGCCTATGGGGGGTTGGGGGGGCTGGGGGAGGGATAGCATTAGGAGAAATACTTAATGTAGATGACAGATTGATGGGTATAGCAAACCACCATGGCATGTGTATACCTATGTAACAAACCTGCATGTTCTGCACATGTGCAGGTATCTTCTCACTCCAACCAACACAAACTCCAGCATACATGACTGACTTAAAAATAGTATGAGAGCTATATTCTAGAAACTAGACTGAAGTTCCAGTTTAGGAATAGCTATTTGGCCACCAAAGAATTGTGACATTATTCGGTTAGAAATTTGGATTGGGATTAGGAAAGACTGAGCTAGCAAACTGAATCAAAAATTAAAATAAACCCTGCACTACGTGCTGATGAGTAAGTTTAGTAATCTGAGGCATAGAGTTCTGCAAGGAGAAGACAAGACTCTATTTACTAACATTTACAATACTTACTATGTTCCCGTAGCATATTTTTTGATTGACTTATTCAACATTTAATCTGAACACCACATACTCCTTTGTCTTTCTCTCTAATAGGATCTATAGAACTAAAATATTTATTGCTCAGTCTCTCTATAACTAGGATAGACATTTAAATCTGTTTATGGTCATGAGATATAAACTTTAGCCACCTATAGAGATTTCCTTGTGTTGCTTGGCTTCCTCTCTTCTTCCTGTATATAGATGTTTTCATGCGCGTCCCTGTGAAGAGACCACCAGGCTTTGCGTGAGCAACAAGGCTGTTATTTCACCTGGGTGCAGGCGGGCTGAGTCCGAAAAGAGAGTCAGCGAAGGGAGAAAGGGGTGGGGCCGTTTTATAAGATTTGGGTAGGTAAAGGAAAATTACAGTCAAAGGGGGTTGCCCTCGGCGGGCAGGGGTGGGGGTCACAAGGTGCTCAGCAGGGGAGCTTTTGAGCCAGGATGAGCCAGGAGAAGGAATTTCACAAGATAATGTCATCAGTTAAAGCAGGAACAGGCCATTTTCACTTCTTTTGTGGTGGAATGTCATCGGTTAAGGCAGGAACTGGCCATCTGCCTGTGTACCTGCAGGTCACAGGGGATATGATGGCTTAGCTTGGGCTCAGAGGCCTGACAGACATGCATACTGATATCAGTGTTCATATTAGAATGACAATAACAGAAGTCACATTCAAAGAATGGTAAAGCTAGATAAAGAAAGGTTCTTGGATAACAACATTGCCTGTCTTTGACTATTTATTGAGCAAATTAAATCAATCAGGTTCTCAGTTATTTCCAGTGCTAACTTACATGGATCTAAGTGCTTTATTTGTTTGAATTCTATTAACTCATGAATTTTCCTAACTACCATAACTTGGTAGGAGTTATTGTTTTCTCCATTTCACAAAGAAATTTAGGCTTAAATAATTACCTGACTGTATCAAAGTCTCGATCAAAGTCACATTTCTCATATGTATTAAGGCAAGGATTTGAGCCCATATGGTCTGATTCCAGAATCTTCATTCTAACCTACCATTATCCCATGCTTCTATTTACAATAAAAATCTCAGGAAGAATACAGGAACAAGCAGAGATTAGGATCTTCTGTGAAATCAAACAAAGTAGTCTTAATTCCAAATTTCGTGAAGCTCATTAAAGTGTGTTTGCTTGTTTTGGTGTTTTGGATACACAAGATATTTATCTTAATGTATCCTGTATGTTTTCTTTAGCTGCAAAATAAGTGTATAGATACTGACCATTGTATTAAATGAGATAATATATGTAAGTTAGCTAAAATAGGACATGTCATGCTGCTTTCCAAAGTAACATAGTTCCAATGGAATTCTATTCAAATCTCAGTGGAATCTAATATTTTATGATAGATCAAAAAGCAAAAGATTTTTAATCCATTAAAGCTTTGCAAGTCTCACAGATGCAGAGATTGCAATTCTGGCTTTGCTGTAGGGTAACTACTGGCCAAACGAAGATACTTTGAATCCCCAGCTTATCCTCCAAATTTAACTTTAAATTAAAGATCTACCATATTAGCCTTGAATTAGTGTTAGCAAAATAAAGTCCCAATGAATAGAATCCTATCCAAAAGAATCTGATTTTTTTTTAGTTGTCTCTGTGCCAGTTTAGAACATGAGGAAATGACTTCAGCTGTGTTAAAGTAGACAGAGATGCAATTAGCAACAGCAGTATTTTAGAGCCATTGACTCTATCCAGTATGACAAACACTGGAAAATCATTTGCTTGGTGTGGGTTGGTTGAGAGCAATTAAAAATCAAGTAATTTTTCAGTGGTGCATGTGGGGTGTTTTTGTTGTTGTTCTTTTGAGTAGTAGTCAGCCATTTTAAAATCTCTTCAGCATGTTGAAATGCTAGACCAATTTACCATTTTATGACACTCGTGGGCTTCTACAATTAAGTTAAGGTCCCTGAACAAACTCTGACAAGATTATAGCATTTCCACTTGCCCTAGTTTTCCCTTACAGATTTTTTTCACTGACAATGCACATACTGCAAAGAAATCATCAATAGGTAATCAGTTTCAGGTTGACTTTCTGGACTAACATAAAACTACACCAAATCAATTATAATCTTAAAGGCCTATGGATAAGTTATTATTTCTCCAGTTAGGTAGTTTATAATTATTTATATTTGATTACCTTAAGAACAAAATGTAATATAAAACACTAAGCAAATCATCTTCAAATTAAAGCAAAATAGTCAATATAGTAATTCAGTAATACCATGTTATGGCTCCTAATGGCTTATACAATTTTTGGTAATATGTTTACCACATAACAGCAAAGCCATGCAAATAGCAGTCATTTTTAAAAGGTATTTTCCAAGGAAATCAGCAATGAAGTCTACCATTTAACAAGCAGATGTTCAGAGCTCTGCTATCTATTACGTTAATAACCCCAACTGCAAAGCTTGATTTGCAAGTGGAATGCTTCTTACACCTGGTTGTCCTTTTTCCCTACAGAACTATCTTAAAAGCATTTTCCACATGGAAAGAATGTAAGGTAGCATATGGCTTTTTGAATCTCAATTACTTATAATTATGTTATTTTAAAAAATCAAGATTATTGACTCTAAAATCAATAATTAAAGGCTACAAACATTGCAAGCAGTTAATATACAAAACTTAATTATTTTTAGGAGACTTCATGTTAAGAAATATTGCATATGTACCAAACATCAATAGATTAGAAGTTTTAGCTATATGATGCATTTATCCTAGGAAATCTTAAGTGGGGATTGTTAAAGAAAACTGGAATCTGATAGTAGTTAAAGTGGTAAAGACGGATTTTATTCAGAAATTATTGTAATAGAAGAAAATAGACCAGCACAGAGTTGGGCTACATTTCAAATACAGCATGGACAGGTGGGGATTTATAGCCAAAGAAGCATGTTGGGGGTTGGTGGATAGAAAATTACTAACAGGAAACATCAGGCATAAGAAGACAACAGGTATGGGTAGAGTAGTTGCAGTGAACCTCCCTTGACTGCAGTTTTGCTGAAGGCAGATCAGGATGATGAAGTACCAAGGATGGGGGATGAAGATCAGGTATTAAGGGTGCAGAATATTCACTAAACTAATTTTGCAGATTTTTCTCTAAAATTGAGCATTGCAAACATAGGCAAGGAAGTCCAAGGGTTGAGGCCTAGTTGATAAGAGGATTCAGAGGAGGCTGACAAAAGTTTGGTCAAAGACAGATTCTTTGTCAACACCCAATATATAAAATAGATAAAAATATAGCTGTTTGAGTCAAAGCATAGGGACTAGTGATTAAACCACCTATTTTAGTTCCTCTTCCTCTTTGGCAGGCTTTAAGATCTCTCACCAGAAATTCCAGATGTCTGTGTGTACAAGAAGTTTTGACATTTATTAATACTGCTGATTTGAAGTAACCCTTATTTTCAAATTAGCTCTTCAGTTCTTATTGTATTGACTTGAAATTACGTAGGCTCTAGAAGCTCCAATTTTCTCAGCTGTGAAATGCAAATATTGTAGCTTACCACATGGGGTTTGTAACATGATTAAATCAAATAATTCATCAAAATATCTGATAATATAACAATTTAGATTGCTGGATTTTTATTAACATAATGACTTAAATATTAAGTCAGGAATTTACTGTAAATATGGGGACAGACATTACTCTATAAAATGGTTATTTCAAATACTTTTTCCAATAAGTTCAAATATATATTTGAATTAAAAAGTAAATTTGAGGAATGAAGAGAAAAATGGATACAGTTAGTTTTATCAAACACTAATAATCACTGAACTAAGTGTAATGGATGGAAAAGAGGCAGCATTAAAAACGATGCTTGTGGATAGGACCTTACACCATCGCTAGAGCCAGTGTGTTTATTATAAACTGTTTTCCTAATATAGATTTAAAATGGACTGTGCTTTCAAAGAGTTTATCCTCAAATGGGGAAACATTTTAAAAGACACAATGTCAGTTTAACCACAAGAGCAAAATGTAATATAAAACACTTAGCAAATCATCTTCAAATTAAAGCAAAATAGTCAATATAGTAATTCAGTAATTCAGCAAGATAGAAAGTAATACAGTGTTAAAACATTTCGTAAGTACTTCTGTGGAGGAATTTTATAAAAGGTAATCAAATAATTTGTTAAAATACTGAATGAGATATCACTAGAGTCAAATTCTAAAGATTGAGTATGTCAATCAGGGTTCTTATGCAAAGAATGTAATCCTCTCTAGATTGTTCAAAAAGAAAGAGATTCATAATGAACCATTAAATGAAATTTAATCATAAATACTGCTGATGAAATGGACTCTAGTCTGTGCTTCCAGAAAAATTTTCTAAAACATTACAGAACTGGGTTGCCAATGAAGTTGCTACACTGACATTATCAGGAAGCCACCTGTGGATCTGAGTAATTATCACTACAGATATTTACCCTAGAGCCATTTTTTTTTTCTACTCTAATCTGTAAGCTGCCTGAATTAGGAAGCTGATAATGCCTTTATATTATATTAAAAAATTCACATTTCATAATTTGCTGCTCTTGTTCTCTCTGGTTGATTCTGTTCTAAACTCAAGATTTACATGACTACTAGACTTACATGAAAGTCAAAGGAGGTAGGAAAACATCATTTTAACTTTCCAGCTTCTGTAACTCAAGAAGGCATATTAGAGGGAAGTTGCAATATATGTTAAGAAAATACATACACAGTATGAATTACCCATGAGAAATAGGAAGGGGGAAGTAACAGGGTGAAGGAATACCAAAGGTATTAGGATATGAACTAGCATGTAGAAAATATAAGTATTAATATTATGACATTAAGTTCAATAGAGGAACTGAAAACTAGAAAAATGGAATAGGTAGGTAGAGGCTACATTAAAGGGTCTGTATTACAAAATCAACGTGTTTTGCTCCATGAAGAAGGAGAATATTCTCATTAAGAATATATGGCATACAAAAGATACTATATGTCCTGTGTCCTGCATACATGGCCTGTAATTGGAAAAACATTATTTCCCCTTTCATCCAATTCACTTTCACATACTCTTTTCTTAATGATATTTTCTACTTATAATTGATACAGTTGAGTGTAAGTTATTAAAATATAAAATGGGATTCTGCTTTTAAGAAAAAGTCAACTTTAGAGTTTGCACACCTTTATGGATTCCTGCTTTCATTTTATATTTAATCTCTGAGGATTTTAAGCTTTTTTTGCAGATAGGGCAAAGTGCTATTTACCCCAACACTTTTAGAAAATATCATGGGTAGAGTTTAGAAAATATCATCAGTAGAGTTTTCAGAACACATTTATAGGAAAATGAAAATATAATTGAATAAAAAAGACTATAAAAATGAAGAGAGTTGTAAAAAGGAGATGAATCAAACTTTTATAAATAAAGAACATATTAATTAAAATAAAACATTTTACTTCCGGGTAGCAAGCAATGGTAGACTATTGCTGTCAGTGCAAATTAGAAAACATAGACACATTACAAAATAATATTTTGAAGACATCATAAATTTGGAGAAGCCACAAAGACGAGATGAATTCAAATTTTGGAGAAGAAAGAGATCTTCTGAGATTAGCCAATGATTGCTAGCTATTTTCTCCCCTGAGACATTTTTTGATGTTGGGTTCAAATTAAAGATTGAGGTTGACAGCCACTGAGATGACTTCCAACCATCCCTACCACCTGTATGTATGCCTTTTTATAATTAACTACCCTGAGAGTAGGCTGGATTTACTGACTTACTTCTATAAAATAGAACATGACAGATATATGATTTTGTTTTTGTGATTAGGATTTAAAGAGTTGTTTCTGGTTCAGGTCCTTGGTTACTCATCATTCAGAAAATAAATTGCTATGTTATGAGGTACTCTTGTGGAAAGGTTTATATAGTGAGAGGCCAAGACTTGTTAACAACCATGTAATAAGCTTGGGAGTGGATTCCCTGCCACAGTCAACTCTTCAGATGAGACTACTGCCAAAGTTGTATTAATGTTTCACTAAAAAATTATGAAAGACCTTGAGGCAGCGTCATCCAACTAAGTGATGCTAGATATCTGACTCACACAATTATGAGATAATATATCTTAATATATTAAGCTGCTAAATTCTAAAGTAATTTGTTACGTAGCAATAGATAACTACCCCAAGGCTCAATTCATTAAAAGAACAACAGCCCTGAAGGTGTATTCAACTTATAAGAGTGTCTCAAAACAAATGAAGTAAATGTTATGGAACTAAAAGAAAAATAGACAAAGTGACAATTATTATATAAGATTTCAATAGCTCTCTCTCAATAGTAGACAGAATAACTATTTAGAAAATTAGTAATAACACATAAGATTTGACCTACATGACCTAATTGACATTTATAGAGCAATCCACTCCAAAATAGCAGAATGCGCATTTGAATAAAGTGAAAATAGAATATTTAATAAGATATATCATATCCTTTGTCATAAAATAATTCTTAATAATTCAAAACATACAAAAATATTTTATGCCCCAAATATAATTAAATTAACAAAATCAAAGTGTTTTGCTCCATGGAGTTCTAAATATTGAGACTTTTTAAAGCTTTTAGTTTAAAAAGTCTCAATATTTAGAAGCTAGAAAATACACTTTTAAGTAACTGACAGTTTAAAGAAAACATTAAGAGGAAAATTAACAAGTATTTGGAAGTAAGTAAAAATGAAAGCACAAATGAAAATTTGTGCAATCTATCTAAAACATTTCACAGAGGGAAATTTAAGCATTAAATGCAAATAGAAGAAAAACGTCAGAAATAATTATCTGAATTTACCTATTAGAAATTTAGAAAACAAAGAACAAATTATACATATGTAAGCAGAGGAAAAGTCATAATAAACATTAAAACAAAACTCAAGAAATATAAGCAAAATGTACTGATAGAACATACATAAAATATTATTGCATTATGCAACTATTTGAGAATATTCATTCTTTTCCAGCTCTCTGAGAGCTTCCTGAAGATGGGATTTGTAACATCTAGCATGTCTTACCAAATTTCAAGACTGGAAGGGGCACAGCAAGATGGCAGAATCCAGCAAAGGTCTCCACACAGAAATATCAATGTGAACAACTCTTTATGCATGAAAATACCTTCACAAAGAAAATCAGGTGAAAGGCCACAGTACTTGGTTATAATACAGTTATAAGAAAATATGTTTTAAAGGACAGTTTTACATTACCCACACCACACTTCCCCAAACCCCAGGCAGCACAGTCTGGAGAGATATGCCATGCACTTGGGGAAACACAGTGAAGTAAGCCTAGGACTTTGCCTTGGACCTCAACATTGGGCCCACCACAATAAAACTCACCACCGAGAAGAACCCCATAACCCCATATTCCAGGTTGTTACCCATGACCTGAATCACTAGATATTCCCCAACACAAGGCAGAACCACACAGACCCAGGCTTCAGACTTGCATGGCAAAATCAATTTATGGCATATAATGCCTTTAAGCTAACATCAGAATCTGAGCTCTGGATAGCTCTCAAGACTAGATAAGCCTTAGCAGACCTTGAATTCAGGTGAGCTCCAGTACCATGCCAGCTGTAATATCCCCCAGCTTATGGTCTGCTCCAGCATCATGTGTGCTGTAGCAGGTCCCAGACTTCTGGCAGTACCACGTCAGTCACATCTGCTCTGGACTTCTGCCTGCCTTTTGCTACACCTATCACAAGAATTTTCCAGATAAAGCCTGTCTGGAAATATTGAAATAAGTGCCTGCTGCTTCAAATAAGCAGTCATCAATGCACAACCACGTGGTCAAGAACAATTAGGAAAACATGACATAACCAAATGAACAAAATAAGGTGTCAGAGACTCTAATCCTAAATAAATTGAGATGTAAAAAGTGCCAGACAAAGAACTCAAAATAACTGTTTTAAGGAAGCTCAGGGAATTTTAAAGAAATACAGATAAGCAATTCAAATAAATGAACCAATAAGTGAGCAGAACAAAAATATTTAATATAGAGATTAAAATATATTTAAAAATTAAGGAGAAATCATGAAAAAATACACAAACAAAATTTTAAAAAATTCAATAGAGATCATGAATAGCAGAATTGATTAAGCAGAAGAATCTAAATTTGAAGACAGATTATTTAAAAATGTACATTCAGGGAAAAAAGGAGAAAATGAATGAAGAAAGATTGATGGATGCATGTGATAACATCAGAAAAGCAAATATTTGAGTCATGGGAATTAAGCAATATACTGAATGGGAAAAAATACTCACAAATATGCATCCAATATAGGCCTAATATTGAGAATCTATAAGAAATTTAAACAATTCAACAAGCAAAAAATAAACTACCACATTAATAAATGGGCAAAAGACATGTAAAGACACTTGTCAAAAGAAGACATACAAGCAGCCAACAAACTTATGAAAAACTTCTTAACATCACTAGTCATCAGAAAAACGCAAATCAAAACCACAGTAAGATACCATCTCACACTAGATGAAATGGCTATTATTAAAATGTCAAAAAACAACAGATCTTGGTGAGACTGTAGAGAAAATGAAACACTTATACATTGTTGGTGGGAATGTAAATTAGTTCAGCCACTGTGGGAAGCAGTTTGGAGATTTCTCAAAGAACTTAAAACGGAAATACCATTTGATCCAGCAATCCCATTACTGGGTATATATCAAAAAGAAAACAAATTATTCTAGCAAAAAGACACATGCACTTGAATGCTCATCACAGCACTATTCATAACAGCAAAGATGTGGAATCAACTAGATGCCCATCAACAGTGGACTTGATAAAGAAAATTATATACATATATATATAGTGCATATATACATATATATATATATAAAATGGAATACTATAAAGCCATAAATTAAGGAAATCCATTTCTTTATAGCAACATGAATGCAGCTGGAGGTCGTTATCCTAAGTGAATTAATGCAGAAACAGAAAAGCAATTATCATGTGTTCTCACTTACAAGTGGGAGCCAAACACTGGGTAGTCATGGACATAAAGATGACAAAAATAGACACTGGGAACTAATTGATGGGGGAGGGAGGGAGGCAGGTAAGGGATGAAAAATTAACCTACTTTGGTGATGGGATTGTTCATACCTCTAACCTCAGCATCCCACAATACCCAGGTAACAAACCTGCACATGTACCCCCTGAATCTAAAATGACAGTTGATTAAAAAAAAAACAAAGAAAAAATCTCTTGGCATATTTAAGACAATAATGATAGTTACAGTAATTTATTAAGACATATGCAATGATCCAAAGATGTAAATTGTGACATCAAAAATTCAAAATATGAAGGTAAAATTGAGTAAAAAGTATAGAGAATTTTTATTTTTGCAATCAAAGTTAAGTGATGAAAGAAACTGAACAAAACACAAGCGAATGGAAAGACATCTTGTGTTTATCAATTGGAAAAATGAGTATTATTATAATGTCCATACTACTCAAAGCGATCTAAAGAGTCATGGCAATCTCTTTCAAAATACCAGTGACATTATTCACACAAATAGAGAAAGAGCAATCATAAATTCATATAGAACTACACAAATATCAGAAAGCCAAAGCAATCTTTGGCAAAAACAAAGAAACCTGGAAACATCACACTACCTGACTTCAAAATATACTATAAAGCTAGAGTAATCTAACAGCATGGTACTGGCAAAAACCAGATACACAGACCAATGGAACAGAACACAGAGCCCAGAAATAAAGCATGCATTTACAAGCCAACTGATTTTTGACAAAGGCAACAGGAACATATGATGGGAGAAACTACAGTCTTTTCAATAAAGCGTGTTGAGAAAACTGAATATCCACATATAAGAGTGAAATTAGACCCTTATCTCACACCCTATAAAAGAATCAGCTCAAAATGGATTAAGGACTTAAATATAAGACATAAAACTATGAAACTCCTAGAAGAAAACATAGGGGAAAAGCCCCATGACATTAGCCTGGCCAATGGGTTTTTTTGATGTGACTCCAAAATCACAGGCAACGAAAGCAAAACTAGATATCTGGGATTACATCAAACTGAAAAATCTTCTGCACAGCAAAGTAAACAATTGACAGAGTGAAGAGCCAGCCTACAGAATGGGAGAAAATATTTGCAAACAATACACACAATAAGGAGTTAATATTTAAAATAGATAAGAAACTCAAATAACCCAAATAGAAAAAAAAAAACCATACAAATAAAATCTGATTACAAATAAGCAAAGGGCCTTAATAGACATTTCTCAAAAGAAGACATACAAATGAGCAACAGGTATACTAAAAAGTGTTCGACATCACTAATTATCAGGGAAAATTCAATTAAAACCACAATGAAACATCATCTCATACCTATTAGAATGGTCGTTATGAAAAACACAAAAGATAACAAGTGTCGGTGGGGATGTGAACAAAAGAGAACTCTTGTGCACTGTTGGGGATGTAAATTAGTACAGCCATTATGGAAAACAGTATGCAAGTTTCTCAAAAACTTAAGAATAGAACTACCATATGATCCAGCAATCCCTCTGCAGGGTGTATATACAAAGGAAATAAAATAAGTATGTTGAAGACATATCTGCACTCAAAAGTTCATCATATCATTTTTCACATTGGCCAAGATACAGAATCAACCTAAGCATTCCTCAAAGATGAATAGTTAAAGAAAATGCGGTATATATACACAATGGAATACGGTTCAGCCACAAAAAAGAGGGAAATTCCATCACATGCAACAACATGGAAGAACCTAGAAGACATTCTGTTAAATGAAAGAAGTCAGGCACAGAAGGACAAATACCACATAATCTCACTCATATGTGGAAGCTGAAATTGTCATAACATACAAGTAGAGAGTGGAATGATGGTAATCAGGGGCTGCGTAGTTGGAGAGGGGGATTGGGGAGATGTTGGTTAAACAATAAAAATTTTCATTTAGATAGGAAAAATAGATTCAAGAGATCTACTATACAGCATGGTGACTACACTTAATAATATATTGTATTCTTGAAATATGCTGATAGTGGATATGAAGTGTTCTCACTAAAAAAAAACTATGTGATATAATGCAGATGTTAATTAGGTAGATTTAGTTATTCCACAATGTACATATATTTCAAAATATCATTTTGTGCAGGGTAAACAAATAATTTTATCTGTACATATAAAATATAAAAATATTATTTTTATTAAAAAGTAAATGAAATAAAACTAAATTTCATGACTGTCAGACAATGTTAAATGACAACAGCATAATTAGGCTGATTTAATAATAAAAGACAGTAAACATTTTGACTACTATACAAAATAAAATAGGAAATAAGTTATTGAACTTAAACCAATTAATCATTGTTAAAATCATAATGAAAATTAGAACATATTTAGAGCTGTCAATAGAAAAACACCCTATATCAATACTTGTCAGATGCAGGTAAGGTAATGTTAAAAGGAATTACATGAGATTACTATTTTAAAAAAGCTGAAAAGTAACGAATAAACCCTGGGAAAACAAAATTTAAAAAGTGTAGAAATTAATAAATTATAAAAATTTATAATTAGAATCATATTGGCCAAAGTTATTCCTAAATGTAAAATTAAATAATCTGAATGATCCTCTGGCAGGGTTCATTAAAGGAAAATATGTAATGGTTCAAATAAGCTCCATACGGAATGAAAAAAGTGCGTAATGCCAGATGCTGCAGAGATAAACATAAGGAAATTTTACTAACCTGACGTCAGTGCACTTTGAAACTTAGATGAAATAGACAATTCCATTAACAAAATTAACTGAGGAAGAAATATGAAACCTGAAGGAGATAAGAATTAGAGTAATTGAATCAGTAGTTTAGAAATCTTTCCACAAATAAAAAATCACCCACAAATAATTTTACCAGTGTGTTCCAAAAACACTGTAAAAATAATGATATCATACAAATTGTCAAGACTAAAAAGTGCACGATTACCAGCTTATTTTATGAGACTAGCATAACATTGATATCAATAGCCATCAAAAACATTAAGATAAAAGCACTATAGATAAAGCTCAATCATAAACAGAAATGCAAACATCTCAAGCAAAATATTATCTACCCAACAGCAACTTACTAAAAAATAATAATACATCGTAGTCAAGTTAGGTTTAATTGCTGGAATGCACTTATTAAGTATTAGAATATTAGTAAAAATCAAACTGTCATTGTTTTCACATGGTATAATCATGTAGCTATAAATCTACATGAATATATAGATAAGTAATTAGTATTAGAGAGTTTAGCAAAGGTTTGGACACAAATTTAGCATATAGGTTTAGTTACATTTCTATCAACCAAAAAAACAGAGAAAATAATGTTTTAAAACGCAGTATGCTAGCAACCTTTTTGTCCTCAGTATTGAGGATTTAATCTAACAAAATATATACAATATCTTTCTGGATAAAAATAATATTACAGGAAAGCATTAAAGAAGCCCTAGATTGTGTGTGTGTGTGTGTGTGTGTGTGTGTGTCTGCGTGTTTATCTTATAAATAACAAAGAAAGATAGCATTAAAACGTGGGCAAATTAATAGCTCGTAGTTCAAACTACTTGCTTGCTCAAGTAGTTTGTCAAGAAAAGTTTTCAATTTGATTACAAGTTAAGAAACTCTAAATTAATAGCACGGTAATGATATACCATTTATTCACTCTACTGGGCACGAAGTCTTACAAATACAACGATGTAGCACAAAGAAATGATCATTCTTTCTTTGTAGTATTGTAAATTGGCAGAAATATTGTGGAAAATTGGTTGGCATTCCCTAGTAAAGCTGAAAAATTTCATACTTTACAACCCAATAGGTAGCTATATACCCAAAGAAATTATTGCAACTTGTCAGAAGATACAGACATTCATTATCAATGCAGCACCCTGTATAATGTCAAAACGGGAAGCAATTCACTTATCTATGCAGGATTTCACTTTACTAATGGATAAACTATGATGTGTTTATTAATTGAATAACATACAGCAGAGAATGTAAATTATCTGTTGTCAAATCTGTCATCATGGTTAAACTGTAGGGATGTAACAGGCAGGAAAATAAAACCAAAACTAGTTACATGCATCAATATGAATGAATGGATTATTATAGGAAAAATGTTCTTTTGACAACCAAATTGGGATATCATGGGAAACAAAATTAATGCTTTCTAAATTTTACATATGTACGTATTCTCTTTCGCCTTAAAAATTAGTTGGAAATTTTTAAAGATAATTTAATTTCCTTTTACCGAGTGTATATTGATATTTAGCTCTCTTACTTCAACTCCTGCAAGTTTTACAGAGATAGAAAATCGTGGAGAAATTGGCATGATCATTATAACCCGCTAATTAAAGCCAAAGCTAAGATTAGAGTGAAGGTTCCTGATCCCACGTTCAGTACTTCATTTACAATATTATGCTGATATAAATGACTTGATTGGGAAAAAAATAGTAATTAAATTGATTTGTAGCCATCTTGATCTCTTTTCACTGTTCAAATATATTATTTGATTTTAATTAGGCTTAATTTTCCAGCTGTTTCATTTGTTCTTAATCAATAGTTGACTACGGTTGAAAATCAGTTTTTTGAGGAAATATTTGTCATTGTCTTATGTTGGTAGTTAACATGATATTCAAAACTGGAAATATAGATGGCCACTACTTATTAAAATGCATCTTTGGAAATTTTTATTTGAAATTCTCAAAACTTATGTATGTATGTATATATATCTCATCTATAAACAGAACGTCATTTTTAAATTTATTCAGTCTTTTTCTATTAAGAAGTTTGGCGACTAATATTTTTGATACTTCCTTATATTTGCTTTTGTTCCTGACAGTAATCAAATAGTTTTCAATATTTTTTGTTTATAGTTTTATTAAATGTTTCACATCTTTTAAAGACATTTTCTTGTCTTTTATTCCTAGTAATTTAGTTAAACAATGTTTCCAACAATTTGCCTATTAATTTTTAATTTTAATTTTCCACAATATCTGACAAAGGTTAAATAATATGTGTTTTTCTCTATTTGAGAACCTTTCTAATTTGAAATTCCTTTTTCATTTGTTCCTTGTTGGTACTCTATTCCTATTACTCTTTTTCATGTCCTAATTATCTCTTTCAGAACTTACCTATCTCCATTTCTTCCCCTGTACTCTCTGAGTGCAATTCACATATTTCCTTTTATCTATTCAGAAAACTTCAAGACATTCCAATTACATCTAGAATAAAGTTCAACATTTATCCCAATATCCAAGGATATTTATTATTTAGGGACAAATTCCTTTTTCAAAGATATTTCATCCCACTTTTCTTAATACATTTTATATCTAAGCAGAGGAAAACATCTATTATCATCCACATCATCCCTAAAATTCCTGCCTTCAGATTTGCTCATGCCTTTCCTGAACATAAAATTCTCTACCACTCTCCTCCTTCAATTTTCACCTTTGTTTCAAACCCAGTTAAAATAATAACTTTTATAACCTGTAATAGGTGATAGAAGCTGACCGATGAAGTGAGACTAAAGTGTCATGCAGTGCCGTATATCCTGTTACTAGTGATGTAGACTTGACTGATAAATTGACTTGAAAAATTCCTATTAATAAAATAGGTCTAACATCTATCATTTCTTTCAAAATGTTTTTATGTTAAATAAGAAAATGCACGTATCTGGGCTATCATTGGCATTTGATGTATACGACTCCCCTCGTCGGGCTTTTTTAGCTGGCAGAATTACATTTTTCCTGAAGAAAAGGTAGGAGATAACTAATACTACCTGTCTAGCTTATACCACTGATAGCTTTTTATTTTAATGAATAAATTTATTTATTTTTTATATGAATGAATCCAATGCAGTATACTATCTGGCTTTCATAATCCAGTGTCCAAAATAGTGCCATGCACATAGTAGCTGCTTAATTAATGTACTAATTGGAAGTACATGTATCTTTACTATGGTTATTAAAAAATAATTTTGAGCAAAATGTAAATTAATAATTTAGTCAGCTTTTACGTCGTTTGAATACATTTATATTTAGCATGTGATATAAAAATAATATTATGTTAAGAAGTAATTGCTATAGAGTAAAATTTAAGTTAGCCAGAATAACAGCACAATATAGGTTACACATACCAAAAAGCAATTAAAACAACACTAGCCTATATGTCTGAAAATAATTTTAATATAAACTTACTTAGCTAGAATTATATCCAGTAGTTACAAACAAGTTTACTGTTCTATAAAGGTCATCCAAACATATAAAAATAATATATATATATACAATAACTTAAGAACAATAACGTTACATAAATTTATTGATGAGGAAAGGTCAAAGCTATCTGTTGCAATTTATATTATGCTCCCTCAACCAGCTCTGATTCTTTTTTAATACTATACTTGAATTGAATTGGAAAAGGATGCATTCTGAGCTGGAATTTCTTATCCTCGTCCTTTTCCTACTATTCTCTTTATTTTCACAGCTCTGGAGGTGTTAGGCACGCTCATTCCCTCTTGTCTTCCTTAGACTCCTGACAGTAGTCTCACTCCTCCAGAAGCAGTAATAGAAGGACGGGGCTCTCTTTGACCTGCAATATTTCTTTTTCTTTCTTTCTTTCTTTTTTTTTTTTTTAAACACAGAGTCTTGCTCTGTAGCCCAGGCTAGAGTGAAGTGGCATGATCTCAGCCCACCGCAAGCTCTGCCTCTCAGGTTCAAGTGATTCTCCTGCCTCAGCCTCCCAAGTAGCTGGGATTACAGGCCTGTGCCACCATGCCCTGCTAATTTTTGTATTTTTAGTAGAGATGGGGTTTCCTCATGTCGGCCAGGCTGATCTCAAACTCCTAACCTCAATTGATCTGCCTGCCTCAGCCTCCCAAAGTGCTGAGATTACAGGCATGAGCCACCACACCAGGCCGGACTTGCAATATTACTGACTGGCAATGGTATTTTTAGAAACATTCAAGTCTATTCATATAATTTCAGTTAGGATTAACTTTAAATTTGGTCACTTCTACAGATCCATAGCTAAATCAAGAATTGACTATCTCTGAAAATGAGACGTTCTTGGGGGCTTTTGTTCAATTTCTCCCCTATGATCACATTTCTGAATGGCATGCATGCCATTTAAGGACTACAGCTGTGCAAAATATGTTCACTTAGCTTCAGGACGTTTCTATTTATTTAGTTCTCAATACTTCAGCCAAATATTTATTTACATTCCTTCATTTTGCTTTAAAAAGAAGGTGTTAGAAACCATTTATGGTTTCATTAGAACACTGCTAAAAATTAATCTAAAATATATGAAAATAGTTGAGGGTTCGTATTTGAATAGAAAAGACACAGTTTGACTTCGAACTCAGGTTCGCCTTCCTCTCTCACTCACACAGGTGTATTGTGTCAGTGTTCTGACCGATATCCTCACTAATTCTCGACCTGGTGCAACGCTTCAAAGGTCTCACGATTACCTATTTTTGAAGGCTGGAAAGAAAAAAAGTGAATATAGTTTAAGACCTCTGATGGAAATTTTCCTTTAAAATAATATTTTCCACCACCCATTTACTGAACTTAACCCTGGCAACCGTATCACTGACTCATCCTCAGAGAAGGGGATGGAAATAGATTCCACTGGCACACTTCACTAGTGGCTTTCACTAAAAATGCATCACGAACAAAAATAAAATATTTTGCAGGTAAGCCTATCTATCCAAATATGATCATCTGCTTTATCATATTTGGATAGATAGGCTTAACTACAAAACAAATCTCTCCTTCCGTGTTTTAAGTCTAGGCCCTCACCCTTCAGTGGAATTTGGCAGCCATCTCATCATTGCGGTTTCTGCCCTCAGTCTTATCAGTTCTTAAAAATGCTCCCTGGGAAAACTTAAAACAAAACAAAACAAAACCACCATTGCATGTCTCTTCTACTCAAATATTTTTACTGGTTCCCCGTTTTCTATGATGAAAAATTCTAATAAGTTTCACAAAGTCCATCCCTTCTCTTTAACACCCTCAACCAAAATCCAAGCATATCTTGCAGTCTACTTACAAAAAAATTTCACTTTTATCTTCAAAGCATAATACCATTTCACACTTCTATATGTTTGGCAATGCTATTTCTTCTTCCTAGAAGGTCCTCTAGTCCTCAACACCCTCGATATTTGTATTCATTTATCAAGACAGGAAAAACACCACCTCCTCCATGATCTTCCATAACATTATTCTTAGTTGACTCCTGCCTGTGTGTTCCTCTGTGATGAGATGCAACATTATTTGTATCTGCACAGTATTTATGCTATATTAAATTATGTCATTTGTCCCCTGAACAATGAACTCCTTAACAATAGGGAAATTATTTATTGAAGTTTGTTTTCTCAATGACAAATAATCAGGTACATATTATATCTTCCTAATTCAAAATATGCTTGAAAAATAAAATAAGAATGTGAAAAGGATATATTTAATATTCATAAATATTATCTGTAGTCTAATATTACATTACAAACAAATTAAGTAACAAAATTAATAAGAGCTTATATATTTTAATATTTACAAGTACCAAATTGGAATATTATTTTATCATATCAAATTCCCAAAGATATTACCATTTTAAAGAGAATATGCCAATATATTGACATACTTAGTTATACTGTTGGAATAAATGATTTTAAAAGTGGAAAGATTCTTTGCATCATTCAGTAGCAAGCTTGCTGTACAATAATGGGCATTGGAATGTGACAAATAATTTTTAAAACTTTTAAAAAATATTTTATGATAAAGAGTCAAAATAGCATTTAATTTCTTAAAAAGTGAATTAACATTATAACTATGAAGAAATATAATGTCTAGAAAAATCTAATTATTAAATACTACTTGATAACATCATAAAATCATTACATCTGCTTAAAATGAGAAGTTTAATTCACTTGTATCAGTTGGTATTGAAATCTTTATCTGTGTTAGCTATGATATTCTCTTATTATGCTTTGTTTTTAGTTAGCTCTCCATAGAATTCAGTTCACATTTTAGAAACCGACATGGATTAGACATTGAGTAAAACAGAACTGTTTTATTCTTTGTGTTTGTGTGTGTGTGTGTGTGTGTTTACATACACATATATGTCTCATATATATATCCCCATATATGTCATGTATATATATATATATCTCCCCACTGGAGTTGTGAAAATGTGTTTTTGACTAAAAGTGGAGGACAAGATGGGACTGGAGGACAGATGCCAGCGTGAGACTAGCCCTAAATGTAAGAGAGGGGAAATGACCGTGAGAGATATATAGGACAGAAATGATTGACTGTCAAAGAAAAGGGATAGAAATGGAACAGGGGTGACTGACACTGCAAGGGAAAGTAGAAAAGACACAGGAAATACAACAAAAGAAGGGGAATTCTCCTTAATTCTAACGCCCGGACTCACTCCAGGCTTGGTATTTATGTCTCACACTGCTAGCAAAATTTTTAGTAACCTACATTAGAGTACAAATTGACCTAGAATTGAGGTTGTCTTGTCTCTTTGGGATGGGGGAGGTCACGGGGATAGAAACATAATCCCTCGTTTTCTCCCAGAGGGACCCTACACTACTTCACCCATGGATGGTTCTTTAAGCACAGAATTTTGCTAGTTTCTTTAAGAGAATCAAAGAAGACAGGATGGGAAACTTATTCATGTCTGGATTTTAAGATGATATCTGTAGCTTGAAAACAAATCAGTCTCTTAGCATACTATTTAGATGTATTGTTCTTTTGGTATTTATATTATTTTAAATAAATATCTCTTTTCTCATTCTCAATATCCTCACATCATTCATACTGCCCTCTTCATTTTCTTACAGAGATTTTACCATCATCATCCTATTGAAAAACTGACAAATAAAGAGAAAAAAAGCCTGAATATTAGTGCTTTAATTGGAAAATAATGCACTGTAATAATGATATTCTGACATTGGCAGTATTTACTAAGCTGCATAATAAAACATTTTCAATAATTTAATATGTATGTAGAGCCTTCAGCAAGAAATAAGCTTCCTTCAGTCCAAATTCTTTCAGGCACCCTACTGCTTGGTTCTTTTTTCCTTCTGGATACCTCACATGTGATTGTAATCAGATAAAGATAATCAAACATTTAAATAGAGCAACGCTTACAGATTCTAACCCAGGACTTGATAATTATCACAGGTAGACTCCAAAAGATTACCAGAACTATATAATTTTTCACATATGTACAACTTAGATAATAATGTTCAGGTACTCTTTATTAGGGAACTAGTAATAACTCTTATCCACTGAAAAAATATCATTTTTGCAGAAGTCTTTACCTTATATTAGCTCTTTGCTTATAACCTTTCCTATAGTATTATAATGAGTGTTTAGCAAAAAAGAAAAGAAAGTATAGCTTCTTTCTAATGATCCTACAACTGCTAGATCTATGTTCTCTAATAACTGTTTTTCCTTGTCTGTTTGATCAGAGAGGTTTTTGTTGTTGTTCTCTCTGGCTATTGATTTTTTTTTTTTTTTTTTTTTGAGATGGAGTCTCTCTCTGTCGCCCAGGCTGGAGTGCAGTGGCGTGATCTCGGCTCAATGCAAGCTCCACCTCCCGGGTTCACACCATTCTCCTGCCTCAGCCTGCCGAGTAACTGGGACTACAGGCGCCCGCCACCACGCCCGACTAATCTTTTTGTATTTTTAGTAGAGACGGGGTTTCACCGTGTTAGCCAGGATGGTCTCGATCTCCTGACCTCGTGATCCACCCGCCCCGGCCTCCCAAAGTGCTGGGATTACAGGCGTGAGTCACCACGCCTGGCCTAATTGATTTATCAATATTTAGAGTTATCACCTTTTGGAATGATTTCTCTGCACATAGTGATCATGGGAGGCATTGAAAAGCCTTTGCTCTGGATAGCTTCTCCATATTTTAAGCTTGAAAAAAACAACATGGTCTGAAAAGTAGCTTGCAATAACAGCAGTTTGCAAATTTACTATTAAGAGCATTCTCTTAAAAATCTTATGATTATCTATTTTTGAAGACTGGAAAGAAAAAAGTGAATACAGTTTAAGACTTTTGATGCAAATCTTTCTTTAAAATCATATTTTTCACCACCCATTTACTGAACTTGATTCTTGCAACCCTATCACTGACCTATCCTCAGAGAAGGAGATGGAAATGGATTCCACTGGCACACTTCACTAGTGGCTTTCACTAAAAATGCATCATGACCAAAAATAAAATGTTTTGTATAAATTCAAAAATGACAATCTGCTTTATTAAATATGTTTTTTATATAAGAAAGTCTCTGATCCGGTATAAGCTAGAACACTCCCACTCACGAGTGGGTATTCCAAGCCAAGGAGACATTACCCCAGTACTCCTCCCTGCCTTGTTTCTTATGTAATTGCTTTGAGAGTGATGTCTGTACCCACCACAGGAGCTGGAAGAGGCACTGTCACTTTTGCAGACAGTACTATGTTCTATGTTTAGCTTATTATAATTTCTACTTGAAATCCTTCTTCATCAGTTATCTTTGCGGTGGAAATGATAGGACCATCGCTGTTCAGCCACAGTCGAGAAGGAGTCATTAACTTGATGTCCGTAGCTCAGGTGCATCTGGAAGCAAGCTTGGATTCAGTCATCTTTCTCTCAGAGGCCTGTAAACCAGTGCCTCCCAAACTATAATGCACATATGGATCGTTTGGAATCTTATTAAAATGCAGAATCAGCAATTTTAGGGTGGCCTGAGCTGCATTTCTAACAAGCTTCCAAGTGATTCTAATACTGCCAGTTGGCTCACCACAAAAAAAGTAGCAAGCTTCTCAATGGAGTTAAAAAGTTATCTTCTTTTTGTTTATTTTTCACATAAATGGGCTTTTTAAAAATTCTTATGTGACATAAGATAAAATGTAGGCATCTGCCTTATACAGGTGGGCTAATGAGAATGGTAATAGGGTGTCTCTACAAATTAGTTGGCAACTCTTCAAGTCCGATGAGTTACCGTCTGTCTTATTCAGGGGTTATAACATCAAGATTTATAACTAACTTATTTTCTAAACTGGGACATTCTGAGAACAAAAGAGGGCACTTTTAATAATTACGCTGGCACAACACAACAAGCAATTGAGAGACATGTTCACCCTACCAAGAGTGACACCATGCTAAAGAACTCTGAGCAATTTAATTCAGCTTTACCATATAGAAATTTATTTTTTTAAATGACCTAACTGCTTGTCTTTCACAATTTTATATCTTTATAAACGTTGCTGCTTTTTTTCTCCATATATTTTAAAAAATTGATCCTCAAAAAGAAATTTTTAAAAATACATTCCTGCTATGATCCCATTTTTCTAAAACATATATACAATATAATTTGGTCCAAGCTTTCATGGAATTATTGGCATGAGAGTATTCAATATTTCTAATTGATAATTAATTGAAATGGTAATTTTCCTTAAGTTTTAGGTTGAAATTTTTCTACATTAAGAAAAAATGTGGCTGACCACATTGGTTCATGTCTGTAATCCGAGACCTTTGGGAGGCCGAGGCAGGCAGATCAATGGAGGTCATGAGTTCAAGACCAGCCCAGCCAAAACGGCAAAACCTTGTCTCAACTAAAAACACAGGAAAAAAAACAAAAATAGCCAGGCATGGTGTTGCACACCTGTAATCTCAGCTACTCAGGAGGCTGAGGCATGAGAATTACTTGAACCCCGGAGGTGGAGGCTGCAGTGAGCCGAGATTGTGCCACTGCACTCCAGCCTGGGCCACAGAGCAAAATTGTCTTAAAAAAAAAAAAAAGAAAAAGAAAAACTGTTCAAATGTGCATATTACCTTTATGTTCAAGTTAAAATATGATGTGTTTTGATATATGCTTGGCAGGTGTTGTTCACCCTCAGGCCTGGTGATAATTATGTCAGGATGATAATGAATTGCTGTTGTCTTTTACACGTGCAGGTAGATGGTGTTCTGGTTATATGGTTAGCATTACTGACACATTTAATATATTTTATAGACTGTCATTGTGTTGTTTTACCCAGAATGGTTTCACCTTGGGAATATCTCTTAACTTCACGGTAAATATTGATTTACATTCTTCCAATTTTAAAAGCCTGGCCTTATAGACAAGCTTTACATGCTCATAGTTTGCCTTGTGCACCTTAGATTTTACTGTAAGTTCACGGTTCTTAAAAAGCCAATAAAAAGCTTTGTTTAAAATCATCTTCATTTTATTTCCACTGATTTACTTTTAAATCCTCTGGCTGAATTTTACGTGTATGGAATTGCACTGCATCAACTGTAATATCACAGTATAATGCACAGTTTAAAATATCCACTAAATCTTAAGAGAAACAATGGAAGCCAAACTCAATTACCTGCTGGTGGGTTGTCAGTATAAACGAGACAAAGGCTGTTTTCCAGCATAATTAACTGGCTTAAAGATGGCATACAGTAATTTGTCAGCTAGAGATAACCCTTTATTAACACCTTTTAAAATATAGATTTAAGATACCGTTGCTTCTTAAGTTGGTAGTTCAATTTGTTTTCAGAACTGTATAGTTTTTTTTTAATTCACAATGACTGATTTAAATAAAGATTCATCGGATACAACTACCCCAAATAAAATATTTCTTGTCACCTTTAAGGTGATTCTTTTATAGGCAAGTGAGTAATTAACACTTTTTATTGTGCACTCAAATTTTCCATTGTTCCTCATAAATTACACACACACACACACATACCAGAAAAAACTGGCAAAGAACAAACAAAAAACCTGAAGTGATATTTTGGTAAGAATTTAAATTTTTGTTCTTTACAAAGCAAAACTTCTGTATGTATGGATACATTAAATCATACCCAAATGTGTTTTTTCACACTGTAAAATAATTTTAAAATTTAACAATTTTTTGGCTTAAGTTTATATTCTTCATTATGTTTTCAGTTCATTCTTTGTTTTGAAATAAACTCCGACCTACAATAAATTTGCAAAATGTGTTAGAAAGAATGTCCACATGCCTAACGCCCAGCTACTTCGAATGTTAACATTTTCCATAATCACAGTTAACAAAACCAGGAAATAAACAGTGACATAATTCTACCAACTAGTCTACAGGCCTTACTGGAATTTTATCAACTGTCCTTCTAAAATTATTTTTGTACATCAGAATTGAATCTAGGACACACATTGGATATAGTTGTGTCTCCTTTTATCTAGGATAATTTATTAGTCTTTGTCTTTCATGACTCTCCTATTTTTAAGAGTTCTGAGCAGTTATTTTTCTAAAAGCCCATCATTTGGTCTTTTCTCATCTAGTCTCATGACCAAATTTAGCTTATGCACTTTTGAAAAGAATCCAACTAAAGTAATGTGTCACCTTTCTCAGGCCATCATGTCAACATGATATTGACTTCCTTCATTCTTGGTATTAATTTTCATCACTTTGTAAAAGTGGTGTCTTACAGGTTTCTCCACTATAAAGTTACATTATCCCCTTTGCAATTATTAAGGATGTTCTAGGGAAATATTTGAGACTACCTAAATACTGTCAACCTTATATCATGAGATTCAGAACTTATGATTTAGTACCGAGTTTATTTGAGTATAATTCGGGAGTCAGCTTTCAAAAGTGGAGAACTTAAAGCTTCTCTCACATAAAAGTTTTAGCAAGATTACAACATTTTCCATCCAATAACAGTGCAACCACCACAGTGATTTGATTGGTTACAGATAGCTAATTCCCCGGAAGACTACTTGATTACTTCATGAAGAGGAGTGGTGATCTGAGGGGGTCTTCCCTCTGGCTCTGTTTGGTCTTAACTATTTACAGGAAAATAAATGCAGAAGTTGCATCTGCATGCCATGTGACTCAAGCTGCATAGCCACATTTTTCTCAAGGTACAGAATAATTTAAAGTTCTAACAGCTTTAAGTTGAATTATTTTAAATTTGAATTATTTAATTTCACAATATTCTGCTTAACACACGCAGTAGTGTCCGTTGATGATTGTGGCCAAAAAACAATTCCCACTGTGGTGTTTTATTCTGGTGCTTTTAATATTGTGGAGCTTTTTATTAGAAGGCTCTTAATTTCCTTTTTGTTTTGGTTTAGTCAATAACTTACACTTATATTAGTAATTTCTTGTTCGGTTATATTATGATTAGAGATTATTTTAATAACCAAATTTATGGAATTTAATGATTTTTTTGTGACTTAATATATGATAAAATTTGTAACTGACACTTGAGAAATTAGGGAGGAGGTATATTTTCAATTACCAGGGGATAAAAGTTTGATATATATCCACAAAATCTACTGTGTTGACTATAATGATTAGGTCTTCTATCTACTTTTTATTTTTCACCTACTTGATTTGTCTTGTGTTGGGAGTGTTATATAAAAATCTCCCATTACTAATGTATCTTTAATCATCATCTAGAATCTCTTATAGGTTTATGCTTAATCTTCCATATGAATTGTGGCTTTTAGATTAAAATGTGCTTTTCTTTGTCATGTTTAATATATCTTTTTTGCCTGATGCCTATTCAAAATAATGATACATGCTTTTTTATTGTCTCCATTTACCTGTATAACTTTGTCTTTATTTTTAGCCTTTCACAATTCATTTGTTTTAAATGTATTTAGTACAAGATACAAAATTTAGTTGTTTCATTGTGAGTTAAATTTAAAAACTTTTCATTGAGTTATGTGTATTATGACATACTTGCTATGTGTCTTTGTAAGATGTGTATTTATTATTTTTGACTTAGCTAAGTTTTGATATTTAAAAGGGTTTATATTTGGTTCTAATAATTCCCTTTTTATTTACATAATTTTAATGGTTAGTATTTTTATACTCTATTTTTTACTCTAGTATTTACATGATTTTTAATGCTCTTAGTCCCACTTTACTGTTTAACATTTTACAATTTAGTTTTTCAGTTTTAAATATTCTTCTTTAACTTATTGCCCATACAATGTTGACAAAAAGATTCAGACTCTGTAAAATATTTGAAGATATTTATTCTGAGCCAAATGTGAGTGAACAATGGCCCATGATATAGCCCCAGGACATCCCAAGAACAGGTGCCCAAGGTGGTTTGGCTGCAGCTTAATTTTAAACATTTTAGGAGGACATATGACATCAATTAATATATCTAAGCTATACATTGGTTGAGTCCCAAAAGGCAGGACAACTCTAAGCAGGGGCATCCAGGTCATACATGAATTCAACAATTTTCTAATTGGCAATTGGTTTAAAGAGTTAAGTTATTGTCTCAAGACCTGGAATCCGTAGAAGGGAATGTCTGGGTTAAGATAAGGAGCTGTGGAGACCAAGTCTCCCATTATGCAGACAGAATCAATAGAAGAAAATGTTTCTTATCAGATTTAAAGGGTCTGTTCTATCAGTCTTAAGATCTCTGTTTTTTTTTTTTTTTTTGGCTTAATGATTTATTGAGTCGAACACCTTTGTAACCACCACCCAGGTCTGGAAATAGAACTTTGCCTACACCCCTGAGGACTCTTTCTCGTGCCCCATCCTGAGCACAACACCCTCCCTCACACCAAAAATAACTATTAGTCTGACTTTTTTTTTTGGTTGGGGGGGGATCTGGATACTTCAAAACATTGATATTTTATTGTTAGAATTTATACCTTTTAATTATACTTTAAGATTTAGGGTACATGTGCACAACGTCCAGGTTTGTTACATAAGAATACATGTGCCATGTTGGTGTGCTGCACCCATTAACTCGTCATTTAACATTAAGTATATCTCCTAATGCTGTCCCTCTCCCCTCCCCCCACACCACAACAGGCCCCGGTGTGTGATGTTTCCCTTCCTGTGTCCATGTGTTCTCATTGCTCAATTCCCACCTATGAGTGAGAACATGCAGCGTTTGGTTTTTTTGTCCTTGTGATAGTTTGCTGAGAATGATGGTTTCCAGCTTCATCCATGTCCCTACAAAGGACATGAACTCATCATTTTTTATGGCTGCATAGTATTCCATGGTGTATATGTGCCACATTTTCTTAATCCAGTTTATCATTGTTGGACATTTGGCTTGGTTCCAAGTCTTTGCTATTGTGAATAGTGCTGCAATAAACATACATGTGCATGTGTCTTTATAGCAGCATGTTTTATAATCCTTTGGGTATATACCCAGTAATGGGATGGCTGGGTCAAATGGTATTTCTACTTCTAGATCCCTGAGGAATCGCCACACTCACTTCCACAATGGTTGAACTAGTTTACAGTCCCACCAATGGTGTAGAAGTGTTCCTATTTCTCCACATCCTCTCCAGCACCTGTTGTTTCCTGACTTTTCAATGACTGCCATTCTAACTGGTGTGAGATGGTATCTCAGTGTGGTTTTGATTTGCACTTCTTTGATGGCCAGTGAAGATCAGAGCAGAACTGAAGGAGATAGAGACACAAAAAAACATTTAAAAAATCAATGAATCCAGAAGCTGGTTTTTTGAAAAGATCAACAAAATTGATAGACTGCTAGCAAGACTAATAAAGAAGAAAAGAGAGAAGAATCAAATAGATGCAATAAAAAATGATAAAGGTGATATCACCACCGATCCCACAGAAATACAAACTACCATCAGAGAATAATATAAACACCTCTACGCAAATAAACTAGAAAGTCTAGAAGAAATGGATAAATTCCTCAACACATACACCCTCCCAAGACTAAACCAGGAAGAAGGTGAATCTCTGAATAGACCAATAACAGGCTCTGAAATTGAGGCAATAATTAATAGCTTACCAACCAAAAAAAGTCCAGGACCAAATGGATTCACAGCCAAATTCTACCAGAAGTACAAGGAGGAGCTGGTACCATTCCTTCTGAAACTATTCCGATCAATAGAAAAAGAGGGAATCCTCCCTCACTCATTTTATGAGGCCAGCATCATCCTGATACCAAAGCCTGGCAGAGACACAACAAAAAAAGAGAATTTTAGACCAATATCCCTGATGAACATCAATGCAAAAATCCTCAATAAAATACTGGCAAACTGAATCCAGCGGCACATCAAAAAGCTTATCTACCATGATCAAGTGGGCTTCATCCCTAGGATGCAAGGCTGGTTCAACATACACAAAGCAATAAATGTAATCCAGCATATAAACAGAACCAAAGACAGAAACCACATGATTATCTCAATAGATGTAGAAAATGCCTTTGACAAAATTCAACAGCCCTTCATGCTAAAACCTCTCAATAAATTAAGTTTTGATGGGACATATCTCAAAATCATAAGAGCTATCTATGAAAAACCTACAGCCAATATCATACTGAATGGGCAAAAACTGGAAGCATTCCCTTTAAAAACTTGCACAAGACAGGGATGCCCTCTCTCACCACTCCTATTCAACATAGTGTTGGAAGTTCTGGCCAGGGCAATCAGGCAGGAGAAGGAAATAAAGGGTATTCAATTAGGAAAAGAGGAAGTCAAATTGTCCGTGTTTGCAGATGACATGATTGTATATCTAGAAAACCCCCTTGTCTCAGCCCAAAATCTCATTAAGCTGACAGGCAACTTCAGCAAAGTCTCAGGATACAAAATCAATGTGCAAAAATCACAAGCATCCTTATACACCAATAACAGACAAACAGAGAGCCAAATCATGAGTGAACTCCCATTCACAATTGCTTCAAAGAGAATAAAATACCTAGGAATCCAACTTACAAGGGATGTGAAGGACCTCTTCAAGGAGAACTACAAACCACTGCTCAATGAAATAAAAGAGGATACAAACAAATGGAAGAACATTCCATGCTCATGGGTAGGAAGAGTCAATATCATGAAAATGGCCACACTGCCCAAGGTAATTTATAGATTCAACTCCATCCCCATCAAGCTGACAATGACTTTCTTCACAGAATTGGAAAAAACTACTTTAAAGTTCATATGGAACCAAAAAAGAGCCCGTATTGGCAAGTCAATCCTAAGCCAAAAGAACAAAGCTGGAGGCATCACGCTACCTAACTTCAAACTCTACTACAAGGCTACAGTAACAAAAACAGCATGGTACTGGTACCAAAACAGAGATATAGAACAATGGAACAGAACAGAGCTCTCAGAAATAATGCCACATATCTACAACTATCTGATCTTTGACACACCTGACAAAAACAAGAAATGGGGAAACGATTCCCTATTTAATAAATGGTTCTGGGAAAACTGGCTAGCCATGTGTAGAAAGCTGAAACTGGATCCCTTCCTTACACCTTATACAAAAATTAATTCATGATGGATTAAAGAATTAAATGTTAGACCTAAAATCATAAAAACCCTGGAAGAAAACCTAGGCAATACCATTCAGGACATAGGCATGGGCAAGGACTTCATGTCTAAAACACCAAAAGCAATGGCAATGAAAGCCAAAATTGACAAACAGGATCTATTTAAACTAAAGAGCTTCTGCACAGCAAAAGAAACTACCATCAGAGTGAACAGGCAACCTAGAGAATGGGAGAAAATTTTTGCAATCTACTCATCTGACAAAGGGCTAATATCAGAATCTACAATGAACTCAAACAAATTTACAAGAAAAAAACAAATAACCCCATCAAAAAGTGGGTGAAGGATATGAACAGACACTTCTCAAAAGAAGACATTTATGTAGCCAAAAGACACATGAAAAAAAGATCTCTGTTTTAATGTTAGTGCTGGTCAGGTGTGTCTGAATTCCAAAGAGAGGAGGGTATAATGAGGCATATCACACCCCCACTTCCCATCATGTTGTCAACTAGTGTATCAGGTTATCTTTGGAATGCCCTTGGCTGAGGGTATGGTCCCTCATTTGGTTGGGAGGCTTAGAATATTTTGGGTTTACACAACAATCAATGAAATTGTTCTACTTTCTCCTTTTTTTGGTCCTCCTCTTTTCCATTTTTAGTTGCAATGTTTCTATCATCATCACATTTTTTTTTACATTAGTATTCAACCCTTATCTTTTTTACTCTTGTGTGCAGGCACACACATATCTATGTGTATATATGTATGCATGTACACATATGCATATATATAATGCTCAGCAGCAACCCTGTTATTGAAGTTCTCATGATCAACTCTTGGCTAATACAAACATCCTCTAGTAGATTCCCAAGAAGAGTTCATACATACAGTATTTCCTAAGTTCTTGCAGATTTAAAAACTGTTATTCTATAGCATTGATAATTGAAGAAATTTAGCTCAATATAAAATCTCTGCTTCAACCAGGCGCGGTGGCTCACGCCTGTAATCCTAGCACTTTGAGAGGCCAAGGCGAGCGGATCACAAGGTCAGGAGTTCAAGACCAGCCTGGCTAACATGGTGAAACCCTGTCTCTACTAAAATACAAAAATTAGCCAAGCGTGGTGATGAGTGCCTGTAATCCCAGCTACTCAGGAGGCTGAGGCAGGAGAATTGCTTGAACCTGTGAGGCAGAGGTTGCAGTGAGCCAAGATCATGCCATTGCACTACAACCTGGGCAATAGAGTGAGACTTCATCTCAAAAAATAAAAATAAATAAATAAATAAAATATATTCTTCATCCCTGTAATCCTAGCTACTCAGGAGGCTGAGGCAGGAGAATTGCTTGAACCCAGGATATGGAGGTTGCAGTAAGCTGAGATCACACCATTGCACTCCAGCCTGGGCAAGAAAAGTGATGCTCTATATTAAAAAAAAAAAAATCCTATCATTGTCTTGTTTTGTATGCTGATTTAAAAAACTTGATGTCATTCTAATTATTTTGCCCTTGTAAATTATTTGATCCTTTTTGCTTGGAGGCTGTAAAAACTTATTCTGCATTGTTGCAGCCAAATAGTTTTTCTAGGATATTTTTCAGAATTGATAGTTTTGAGTTAATTTACTAAAATACACATTCCCTTCAGTGGTTATGTTCAGATAGTTGATTACTGCAGTTTTGTTTGACTAGTTTTGAATCTTCATGCTGCCCAACTATTTTGTTTCTTTTTCACAGACTACAGTTATACAAATATTATTTATTCTTTGCTTGTCTTATACGCCCACCACTTTTTTTCTGGCTCATTTAAGTCCTTCTCTTAGCTCCATTTTATTCTCTTGGGCGTTTGCTTGCCTTCCTTCAACGATCTTATTAAATTTTCATTTGAGCCTATTATCCCTTGGTCACAATGTACTTTAGTAATTATATTTGAGATAATTTTGTCCTTTATTCCATTTCTTTCTTAAGTTCTTTTTTTGTCTTGGTTTTTACCCATTTTTTTAATTTGCATTTCAGCCCAAGTATTTCTTAAATCCGTAAATGTTTGCTTGATGACATTTAATTTAGTTTGGAGTATTGTCCTGGGTTTTGTTGTTGTTGTTCATTTGTTTTTTTGTTTTTCCTGCTTCATCATCATTAACTTGGAAGTATGGCAAAGGGAACTCCTTAGGTCCTCTTATTTTTATTCTCTTTTGTCTTGTAGAACCATAAATTTTCTTTTTTTGCTTCATTACTTCTTCTCCACCCAATTGTCAATGAGTGGAGTGCCTCTCATCATTTTTGTTCACCCCACATACCTGACCCTGAGAAGCTATGGTTTTCAAAGAATGATATTTCAAATTACCTGCACTTTTCAGTTTCTTCACTATCTGTGCCCTGCTCTCTTGGGACTTCCTTCTGTGTTTTCCCACTTACAGTAGACTTATATTTTCTACATGTGGTGTTATGTTAACCATAGACCTATTGTTAGCTTCATCTTACTTTTTCTTGGCCTATATTTGTTCTATATAAAGATATGTGATAAGATAGTGTCTGAGTGGTTGCTACATGAAATTTAGTGTGATTATTTTTTCTACTTTTTAATCATCATTATTTTGAAGTTTATGCATTCTTTGTCCTTACATTATGCGGATGGCATATTTGTATATGTGTGTGTATGTTTTACTTGTTCTTCTTTCTGTTCTGTTTTATTTTGGACAAAATATTTGCAGAGGTGAACCTGGGAGCTGCCATTGCCTACAGCTACCCAGACATCCACTATATCTTGACTTCCAATTTTAATGTGTCACAGAAGTATTGGAATCTAATTAATGATTTCTACTCAGTATTTGCAATGACTGATTACTATTTTTCCCATGATAAATAAATATAATACAAATACTAACTTTTTTTTTTTTTTCGGAAGTGGAGTGCTTTGGCGATATCTCGGCTCACTGCAACCTCCACCTCCCAGGTTCAAGTGATCCTCCAGCCTCAGCCTCCTGAGTAATTGGGACTACAGGCACGTGCCACGCCTGGCTACTTTTTGTATTTTTAGTAGAGATGGGTTTTCACCATTTGGCCAGGCTGGTCTCGAATGCCTGACCTCGTGATCCACCCACCTCTGCCTCCCAAAGTGCTGGGATTACAGGTGTGAGCCACCACATCCAGCCAACAAACTAAATTCCTATCGCTGATGTGTGACCCTGGGAAATCTTAGCAGTTAATTCTGGCATCATATTTATTGCAAAATGATTATAGAACATGTTTAGCTTTAGAGTCTGACTGACTGAATTCATACCAGCTACTTAGAACTGTGTTGCTATGGGCAAGTTCTTCACTTTCTCTCATCTTCATTTGCTCCATAAAATGAGAAGAGTAACCTTCCCATTTCATAACATTGTTAATAAGGATTAAATAAGATATGCAAATAAAGCAATTAAAACAGTCTCTGACATAAAATTATTGCCAACAAAAGTTAACCCTTCTTAGTAATGTGTGAAGCATATTGGAAAATATCTTCTTGTCTACATCAATGTAATTTTTCTTATTCAGAGCCAAATATTTCAAAATTTAAAAATACTGGTGCTTATTATTTTATTCCTTTCAGTCTTAGAAGTTCCCCCTTATTCCTCTAGTTATTCTGATTAGTCAGTACTCTTAAATAAATATTGTAATTAATTCACAGCTCATAAACGTAAAAATAATTAGTATTTTTAGGCTGTTGTGTTTAGCATTAATTAAAAACATAGAAGCATGCAGAGTTAATTATGGTTATGTTAAACTATTCTCTGTTCTTTCAATAAAGCAAGCACCTTTAGAACATCCCGCTAAGAAATGGATGGATTCGGGCCAGGCGTGGTGGCTCACACCTGTAATTCCAGCAGTTTGGGAGGGTGAGGTGGGCGGATCACGAGGTCAGGAGATCAAGACCAGCTTGGCCAACAGGGTGAAACCCTGTCTCTTCTAAAAATAAAAAATTTAAAAAAATTAGCAGGGAGTAGTGGTGTGTGCCTGTAGTGCCAGCTACTCGGGAGGCTGAGGCAGGAGAATCGCTTGAACCCGGGAGGCAGAGGTTGCAGTGAGCCAAGATCAGGCCACTGCACTCCAGCCTGGGTGACAGAGTGAGATTCCATCTCAAAAAAAACAAAAAAAGGTGGATTGAATAACAAAATGCATTCAAAAAATTTTTTTAATAAAAATCTAAGCTGGAAGATGGGACAGTAGGAAGCATTCATAAGGATTTCCAGAGAAGTTTCCCCAACTGGTTATTGTCATCCTGAGTGTGGTTTCTAATGTTATTTTGAGGAATGGACATTTTAATCGTATTGTGCATTTGCAGAGAAAATACAGACAATATTTGCCAACGAATAGTTCTTTCATATGATAAAATTTTCAAAATAATAATTTGAATTATGCCAAAAGTATTTTGTGCCTGTAGAATTTGTGTCTCCTTTCAACAGGATTACCTTTATGTTGTGTGTTTTAGAGTATAAAGAACACATGGTTGATACATGAAGGAAATTATTCCATTCACTTGAACTTATATATATTGATTTAATAAATATTTATTAGTCATAAATAATATGCAAAGAATGCTATCAAGTGTGATAGGACAATACAGAGAAGGAAGCAACTAGCATCCACCAGAAGAAATATGAAAAATATACTTATAAACAATTAATAATGTGATTCAATGCACAGTAAAAACAGGAGTTCTATAGGCTAATGAGCAAAGGACTAAAGGAGTGCAGAAGTACCTGAAGTGAGCTTGAATAAGCCTGAACAATTTGAAACCTTTATGATTTCAAAACTATTCAGTTAAGAAATGGTTCAAAGCCAAATGTGCTCAAAGTCATCTTATGTAGCAATGTCTTTGTATATCAGAGGAAGACTATGTAAATGGCAGTTCTGCAAATTTATATAATATATATATTTAATTTTTATTAAAGGATAATAAATGCAACTCTGCTATTTTAAAGCTTACATGCATATTATTAAGTCACAGCAATAAACACAGTAATTATTTAGAGTTTATCCTAACAAAAGAATTTGGGGCTAGAGAATACTATTATTGATATTATTTAGAATTGCCAATACAATTTGATTGCTTTTATTATGCTTTTACATTTGTTCAGATAATTTTCCTTCTAATTGCTCACACTCTGGGTGGGCCAGCTCCAGTCATCATTGTTATGTCCTTCCTAGTGTTATTCAAAACATGTTAGATCTTGTATACTAGGGATAGAGGTTCCTTGTAATGCAGAGGAGGAGCTAACATTATAAATTATATTGGTTTCCAAGTTAGGGAGGTACTGAAGTGTAGAGGACCTTGAGTGTCCTATCTCTCACAATTAACTACTTTAAAATCACAAACAATTTCAGGAAACTTACTAAAAATACAGTGTAATAGAAGACATGAATACATTTTTATTTTTTGTCATACAGGTGACATAAACATTTATGTTAGTTCATTTAACTGTAAAATTGAAGTGGATGTTTAGAGCTCTGCTAACAAAGAATGCTGATTTCCTCACTATGGATATTGATGAGGCAATTTGCATAGAGACAATTGGAATATTCATTGTGTTGGAAATATAGCATGTAGAGTAGGATCAAAATATTCAGTGGATAATCATTCTAAAGAATAAGACATCACAGCATTAAAAATTATACCATGCCTAATACCAGGAAATATCAGAATCTGATTCTAATAAGTTAACATTTCAATGAAATCCCCCTTAATCATGATGATTTTGTTCCTTCAGGACTACTCTTTATTCTAATATGATGTTTTATTAATATATGGCTTTAATGTATCTCTAGCTGTTTGAACTAATCATAATTGGTATTTACTTTCTTACCTAACTTTTTGTATTTACTAAAGAATCTTTAATGCTTAGTAAAGTAGAGTCAAAGGAAATGCAAAACCAAAACCAACCAAACAAAACAAAACTCCATTACTCAAATGTATTTATACATTTTAAACAAAATATATTTTAGTTTGTATATGTTACCTAATTGCAATTGATTTAGGTCTTACCACCAAAATTTTATCTCACTGTAATAAATTATTTCCTCAAATAAGACTGAGTATTTTAAATATCAAGTTTACTTTTATTTGGATGGCATCATCAAGAAACCAAGCCTCTCAGAAGTTTCTTAATAAATGTTTTAATGCCTTTGCTGATTTACCCATGTGGTCCTCATTACTCTGTATATTAATTTTTCCTGATATTGTAAAAAACCCATAGCAACTGGTGCTGCTTCTTTCTATCTTAACAAGCTCTTTAATTCATAAAATTATTCAGTAAATATTTGTGAAATAAAATTGATAAACCAGTCTGATTTACAGAGGCAGCTGTCCAGGCAAGAGTAGTAAACTTCTACTAACAAAATTACTTCAGAGGAGCTAACATTATAAATTATATTGGTAGAAAATAATTTATGCACTTGATATGGGCTAGTTTGGAGGTTGCAGTGAGCTGAGATCGCACCATTGCACTCCAGCTTGGGTGACAGAGCAAAACTCCATCTAAAAATAAATAAATAAATAAATAAATTTTAGAGGCAGAGCAAGATGGCAGAATAGAAAGCTCCAATGACAGTTCCCCATACAGCCCCTGCAAAGACACCCAGATAACAGCTATCTACACAGAAAAAGAAAAAAAAAAACAAACACACCTTCCTAAGAACCAGAAACTCAGGTGAGCATTCATAGTACCTAGTTTTGACTTCATATCACTGAAAGAGAAACTGAAGAGATGGAAAACGAATTGTCCTGAATTGCCAATGCCATGCCTCCCTGACACCTGGCAGCAGTGGTGTGGTGCAGAGAGCTTCTCTGGGCACTAGAAGAGGGAGAACACAGCAATTTTGAGGCATTGAACTCAGTGCTATTCTGTTAGAGCAGGAAGAAGAACCAGACCAAATTCAGCTGATGCCTTCAACTTAGGGAGCACTTAAACCAACCCTAGTCAGAGGGGGAACCGTGGATCTTAGTGGTCCGAGACTGAGTGCCTGCAGACCTTGCCACTGAGAGTCAAAGTGCTCTTGGTCTCTAAGTAAACATGAAAGGCAGTCTAGGCCATAAGGACTGTAACTCTTAGGTGAATCCTAGAGCTGAACTAGGCTCAGAGACAGTGAACTAGGGGGAACAGACGACATATTGAGACACCAGCTGGGACAGCCAAGGGAGTGCTAGTGTCACCCCTCCCTTAACCACAGGCTTCACAGCTCATGACTCCAGAAGACACCCTTTCCTTTTACTTGAGAAGAGGAGAAGGAAGAGAGGGGAAGGCTTTGTCTTGCTTCCTAGATACCAGATCAGCCACAGTAGAATAGGGCACCAGTCATAGTCACGAGGTCCCCGTTCCAGGATCTAGCTCTTAGACAACATTTCTAGACACACTCTAGGCCAGAAGGTAACCCCCTGCCTTGAAGGCCTTCATTACCTGCTAATTGAAGTGTCTTTGGGACCTGAATAACCAGCAGTGATATCCAAGTACTACGTTGAGAACCTTGGTGAGTCTCTGAGACTTGGTGGCTTCAAGTGAGCTCAGCACATTACCAGCTGTGGTGACTATTGGGCAAAACTCCTCTTGCTTGAGAAAAGCAGAGGGAAAAGAAAAGGGGACTTTGTCTTGCACCTTATGTAGCAACACTGCCACAGTGGAGTAAACCACCAAGAGGGCTCTTGGGGTCCCTGATTCCAGGACTCAGTTCTTGGATGACATTTCTGGACCTACCCTGGTGCAGAGGAGAGCCCAATGCCCTGAAGAATGAGTCCCAGGCCAGGCAGCATACACACAAGCTGACTTAAGGATCCTTGAGCCTTAAGAGAATATCATCAGTAGACTGGCAGTACCCCTTATGGCCTGGAGCAGCAGTGGCTATGAGGTTAGGCTCCTCTGCCAATGGAAACAGGAGGGAAGAGTAGGAAGGACTGTGTCCTGTGGTTTGAGTGACAACTTAGCTACTGTACAATAGAATAACAGGTAGATTTTTAAGGGTTTTAACTCTAGTCCCTTGAATCCTGGACAGCACTTCTGGACCTGCCTACAGAGCTTGCTTCCCTGAAGGAAAGGATGCAGGCCCGGCTGGCTTTGCCACCTGCTGATTGTAGAGCCCTAAGGCCTTGGGTGAACATAGGAAGTAGCCAGGGAGTGGTTACACAGGCCTTAGGAGAGACCCAGCATTGGGCTGGCTTCAGGTGTGAACCAGCACAGTCATAGTGGTGTTGGGCACAGGGGTGCTTGTGTCACTCCACCCCCAGCTTTAGGTGGCTCAGAACAGAGAGAGAGAGAGACTCTATGTATCTGGGAGAAAGTAAGGGAAGAGAACAAGAGTCTCTGCCTGGTAATCCAGAGAATTCTTCTGGTTTTTGTCAAAGATGATCAAGGTGTACCTCTACAATCTGTAAGAACCACAGTGTTACTGGGCTTGGGGTGCCACCTAAAGAAGATCACAACACCAAAGTCTTTTCAAATATCTGAAACCCTTCCCAAGAAGGATGGCTAAAAATAAGTCCAGACAGTGAAGACTACAATAAATACCTAACTCTTCAACTCAACAGACACTGAAGAACATCTACTACCATCAACACCATCCAGGAAAACATGACCTCACCAAGTGAACTAAATAAGGCACCAGGGACCAATCCTGGAGAAACAGAGATCTGTGATTTTTTTCAGAGGATTCAAAATAGCTGTGTTGAGGATATGCAAAGAAATTCAAAATAACATGGAGTTAGAATTCAGAATTCTATCAGATAAATTTAACAAAGAGATAGAAATAATTAAAAATAATCAAGCAGAAATTCTGGAGTTGAAATATGCAACTGACATACTGAAGAATGCAGCAGAGTCCTTTAATAGCAGAACTGATTAAGCATAAGAAAGAATTAGTGAGCTTGAAGATGGGTTATTTGAACATATACAATTAGAGGAGACAAAAGAAAGAAGAATGAACAGCAATGAAGCATGCCTATAAGATCTAGCAAACAGCCTCAAAAGGGCAAAGAGGGGATAGAGAAAGAAACAGGAATAGGAGTTTATTCAAAGGGATAATAACAGAGAATTTCTCAAACCTAGAGAGAGATATCAATATTTAAGTACATGAAGATTATAGAACACAAAGCAGATTTAATCCAAAGAAGACTATCTCAAGGTATTTAATAACCAAACTCCCAAAGGTTAAGGATAAAGTCAGGATCCTAAAAGCAAGAGAAAAGACACAAACAACATACGATGGAGCTCCAATACATCTGGCAGCAGACTTCTCAGTGAAAAACCTTACAGACCAGAAGAAAGTAGCATGACATATTTAAAGTGCTGAAGGAAAACGCGTGCACACACACACACACACACATTTATTCTAGAATAGTATAGCTGATGAAAATATCCTTCAAACATGAAGGGGAAATAAAGACTTTCCCAGACAAACAAAAGCTGAGGGATTTCATCAATACCAGACCTATCCTATAAGAAATGCTAGAAGGAGTACTTCAATGAGAGAAAAGAACATTAATGAGCAAGAAATAATCACATGAAGATACAAAACTTACTAATAGTAAGTACACAGAAAAACAGAATATTATAACACTGTAACTCTCATGTGTAAACTACTTTTATGCTACGTAGAAGTACTAAATGATGAATCAATCAAAAATAATAACTACAACTTTTCAAGAATAGTCAGTACAATAAGATATAAATAGAAACAACAAAAAGTTAAAAAGCAGGAGAACGAAATTAAGGTGAGTTTTTCTTAGTTTTCTTTATACTTGTTTGCTTGTTTATGCAAATAGTGTTATTATCAGGTTAAAATAATGGGTTATGTGTATTTACCACCCTCGTGGTAACCTCACACCAAAAAACATACAATGAACACACAATAAATAAAAAGCACGTAATTAAATCATATCACCAGAGAAAATCATCTTCACTAGAGGAACAAAGGAATGACAAAAAGGAAGGAAGAAAAGACCACAGAACAACAAGAAAACAAATAACAAAATGGCAGGAGTAAGTCCTTATTTGTCAATAATAACATTGAATGTAAATGGACTAAACTTTCCAATCAAAAGACATAGACTGGTTGAGTGGACAAAAAGACAAGTCCCATTGATTTGTTGCCTTCAAGAAGCATACTTCACTATAAAGGCACACATAGACTGAAAGTAAAAGATGAAAAAAGGTATTTCATGCCAATGGAAACCAGCAAAAAGCAGGAGTCACTATACTTACATCAGACAAAGTAGATTTTAAGACCAAAACTATAAGAAGAGACAATAACTATAGGAAACTATAAGAAACTATAAAAAGGGACACTATATAAGGAAAAATGGGTTAATTCAAAAAGGGGATATAGCAATTTTAAATATAAACATATATACACCCAACACTGGGACACCCAGATATACAAAGGAAATATCAGAGCTAAAGAGAGAGATAGGCCCCAACATAACAATAGTTGGAGACTTCAACACCTCACTTTCAGCATTGTACGGCTCTTCCAGATAGAAAATCAATAAGAAATGTAAGACTTAATATACACTAGAGAGAAAATAAATCTAATATATATATTTATAAAACATTTCATCCAAGAGCTGCAAAATACACATTTTTGTCCTCAGCACATAGATCATTTTCAAGGATAGACCATATGTTAGGTCACAAAACAAGTTTTAAAACATTCATAAAAGATTGAAAACCCAAAGAAGACAATGAAAAAACTAAACAAATGAACTAACCTACATAGAATATGTAGTCAAAGAGAAAGCACATAGTGAGATAGTAGATGTGTATCTTTAAAAAAGTGCTTATACTAAATATTCATGAACATAATTATCTACTCAAAGATTTGTTAGGATGCATAAAAATTAGTTAATATTGACTATTTACAAGAGACACATCAAAACATGAATTTACCAAAGGCATACAGTAAAAGGATAGAGAAAAGTGTATTACTTAACCTGAACCAAAAAGAAGGTAATATTGTTATATTCATATCCGACAAAATAAACTGCAAGACAAAAACAATACATTAATGGCTATAAATGGTTATGTCATATGAATGGAAAGTTTTTTATCTATTAGGAAGATGCACAAATTCTAAGCTTATGTACAATTAATATGGAGGCATCAAAATATATAAAACAAAAATTGCCAAAATTTCAAGAAAGAAAAACACAAATCCACAACATTGAGGGGTATTTGATGGAACAAACAGATAAAAATCAGTAACAATATAATAAACAACACAAGAAAAAATTTTGACCAGATGATTATATATTGACCACTGAAGGCAATACCTGTAGATGATACACTCTGTTTCAGGCAAACAAAACCATTTTTCGGTGTTCAATTTGTTTTCAGATTTCCAGTGTTCAATAACCTCTATGGCTAGTGGCCACTATACAAGACAGTGCAGTTCTAACAATTCACATGCCTTTCTCCATATTTAAAAATCATTTTTTGTGTGTAATGTTATCTTAACTCTTACTTTACTATAATTTATTGAAGAATATTGGGGAATATATATCCTTATTAACTAAAGATGATAAAGATGATAATTATATTTGAAGTACTTTTTCAAAGGCTGTCCAGGCTCCAGTGCTTTTAACCCAGAGGCATTACTTTCGTATTTAATAAAGCATTTTAAATATGTAAAAATTTTTATACATTTTATACAAAAGACACAATAGAAAACTATTTACTAAATACCCATCCAAATACTTGGAAACTGGGAGAAAAGTAGTCACTTAAATTGATTAGAGTTTAATTGAGAAAGTGTCATCATCTTTTTTTTTTCCAAAGGCAAATATACCATGAGTCTATTATTTGACATCTTTGGGGTCTGAATAGTTTGTGGTCTGCATAAATGCTATGGCTTCTATTATCATTTAAGGGATTGTTTTACAACTCTACTTTTAGTGATAAAGTCAAGACTAGGACTTGCTAGGCATTTTACAGCAGAACTGCAATAATTTCAAGCCAACTATATCATTTTCATTTGGAGAAGCACTATGTATAGAGAAAAATGTTTCAGTGGACTAGCTTGGGCTTTACTGAGATTCTTCAATCTGTGGCTTGATGTCTTTTATCAAATTTGGAATAATCCTGTTTAGTATTTCTGTAGACTTATATTTTCTCTGCCATTTACTCTCTTCTTTTCCTTATATTGCAACTACATGACTACAGCTTTTTTTTAAAGCAGGTCCACATGTATAACATCGGAATTGTGCTGTATATATCTATATTTTTCTCTTTGTTTTAGTTTCAGTATTTTTCTATTAACCTCTCTTTGAGTTCACTATTTTTTGCTGTGTCCAGTATGCTATGAAACATATTAAATTAGTTCTGATTTTCAAATATCATATAATGCAGTTCCAAAATATTGACTGGATTATTTTTATAGAATCAATTTCTCCTTTGAAATGTTTTAGGTTTTAATCCATTCTTAATTATCTATTTCTTCAGCTATTTTGAAGTCCTTTATTGCCAGCTGTGACATCTGGATCATCCTAGAGTCTACTTCTATTCATTAATATATCTCTTAATTATCTGTCACTTTTTTCACTTCCTAGCATGTTTAATAATTTTTTTCTGTTATGCTAATATTGTAGATAACATACTGTAGAGACATTGGGTTAAGATGTCTTCTATAGAGAAATGCCAATTAAAATGTGTAAATTCTCTTAAGTCTTGATTTTAGTCCTCATTAAACCACATCTCTTTTAGTTTCTCCATTATTTCTACAGTTTATTCTCTCCTAGAGCACAGCTATAATTTATAGGGACTAGGCTTTCAAGGGTCTTACTTGAAGGGTGTGTGCACTTTATGCTAAAATCCAAAATTTTCTTAAAATCTCTGCTTGTAGGGTTTTTTTTCCCCAGATACCTTAGAATCTCAGTATAAGTAAGCACAATGTAGAAGCTGGCTAAAGACTCTAATTTTTGCAAAGATTTTTGGTGCTCCTTTACAGCTCCTATTTCATGGGCATTGTACTCCCAGATTCAAGTTGCCATGGAGGACTTAATACTGATTACTCTTTCTACTACTGAGGACTGTTCATCTCATCATTTCTACTATGATTTGGAAAATACTGTAAGGGAGAAAATATATGTAAATATGAAGCTCATCTCACATATTCCTCTCTCAAGTGTTAAGGCCATGTTGGTTGCTGTCTAAGAATGCTGACATTGTTTTTTAAACTTTCTCCAGCTTAAATAGTTTCTTATAGTGAGAAAGTAAAAGCTACACCAGCTACTCCATTATGGTCAAGCCAAAAGATCTTTGCCATGAATTTCATTAAATCTAGCTTTTTTTTTAATTTCTGAAGTTCTATGACAAAACAATACAGATATTGTGTATACATTTTTATGTTCCCCTTTAGTTTATAGCTTATTAGCTTCTATAGTACTTATACATTTGACTCTGTGTGTGTGTGTGTGTGTGTGTGTGTGTAGAGAATGAGAACGAAGGAAAGTGAGAAAGTGGATAGGTATATAAATGTGTGCATAAAAATTATACGTTTTTTCTACTCAAGCAAAATGATTTCAAGAATTAAATATTAGCAGAAAGCTTTTAAAGGTCTTATGAAAATATATCAGATTGAGGCACCTTTATACACATACTTATTTCATGAAATCATTTTTAAGAAACATCTTCTGCTGGTAATCTATAGTGGTCAAGTAAAATTTCTAGAACATTAAATGTCTTCCCAAATATAAGAAACTCTTGTTTCTCAATGACATTGTATACTTGACTTAAAATAACTGAATTTTGGATCCACAAAGTGATAAATGGATAACTGCAATCATAATTAGGTTTAATTATTTCTCCTGGGAAACAATTTTGCTATGCCATTGTATTCACTTCCATTGCTGTCAATGGAATCTTAGGTATCCAGAGGAGACATTCTTAGAACTTTGGGTACATTCAGGGTATCAATTTAGGAAATGCTATCAAATCAAAAAAGCAACTTTATAACTCATCTCAAAACCATATATTTTGCCAATGAGAGAAATAAAATGCTAGGAGTATAATTTCTAGAAGCCAGAGTCTTTGTTTTATTGTGAACACTAAACAGCTGCCATTCAATAAATGTTTGAAATACATAAGAAATGAACTCAAAAAAAGTCTTTAGAATTTACATTTTTGTATTTCCAGAGGAAAAAAAATAATTATTTTCTTTTCTAATATTTTACATGACATTTTTGCAATACAAAAGTCATAGTTAAGAGTAATTGCTCAGACATTCTGCTTAGTAGCATTTTCTCACTGCAATGTACCAGATGTCAAAATCCATTACTGTCATGGTGTCACTTTCATAATTTTAATGACTGAGATTCTGTGACATATATAAACACTGTCAGGATTTTCCAGCAAATCAAGTCTTTTCCAAATTTACTTCTTTTAATAGTTGAGACTTTTAAAAGTATTCAATTTACTTTTCCTTATCTAAAAACTTTTAACAAGCCAGACAAGTAACTGACATTAAGCTTTTTTTCTATAATGTTATACCAAGTTTTACATTTGTGAACTGTTAATTTAACCTCCTTGAAGATTGTAGCTAATGTTTTATTAGGATTTTGGAACTAAGTGTTTTGGTTTGGCTTCTTATCTCTGAGAGGGCCAAATTTCTGCATGAATATTTTATAAGAATTCGCTGAAAAAAATTCTGAGAGTTTTTAGTTAATACTTGGGTAAATAATAACCAGTGCTTATGCCTGGAGACAATTCTTAGGGTGGAAATAAACTACCCAAACAAGCTGTCAGTATCTAGGACAGCAGCAGTTCAGAGCAGAAGAAATGTGAGGCAGATGATACAGACAGAATGAGCGATGTAAGATGGAACAAAGAAGAGAATAAAGTTATTTTGAAACCTCTGTTCTTTCTCGGGGACAGTTCCTGAAGCTTTGAACTACCATCTTGAAGCACATCTGGCTGAACAGGTAAGCCAAAGCGGTGAACTCCACTTGGGTGGAACCACAAACGTTGCCCCACTTCAAGGTATTAAATACCTGTCCTCTAGTTTCCTTTCCCCAAATTAATTATCCTACCTTGATCCACTTGGGAAAAGCCTGCCTCTCTTTTTCTCTCTCAAAACAAATTATATTTTAAAAAATAACAAATAATATAATAAAGGTAAATAATTTTGCAAAAATTTTGGTTGATAGTTGATAATTAGAACATTGTTGCTTTGACTTTTGTTTTTTTTTAAACTTATTTTATTAGTTCTTTACCATACTCATTTGTGGTGGTGGGAGTGGTGGGCAAACTGGGAAGATGGCAGTAACTCATTCCAGCCGCTTCCTTCATCTCCTGTTGACTACCTAGAAACAGGTTTTTAAAAGCCTCGTCTTCTGCCTACTTGTGCCATTTCCCCCAGATATTCAGATCTAACTCAGTCAGATCATCAGCCCTTCTTTTCCCCCCCTCTGGGAAACAGTAATGCTAAAAATAGATCAGATTAAGTAGATTGTTTGTGTGAAGTCCAATGTTAGTATCCTCATAAAATAGTCCATCCAGATTTTCCCTGGATGAGTGCTAAAAGGGAGGGCCATCTTAACAGAACAATAATTTCTGAAGCATTTATCACATTAAAGATCCCCTGACCTGGCCCCACAGTTTCCACTCATCATGAAAAATATGTTCAATATAAAAAGCACAAACACAGTGTGCTCTTAGCTGGCTTCTGCTGCCAGGACATCTATGGCAGAGGCTCAGTTGCCAGGAACAGAGCCAATGAGGTTTGAGCTGATTAAATTTCAAACAAAGATTTATCACAATTGTTCGGAGTTATATTTCACTCAAATAATGGAAATACTGTGCAATAGAGGAGCGTTGATGAATTTTACGTTTCCAGCCTTGGGACTTAAAAACAATTGTAAATATACTCCAAATATCAATCCCAGACCATCCCTGCCACATTTCAGTTTAAAAGGTTTGATATAGTGTGAATATACATACCTGCCCCCAATGTTCAATGTGGGGCCTGGTGGGAGATGTTCGGTCAGGAGGCAGAACCTTCACAGCTTGGTGCTGTCCTTTTCATAGTGACCGAGTTCTCCTGAGATCTGGTTAAGTGTGTGGCACCTGCCCCACTCCCACTCTCTCTCGCTCCTACTTTCCCCAAGTGATATGCAAGCTCCTGCTTCACTCTCCACCATGAGTAAAAGCTCCCTGAGGCATCCCTAGAAGCTGAGCAAACACCTGTACAATGCTTCCTGTAAAGCCTGCAATACCATGAGCCAATTAAATCTCTTTCCTTTATACATTGCATAGTTTCAGGTATGTATTTATAGCAATGCAAGAACAGTCTAATACATGATTTATCTTGTTAAACAAAGGTAAATCTTAAAAAATCTATAAAACGAAACGAAGAATGAAATTTAAGCATAAAAGGTAAAATGTATGGGAAAATCACAAAATGTACATTCAGCCCTGCCACAGACAATTCTTATATTTTCCAGGGAATAGTGCACAGTGAATATATTTTCAGCATTTACTGGCCAAGTGGTCACTAAAAAAGGGAAGCAGAACTTAATAATTTGTAAAATTTCTTTGGCTTTGGATGATCTAGATTGATCCATACATTTCTCAAATGCTCCAGCTAATCAAATCAGTTATGTAAGCATGGCTTAAAAATACAAAATTAGCGCATATTTATCTTATCACACATCGCCTTCTCTCTATGTAAGTATTTCTTTAAGTCTGAATAATCACTGGAAAAATTGCAATGAATTAAATTATACTGTTAGTAATTCACCTATTTATTTGGTACGACTTATAAACTATAAAAATGTCAGTGAAAAGATGAATGAATACAGCAAATGAAAATATTTTCATCATTTTTAATATTTTTGATATAGAAAATAAACGTGGAAAACATGACACTTTTTATTATCATATAGTTTCCAGTGCTTTCTGAAATTATTCTTTTTCAAGGAGGCTGCAAGTACTTCTCAAAAATTATTAACTTTTCAACAATAAATCTGTAAAACACACATGATTTACCAACTGTTAGGTTAAAACAACACCTTCAATAATATTCATTCCTAAAAATTTGAGATTTATTCTCAATACATTATTAAAATCATCCCTTGAAACTATGATTCATCTTTTTCTGCCTTACAGAAGGTTAAGATGACACCCACTTAAAATGTATCTCTGAATATAATTTGCTTTTCTGATCAAATACATAGATTTACATACAACTTTGTAAATACTTAGGAGCAAAAAAAAAAGAGTAAACACTGTATTTTATGTAAAGTCTTAAAAAAACAAGAACAAACTTTAAGTCAAGGAAATAATTTGTAGAATTTGAAGTTTTGATTTTTAAGCTTTATTTATCCAAGGCACATGATAGGGACTGGAACCATGTGGTTGTCAGTTTGGATCCTGGCCTCTACATTATGCTCAGGGAATCCTGGAAAAACTGCTTACAATTCAAACTATAGCTCCTTATTAATAAAAATAGGCATTAAATCTACCCATATTTACTGTTGTGAGAATTAAATAAATATCATGACAGTAGAATTTTAATTTTATAGCCAGCATTTAATGGAGGCATATGATGTGCTAGATTGTTTGATAAATATTTTAAATATATTGCCTTATTTAATCCTTAGAGAACTCTATATAGAGATATCATATTCACTGTATTTTATGGGATAAGAAATACAGAGGTAAGGAAAGTTGAAAATGTTAAGTAATTTTGCATCGGATAATAATTATCTCAACAGTGAAGCTGACATTCAGTGAAAAAATTCTGCTCTCAAAGGGGCTAGGACATGATTGGTATTCAATGAGTTGTATTGTCCTAATTTTAAAATTAATAACTTTTTTATTAAGGGGAAGGGTTATTACAGTGGAGACTGAAGACATACCAAGGTTCAGTCCCTATTTTGACACTCAAGTGTGACACCTCAGGGAAGTCATCTAAGCTTCAGTTTCCAAATCTGTGAAGACTGGGGAAAACACATATTGTAAAATAACAAAAAAGAGATTATTGAATGATAGTTCTTACTATGGAGAGACATGTTTACCTTCATACTATTAGGGTTTTGACCCTTTCTCAAAAGATAAATAAAAATAATTTGGTTCTTTAGAGTATAATAGTCTTGAGATCTCATAGTGAGTGCTATTTCTAACAGCTACAGCCAGGGAAATATGTGCCTGTTTCCCAGGAGATTTTGGAATAATCAGCACTTTATGCATATTTTAAAAGCTAGAAAAACAATAACAATTGCTACAAAAATAGATTTTTCTTTTCTCCCACAAAAGGGCCTATGGGACAACTACATTTGTTCATCTTATCATTTGGAAATAGTTCTATTTCTGAATTGGCCCCAAATCTAAATATTCTAATCAGTTACTCCAGAGTTTGTTCATATTATATTTACATTTCTACACTAAATATTTCAGATTTATAGATTTGGTTTCATAAATATTATTTCCTTGCTTATATCTCACGTAAGGACCAAATTGTTTTAAAAAAAATTTTCCCATAGTCACTAATCAAATCATTTAAATCTTTCTGAATTTTAATATTTTGAAAAATAGTCACAATAATGACTATTATGTCACTATTTCATGTCATTATTTTTATAATGGCATAAAAACTGGTTGTTGATTTCAATTTCTGCTTTAAACCAAGGTAAATAGGACTAATTTTTCATCACATATATGAGTAATTTTACTGTTTGTTTCTCTATCAATTCAAGTTTACAAAAGTATTTGGTAAATCTTTTCTAAGCAGAACTAGTATGAAGAAAACATTACAGTGAAAGGAAGGGGATAGAAATACTCAGCTCACTTGAAAAAAAAGTTAACGAAAAAAGGAAATTTCACACTCACCAATACATCTGATTTTGGAAAACATCTAGTAATATATATGAAGTAATAAGTTTTTATTATGTAAATGATTGTTAAAGTCGACTCCAAGACACTTTATTTATTTAAAAGTATAATAAAGAAAGCCAAGTGCAAATGTTTAAAGCAGCGTGTTATTTAGCATCCACATACTGAAAGTATTCACCCACTGTATGAATCAAAACAGTTTTACAATTAGAAGAAAATTCTACACATAGCCTTCTGATAATATTTAGTGAAAAAATAGAATAAAAATGTCATCTTATATAATGCCTTTTTGTTACAGTTAAAATACCAGAACTTTGCAGGATATATGTTTTACATGATTATAATTTGTATAAAAGTTTAATCTGATTGGAATCCACTCATCCTAGTTCATGTGGCTTTGTTATATTTTCTGACAGCACATCTATTCCAAAGCCCCAATTTTAACACTCATGTTGCCTAACTACGAACTGAATTTCACTGTTAATTGCTAAATGTTCTGAAGGTTTGGTGGTAGAGCCACAGCCACAACCTTTGTTAAAAGGAATGTTATTATAATATGCTTGGAATTAACTGGGAAGCTATATTTGTCACCCAATAATGAGTTATATATGTATAGTAATGGTCTCTGTCTTTTTCTACTACTTCAAAAATGTTCTAAAGATGCCCTCTCAAGTGGTTGATCCTAGATATTTTGAGAACTCAGGTTTGAAAGGAATGCCATAAAAGGTTGTGTACAAAGTTGTAATGTTGTGTGCTTACCAACACATTTACCATCTTAAAAAAGACTTGCTTACCTCTGTAATATAGCATTGGGACTGAAAAATCCAGGCAGTTACACAACTGGTAATAGTTGCCTCTTGCTACTCAAAGGGTGGTTCATGAACCTGCCATAGTAACATCACTTGAGCTTGTTCTGTTTGCGGAAACTCATCCACATCCTGGACTTACTGAATCTGAATCTGCATTTTAACAATGTGCCCAGGTGGTTTGAATGCATATTACATTTTGAGAACACTGCAAAGTCATACCTTTAGTGAAACTCAACGTTTCCTGAGCTCAGACGGGCAGTCCTGAAATACAGGTTGTACCAAGCAAAGATTATAGAGCTTCTGAGCAAAGTGTGGGTAGGTTGGCCTGTACCAAGTGTTAGATAATAAAATTACACCAAAAATAGTTTTCTAATGTTTTAGTAGGTGAAGAAAATTTAATTAAAATAAGTTTTTGCAAAATGTCAAGTATTATATTCAAACTGACACTTTTTCAATCACCTTTCACCAGCACTCTTCATTGAGACATGTAGTATGGATTCCACATAAACCTGAAGAAAATTGTTAGGGTTCATGGCCTCCAAGCCAAAGTACAATTCATAACCTGGGTATTAACATCCCAAAATAGCAATAGCTCTCAAATCTAGGAGACAGCATCAAAAAACAAAAGTAACTTATTACACAGCTGACATATTGACTGGTTGAAATCTCTACTCTTCTTTTTGATTCCTTTTTTAAAAAATGTTTCAAACATATACAAAAATTAGTGGCATATAAGTTGGGTGCAAGAATTAAGTTTTAGCTCTGGAGCTATGGGGAAACATTTCACATTTCTTTTAGTGTTCCAGGTTTCTCAAAACATTTGCTGCCAAAGCTTCATTTTTGTTTTTCAATTTTAGAAGTTTTTCTGGTTACCTTCAGAAAATTTCATTTTTACACTATAAACCAGATAATCACAATTCATCTTCTAATATTTACATTGTCTACCTAAGTTAGGTCACATGTTAAAAAATAAGTTTAGTTTCAACTTTGAAGCTGAGAATATAAAACAAATATTTGTTACTGATCAATAGATATGCAGATTCTAAATACAAAGAAGATTTAAGCTACTAAAATAGCTTCATTGGTTTCATTTTCTAGGACATATAAGCTTTTATAAATAGCAATGTCATGAGGATAAAAATTCCATGATATAAGAATTTACAACACTAGCAATATATTCCTATCAAAATATTGACATGGAGAATTATTTCTTTTAAAAATAGGTAAAGTATCTTAAAATACTGAAAATAAGGTCTATGGCTCTGAGATCTTTAAAATATCAGGGATTGAAAACTCTGCTATGTTGATATTTGTATAACATAAAATATTATTATAACTTAAAGATAATTAATGGTCTGGCTGACCTTTCTGACTGACCATTATTGACCATGAAACTGTTGATAAGAAAAGCTACTTTTAAATCTACTGTTCTCATTCTATTCTAGTCTAGAGAGAAAAGAATCAACTGTAATATTTTTGGTGACCATTTAAGTGTAGATTAAAATTCAAATAACAAAGAGTAATTTTGCTAAAAGCATATACAGTCGGCCTTTTGTATCCATGAGTTCTGCTTCTGTAAATTCAAAAATATGTTTTAAATTGCATCTGTACAGAACATGTACAGATCTTTCTTTCTTGTCATTAGTCCCTAAACAATACAGCATAACAACCATTTGCATACCATGTATATTGCATTAGGTATTCTAGGTAATCCAGAGATTATTTGAAGGATATGGTTGGATGTGCATAGATTTATGCAAATACCACACCATTTTACATAGGGGACTTGAGCATCTGTAGATTTTGGTATCTGTGAGGGTACTGGAAGCAATCCCCTGTGGATAGAGAGGGATGATTATATTTGAACTTGGAAAACACTAGTAAGAAGTTTCAGTGACTAAGACTTAACTGGGCATTTTAGATACATATAGAACATTCAAGAGAGAAAAATTTTTATATTTTCAAATTTATTATTCAGCCAAGACTTTTTAACATGACCCAAATGAAAGTTAGGACATTTAAGGACTGACTTAACAACCTAATTCTGCAGCTAAATAAAACTCTGCAGGCCCAGTTGTACTTACCTCATCTAGGTTACCTGGCAGAAACAAAAAGTAACTTTCAATAATTATAGGGTAATAAAGCCACATCTAATTGTTGGAAAATTCATTAATAACATCAAAAACTCCACAGTCTTAAATAACTGCTATGAGTTACAATATCTTAAAGGCACCCGTAGAAGTAGGATTTTAGATTTAAAAGATTTCAGGTTTTGTTTATAACTATTCTCATGAACTGGATACTGAAAAAATATTATCCTAGACCAGAGTTCTCAATTATAATGTTTCAATAGAATCACTTGGGAACTTTAAAAAATATTTATGGCTGGGTAGCACTGCTTAGGGATTCCAATGATTAAAAACGGCAGGTTCTGAGCATTGGTATTTTTTAAAAAGCTATTCGGATAGTTTCTAATGTGCGGCCAATCTTGAAAACCACTGGTCTAGAGTGGTCTAGAACCGCTCTAGTCTAGAGTTTTAACTGTCTCTCTCAAAAAAGACAAGGTTTATTTCCAGAGCAGTCTTGTCAATTATAATCCTCATCATTTGTTTATCAAACATTTATTGAACACTTACAGTGGGAAGTTATTGGGCTAGCTTCAGAGGGTACAAGAGTGTAAAATATAAGGAAACAACCCCTGCCCTTAATCTATTGACAGTCTAGTGGAAGAGCCATTTAACAAAGAAATGATTGCAATATAGTGGTAGTAAAGGGTTAAGAATGTGTTACAGAGATTCACCAGAAGAAGACAGCCAAAGATAGGTAACACTGGTGAGGAAAGGACATCAAAGCAAGAAAAGATGAGCAAAGACCTATAGCAAGAAAGATCATAGCTAGATCATTGAGAACTGAACGTTGTCCTGGGATTATGAGAGGCTTTGCAAGGTAAGCTCAGGAGCATAACTTTTTATTGGAAGCAGTAGAGTATCATTAAATGATTATAAGAATAGCAAGAAAATGAAAAACAATGAAAAAGCAGACAGTATTGTTTTACTATTCCACAGTTAATAATAATAGTAATCACTTGCACAATTTTAATAATACATGGATTATTTTTAAAATAATAATCTATTATCAAATATATAGATTATTCTCCTTAATGAAGGCAAATATTACTTAAATATTTTAAATGAATTAATTTATTTAATATTTTCCCTATTTTTACGGATGAAGAAACAGTCATAGAGAAGTTAAGTGACCCCTGAAGGTCACATAGTGTGTTGGTCTGCTCTTGCATTGCTATAAAAGAATTCCTGGGACTGAGTAATTCACAAAGAAAAGTAGTTTAGTTGGCTCACGGTTCTGTAGACTGTACATGAAGCATGGTATCAGAGCATCTGCTTCTGGCGAGGGATTCAGGAAGCTTACCATCATGGTGGAAGGAGAAGGGGAGCCAGTATGTTATATGGCAAGAGAGGGAGCAAGAGAGAGGGAAGGAGGAGGTTCCAGACTCTTTTTAACAACCATATCTCTAGTGAACTAACTGAGCAAGAACTCACTTATCACAAAGGGCATGGTGCTAACCATTCATGGGGGGATCTGCCCCCCTGATCCAACCTTCCATCAGGCTCCACCTCCAACACTGGGAATCAAATTTCAGCATGAGTTTTGGTGGGGACAAACATCCAAACCATATCACATAGTAAACAAGTGGCAGAGCCAGGATTAAAACCACAGAATTTGACTCCAGAGCCAGCATTACCATGCTAATAATGACTCGTATTTTTAAAATTTCATTTTGTGATTTTTTTCCAAAACACTTTTATTATAATTTCATGTACTATTAAGTATATAGTAATATTCCTGTATTAGCTATTATTTGCAATTAACATGCTAGGAAACGATTTAAAATATTTAGTTTTTATATTCTCAATTCCTTGAAATATTTATTTCAAATTTGTTTTTTATCATTATGTAATTATTTTCTTCAAAGTGAACAGAAATAGGATTTTTATCATCCAGAATCATCTTAATATTGCATTTTTTTAGAAAAATTGGTAGTACCCTTTCATTGTAAAATTGTTAAGATCCCCTCTCATTTTTCATGAATTAATTTTATTTAATTTTCATTTTATAAAACATGAAGATTTTTATAAAACATGAGGATTCATTTTATCAAACATGGGGAGTTAAGAGGTTGGATATGAGTTGCTACTAGAAGGGTGCCCTATCCAAGCAGCTGAGCTTTGCTGGAAGGCAGGAAGAGGCACCGTATCCTTGTGAAGCTACCCTTCTCACTCACAGGAAGATAGCACAGGAATTGTGGCTGCTCTGACTGTATTTCACCCCTTCAAAAGAGGTTTCATTGGAAATGATGTCATGGCATGGACTGAGAAGATAGACTAGCTGCTTTCTCCTCTATGCCCGGGAGAGTGCCCTTCGCATGAAGAACCCTTTTCAATCATTCCAGACTGACCAAAATCTATGCAAGTAGTAAGATTGTTTGAACTTCCCTTTGCTGGAAGTTCACCTCAAGTGTCTCATTCTCTAAGGTTCTCAAGGCAGAGATCTTATCTTGGTTGTTGTTGGTCCCCAGTTATTAGAGTGCAATTATTATTTCAAAAACAACTGGAGAAAAGCCTCAATACGTGATGGTAGTGAGAGTTCAACGGCATGCCACAACAGTTCCTGGTGAAGTTTATGAGAAGTCAAGAAATTGGTGCACTTGGAGAAGAGTATTTGGGGGAGAAAGAATAGGATATGCAAATGTCTTGGGGGTAGGAAACATGGAAAAATGCATGGAAGAAATTAGGTATGAATATGTGTGTAAATTACAGAGAAACACTGTTGGGTACAGCTCTCCTACCTCCACATGTTTTCTTTTTTTTCTTTGATATTGGAAGCTCCAATTCAACTTGTTTAAAAAAAAACTGTGTTATAGAAAGTTTCATTATGTAGTGTCTCCAGTTTTCAGCAGGTTTGAATGGCTGCCTTGGTCTATGAGGGCTCTTGACAATTGCTACTCACACTGGCACATGAGTAATGGGGACTCAGCTTGATTTCCTTGGGCTCTCACTATTTATCAGAGTCATTCTTCACTTATAAATTTTCCCCTATCTACCGTAATTCATATCGGCAAGAAAAACATAAAATGAAGAAGAGCTTTGTGGATGAAAGAAAAAAATCACTAATGGAGTAATTATACTATTTCTTCTGTCTGCTTTATGTTTCCTTTTCTGTTTTTCTCCGAAAATATTAATTTACTACTTCTGCTTTTAAGAGAATAACTAGTGGCAGATTTCCAGATCAGCCAAATCACAGACTGATACAATCAGCAATGACACAGTTCATGATCCTTCAAATAAAACTGTGCAACTTCACATTATTTCAAGTCTCTTCACATTATTTCAAAAGCGTTTGCTTTATGTACAAATCATTATTGTTCTCAAACATTTTACTGCTATTTTTCTTAGTTAAAATTATTATGAGTTTTTTTCAGTAGCTTGTAATTATACATTTTGGAACTTTTCTAAGCAAACCACTGAGAAAGCATAGGAACACACACATACATTGATGCTAATATCCCTCTGTATATATGAATATTGCCTATAGCTGGAGCATTAAATTCTGCTAAGGAAACGGTTCTAAATATAAATTCTATCTTTTAAATAGTGACAGAACCCACATTTTTCACATGCTTATGAGAGATCTCAATGCTTATCAGCATTCTCAGGATTAATAACATAAATTCCTTAAATAATTATTGGCAAAAAAAAGTTTGTCTCAGGTCTTAAATCACTTTAATAGATTATTTCAGCCTCTGTTGTAATTCCTCAATATACGAAGAAAAATTTCAAGGAAGCATTTATGGTTATAATTTACTGTCTGCATTTCTGATCTTTTGTGCTCCTTTCCATCACAGCATTTCGTGGGAAAGTTTTTAATATTCTGCAAAGTTTAGACACTGATCTGAGGCCACTGAGTCACTACTGAAGATTATCATGGAGGTTGCCAACCTGTGAGAACAAGACCTGTTATGTATTCCTATAGATCTGATCATTTTTCTCAGGGAAATTGACCAAAGACCTTGTGGATTTTATTCCTTTTCACCAAACAAAACTCTCATTCATCTAACAAAGGCAACAGAGGCAGCTTAGTGGCAAAAATGAAATAGCAGGCAAGAATTCTTGTCCTAATCATCTTGTTTTTACCATGAATATAACTATGCCTTAAATTTGCATTCATAACAGAAAACCTGTGACAGGATCTATTTCCACATCAGACTAAAAAGTCTGTACAGTACTTGGCAAAATGGTGCTTAACGTACTATTTATTTATAGACCATTCAATGTGCTACTTCCACTTATTTCTTACATGTGAAAACAATAAGCCAGCCATCTGGTGTGCAAAACACAGACATTGCAGGTAAACTGTTCACCATATCTAGTTTCCAGGGTTCCAGAAATGGTGCTACAGGCTTGGACGAACTGCAAGTGGTGTGTGTAGGCAGAAAGCTTGAATTCAACCTACCTAGCAACAGACTGCGGCATTCACCATATTGTATGCACATGTGGCTCGAATTCATGCTGCTGGCTGACAGGCTTCCTACGGAGAAGCATTTAATTGTCAATATAATACACTTAAAATATTCAGCAGTGTAAAAGTTAACTGAGAAAAAAATGGCCTAAAGTCTAAACTGAGATGTGATTTAAACAGAAGCCTCTACAAGTGGAACTGGGCAGGAATCGACTGTGAACAACTGCTCATTGTGAGATGGCTGGGGAGGGAACCCTGAGTGAACTTACACCGCCTTGGAAATGAAAAAAGTTCTGTGGTATCACAAGCTCTGGCTAAACAAATGCTCTGTAGTAAAGCAGACCTTTTGACCTAATTATTTTGTCCTCACAGCTTTGCTTCTCGGAATGTTTGTACAATGTCTAAAATTGTTCCCAACAAAATTTTTATAGCAAAATATATTGGCTGGAGAAAAATGTCTTCTGACTAGTACTGAAAAAGAAAAAGAAATAATTGCTTGGCTTAGTTATATGCAAGCTCCTGGAGAACTTGTTTTTGAATAGATTCTTATCCTTAGTAGTTCAATATTGAACAATATTCAATATTCTTATCCTTAGTATTCAATATTGAACAGACGAATGAATGATTGTGGGTAGTTATTTTACATGTTTATGAAGAATTAGGATAATTATTGCAATTGTTAATGAATCAATACCAAACCATAAAGGAATCAGTAAGAGGAAAGAGATGAAGGTCAGTTGGAGGAAGGGTTAATCTAATGATTTACTCTTGTCTTCAGTATGCCCCACGGATGTATATTTAATGCATCCTGAACAGCATGGGTGGAGACAACGTCTCTGAAATTCACTATTGTAAAGTCCACTACAATTGCCTAACATTTTGTGTTTCTCTATATTGATTCCAAAAAGCTGGAATAAGAAGTATTTCTTAATCCTTAGATTTTGTGTGTGGTTTGATGGAGTCTAGCTAGTCAAATCTCTACTTCTTAGACAAGAGAGATGAGCTACCCAACATGTATTTGACTGTGTATGTAAAATTTATGTAAACTATATGTAAAATTATCAGCACCTGACACTATAAAAAGCACCCAATCAATCATAGCTATCTCTTTTTATTGTGGTTGTCAATCCACAATTACAGTGGTATCTTTTTAAGAGTCCCTAAACAGACATAGCACTTTTTTATTTCATTTTCATTTTTCATTATATTTCAGACACACAAAAGATTATATATGTATATATACACACACGTTTATAAGTAGATAAGTGAAATTTAACCAGTTAAACATCAATATTTCCACCTTTGAGTTAAAAAATATATATATGTGAATTACTTCACCTTCTGTTGTACTCAAGATACACAGAAAAATTTCAAGGAAGCATTTATGGTTATAATTTACTGTCTGCATTTCTGATCTTTTGTGCTCCCTCCCATGACAACATTTCATGGGAAAGTCTGCAAAGTTTAGACACTGATCTAAGGCCACTGATACATACATACATACATACATACATATATATATATATATAGAGAGAGAGAGAGAAAGAGTGAGATGATAGATACACAGATAGCTATAGATAGATATGGATATGGATATATATATATATATATCTCCAATAGAGCTGTCTTCCCTCCTGTTCATGTTCACTGATGATGTCTATGGCTGCTCACCAGCATGGCATTTCCTGTCTTCTGCCAATTTTTTTCAACAGTTGTTTTCATTTTCTTATTGATTTGCAGATGTTCTTCATATAGTCTAAATACTAAAATTGTAATGTAAATTTGAAGCAAATATCTTTTGCCAGTTTTTAGCTTATGTTTTTAAACTTTATTTTTTAAGACACAGGGTCTAGCTCTGTTGCCCAGACTAGAGTGATGTGGTGTGATCATAGCTCACCGCAGCCTCAAACTCCTGGGCTTAAGCTATCCTCCTGCCTCAGCCTCCAGGGTAGCTAGAACTATAGGCGTACACCACCATGCCAGTGTAATTTTAAAATTTTTGTAGATTTGGGGTCTCACTGTGTCACCAAGGCCGGTCACAAACTCCTGGCTTAAAGTGATTCTCTCAACTCAGCCTTCCAAAGTGTTGGGATTACAAGTGTGGGCCACTGCAACTGGCCTGCTTGTATACTTTTTAATGATATATTTTGATGAACAGAAATGCTTACTTTTAATTATCAGCATTTATCAATTTTTAATGGTTTATTCTAGACACCATTTTTCAAATAAATCATTTCTTACCCCGATTTCTTATAGGCCCATATTTGTTCAAATAATTTATTGAGCCATAACCATCTGTGAGGCATTCTTCTAGTACATTAGGCACATCACTAAATTAAATTCCTGAGCCTTTTTTTAACACTTAAATGTTTGATTTACCTGCAATTGAATATTTTTATGGTGTGAAGTTTGATTCTATTTTATTTATCTTTGATAGATATAATCAGTTATCAGAGCTCTTTTTAAAAAGTATATCCCTTTTTTTCAGTTAATTGCAGTGCCATCTCTGTAACAAATAAAGTATTCATAGATATGCAGAAATATTTCTATGCTCATTACTTTGTCCAGTATCTTCTTTTTTGATCCTTATTTCAATATCACACATTCTTAATTACTATTGCATTAAAATACACCATCATATTTGGTATAAAAGTATTTCTAATATGTCATTCTTCATAAATATTTTGTATATTTGGAGCCCTTTGTCATATAAATTTTAGGCAAGGTTATCAAGTCCCACACAAACAATGTTAGAATTTTAATGCGAATTGCATTTTAGCTATAAATCAGTTTGAGATGAACTGTCATATTTATGATAGCCATGAACATGATTTGTTTCTATCTATTTTTGGTCTTTTATAATGATTGTATCATTGTACAGCTAGCTTTAAAAATATCTTATGCCATTTCTTATGCATTATTTCTAGATATTTTCACTATGTTATGCTATTTACATTGCATATTTTATTTAAATCTTTTATCATTTTGCTCATATCTAGAAATGCAGTCTACTTTTATATGCCTTGTCACATTTTAAACTCACATTAATTCTAATACTTTGTAAAGTGGAATTGGTAATGTAAGCATCCATATCACTACAAATAATGAGAGTTATATTACTTTTTTATTTACAATGCATACTTATCTTGCTTTTGTTTCTTTGACCTTTTGAGATGGCTAGGAACTCCAATACTATAAGTTGTATATTTAGATACAAGTATGTATCCTTGCCTTGTCCCTGATGTTAACCAAAAATATTTCTAAATCAGTCAGAATAGATTAAATTTCACCATAATAACAACCCCCTGTCTTAGTCCTTTTGGTCTGCTTTAAAAAAATAAATACCATAAACAGGGTACCTTATAAACAACAGAAATGTATTTCTCATAGTTCTGGAGGCTGAGAAGTCCAAAATCAAGGCAGCTTCAGTATCTGATGAGGGCCCATTTTCTGGTTCATAGAAAACCTTGTCCTCACATGGTAGAAGAGGCCAGGCAGCTCTCTAAGGCCTCCTTTGTAGGAACACTAATCTCATTCATGAGGGCTTTGCCTCATGTCACAAACATTCAGACCAAAGCACTCTCAAAACTCAGTAGCTTAAAACAATAAAGGCTTATTTCTTGTTCATGCTATGTGTCCATCACAGGTTGGCTGCAGCCCTACTCCATGCTGTCTGCAATCCAGAATCTATGCTAATAGAAAAGCTTCTCTCAGTGCAAATCAAAATCACAATGAGATACCATCTCACACCAGTCAAAATAGCTATTATTAAAAAGTCAAAAAACAACAGATACTGGCAAGGTTGTGGAGAAAAAGGGAATGATTTTACACTGTTGGTGAGAGTATAAATTAGTTCAAACATTGTGAAAGACAGTGTGGTGATTCCTCAAAGACCTAAAGGCAGAAATACCATTTGACCCAGCAATCCCATTACTGGTTATATACCCAGAGGAATATAAATCATTCTATTATAAAGATACACACACATGTATGTTCACTGCAGCACTATTCACAATAGCAGGTATTTGGAATCAACCTAAATGCCCATCAATGATAGACTGGATAAAAAAAAAAATGTGGTACCTATACACCATGGAATACTATGCAGCCATGAAAAGGAATAAGAACATGTCCTTTGCAGGGACATGGATGGAGTTGGAAGCCATTATCCTCAGCAAACTAATGCAGAAACAGAAAACCAGATACCACATATTCTCACTTATAAGCGGGAGCTGAATGATGAGAACACATGGACACATGGCAGGAAACAACACACCCTGGGGCCTGTCTGGGGGTGTGGGGGAAGGGAAATCATCAGGAAAAATAGCTAATGGACACGGGGATTAATACCCAGGTGATGGGATAATCTGTGCAGCAAACCACTATGGCACACATTTACCTATGTAACAAACATGCACATCCTGCATGTGTACCCCTGAACTTAAATAAAAGTTGAAGAAAAACAAAAAGAAAGAAAAAAATATTTTTCTTTGTTTACAAATGGCAAAGTAAAGAAAAGCTTCTCTTGAACATTATTGGTTTTATGAAAGAAAAAATAATAATCATGGAGAAGTCATGACGACTTTTGAAGTTTCTACCTGTTACTTGTACTGGTATTTCATCAACTAAAGCAAGTTACATGCCTAAGGCTAACATAAATGTGATGGGGAAGTATAACTCTATTCCAACTTGGGACAATTAATCTGTAGAAAAAATAATACCTTCTATCACAATATATTAAGACATTTTATATTGTTGAACAAGTCTTACAGTCTTCTAATATTCATTTCACTCATGTTAATATTAATACATTACTGGACAATGTGCTATTATTTTCCGGATGATTTTTTATCTATGTCCCTAAGTGAAGCTGTCCTGTATTTTTAATTTTGGAGAAGTTCTGTTTTTTGTTTTGAAGATCAGGATCAAACTAGCCTACTAAAATTCACTGAAATTTTCTGGTTTCTAGGAAGGTTTCTATAAAATTTGAATGATTGCTTCTTTGAAGAAAAGTAATGGGGGCTAATGTTTTCTTTTGTAAAGAATTTGAATTTCATTACCTAGGTATTAAGCCTAGTACAACAAATCCCCATGACATGAATTTACCTATATAACACAGCTTCACATGTACCCCCAAATCTAAAATAAAAGTTAAAAAAAAGATTTTAAATTATTGTTCATTCCTTTCATGATTATGAAATATTTGTTTTCTAGTTTTTTCTAGATTCATCTTAAAATCATATTTGTCTAGTTATTCGTTTACATTTTAAATGTTATTGTCACAAGGTATTTTATTGCATTTCCTTACATTTTGGATTTTTCATTCTTTAATATTATACCACATTTAATTCATTCTCTTATTTATTGGTGTATTCTGTTTTTGCTTAATTATTATTGTTAGAAGTTTAAAAAATTTACTATACTTTTACACATCACCTTATTTTTGCCCTGATTAATACTTTCTTCTTATTCTTTGCTTTCTCTGTCATTAAATTCTGCTCTTATAATAACCATCTCAATTATTTTACATTTTTGGATGTATCTTCAGTTCATTAGCTCAATGTAATTTTACCCCTTATCCTTTTCTGCCATTTACATCTATATATTTTTTCAATTTCTAATTTACCTGCATTACAAAGTTGTAATATGCTGGTAGTCATCATTTGTGGTATTTCTAAAACATTTTAATTAAAATATTTCAATTAAAAATGATAAAGAAGTCATATGACTTCTTATTTGACCTATATATTGTTGTATTTTTATAGTTCTGAATATATTGAAACTTCAGTTTTGTTGTTGTTATTGATACAAAATGTAATTATATTGTGATCATAATCAATCATTTCTATAATACAAATTCTCCTATACTTTAGTTCATGTAACTTTGGAAAAAGTTTTGTATACACTGAAGAAAAGTGTGTTATTTAATTGATATATGTGTTTATACCTATGTCTAGTAAATCAAGCTTATCAATTATATTTATTAATTTGTGTATGATGTTTTAGTCCTTTGTTGGTCTTTTGACTTTTTAACTATGACAGTTGTGTTAGAATTTTTCAATATAATGAAAAATGTGCCAATTTATCCTTGCAGTTATACATCTTATGGATTCATATAGTTAAATGTATTTTTAGGATGCATAGGAGTTGAGAAAATTATTTTTCACCCATATATTTTAATCTTTATCTTGCCAGTTGAGCATGGTCACTTTTGTATGTGCCAGGCACCATGCTAAGCACTGGACTACTATTTTTGTATTTTGTTAAGTTACTTCCTTTTGTAGGTGTAATCTGATGTGTTCCAAAGGGGCATTAAATTACTTAAAATATATGAATATAAAATAGCAAAATAATATAAGTTAATAGTGGGAGAGAAATAGAAAAGAAATATAAGGATATAACATATAGCCTGTCTGAAATACTGGTCTTAAACCCTAAAAACTTATAATGGTAAGAATAACATCAATAGCGAACAACTTTGCAGGTTATTATGCCTGCCACAATTTTAAGGGTTTAGTACATATATAAAGTGTTTTAACACTTACACCAACCTGATAAAGGAGGTACTTTTTTCCATTTTTCAAATGAGAAAACTGAGAAATAAAGAGAACCGATTCAAGATCTCAAAGCCATTAAGAGCTATTAAGTAAGAGTCTCCAGAATCTATATTCTTAACCACGTTTAAACAATGAATTTTAGGTATTGTGCTATTTCATATATTCAGGTCATGATTTCTACACATAAATAAAAATTACGCAGAGCCAATTAGCATAAATACACAAGATATATGAAAATATCCATAAGGAAATTCCAAATGGTTTTATAAACTACATGTGACCTTTATAAACCTTACTGTTCTAAATTTCAAATGTTGTACATATATGCACTAAATCTTAAGCAAACTAAAACCTGAGCACTTCGCTAATAGGACAACCAGGTAAAATTGACATTTATACTTTTCGATAAAGATAAAATTTGATTAATGATAGAACTAATTTTTCATTATTTTCAACTACGTAGAAAGCCCCAAACAAGTGTTTGTCATGAATAAAATATATGAGGATAGCTATAATTGAGAGACAGAATAAATAAGCTAATAATAACAAGAAGCTGAGAGTTATTGATTCACAGTTAAAAAAATGTTCACAAAAATTCAGTATGCTAGTGTAGGTCTGACCATCAACTAGGTGAGTAACTTTTCCCTGGTCACATATGCTACAAGGAACTCAAATTTCCTTATTTGTAACACAAGAGGACAAGATTAAATCATCCTTTCTAGATTTCTCTTGTCTCTTCAATGACTTCCTGGTCCAAAATTCTGGAGAAAAGGTTAACTTGCATTTCTAAAAGCCTGCCAGTTATACTGAGGACTTGGTGGGAGTTTGGGGGTAGACAAAGCCACATTTCCACGTGCACCTTAATACTTTAGTGGACTGTCTTCAAATCAAAGTAATTAGGAAGGTGAACAGTAAGATACTAGCCATTCGTTCTATTGCTTTTCTCTTTATTTGTTATTTTCTTTCTCAGGATTTTAGAATACCCTCTAGGTACAGAGCTATATGAACCCCAGAGTTGGTCAATTATAAGTATTATTATTCAGACTTCATGGAGCTGGAAGTGAGGTTGCACAATAAAAGAGAATTGTAGGATTTCTCCCTGCCCTCCCCCACATTCTAATTAGCCATAATCCCTCATAGAAAGTCACCTAACATTTCTAAATACCTAGTTACACAAGAAGAAAATGTCTTCTGGATGAATTCTGAAAATGTGACTGCTTCCAGAACATTGTAAGAGTTCCGGCTCACGGAACAACAGATGCTCCTCCATAGAGGTGTCTTTTTTTTTTTTTTTTTTTTTTTGGTAAAAAATATTCTTCTTGGTAACTTGTTATTTTTGAACCAGTTTATTTCCCAGAAAATGCCTTTTTCTTTTGTGCTTCTTAGAAGGAGAAATTGCTACACATCGGTAGGTATGCATAGATCTGCATCAAACTTTATTCAGATTATCTCAGGCTAAACAACTTTCCTTTATCCTACTTCTCCTTAATTTTCCTTCAATTGTCTTTAATTTTGGGCTAAAATGTTTAAGTATGGAAGGATCTAGATACATTTTTGACAATGTGAACTAAAATCAAACCTAAAATTTCAGCTTGTAGTGACACATCAAGACCAAATATAATTTAACACACTGAAGAAACTGACCTGACCTCAAAGATTTTGGTCCTAATTTCGAGTGACCTGGCCTGCAAAAGAGCATGACTTTAAATACTTTCTTTGTCTGTGTTAATCTTAACTATTGCCTGGAGTTTATAGGAGACCAAACCCTCATTCTAAGCACTTTGAAATCAAAACATATGCTTTGGATGATTTTCTGAATGTAACACGGTAATTTAGTTTCCTTTATGTGCACATTTACTCAGGAACTTCCATCTAGCCACTGGCCCCAAGTTGTTGCATTAGCAATTAGCACTTTCCTTCAGAACCAGGAGGAAGTGTAGTTATCTTTTATTGAATATGTTTTATCACTAGTGAGCACTTCATTAATTGGACTTTTGTTTGGAATGCGTAGGTTTAGTCTCTTTTGGATTGATCTTTTCTCTTTAATTTTTCCCATTGGTATTACTCACTGACTAATGTCGGTTTGGCTTCCTATTCTTAACGTTACCATTATTACCTCAGTGTGGGATGTACAGACCCATGGGGCAGGCACAGTACAGTTAGCCTGCACTCCCTTTCTTCAAAACACCGTTAGCGATCCGATCATCTCTACTTTAGTGCCTAGAGTTCATAAGAGAAGGTGACAATAAAAACTGGAGCATTGAAATGAGCTTACTATGTAATCATAACTGTCCCTGAGCATTGGTTTAATATTATAAAGCTTTGGAAATATGTTATCCCATTGCACTCAGAGACATTACAAAGAACACTTTTTTATTGTTGTTGCTGTTATTACTACTGTTGAGATGGGAAATTTGATAACATAAGAAGAAGTTAAAATAATGCGTGCATCTTATAAATTTTAAAACCGATCTACTGGCCAATAAACATTAATTAAAGTCAAATATATACCTGAGTCTCATAACAAATAAAGTGTTACACAGAAAGTGCTGGTGAGTTGTACAACAGGGAACACATTTACAGCTTAGAGTCTAGTCAAAAGGGGTTCTTTCTGGGAGGGAGTGGAATATTACCTCTGATTATCACAGCAGAGAAAAACGCTGATATTGCCAAAGGCGCTTGATACAGAATCAGATTCTCAATTAGAAAGATGGCTACTGTGCCACACAAACTGATAACGTGGTTCTTGGGATTAATACATCAAACAGGAGCCCTACAAGTTACGAAGAATATAGGAAATAAAAAATATAAAAATCAGTAAATTAAAAACTGATTCTTCAACTGAATTGTGAAAAGATTAAGTTCAATTAAAAATATGAAGTCTTCACACACTAAGGAGGTCAGAGAAAACGTTGGTTTCTAAAAATAAGAAAAAAGTGGGCCAAGGATGAGGATGAGCAATGCCTAAAGAATCTGAGTAGATGATTCCTGACTCACTCTGGGTAGAGGAGGATCTGAAAGTGGCATGAGAACAACATGAATTGAAGTGATAGGCCTATTTAAAAAAATAACTGTTATTATTAACATTGTATTGGTTAGTAAAATATGTACAGTGAATGTTGATTATCAATGTGTTCAAGTATTTTTAACCAATATTTCTGTAATTTCCATTAAACGCCACATTAAAAAAAAACTGTTCTAGTTTTTACTACACCATGGCTAGATTATGGAATGATGAATTAACTAGACTTTACTTTTCTGAGTATGCTGCAGTGAAAATTGTGTTGCAAATTCCTATCCTTATTGACAATTCATCACAAGATGTATCTTAATCTCAAGATAACTTTCCCACTGTGTCTTGAATGCTTATTCCCATTATCCTCTAAGACACATTCACACACACACACACACACACACACCTGACAGGCACCATTCTATCACATCCTCCCATTCTGCAGCAGAAACAGGCTAGCTAAAGACATTATCTTTTTATTTTTGTATAATCTAAAAAATTCCCTTTTATCTACGCCATGTTCAGTAATTTAGTTACTTAACAATATATTTATATTTTTGAGGTGACTCAAGAAGTATCACAGAAATCAATCAAGGTAGGAAGAGTGTGGATTTGGCACCCAAAATAAGTTTGAGTGATTTCTTATCTACTTGCTGTTAACATGCCCTTTTCACTGCCATGAGCCACAGCTTGCTTATTTGAATAAAAAAAAAACCCTATAATATCTGGCTTATAGATGTGACTACCATTTTGTAACACAATGCAAATAAAACATTGTGTAATGTGGTAGAAATCCAACGACGTCTTCTATAAATGGTACTTGTCAAATCCTACATCCATACGGGCAAAATTGAGCCAGGATTCTTATCTCTTACCACCTTAACTTTAAATGGACCATAGACCTAAATGTAATAGGTAAACCAATAAGCCTTCTAGAAAAAAATTAAAATGTAGAAAAATACTTTTATGCTATTGGATTCAGAATACCTTGTCAAGGAGATCATAAAACAAAAAAAATCTGGGCTAATTTTCAGCTCAAACTGTGCTGTGACTGCAGTGCAGCAGAATACCTTTGAAACCGTCCAGACAGTCCCTCTGTCTTTCTGATAGTCCTTGGGTTGGCTGTTAGCAGTCTAAACCTGGAGACTGAAATTGCCTTCAGATTCATGTTGATTTGGGGGTAAGTAAACTAGACGCTTTGATCTCTAAATCAGTTATTGGATACAGGCCACTCCCTGGGAAAAGGCTATGATTTTACCTAATTTTCAGAGATCAAGGTGGGGAAGAGCTCTTGTGGCCCTATATTATAGTATGAAGATTTTCTCTTAATACCCTCTTTCAGCCCCATGCCAGTGCCATTAATTGGTCCTATTCTTATGAGGATTCTTGTCCCAAAGATTAAGTGGTGTACTATCACTAGAAAACAAGCCTCTCCTCTCCTGCATGGCTATGCATTTGGTATAATAAGAAACTTATTTCTGAACTTAAGAATAAAAAAGAAATAGAATACTAAATGTCAGGGAAATTCTCTAAATCACTCCATAGTCAAATGCAAATATTTTAAAAGACATTTCAAGTTATGAAAATGAATTTCTGTTACAATATAATAACCATCATTATATAATCAAATATTTTTAGCTTATTGAAATTGGATATCATGAAATAAATGTTTATTTCCTCCATTTTTTTTTCTTTTATAGAGACAAGATCTCACTGTGTTGCCCAGCCTGGAGTGCAGTGGTGTGATCACACAGCTCACTGCAGCCTTGAAATCCTGGTCTCAAATAATCCTCTAGCCTTGGCCTCCCAGAGTACAAGAATTACAGGCAATGGTCACTGCACCTGGCCTGGATCCACTTTTAAATTTGTCAAGAGGTTATGACCAAGAAAATTTAGAATGATTTATCATTCTAAATATATAAAAATATTATGTATTCTCATGCAATGTATCGACTCTACAAAAGAGATGCCCTCACTCACAGACACACACACACTCACACTCACTATTATCTTTACTTCCACTAAAACACACTCCTGTCTCAATTTTAACTGTAGTTGGTATCTCCAGTAGAAATAAGTTATTTTAAAAAATAAACAAAACTACACCTCAGCGTTAGACGAATTGTGATAATAAAGTGGAATCACACTTTCTACACATGAAGGGGATATGACTACCATAGTTATTACAATATTTCTCATGTGATTAATTTAATGCAGTACTGAAAAGACAGTTTGCTAAAATACTGGGTGAGAATTCATCTCAAAGCCACAGGAGAGCCAGAGCAATAGCATATGGATGATTTCTGGAACATTAGCACAATTTATTTTGTCAAGGAAGAAATATATCAGTATGTTATAATTTTCGGCTCAGCTAAATATTAACACTTCAAAAAGAATCAATTTAACTCATCCACAAAAAACTTTTGACTTAATAAATGCTGAAATTTTCTAAGTGCCGTTAGTTGGCCAAGATATATCATTATTTTTGACTTACATAATGAAAGATATATTTTCAGTTGTATCTTCTGGAATATAAAAAAAGGATTTTTTTTTTAAAAAAAGCTATTGGTTAAAAATTAGTAATAGAGATAGAATTATATTTTTATTTATGTGATTTGCCTTTTGAAACAAGTTATCCAATGCCTTTTCTTATAAGGGCATCTTATAAGTGCCCTTATAAGAAAAGACAAGGTTTCTGGTCTTTTCTTATAAGGGCACTAATTCTATCATGAAGACCCCACTCTCGTGTTCCCTTCTAAATCTAATCACCTCCCAAAGGCCCCACCTCCAAATATCATCACATTGGGGGTTAGGGCTTCAACATTTTAATGTAGCAGGAAAGGGAACACAAATATTCAGCCCGTAACAGTAGGACAACAGGCAAGGAATTTAACAATGTAATTTTGAAACTGGAAATAACTTTTCCCAGGGTTGTTTTATTCACCCTTCTGTACCCTTTTGAGAATGGTAGGGTTTTGCACACTAAACTGTTCTGGTATCATAGTCATGGTAGGCTTCACTGGTGCAACATTATCTTGCATTGTCTCTGATTTATGATTGCCCACATCTCAGGTTCTTAGAAAGAGGGGAGTGTGGCCAGAGCTGACAAGCTCTGGAGAAAGTTCTAAAAGACTACATTCTCCATTTGATTTAATCTCTTTATTTTATGCCAGTATGGTGTTATGTCACTACAAAAAGGTCACCTTTACATTTTATTGCATTGGAATTCCCATGTATTCTTGGAAGATTTGTGACATAATTTTACAGATAACTAAGTAAGGCTCTGAGAAATCAGTGACTTACTCCTACTTAAAGAACTAGTTAATGTCAGAAATAAGACAATACATATTTAGAGTCTTGTTTTCCTTCATTTTACTTTAACATTTTTCTTTTCTCTGTACGCAGGAGAAATTAGAATTATGTGTATATATATATATGATATTAGAAATCATGAGTTACAAATAATTTGTAGTATGTTTAAATATCAATATTAATATTATACCACCATGTAACTTTTCTTTTTCTATTTCCTTAGGATTTTTATGTTGTTTTTTTCATATAACTGGTACTATCCACCTTTCTAATTTCATAAGGAAGCTTTTTGGTTTTATTAGTTAGATTGTATTAATTCATAAATTAATTTGGAGAGATTTGAAATGTTAATGTTAATACGCCATATCCAAAAATAAAAGATGTCTGTCGATACATTCAGTCTACTTTTGTGCTTGCAAGAAATGTTTCATAGTCTTTATATTGGTTTTGACCAGTTCTTGTTAAGATTATTACTAATCATTTTATATTTCTGTTGATTTTTTAAATAATGTTTTTCTATTATAGTTTCTGACTGTTTATGAAGGCTAGTGATTTTTTTGCATGTCAATTTTATATTTTGTTGCTTTATTATTTCATTTGATTTTCTAAAACATAATTATTGTTTAGGGGTTTTCCTAGTGATATCATGAATATCATGTTATCTGAAAATACTCATATAGTTTTTCTTTTTATCTTCAAATTCTCATGTTTCCAATAGTATGTGGGTTATATTATGTTTATTGTTTTTCCTTTACTATTGGGTATATCTTCTTTGCATTTTTTCCTAGAAGTTATCTTTGTACTTATGCTTTGAAAAATTTTGCTGTTTGTTACATTATTCCTTCTCAGAATACATAACACTTAGAGAGCATCCTTTCATGTAAATCTTCAATTTTATTTTAGTCTTAGTTCTACACTTCGATAAATATCAAAAGTTCATCATTCACCCCAGTCATTTCTTGGAAGGGTGTAGCTCATTGTTTTGTACATTCCTCAGAAATAATACATGTATACCATAGCTCCTTAGTTGTTTCTAAAAAGGTTTTTCAATAGCATTGTATTTGAACAATACCTGGATTGCAAATCAAATATTTAACTTACAGTTCCTTTCATTAAGTTTTTTGTAAATACTATTCAGCTTTCAACTTCTTAGCATGTTGATCGTGAGAAATATGATGCAAAGCCAGCTTTATTTTTTCTTGAACCATTTTAATTAGACATTTTATATTTTTCTTATTGAGTTGAAGGGTTATTAAATAAAATCTTTGTGACATTTTGGGAATGCATACTCAACTATTATCTGGAAAAACATCAGGTCTTGTTTAATGAAACTTTAAATTTACTATTTTCTTCCAATGAAAATGAATGGGTTGGACTACATGCCATTAAAATTTATAAGTATAAAATAAGTCAATTTGATTCATTCTAAAGTGATTTATTAGGTAGTTCTGCATAGAGTGAGAATATATATGCTATTTAATTCAGGGCTTCATATATTGCTCAATTTAATAATACCCATCATTGTAAATTAATAATTTAGTAGTAAAGCCACACAGATTACTCACCTGATCAATGCATTTTTAAGTTTAATTTTATGCTTTCTGTAGAGATAATTATTTTTGTTTCTATGCCTGCCCATAATAAAAATACCAGGAAAAATTAGGAATTATCTTACTACATAAGATATAAAGCAAATCTAGTCATATCAATATATACAGATGTAGTTTGTTTTCATGGTTTAATAAATTCTAGTTTTCTAAACTATTTCAGCATTCCAAAATATTAATTTTTCTCTCTTTTCTGATTGGGAATGGTGCAGCAGTATACATCCCTATGTGTAAATCCTTGAGTATATCTCAGGGAATTTCTGCAGTAATGATATTACAGTTACAGGGTAACCAAACAATACTCCTGAATTCTTTCATCAGCAAAGCTGAAAGTAATCCTAATCCAGGTAGCCACTCTAGTAAATGCAATCACCTCAGATACATTCATATGTATAATATACGTGTAGGTCTGTGTATGTGTGTGCAGTTAGTTATGTTACCAAATTGTCATCTCATATTCATTGAGAATAGGGTATATTCATTAATTAATCAACAAAAGCCTTTGAAATTCTTAGACAATGGCAGTTACTATAGTGGCTACTTGGATTAGAATTACAGTGGGTGTTTTGGGGTGTTTTAACTTTTCTTTTAAGTTCAGGGGTACATGTGCAGGATGTGCAGATTTAGTACATAGTTAAACATGTATCATGGGGGTTTGTTGTATCAATTACTTCATCACCCAAGTATTAAGCCTAGTATCAATTAGTTATTTTTTCTCATCCTCCTTCTCCTCTCACCCTCCTCCCTCCAATAGCCCCCATATGTGTTGTTCTCCTCTGTGTTCAGGTGTTCTTTTACCTTATAAATGAATAAATAAGTTGTTTTGCTTGGAGTCACCAAGGATTTTATTGTATATCTGTACGCCAATTCTTGTTCTTCGAATATGTTTCAAGTTGATCATTCCAGTTCAGTGCACCCAGATTAACAGTGAACTTTGCTAATATGTAGATTTATTTCTTCTTTATAGAAAATTTTCTTGGATTCTACTGTTAAACATTAATTCTGTTTTATTTTTACTTCCATTATATGAATGTTAGACCTTCTGTGTCTGTCTTCATTTTAATTACTTTCTTTCAGACTCTTTTTACTTTTTTCCTCATTTTTTTGTCTTTTTTGATGCTTACTTTTTCTGTTCCCCTTTTTTACATTATCATTGAAATCTTGTAATTTATTCTACATTTCTCAGATGATTTAGTCTTTTTCTGCATTTTTTTCCCTAAATTCTATCAACTCTTGTTGAATTTAATTGCTTAATTCATTTCTCTTTTTATTTGCATTTCTGGTTTTAGGTGTCTATTTAAAATATCTAAATCCTCATTAGAATATATTTAGTTCAGATTAGCATGTTCTGTTTCAGTATGCTTCATGTTAGGTTCCTTTGGGAGAAATTTTGTTTGCCAAACTGCTATGATTTATATTTTCTTTTTTCTTCATACGGTAGCTTTCTGTGGTGTTGGTGCATTTTGTTGAAAAGTTTATTGGTTCAAGATTGTCTTTTGTCAGTATAATAACATGAAGCTATTTAATGGATGATGTTTCGTGACAGTGGTCTGGGATAAGGAAAGATTTTAGTGTATTTTTTATTTTGCAGGACGTTTACTTTTATTCTGTTCTTTCCTTCTTTCCCTTCACTACACATCACCAAGCTTTTATAATTAAATAAAGACAGGATCTAATCCTGCACTGGTACAACTCACCTCAGCCACCTCACCTTCATCCTGGCACTGTGAGAACTAAGGGAGCCTGTCTTTATTTAAAATTCAATATTCTGTTAATCATGAATTCTTTGCATTAATTTTGATTTTAAACCATTGCATTAAGTTATTATTTATCTTTTTTTTCTTTTTTTTTTTTTTGAGATGCAGTTTTGCTCTTGTAGCCCAGGCTAGAGTGCCATGGTGCAATCTCGGCTCACTGTCACCTCCACCTCCTGGGTTCAAACAATTCTCCTGCCTCAGCCTCCTAAGTAGCTGGAATTACAGGCTTACGCCACCACGTCCCACTAATTTTTGTGTTTTTAGTAGAGACGGGGTTCCACCATGTTAGCTAGGCTGGTCTCAAACTCCCGATCTCAGGTGATCCCCCCGCCTCGGCCTCCCAAAGTGCTGGGATTACAGGCGTGAGCCACCATGCCCAGCCTATTTATCTTGATTACTAAGGTTCTGGGGCATACCTAAATTTCACCTCAAGGGTAGTGTCTCATTCACTTCTACCTAGTCCTAGCCCTAGCACTGTCAGAATTGAAGCATTACTCTATTTACATGTAATTTAAAGTTTATGAGTTTTTTTCTCTTTTTTATTAACGCTGAAAATGTGAAACATGTATGATTTCATTTACATTCCTTCTTGATTTTACAAATTTTGAGAAAGATATTTGAAAAAATTCAAATTCATATGACCACTGAAACCTCAGATTTTAATTTAAAAATAGTTTACATATAGCCAATAATAAAGTTAGCTACAGTAATTTGTGCACCAAAAAGTTAGAAGCTCTTTGGATAATACACACATTTATTTATAAAGTATTTCTTTACTGTAAAAAATCAGATATTTTTATTGCTATTTTGAAGATGGAATTGTATATCTCTATGTAGTTGGAACATTTTCTCTCTCGAAGCATCCCTGTGTATTTCTGGGCGCTTTTAAAGTAACTGTATCAACAAATGTTTGGCATCTTCCTATAATACCATATGAAAGTAAAAAGAACTCAAATAAGATGCACAAATATGACAACAATATATTTGTGACATGTTCTTTAAAAGCCAAAGAATTAATTTTAAATGGCATGTGTTATGTCACTACTCAAACTGTGAATTTTCATATTCTTTATCTCTATGAATATAGACACCTTTGTGTAAGTTTAGGATGAATATCTGTCCCTACTTATATGCTCACTTTCCCATTCTACTCACCAAGTCTAACCTCTGTTGGTTCCCCAAACACACCCTCTATTCCACTAATTTCATGCTTGACATCTTAATTAAGCTTGTTAATAAACTTCACTCTGCACTCAGCCTCTCCTTCTTGCTGTTTGATTTTTACCAATTAATTCCCGATATCATACCATTTGCTTCAGTAAATACCACTCCATATGTGGAATTTTTCTATGTCAATTGCAAGTCTACTTATGGATACATGTAATTATAATGCATTTGTGAGATAATAATTTGCAATGGAAATCCATAAATTTTATAGGAAAACAATGCATATATTTTCGCTATTTTTTGCACATTTCCTCTAGTGTCAACTTATTTTACATTTCACTAGAATCTAATTTGGCAGCATATTCCACATAATACAATTGTAATATTTATGTAGAAATTGAGTGATCTTAATCCAAGACTGACTACTATATATAGTATACACACACAGCAAATATATACCACATATATACTTATCTATTTAATATATGGTATATACTATATATATTTATATATATATATATGTGTATGTATCCTTAGGACCTATAAAAATGGGTTTAGAAAGATGAGGCTTTTTTATTTTTATCTTTAATCATGAAAATTTGCAATCCCATTAGTATACCTTAAAAAGTATCAAATTATCTTGAAAATTATAAATATGAACTATTGAGATAGGTATTTGAGATTCATGAAGCTTCAACAATAAGCAATGTGTTCTAATACCAAGGAATTACGATATGATTTTCTCAAATTTGTGGTCATTTTATTAAAGTTACTAATATTCTATTGTATATTATATCCCAGACATGTTATACTTTCAGACAAAATAAAGATGTAAAATATCTTAAATATCAAAACAGTGTTAAAAATATCAGAAAATCAGTAAATAAATAACAGTATAGTAATAAAACCTCAAAACTGAACTTAATTATTCAAGATCATTTAGGACAATAGATAGTGTAGAGTAAAGGTAAATTTTTCTTTCTTCTACATCCATATTGAAGACACAGAAGATACAAGGATTTACATTTTCCAAATACTACACATATGCTTAGAAGAATAAAAATATATCTACACAGAAGTATGTCCCTTTGTATACATTTCTCAAAATGTATTGTTTCGTTTGTATAAGATAAAGCTTTATATTAAAATATCTGGATAATTAATCATAGTTATATTTATCAGATTTTATCTAGTTACTGTTGTAACTGAAATGTAAAGGGTTATGACATGGCTAAGACATGGCCAATGAATATTTATTAACTTAAAAAAGCTTTTATTTCAGAAGTCTCTATAATGTCTATAAGGCTTGCATATCTTACAATAGAGCCAGTTACTTTTTGTAGCTGACATCATCAATTAAAACGTTAACCGAAAGTTTAAAAAATAAGTTTTGTAAAGAAAAAGTAAAACTAGTATTTTCGCTATTTTATCTCTTCTCTGAAAAATAATTCAACATGATTACACATTTGTATAATATTGTGTATATATGGCACATATACATATTTGTGTCTATGTATGTATACATACACATACAAAAACCTTCATAGTGTATGATAGTAAAAGGCAGTAAGCCCAAATGTTAAGGTGACTTCCAGTGAGAAAATTAGAGGTGAGTCTCCCCTTTTAACAAGTAAACCTCCTGTATAACTTGTTGAATACTGACGCATCTCCCCCTGCTCTGTGTGATGTCTAACTGCATGAAGTTGCAGAATTTTGAACCTGGTTGCTTACAGAAAATTAATTCTACAATTTTTATTATATTTGAAAAAATACATATATGTGGCACCTTTTCTCTAAATGAAAGCTTACATTGAAATTCAGTACATAAAAGAAATAAATCTGTAGTGCCAGTGTTCAGAGAGAGTAGGAGGGATAGGAGATATACAAAGGACATGTGAATATCACGTAGGTGGTGTAGATTTAGTGTGTTCACATCCAGTCTGGCTGCCTCTCAATGCCTTGTGCGTGGCAAGTGCCCAAATGCCAGCTCCCTTGTAGGGCCAGGTATGAGTTATTTCAGGGCAAACTGTAAGTAGCTTCCTCACAGCACTACCACTTAATGTGGAAATTCATTCTAGCTCAAATTCTTTTCCCTTTCCCAGATCCTGCGTTCGGCAGCCCAACACACAATCTATTGTTGTTTGGTGCTCTTAGGCAGCCTACCAGCAAGACATCTCATGCCCAGCTAGTTTTCATTGCCACTTAACCCATGGGGGACTAACAATCCTTCCTGTGCCAAATCATGGGCATGCAGACGGCTTCATGCTGCCACTTCTCTCTGCCCTGCTGGCTCTCTCCCACCCTCTTTAACCTTTAGTCACGGAGACAAAATAAATAGGTCACAGATTATGAAACAAGCACTTCACTTCCAAAGGGAAGTGAAGTATTTATTCCTCTTAGTTTTAGACATCTCCGTTTCGTTGAATATTTTTGAGACATACTGAATTGGATTTTTAGGGAAGATTAAGTCCTCCTCTTTTAATGTAGGAGGAAAAAGTTGTGGTTTTCCCCTCATGAATCCAGTGATCATCCTTCCTGTTTTTCTAGTTGTGTTCACTAGGGAGAGGGAGTCTGGGGCATTGACTGGGTTTTGTAAAAATGATTCTGTTGTTAAGTTTTTAAGGAATGTCTTCTCCCTAAATTTGGGCACTTGATACCATTTATTCCCCTTGTTTCAGTATTTGACACTTTATAATTCAATATATTCAGAAAATACTTTTGAGAAAACCATATTTTTACGTTTTTGAAGACAACTTTTTTTCCTAATAGACAATACTCATAGAAATGCATATGCTTACTTCATTTTTGATTGAACCAAATGAGGACTTTCAGAAAGAAGGTGGCTTTTTTTCCTAGGAATGAGCCCACTATTTCTTGTATAGTGTGGGGTGCATGCCTCGTGTGTGTGTGTGTGTGTGTGTGTGTGTGTGTGTGTGTATTTCAAGAATTGGGTGTCTGTTTAGTTTAAGACTATATTTAATTTGAAGATTACTCTGGGAAGCAAGCACTAATTTCCATGTCTGTAGAGAAATAAAACATAGTAAAACATAATCACTGATGGCTTTTTAAAAATAATGCTTCAAGTTTTATGTACATTTTACAAAATGTTATGGCTGTTCTACTCCCTACATAGGTATTAAGGTACATTTTACTTTTCAAATAAATTTACGTACCCTCCTATGCAATGCATGAAACAGCTATGGATGCTCTATCATCATGTTGCATCACTATACAGTCACTTTTTGACCAACTACTCTTAAATAACTAAGAATACAGACATCACTCTATATACCCTACAAAGCTTAACAAGGCTAGTTCTTTAAGGTAAGGCTATTCCATAAGTCATATTCTAAATACCTTTTACTATTGTGGAGAATTTGCCATATTATACAACTGTATAGCATAAAAGCCTACTTTTATTATAGAACAATGAGATATCACAGTGAAACAAAGAACATTTTATGAAGAAATTTATGTGGCAAAAATGGAGTTTATAGTCACCTAAAATATTGATGACTGTCAGGCAAAAGAAACAAATCACTATGTCTTTTAAATGACTCTTGCAGCCCCAAATAAAGAAGTAACATAAACTAAAGCAGGACTGGGTGCTCAATATGAATAACTATAATATCAGCAAAACAAAACACATTTAGAGGGACCAGTCAGTACCCAGAAGGATTTTATATGAAAACTCATAATTTTAACATTTCTTTTGTTAGAATGAATGTCAAAATATACTGAGACTATGTGTTAGAAAATTTAAGGATAAAGAGAATTCTCATTGGCATTCATGTGAAAAAGGGACCTTTTTCACAAAGAGGATGTACAGTACCTAACTAGTAATTTTCAGTCCTCTGCTTTCTATTTTTGCCAACATCTATATAGAAATAAAAGCCACCTCCCCCACAAACCTCCCTTTCCTTTCACACTCACCCAGAAGCAAAGCATAATAAAACAGCCACCTCACTGGTTAACTGTGGTCAACTACAAAACCAAAAATGTTCAATTAAAGTGTCATTTTGAAACTGTAGGAAAATTTCAAGAATATGGAGCTTATTTAGTATGTGGTTTATTCACTTATTATTTATATAAAATTACTTCATTTGGTTTATGTAGTTTGATTATATAGAACAACTAGGATTTAATTCCATTACTGAAATTTTAATGAGCTTAGCCTCATTATTTTCTTAGCAGTCAAAATAAAAATAGATTTTTTTTCACCCTTAAAAGGCTTTGTGGCTGAATCTGTTTGAATATCAACTATTTCCCTTTAAAAATGAAGAACAGAGGGTTATTGCTGATAGAACTTCATGTATTTGGATCTCAATCCTACATTCCCCTATGGTACATCTTCATAGGAATTGGACCACCTGAATTACTCTATTGCCATTATATTAGTATTATTAGTCCATTCTCTGTTTGCTATAAAGAAATACATGAGACTGGCTAATTTATAAGAAAAGAGGTTTAATTGACTCACCATTCTGCAGGTTGTACAGGAAGCATGGTGGCATCAGCTTCTAGGGAGGCCTCACAGAACTTAAAATCATGGTGGAAGGTGAACAGGGAGTGAGGCACTTCACATGGCTGTAACAGGAGGAAGACAGAGATGGGGGAGATGTTACAAAGTTTTAAACAACCGTATATCATGAGAACTCAGTATACGGTACCAAGGGGAATGGTGCTAAACCATTCATGAGAACTCTATGATCCATTCACCTCCCATCAGGCCTGTATCAGTTGTTTTCATGCTGCTAATAAAGACATACCCAAGACTGGGCAATTTACAAAAGAAGGAGGTTTAATTAGACTTACAGTTCCACGTGGCTGGGGAAGCCTCACAGTCATGGCCAAATGCAAGGAGGAGCAAGTCACATCTTTCATGGATGGCAGCAGGCAAAGGGGAATTCTTCTTTTTAAAACCATCAGATTTCATGACACTTATTTGCTGTCATACTAACAGCACAGAAAAGACTTGCCTTATGATTCAATTACCTCCCACCAGATCCCTCCCACAACACATGGGAATTCCAATGAGATTTGGGTAGGGGCACAGCTAAACCATATCATTCTGCCCCTGAAACCTCCCAAATGTCATGTCCTCACATTTCAAAAGTAATCATGCCTTTCCAACAGTCCCCCAAAGTCTTAACTCATTTCAGCATTAACTCAAAAGTCCACAGCCCAAAGTCTCATTCAAGACAAGGCAAGTCCCTTCCTCCTATGAACCTGTAAAATCAAAACCATTTACTTCCTAGATACAATGGAGGTACAGGCATTGGGTTAAAACAGCTATTTCAAGTGGGAGGATCTTGCCAAAACAAAAGGGTTACAGGCCCCATGGAAGTCCAAAATCCAGCGGGGCAGTTAAATCTTAAAGCTCCAAAATGATCTCCTTTGACTCCATGTCTCACATCCAGGTAACTCTGATGCAAGAAGTGGGTATCACCCCTGTGGCTTTTCAGGGTACAGCCTCTCACTTGGCTGCTTTCACAGGCTGGTGTTGAATGTCTACGGCTTTTTCAGGTGCACAGTGCAAATTGTCAGTGGATCTACCATGCTGGGGTCTGGATGATGGTGGCCTTCTTCTCACAGCTCCACCAGGCAGTGCCCCATTAGAGACTCTGTGTAGGGGCTCCTTCCCACATTTCCCTTCTGGTCTGCCCTAGCAGAGCTTCTCCATGAGAGCCCCAACCCTGCAGAAGACTTCTGCCTGGACATTCAGGCATTTCCATACATCCTCTGAAATCTAGGCAGAGATTCACAAATCTTAATTCTTGACTTCTGTGTACCCGCGGGCTCAACACCACATGGAAACTGCCAAGGCTTGAGACTTGAAGCATCTGAAGCCACGGCCCAAGCTCTACATTGGCCCCTTTCATCCATGGCTGGAGTGGCTGCAACCTACGGCACCAAGCCCCTAAGCTGCAGACAGCATGGGCACCCTGGGCTTGGCCCAGGAAACCACTTTTTCCTCCTAGGCCTCTGGGCCTGTGATCAGAGGGGCTGCTGTGAAGACCTCTGACATGCCCTGGAGCCATTTTCCCCACTGTCTTGGGGATTAATATTTGACTCCTTATTAATTATGCAGATTTCTGCAGGCTTGCATTTCTCCTCAGAAAATTGATTTTTCTTTTCTATTGCATTGTCAGGCTGCAAATTTTCTGAACTTTTGTACTCTGCCTTCCTAATAAAACTGAATGCCTTTAACAGCACCCAAGTTACATTTTGAATGCTTTGCTGCTTAGAAATTTCTTCCACCAAATACGCTAAATCATCTCTCTCTAGTTTAAAGTTCCACAAATCTCTAGGGCAAGGGTAAAATGTCACCAGTCTCTTTGCTAAACATAACAAGAGTCACCTTTGCTCCAGTTCCCAACAAGTTCCTCATCAACTTCTGAGACCACCTGGCCTGGACCTTATTATTTACATCAGTATCAGGCTTTTGGTCAAAGTCATTCAACAAGTCTCCAGGAAGTTCCAAACTTTCCCACATTTTCCTGCCCTTTTCTAGGCCTCCAAACTGTTCCAACTTCTGCCTATTACCCAGTTCCAAAGTCACTTCCACATTTTTGGGTATCTTTTCAGCAGCACCTGACTCTACTGGTACCAATTGACTGTATCAGTCCATTTTCACACTGTTGATAAAGACATACCCAAGACTGGGCAATTTACAAAGAAAGAGGTTTAATTGGACTTACAGTTCCACGTGGCTGGGAAGCCTCATGAGCATGGCAGAAGGCCAGGAGGAGCAAGCCACATATTACATGAATGACAGCAGGCAGAGAGGAGCTTGTGCAGGGGAATTCCCCCTTTTAAAACCATCATATCTTGTGAGACTTATTCACTGTCATGAGATCAGCACAGGAAAGACTTGCCCCATGATTCAATTACCTCCCACCAGGTCCCTCCCACAACATATGGGAATTCAAGATGAGATTTGGGTGGGGACACAGCCAAACCATATCAATGCCCCACGTCCAACGCTGGAGATTGCAATTGATCATGAGATTTGGCTGGGAACACAGATCCAAACCATACCACCAATGAAAAAACAAGTATAAAGGAAATAAAGAAAAATTTTCCATTTTATAATTCTTTATTTAATTATGATTAAATTCAATTAGTCAACCAATTTATAAGACTATACTGTAGACCAAATATAAATGAGAAGAATCTCCAATGATGCCTGGCCTTGGATGAGTCATTTAGACACTTTGGAGATTAGGTGTTTTTTTTCTGAAATATAAGTGTATAATAATGTATAGCTTATACAGCTGTTTTCAGAATAAAACAATGTCATATAATTTGAAAACTTTTATAATTCAATATACAGATATTAGTATTTTATGCAAAACATTATGCTAGGCAGTTCATTCATATAACAATGGGTTTTACTTAAGACTGGTACTCTGCAGCTCCCTCAACTTGTTATCACATTTCATATGCTTTTTCTTGGTGAGAATTAAGATACTTATAAATGAAAATATTGAATCCTAATATATCATAAAGAATATCCTGATATGCTTGCAAGACTGGCATGCCTTCTGTCCACCAATCTTTTATATCTGACAGTCTTGAAAATATTTGATTACCTAAGTTATTTTACATCTTAATTAAAAACATTAGATTGTTGATTTATTGCCCTAGTCATAGCATCTGAGTATTTTTTAGGATAACTGATAACAGCCTCCCTTGTACTGGTTTTTTGATAAAAATAGTAAAGTCAGGAACATCAATACAAAGACCACAATACTCATAAGCCAAATTGTCTGTGTAACTATATCAATGGTAACACACATCTTGTTGGGAGCATTAGAAATGTTTAAATCACTTTTGATAAGCCTCTTGAGCCAGGGATAAGATTTTGACAGATGGAAACTGGAGTAGGCTTGGAGCAGAAGATGTGTCTCAGACAGAAAACAGTTTGTAAGAGTACTGTTAGGTGAAAGCAACCAGCATCCTGATTTTGTTCATATATATATATGGATAATGTAGAGCAGTGATTTGACTTCAAAGATCAAGTTTGTACCTTCTTTAGTAGACATTAGGGAATAATCACATGTTCTCAGCAGGGAAATATTAAGAAGAAAATTCTAGCAACATTATTAGAAGCGTTTTTAAAGTGTGAGCAAGAAGTGAAGACATTAGAAAGTAGTGATTTATTTCTGTGCTGGCAGGGTTAGGGATGCTGATCAACACCTGATGTCATAAAACTGCAAATGAGTTCAGAGCCTTTTTGAAGACTTCAGAAGTTGTATAATTCCAGATGACTGGTTCTAGAAAAGGCTGGACCAGAACCTGGTAGAGTATTTTGTGCTTCATCCATAAAGCAATAGAAAGCCACTGAAGGGGCCGGGCACGGTGGCTCATGCCTGTAATCCCAGCACTTTGGGAGGCTGAGGCAGGTGGATCACCTGAGGTCAGGAGTTCGAGACCAGCCTGAGCAACATGGTGAAACCCCTGTCTCTACTAAAAATACCAAAAATTAGCTGGGCGTAGTAGCGAGCACCTGTAACCCCAGCTACTCAGGAGGCTGAGGCAGGAGAATAGCTTGAACCCAGGAGGTGGAGGTTGCAGTGAGCGGAGATCACGCCACTACACTCCAGCCTCGTGATAGAGCGAGACTCCATCTCAAAAAAAAAGAAAGTCACTGAAAATTTTAAGGGGTGAGTATGAGTCAGCATTAAGTCAGGAAACTAGAAAACAGTCTATGTCAAACAAAAACTATTTTATACAGGGAAATAATCACTAACAAATCTGTTGGAAGAACTAAAAGAGCAAACTCCAGAAAGGGCCATCATTATCTTTCAGGTGCCCTTCTCAATCTGTGCTACAGAGGTTTTAAAAAAAAGCTGCTATAAAACATAGAGGTTGGTAAAGTTGAGAAAGCCACCACAATTGTCATCTCTACTCTATGGCCCTCGAAGAGGGAAATAAAGTCAGGTTAATCACTGTAAAATTTCATGCATGCTCAAGTCCATTTGTCCATTGCCTCTGCTATTAAAGAATATATTCTACTGCTCTGCTTCTCTTGTCCTGTAAGACTGTATCATATGGGTAGAATCTAAGTAATTTCTGAACCGTTTTGGCAAAGTCATCTAGGAAATGCAGTCTCCATTTTTCATGCCCTGGATAGGTGTGAAAATGGGCAACAGCCAATAGAAGGATTGTCATGATAATATTTATGTTTTAAAATGTTCACTCCGGTTGACTTGTGAAAAAGAAAAAGACAATAAAAAATAAATATCAGTCTGGATGATAAGTAAAGTAAGATGAATAAGATCATTGAACTATAATGTTAGTGTTGGAGACGGAAAAAACTTGAAGGTCGGCGGATATTTAAAACGTATAATAAGCAGATTTTAAATCGGATTGTTTTTCATGCTATAATTTTATGAACTGTAGAACTCTACAGGTTTCTGTGGATTCTCAGTTATCCTACTTTATTTCTCAATTAAGCTTGAGTAAAAGGGAATATTTTGCGATAATAAATATTCTGTAAATTATCAAAGGCGGCAAATAATTTCTTTTGCAGTTTTATTACTTAGTGATATTTTAATATTGCAGTCTAATTAAAACCCAAGTCACACAGAAATGCCATATGATTAAAAATCTTACTAGCTTTATAGAGCATGAATACTTGCAACTAATGCCAGAGTTGCAGAATTCTATTTAGCACTTTAGGCTTAGATTATTTGACTGCCACCAAATAAAAATAGAGAATTATCTGTTTATATTTTAATTTTGCAAATAATCTATATACTAGCTCCTAGAAGTTCATCTTGTGAAGTAATGAAAAAAGAGTATTGTCGTATGGGAATTTTATTATTAAAACATTCAATGCATCTTTCAACATGCATTGACCTTTGAAAAGTTATATGTGCATTGGAATTTGAAGCCTCTGTAAATGGCTTACAATATGTGACTATATGTGAAAATGTATCTAGTCACCTTCTACTCACCATTTTAATTATACATAATTAAATCTAGACTATATTATATATAATTAACATAATAATTTATTCTATATACATATTGATATATACAGAACCAATAATAATTATATATATGATTATACACAACAAAACTTAAAGTAAAAGATTGAAAACTGAAACATCCTTCTAGTTTTAGAAGACTGAAATTTCATTCTACAGCCTTTTGAAATCCCAGGCTGGTACTTTTTCTTCACTGTCTTACATTTCACTTTTTTTCTTATAGTTCAATACCAGAGAGATCTCGTGATGAAAAATATTCATTGTGATAAGGTCTAAGACAGGATGAAATGTGTAACCTCCAAATGAATTCCTTAAGCATTACTATCAAAATTCCAATAAACCAAATCTTATTTCTTTATTAAAATACTCTTAGATATGATAGTAAAAATAGAACTCAACTCATTTCATTAAACATAAAGGCTCTTAAGAGTAGAAAGATCTTTACTAAGGTTTGCAAAGGGGACGTGGTGGAATTGATGGGGCAACTTAATCAGCAAAAACAAATATAATCTACTTCACAATTTTTTTAGTGCCATGGGGACATCACAAGGTATAGTGGCATGCCATGACTCTTCAAGGGTATTTTTAGCTGTAAAAAGTTTGAATCAGTGTACAGAATTAACAGTAGTTGGTAGTTATATGTGACTATGTGACAGGCAGGCCTTAAGAGACTAGATTTATGAACTAAACACAAACAATGAGTGACATAAGTAACAAACTCCAAAACATCAGTGGTTTAACACTTGACAGGCTTTTTTTCTCATTCGTGCTACACTTACAATTCAGGTCAAGCTACTCCCCAGACTCCTTCTCCAAGTGTACCATCAATCCAGTTTTGTTTTGCTTTTTTCCATCCCGTGGCTTAACCATCTCATCATTTGACTGCACAATCACTGCTTCAAAGGAAGAGAGAGTGTGGAGAACTCTCAGCTGCTCTATGATAACCCCTAAAGGACACATCGGACCTCCCTTCACAGTTCATTGACCGGAACTACTCATATCAATACCAGATAACCTCATGATAGGCTAGAAAATGCAGTATTTCTGTGTTCCCAGGAAGAAAAAATAAAAAATGATTTGTTTAAAGCAAAACAGGAGCCAGTTACATGTGATAGGAGGAAACCTGACTGTACAGAAGGAGCGTGATATGCAGAATGTATGATGGCAGAAAATAGGTAATAAGCAATTTCACCCATCAGTGATAGAGTCTGTCTTGGAAGACAATTGAAGAATAGTTATAGGTAGGCTGAAGGTACTCTGTATAAAAGGATGCAGGCTGACCCAGCAGCAGGTGCTACATCTCTAACCATGGAAGTTAAACTACCAGGCAGGACTTAAATCACTGTGGAGAACTGAAATGAAAGAGGCACTCCCCAGAAGTCTCTGTGGGGCAAGAATAAAATATGTATTCCTGAATTTGGTCTGGAATATATATTTGACACTTGGTATCTGGATCAAGGATTAAACCTAGTTATTGGAATTTAAAACAAGACACAGAAAGCTTGACTCAACCATTGATTAGTTTGTTTTAAAACATGTCAGACAGAAGCACACTGAGAGCACCTTAATTAAAAAAAAAAATTCCCATGACAAGATCTCATGGCAATGCAAAAGCAAAATTTTTAAATGTGACTACAGCGTAGCCAGGACTCATCATGACTGGACTGTAACACAGCAACTGTAAGGATGTCTAGAACGTAAAACAATTTTAGGCCCCAGGTTACAGTTGTGATCCCCCAACACCTCGGCTACCTGTGACCACTTTTGCATATTTTAAGGTTTCAACATTCAACACTATAACTCAGCTACATTTTATTGCTCTTTTAACTCTTTTTCTTTCTATTCAGCGTTCAAAATCCCAAAGAGACTTCATCTTCACTTAGTGTGAGAACAGATGATATTTTGTTCATTTTAGAACACTTACAAAAGATAGAACAAAATGATCACAATTACCATGCTCACATTTGTGGAAACAATTCTGCAAGCTACTCTTGCCTTCATATAGAAACAGTTGTTCTGAAGTCTGCACTCTGGCACAGTTCATTTTCTTGGCTCTACCATTCAGAATAAAAAAAATAAAATCACATAGATTTGAAAATAACATAGGTAAATATAAAGATGATATAAGTGTTTGTGTGTGAGAGTGTGTGTGTGTGATTTATGAAATCTATATGCTCCAGGCATCACCAAACCATGAATAAAAATTATGATTTTAACACTATTAGAGCATATGCCTTCACCCATGTGTCAGCAAATATCTTAACTCAAAAAACCCTCCAGTAATTTGGGGAAGAGCCTCAGAATACTTCCGCACATATATTCTAAATATGTCCTCAGGCATCTCTACTTTGCCATTCTTGTGTTTCCACTTTGCTGCTTTTCTCTGCCAAGGGCTTTTTGGGAATCACTCACTACACAGGTCTCAGCAGTCCTCTATGTATGGCTGGCCCCCATTCCACTAACCGACCTCTGCACAAAGAAACTTCTTTCCTCTTTGTGGATTCGTGTGAAGAATGGTTCAGACTATCTTAGTTTCTCATGGTTCAATTGAGGCCAGACTTATTGAGGCTTTCACCCTTTTTGAATATACAGTTCTGTGAATTTTTACAAACTCATACAGTTATGTAACCACCACGACAAGAAGATACAGAGAAATTCACTCACTCCCCCCGAAATTCTCTAGTGTTCCTTTACGATCAGCTCAATTATCCAACATCCTGGCTCAGGTTACAATTGATAGTGTTTTCTGCCCTAACAGTTTGCCTTTCCAAAATGTCACACAAATGAAGTTATACAGTTTATAGGCTTTGAATTTGGGATAGCTCACTTAATATAATTCATTTAAAAATTGAATAATTTTTTCATTGTGTTTTATTGCTCACTCATATTCCATTTAATGGCTATTCCACAACTGGTTTATCTATTTACTAGTTGATGAACATTTGAGTTGTTTATAGTTTGAGATAGTTATTAATAAAACTGCTATAAACTTCCTTGTAAAGGTTATTTTGTGGATGTACGTTTTCATTTATCTTGAGTAAACCCTCCAAGTAGGATTGCTGAATCAAAAGGTGAGAGTATGTTTAACTGTACAAAAAACTGCTCAACAGTTTCCAAAGTGGCTGTGCCATTTTGCATTCTCACAAACAGTGACTAAGAATTCGACTTGCTTCACATCCTCATCAGTACATGGTGTTATCTATTGTTTTGGGGCTGGGGTGGGGGACGGGTTGTGCGTATGTAGTTTAGTATGCATTTCTCTAATGACTAATTATTTTGAGCAGCTTTCATTTACTTATTTATCATCCACAAATAAGTTATCCCCTAATTTACTGCAGCTGTAAATCTTGAAATCAGGTAGCGTGCAGTCTCCAGATTTGTTCTTCTTTTCCAACTTGTTTTGGCTGTTCTAATATTTGTGCTATTCCATATAAATTTATAATTAATCTTGTCAAAAACTGATAGATTTTCATTTGTTTAGGTCTTTTTTGATTACTCTCATCAGTATTTTGTATTCATCAGTATATAAAGCTAATCAGTATATAAAATACAAATCATAAATGGCTTTTTCATTGCTAGACTATAGAAATACAGTTATTTATTTTACCTTCTTATTTGAAATAACTATAGACCCACAGGAACTTGCAAAACTAGTTTTTAATTACAATGAAGTCAAAATTGTTTTATCAATTTATTTTTCTTTCATGGATCATGAATTTGGTGTCATGTCTAAGAACTCATTAACTAACCATGCATCGAGAAGATTTTCTCTTATGTTCTCTTTTATAAGTTTTATAGTTTTACATTTAGATCTATGATCTACATTGAGTCACTATTGGTATAAGGTATAAGGTATGTGTCAAGATTTCTCTTTGATTATTGATGTCCAGTTGTTCCAGACCATTTGTTGAAGAGATATTTTTTCTTTACTGAATTGTATTTGCATCTCTATCAAAAATCAGTTGAATATATTTGTTTAGCTCTATTCCTTGGTTCTCTATTCTTTTTCATTGATTTATATGTGTACCCCATTTCTAGCCTTCCACTGACTTAATTATGGTAATGATAATATCTTAAAATTATGTAGTGTAAGTACTCCAAATTTATTCTTCCTTTAAAATATTTTTCTAGCTATTCTAATTTATGTACTTTCTTATACACATTTTAATACAGACTTTTATATATCCTCAGAAAATTCTGTTGGGATTTTGATAGGAATTGCGTTGCATAATTGATTGTTGTATATTGACATTTGTCTTACAACTCTTGTTTTTACTCCTCTGCATGTTATTTATCTTTTATCTCTATCTGCTTTCAAGATTTTTTTTATCCTTAGTAATCACTATTTTGACTATAATGTGTATATGTATTTTTATTTGTTTTCATTTGTGCCTATCTTTCTAGGGTGTCCTCTGGCTTTTTGGATATGTAGTTTGACGGCTTTTATTAGTTTTGGAAAATGCTCAGTTGTTATCTCTTTAAATACTTCTTCGCTGGATTCTTCCTCACTTCTTCTTTTGGGATAATAACTACTCAAATGCCAGACAGTTTGATATTTTCCTCCATATCAGGAACGCTCAGTCCTTGTTCTGTATTCCTTTTGTATTTCAATTTGCCTAAATTAAACAAAAGTAATTTTTCTTTTGTTGTGTCTGCTCTATTGTTGAGCCCCCAAAACGGAACTATTCATCTCTAATACTCTGTTTTTTACTTATTGAATTTCTATTTGACATTTTCTTGTGGTTCCTATCTCTATTTCAATCCCCCATCTGTGCATGCATGTTATCTGTTTTCCACTAGACTCTTTAACATATTAATTATGGTTTTAAAAACTGTTTTACTGATAATTGCAACATATGGGTCATCTGAGTTTGTTCTCTTAACTATTTTTATTCCTGATAATAGAATTTTCTTTCCTTTCCATTTTTCCTCATAAATTTTGATTGAATACTAAATATCATGTGTATAACAGTAAAGACAGATACAAATAATACGCATGCTGAAAAATGGGCACGATTTTCTTCTGTCAGGCTATGAGTGAAGAAGTCAATGTTGTCAGAGATGAAACTGTATTTAAGTTTTGTTGTTGCTATGGTCACCAGTAGTGCACAAATGCTTCAAATCCTTCTTTAATTGCCTTGCCCTTAAGGATGGGCCTGCTGTGCTGGTTTGTGTGTGGGTGTGTGTTTGTGTGTGTGTGTGTTTGTGTGTGTGTGTGTGCATGTGTGTATTTCAATAGCCCTGATTCACTGTCAGTTTCCCTGCACTGACAGTTTCCTTGCATTTCTCAGCCATCTCTGCACACCTGTGCTACAAAGGAAGTTGCTCATCCCACAATTGCACTGCCCCCAGTTGTAGACTGCTATTACTTGTTGCTTCAATCTCACTAGGCTTGTGGTGGAGGGCTTTCTGTTATCTTGGTCTTGTGCCAGTCTTAGGCAAGCCCCATGTGCCTGGGCTTTGTATGTGAGAATTTCTCAAGGTGCCTGCCTCTCCTCCTCACGGCCATCAAATTGTGTTGTATCTGTGGTGTGTCTTATGTGGGCGAGAGATTCCTGCTTTATTTCCAATAGTAAGAGCCCTACAATGTTAATGGTGTAGGCATAAGGTCTCAGGACTGTCCCTCTTTGAAGGGTATTGGGTTTGGCTGCTTCTGCTTTTCCCCACAAAATAGCTCTTCACCTTTACCTGGAGCACTGGATATCCCACATCAAGTGACTTGAGGCTTTAGGCAGGGGCAGGGCTTTATGCCTGCAGAAGTATTTAGGAATGTGTTGAGATTTTGGAGAGCTGTGAGTTGCCGTAAGTAGTAATGGTGGGGATGTCTTGTGAGCTGCGGGAGAGGGCTGGAACAAAGGAAAATTAGCAGCTTATAGTAATATTCCTAATATGTGGCCCAGTGACCCTAGACCCTGTAGAAAGAAGAAACCATTTTCTCTTTAAGGGGAAACCTCTTTCTTCGTAGTATCACTGACAGTAGAACCATCAACATCTGAAGAAGTGTCCTATTTTATCCACAAGGATGTCATCTGCTCCAGTGAGGAAAATTGTAATACTACTACTAAAAGACATTTCCCAACATCCTGTTGATTTATTTTTAACTCAGGAACCATTGTGTAAACCAAAACTATGTTCTCTTGTTTAATGCCCAAGGATCCGGTTCTTTTTACAAACTTTTTTCCATGTTGAGGTAATGAGAAGTCAGAGGCTGCATGTGCATCTGACTGTAGTCCAGTATAAACCATTACTCTCTTACGAACTAGAGCTGGGACAATAGAAGAACACTACACACACACTCACACACACGCACACACACACACACTCCTATGCTACCACACGCAAACACTCACAGATCTACATGACACCCACTCAAGTCAAAAATTTAACAAGTTTTAGGTTACAGATATACAAGTGAACATTAAAATTAGACAAAAAACTAACTTCTAGGGACACAGTTTTGATTAAATATTTATATATTTTATTTTTGTAAGAAAGAATCTTGGTGAGAACTTTCTTGGCTGCATTCTGTCAACTTAACTTTCCTGGCTTACAGTTATATAATTTAAGGAGCTCACTAAAGCAGCTTTACCATTCCTCCTTCCCATCGCCTGGTAAAAATACTCCTCTGCCTCAAAGGTAAAACTGAGTTTCCAAATTAAAGGGGAAATTACAGTTTAAAAAAAAATCTTTAAATCCTCCCTTCAAAGGGAACTGCATTGCATTTCTGGCAACATTAAAATTCAAATCATTTATGTTGATCTTCTGTTTATATGAGGAAAGAGTATTTGGAAAGTTTTTAGACTACAGTGAAAAAAAAAAGAGTTCTATGGAGACTATTTCTCTCCAAAATTACATTTTGTTTGGCACCTCTGAGTTGCAATCTCTTCGTGTAACCACCTTTTTTTATTTTCTCACATTGACAAATCTAAAAATCAAGCCATAACTCTGTTCTCACACCTTCATCACAAATTAGAGCTAAGACATTCTGTCATAGTGGGAATTCCCATAACAAGATGAACTTTGGCATTTCACAGACTGAAGAGAGGACACTTTCAAAATCTTCTGTAAAGATGTTATAAAATATATTTCTTCGGAAGCAGAAAAGCAGGATAATTTTGCATTCTAACTTACAGCATTATTCATATATGTTTACTTTAGAAATCAGTTATGAACTAATTTTTAAATGACTTTCATAAAATAATGATATATCTGTAAACATGAGGTTATGGGAAAATGCTGTAACACATAATTTGTATATTTATGGCAAATTTCAATCTTTCAAAAATACAGAAAATAGTATATCAGATCCTTTGTACTTGCATGGAGATTTTAAATGTATTAATATTTTTCAGTGTTTGCTTCACACCATTTTCTTCTTATTAAAAAATATTACAATAGTATAGTGCCAGGATAACCTTTCTCCTAACCTCTAGGTAAATACCATCCTAAAGTTGATGTGTAGGAATCCTATATGTTTTGATATCTTTACTATGTATGTAGAGATGAATAAAAATGTACATACTATTAGTCTTCAGGTTTAAATTTTATGTTAATGGCAACATACAGTTTCTATCACATTGTAATTTTTTTTTTAGATTGAACATAACGTTTTTAAGTTACATACATGTTGATACGGTAAAGTGGGTTTTTTAAAGTTAACTGCAGCAAAATATTGCAAATATGAACAAAATAGTTTACTCATTTGTCTACTAAGGGAAATTTATATTTATTCTTTTTTATTGTTACAATCTCTGCTAAGAAAAACAGTTTTGTTAAGTGTCTCAAGCATAGAAGTGTGTCTCAAAGGTAAATATTTTGAAGTAAAATTGCTAGGATATGCACAAGTTAAGTGTATTAAACATTATTAAAATGTTATTAAATGTATTAAAATATATTTTTATCCAAAATATGTGTACCAATTTACATTCTAACCAGCTACATCCAAGGGTTTCTACTTCTTCACACTTATGTCAGTGTTTGGTGAATCCAGACATTAATTTTTCCAGTCTGAGGACTGAAAAATGGTGCCTTATTGCTGTTTTAATTAATTTGATTACTAGTGAGAATGAGCATGTTTTCATATATCTGTTGTTCATTTGGTGAATTGCCTGCCTGTAATCTTTGTCCTTTTTAAAAATTGGTATGCTTATCTATTTATTATTCATTTAAAGATATTTTTATATTCTGGATACTAATCTTTAGTTGGTTATATTGGTTGCAAAATGATATGACTGGTATGCTGCCATTAATATGAAATGTAATAATGCAAAACAATAGCGCACACACATATACACATGCATGTATGTGGTAATCATACAGTTATATGAAATTTATTTAGATGCTAACTTCAGAGGTTATCTAGTGGTTGGGAAGAAAGTTGTGCTGACTACTATATTGTTATAATTTACTTTCTTAAAAATGAAAGAGAGGTAAGCCGGGTGCAGTGGCTCATACCTGTAACTCCAGCACTTTGGAAGGCCAAGGTGGGCTGATCGCCTGAGGTCTGGAGTTTGAGACCAGCCTGACCAACATGGTGAAACCCCGTCTCTACTAAAAATACAAAAACAAAACAAAACAAAACAAGCCAGGTGTGGTGGTGCATGCCTGTAATCCCAGCTACTTGGGAGGCTGAGGTAGGAGAATCGCTTGAACATGGGAGGCGGAGGTTGTGGTGAGCTGAGATCACACCATTGCACTCCAGCCTGGGCAACAAGAGTGAAACTCTCTCTCAAAAAAAAAAAAAAAGAAAGAGGTGGAGCCAAGATGGCCAAATAGGAGCAGCTCCAGTCTACTGCACCCACTGTGAACGACGCAGAAGACGAATGATTTCTGCATTTCCAACTGAGGTACCGGGTGCGTCTCACTGGGAATTGTCGGAAAGTGGGTGCAGGACAGTGGGTGCAGTGCACCGAGTCTGAGCCAAAGCAGGGCAAGGCATTGCCTCACCAGGAAGCGCAAGCGGTGGGGAATTCCTTTTCCTAGCCAAGGAAAGGGGTGACGGATGGCACCTGGAAAATCGGGTCACTCCCACCCTAATACTGTGCTTTTCCGATGGTCTTAGCAAACGGCACACCAGGAGGTTATATCCCGTGCCTGGCTCAGAGGGTCCTATGCCCACGGAGCCTCACTCATTGCTAGCAAAGCAGTCTGAGGTCTGACTGCAAGGTGGCAGTGAGGCTGGGGGAGGGGCGCCCGCCATTGCTGAGGCTTGAGTAGGTAAACAAAGCAGCCAGGAAGCTCAAACTGGGTGGAGCCCACCGCAGCTCAAGGAGGCCTGCCTGCCTCTGTAGACTCCAGCTCTGGGGGCAGGGCATAGCCAAACAAAAGGCAGCAGAAACCTCTGCAGACTTAAATGTCCCTGTCTGACAGCTTTGAAGAGTGTAGTGGTTCTTCCAGCATGCAGCTTGAGATGTGAGAACAGACAGACTTCCTCCCCAAGTGGGTCCCTGACCCTCAAGTAGCCTAACTGGGAGGCACCCCCCAGTAGGGGCAGACTGACACATCACACAGCCAGGTACTCCTCTGAGACAAAACTTCCAGAGGAACGATCAGGCAGCAACATTTGCTGTTCACCAATATCCATTGTTCTGCAGCCTCCAGTGCTGATACCCAGGCAAACAGGGTCTGGAGTGGACCTCCAGCAAACTCCAACAGACCTGCCGCTGAGGGTCCTGACTGTTAGAAGGAAAACTAACAAACAGAAAGGACATCCACACCAAAACTCCATCTGTACGTCACCATCACCAAGACCAAAGATAGATAAAACCACAAAGATGGGGAAAAAACATAGCAGAAAAACTGAAAAATCTAAAAATCAGAGCGCTTCTCCTCCTCCAAAGGAACGCAGCTCCTCACCAGCAATGGAACAAAGCTGGACGGAGAATGACTTTGATGAGTTGAGAGAAGAAGGCTTCAGAAGATCAAACTACTCCAAGCTAAAGGAGGAAGTTCGAACCCACGGCAAAGAAGTTAAAAACCTTGAAAAAAGATTAGACAAATGGCTAACTAGAATAACCCATGTAGAGAAGTCCTTAAAGGACCTGATGGAGATGAAAACCATGGCACGAGAACTATGTGACAAATGCACAAGCCTCAGTAGCTGATTCGATCAACTGGAAGAAAGGGTATCAGTGATAGAAGATCAAATGAATAAAATGAAGCGAGAAGAGAAGTTTAGAGAAAAAAGAATAAAAAGAAACAAACAAAGCCTCCAAGAAATATGGGACTATGTGAAAAGACCTAATCTACGTCTGATTGGTGTACCTAAAAGTGATAGGAAGAATGGCACCAAGTTGGAAAACACTCTGCAGGATATTATGCAGGAGAACTTCCCCAATCTAGCAAGTCAGGCCAACATTCAAATTCAGGAAATACAGAGAATGCCACAAAGACACTCCTCAAGAAGAGCAACTCCAAGACACATAATTTTCAGATTCACCAAAGTTGAAATGAAGGAAAAAATGTTAAGGGCAGCCAGAGAGAATGGTCAGGTTCCCCACAAAGGGAAGCCCATCAGACTGACAGCCGATCTCTTGGCAGAAACTCTACAAGCCAGAAAAGAGTGGGGGCCAATATTCAACATTCTTAAAGAAAAGAATTTTCAACCCAGAATTTCATATCCAGCCAAACAAAGCCTCATAAGTGAAGGAGAAATAAAATAATTTACAGACAAGTAAATGCTGAGAGATTTTGTCACCACGATGCCTGTCCTAAAAGAGCTCCAGAAGGAAGCACTAAACATGGAAAGGAACAACCGGTACCAGCCACTGCAAAAACATGCCAAATTGTAAAGACCATCGATGCTAGGAAGAAACTGCATCAACTAAGGAGCAAAATAACCAGCGAGCATCATAATGACAGGACCAAATTCACACGTAACAATATTAACCTTAAGTGTAAATGGGCTAAATGTTCCAATTGAAAGACACAGACTGGCAAATTGGATAAAGAGTCAAGACCCTTCAGTATGCTGTATTCAGGAAACCCATCTCATGTGCAGAGACACACATAAGCTCAAAATAAAGGGATGGAGGAAGATCTACCAAGCAAATGGAAAACAAAAAAAGGCAGGGGTTGCAAACCTAGTCTCTGATAAAACAGACTTTAAACCAACAAAGATCAAAAGAGACAAAGAAGGCCATTACATAATGGTAAAGGGATCAATTCAACAAGAAGAGCTAACTATCCTAAATATATATGCACCCAATACAGGAGCACCCAGATTCATAAAGCAAGTCCTTAGAGACCTACAAAGAGACTTAGACTCCCACACAATAATAATGGGAGATTTTAACACCCCACGGTCAACATTAGACAGATCAATGAGACAGAAAGTTAACAAGGATATCCAGGAATTGAACTCAGCTCTGCACCAAGCAGACCTAATAGACATCTACAGAACTCTCCACCCCAAATCAACAGAATATACATTCTTCTCAGCACCACATCACACTTACTCCAAAATTGACCACATAGTTTGAAGTAAAGCACTCCTCAGCAAATGTAAAAGAACAGAAATTATAACAAACTATCTCTCAGAACACAGTGCAATCAAACTAGAACTCAGGATTAAGAAACTCACTCAAAACCGCTCAACTACATGGAAACTGAACAACCTGCTCCTGAATGACTACTGGGTACATAACAAAATGAAGGCAGAAATAAAGATGTTCTCTGAAACCAACAAGAACAAAGACACCACATACCAGAATCTCTGGAACACATTTAAAGCAGTGTGTAGAGGGAAATTTATAGCACTAAATGCCCACAAGAGAAAGCAGGAGAGATCTAAAATTGACACCCTAACATCACAATTAAAAGAACTAGACAAGCAAGAGCAAACACATTCAAAAGCTAGCAGAAGGCAAGAAATAACTAAGATCAGAGCAGAACTGAAGGAGATAAGAGACACAAAAAACCCTTCAAAAAAATCAATGAATCCAGGAGCTGGTTTTTTGAAAAGATCAACAAAATTGACAGACCGCTAGCAAGACTAATAAAGAAGAAAAGACAGAAGAATCAAATAGATGCAATAAAAAATGATAAAGGGGATATCACCACCGATCCCACAGAAATACAAACTACCATCAGAGAATACTATAAACACTTCTATGCAATTAAACTAGAAAATCTAGAAGAAATGGATAAATTCCTGGACACTAACACCCTCCCAAGACTAAACAAGGAAGAAGTTGAATCCCTGAATAGAGCAATAACAGGCTCCGAAATTGAGGCAATAGTTAATAGCTTACCAACCAAAAAAAAAGTACAGGATCAGACGGATTCACAGCCAGTTTCTACCAAAGGTACAAGGAGGAGCTGGTACCATTCCTTCTGAAACTATTTCAATCAATAGAAAAAGAGGGAATCCTCCCTCACTCATTTTATGAGGCCAGCATCATCCTGATACCAAAGCCTGGCAGAGACACAACAAAGAAAGAGAATTTTAGACCAATATCCCTGATGAACACTGATGCAAAAATCCTCACTAAAATACTGGCAAACCGAATCCAGCAGCACATCAAAAAGCTTATCCACAACGATCAAGTTGGCTTCACCCCTGGGATGCAAGGCTGGTTCAACATACGCAAATCAATAAACATAGTCCAGCATGTAAACAGAACCAACAATAAAAACCACAGGATTATCTCAATAGATGCAGAAAAGGCCTTTGACAAAATTCAACAGCCCTTCATGCTAAAAACTCTCAATAAATTAGTATTGATGGGACGTATTTCAAAATAATAAGAGCTATTTATGACAAACCCACAACCAATATCATACTGAATGGGCAAAAACTGGAAGCATTCCCTTTGAAAACTTGCACAAGACAGGGATGGCCTCTCTCACCACTCCTATTCAACACAGTGTTGGAAGTTCTGGCCAGGGCAATCAGGCAGGAGAAGGAAATAAAGGGTATTCAATGAGGAAAAGAGGAAGTCAAATTGTCCCTGTTTGCAGATGACATGATTGTATATCTAGAAAACCCCATTGTCTCAGCCCAAAATTTCCTTAAGCTGATAGGCAACTTCAGCAAAGTCTCAGGATACAAAATCAATGTGCAAAAATCACAAGCATTCTTATACACCAATAACAGACAAACAGAGAGCCAAATCATGAGTGAACTCCCATTCACAATTGCTTCAAAGAGAATAAAATACCTAGGAATCCAACTTACAAGGGATGTGAAGGACCTCTTCAAGGAGAACTACAAACCACTGCTCAAGGAAATAAAAGAGGATACAAACAAATGGAAGAACATTCCATGCTCATGGGTAGGAAGAGTCAATATCATGAAAATGGCCATACTGCCCAAGGTAATTTATAGATTCAATGCCATCCCCATCAAGCTACCAATGACTTTCTTCACAGAATTAGAAAAAAAACTACTTTAAAGTTCATATGGAACCAAAAAAGAGCCCATATTGCCAAGTCAATCCTAAGCCAAAAGAACAAAGCTGGAGGCATCATGCTACCTGACTTCAAACTATACTACAAGGCTACAGTAACCAAAACAGCATGGTACTGATACCAAAACAGAGATATAGACCAATGGAACAGAACAGAGCCCTCAGAAATAATGCCACATATCTACAACTATCTGATCTTTGACAAACCTGAGAAAAACAAGAAATGGGGAAAGGATTCCCTATTTAATAAATGGTTCTGGGAAAACTGGCTAGCCATATGTAGAAAGCTGAAACTGGATCCCTTCCTTACACCTTGTACAAAAATTAATTCAAGATGGATTAAAGATTTAAATGTTAGACCTAAAACCATAAAAACCCTGGAAGAAAACCTAGGCAATACCATTCAGGACATAGGCATGGGTAAGGACTTCATGTCTAAAACACCAAAAGCAATGGCAACAAAAGCCAAAATTGACAAATGGGATCTAATTAAACTGAAGAGCTTCTGCACAGCAAAAGAAACTACCATCAGTGTGAACAGGCAACCTAGAGAATGGGAGAAAATTTTTGCAATCTACTCATCTAACAAAAGGGCTAATATCCAGAATCTACAATGAACTCAAACAAATTTACAAGAAAAAAACAAACAACCCTATCAAAAAGTGGGCAAAGGATATGAACAGACACTTCTCAAAAGAAGACATTTATGCAGTCAAAAGACACATGAAAAAATGCTCATCATCACTGGCCATCAGAGAAATGCAAATCAAAACCACAATGAGATACCATCTCACACCAGTTAGAATGGCAATCATTAAAAAGTCAGGAAACAACAGGTGCTGGAGAGGATGTGGAGAAATAGGAATGCTTTTACACTGTTGGTGGGACTGTAAACTAGTTCAACCATTGTGGAAGTCAGTGTGGCGATTCCTCAGGGATCTGGAACTAGTAATACTGTTTGACCCAGCCATCCCAGAGGATTATAAATCATGCTGCTATAAAGACACATGCACACGTATGTTTATTGCAGCACTATTCACAATAGCAAAGACTTGGAACCAACCCAAATGTCCATCAATGATAGACTGGATTAAGAAAAAGTGGCACATATACACCATGGAATACTATGCAGCCATAAAAAATGATGAGTTCATGTCCTTTGTAGGGACATGGATGAAGCTGGAAACCATCATTCTCAGCAAACTATTGCAAGGACAAAAAACCAAACACCGCGTGTTCTCACTCATAGGTGGGAATTGAACAGTGAGAACACATGGACACAGGAAGGGGAACATCACACACCAGGGCCTGTTGTGAGGTGGGGGGAGGGGGAAGGGATAGCTTTAGGAGATATACCTAATGTTAAATGACGAGTTAATGGGTGCAGCACACCAACACAGCACATTTATATATATGTAACAATCCTGCACGTTGTGCACATGTACCCTAAAACTTAAAGTATAATAAAATAAATAAATAAATAAGTAAATAAAAAAGAGAGGTATAAAGCAAACATCATAAATATTAATATACTTAAATCTGTGTGGTTTGTCATTTACTTTGCTATACCCTTTCAAACATTTTTATTATAAATACATTTATCAATATTTTTATTTTATTTTGTATTGTTTGACTTATTTAAGAAATCTTATCCTATTCTGATATTTTAACTATTTTTTTCTAAAAGTTTTATAGCAATGCTTTTCATACTTTTAGATTTAATCTGCATAAATTTCAAAAATTTTATTTGTAATTTTAAAAAACTTCAGGCGGGCAGATCACTACCTCAGGAGATCAAGACCATCCTGACCAACATGGTGAAACCCCGCCTCTACTAAAAATACAAAAAATTAGCTGGGTGTGGTGGCACATGCCTATAGTTCCAGTTACTCGGGAGGCTGAGGCAGGACAATCGCTTGAACCCTGGCGGGCTGAGCCGAGATCGCGGCACTGCACTCCAGCCTGGGTGATAGAGCTAGACTCCGTCTCAAAAAAAAGAAAAATTATATATATATATATATATATATATATATATATATATATATATATATATATATATATTCAAACTTATAGATGAGTTGAAGGGAAAGTATATATGTCACTCAAATTCCCCAACTGTTAATATTTTGGGAACTAGCAGTATCACTTTCTTTATCTGTCCATTGGAGAGTAAATTGTCCTTTCCTCCTTAATATTTCAGTGTGTATTTTCTATTACTTAACCACAATAAAATAATTGAAATCTGGAAATTAGCATGATACAGTATTATCGTCTTGCTACAGTTCTTATTCTATATCCCAATAATGCATCCCAAAATATATTTTATAGCATATTGCCATCATATGTTCCAATAATTATGCCAATACCATGCTAGGCTGGTATTATTGTTCCAATAATATGCTAGGCTATGATCTCCAGTTGTTTGGTCACCCACCAATAAACATTGTTGTGGAAGTATTTTTTCAAGGTGATTAATATTTAAATCAGTAGACTGAGTAAAGGGGATTACCCTCTATATTGCGATTGCACCTCATTAATTATCTAAAGGCCTTAACAGCAAAGACTGAAGTACCCCAAAGAAGAACAATTTCTGCCTCCAACCTGCAAATAGGAAACTTATCTTAGTTTCCAGCCTTTGTACACAAGACTGCAACATCACTCTGGACTCAATAGATTTCAATCTTGCCAGCCCTTACATTTTCATGAGCCAATTCCTTTAAAGAATTCTGAGTTCATAAAGTTTTTAAAACCTAAATTTATGAGTTGTAAATATGCATCTTACTGGTTCTGTTTCTTTGGAAAGCTCTAATACATATATATTGTTAATTTTTCAAAGGACTGGATTTAATTTAATAAGTAAATATATTCTTTAAGATATATTTCATGGATTTTTTATTTAAACTTTCTTTTATTCACCTTCCTGTTGTATTAATTTGAATTTCTTGCCACCCCCCAGCATTTTGAATTAGGAAATTAATTCATGTATTTTCATTCTTTCATTTTTATTGATACAAATGTTTATGGCAATGATTTGTTCATCTCTTAACTGATTTAATATAGTGTAGAATTTCGGATACGTAGTGTTTCACTCATTATTTTTTAGAGATTATGTAACATCAACTGGCATTTCCCTCTTCACCCAAGTATCTTTCAAAACAGCGGTGTAGAGCAACATCATTTATAGATGCTTAAGTCTTAAATATTAGTAAATGAAATCCATGTGTGTTATTAAAGGCTAATATTCCATGACCAAACTGGGGTTACTTTAGCATCCAAGAGTGATTTCATATTAGAAAATCAATTTATGTAATTTATTATATAATTAAAGAGAAAAATATATGATTTCCTCAATAGAATCCCAAATGTATTTTGATAAAATTCAATATTCACTACTGTTGAGGATAAAATTTAATTATCAAAAAACCCCACAAGTCTCTTACTATATTACATTGAAAAACATTTTTGGTATAAAATAAAGAACATAAGTATCTGCTATTAAAATACTAGAAGAAGTCACATGAATACCCAAGGGAAAAAGTACATCTTAAAGGTATATATTATAAAACACAGTGTGAAGGATCTAATTGATACAATGAAATAAGAGATGGAATTAGATAATGTATTATTATTTACAAATTTGCTTCTCTACACAGGAAATCAAACAAAAAAAAACAGAAAAAACAACAAATGACAGAGTTCAGTAAAATAGACATTTAAGATTAATATACATAAATAAAATACAATGTATGTTATATAAATTTACTGCAAAATATGTTAAAAAATCTAAAAGCAAATACTATATATCATTTGAAGTGCCTAATAAAATTATTTAAATATCAAAATGTTTCTTAAAAGGAAGTTGAAAGATGAATAGAACAAAGTGTAGATTCAAGAAGAAGAATTTAATGTATGTTAAATGAGACATTAAAATTGTGACCAAGAAAGTAATTAATTATTATAACAAATTTCAGTGTGCTATGATAATCTTTTGAAAATGCTCGAATCTTCTTCCACAAAATACAAAAAAAAAACCTAACTCCCTATGAATTAACTTCCTGTAGATTTACATGAAAGAGATAACACACAACACAGAAATATGAATATTTTTACATTATTAGATGAACAAAGATTTTTCTTAGCATGATGCTAAATTCATAAGCCATAAATGAAAAAAGAAATGCTTGTGCATGTAAAAATATAAAACTTGTTACATGCCATAAATGAAGAAAAATATAAATTACGCAGGAAAATATTTACCATTTATAAGACCAATAGATACCTAAATTTATTTTTACAATAAAATTTTTTATAAAGATACAACAAAAAGATGAGTGACATAATTTTATAATGAGTGTATCTTTTTCCTCATATGATTTTTCTAAAATCTTCCTTAATTCTTGGCTTGCCAAAAATTGAGAAAAAATTATTTCCTCCACTCAAATGAGAATCCTTGTTCTCTTGATCATAAAAGCAGGCTCTGTCTTTTAAATTCTACCCCATGTGTACGAGTGTATGAGTGTTTGCATGGGGATAATGTCATAGATAGACATGTGAATGGGTAGGTTGTGCAGATGCTGTGTTGTCAGGGTGTTTAGGCGCAACCCAGCTGGCAAATGTATGATCTGATCTTACATCCACCTCTACTTCCCAAATGGCAGCCTCTACTCTGGATGTCTCTTGGTTTGGAAGTCCTCCTTCAGAAGCTAGACTTACAGAATATTCTTTTTTTTTTTTTTATGCGGATTTAATTACCATATTTACATATTTTCTGCCTTTTGATTGGTTCATACATCTGTTCTTTTTTTTTTATATATACTTTAAGTTTTAGGGTACATGTGCACATTGTGCAGGTTACTTACATATGTATACATGTGCCATTCTGGTGTGCTGCACCCACTAACTCGTCATCTAGCATTAGGTATATCTCCCAGTGCTATCCCTCCCCCCTCCCCCCACCCCACAACAGTCCCCAGAGTGTGATATTCCCCTTCCTGTGTCCATGTGATCTCATTGTTCAATTCCCACCTATGAGTGAGAATATGCGGTGTTTGGTTTTTTGTTCTTGCGATAGGTTACTGAGAATGATGGTTTCCAATTTCATCCATGTCCCTACGAAGGACATGAACTCATCATTTTTTATGGCTGCATAGTATTCCATGGTGTATATGTGCCACATTTTCTTAATCCAGTCTATTATTGTTGGACATTTGGGTTGGTTCCAAGTCTTTGCTATTGTGAATAATGCCGCAATAAACATACGTGTGCATGTGTCTTTATAGCAGCATGATTTATAGTCCTTTGGGTATATACCCAGTAATGGGATGGCTGGGTCAAATGGTATTTCTAGTTCTAGATCCCTGAGGAATCGCCACACTGACTTACAGAATGTTCTAAGGCCAAATGTGAGAATCTACTTTTCCTGGCTGTTTCTTCTATGAATATTATTTATCATCTCAGGTTCTTCTGACATCTTTTGCAAGTAGTAACTATGTGGCCAGCAGTTCTACCTAAGCAGGTTGTTTTATTTAGAAAGTTATTCTTACCCCCCACCACCCTGGATATTTAATTTACCCATGTAGCAAACTTGTACAAGTGCCCCTTGAACTTAAAAGTTGAAAAAAAAAAAAGGAGAAAGGTATTCTTAGGGATATACCCTTGGGGAATGTGCTTCTGCTCCACCTTTCAGACTATTTACAAGGGAATGTCCCAATGGATTCAGATATCTCAGAATATAGTCTTAATTAATTACTTTGATGATTGTCCCATTGGCTTCCTTCTTTTCTGAAATTCCCTTTGTGCTTGACATTCCTCTGAGATTCTGTAATGGAAAAAGTTCTCACTTGAGTAGTGGATTTATATTTCAAGTATTCTTGACTTCAGTTTGCTCTGCTCTGGTTTCTTCTTCAATCTTATTCAATTTTCCCATTTTTCAGAAATGTCTCAAAATTTCTCATGCAGTGGTTGAACATTATCTTGTTCATTTATAGTACTGCTCTGGAGACTGACAATGTCCCTGCTTAGCTCATCACTCTATTTTTATTTTCTGATGGCTCTGTTCTGACAGTCTTTTTTATTACTACTACATTTGTTTCTTTATTGTTTATGAACCCCACCTTAGTGTAAATTTTCTGAGAGCTGGAACCTTGCCAATCTCACTTCTGCAGCTCTTGTACTTAAAACAATGCCAGGGACACAGAAGGTACTCAATGCATACTTGTTGCCAAAATGTATGACCGGATGAATAACAAAATTGAGAGAAAAGCACATGTGTTCACGGTTCAGGCCTGGTTTCTTGGCTTGCTTTCTATGTTGCTGCTTGTTGTACATTGATAAGGACCATAGCTTTTCTCTGCTTCTGGCTCCAAAGTGATAAGCAACAAAGGCAGTTTCCTACTAAAGCTCATCCCACGGTCTCCATTTGTGCACCCATGACTGAATGGGCAAGCTCAATTCACGGAACAATGAGTAGGAAACCCTCACTAGGTTCCACCTGCATTCACAAATCCATCTGTCTCATTCATAGAGCTGATATTCTGATCCCCATGTGGCCCAGTGGGGTGAGTTATATAATATAATTAGAAATAGGAAAGGAATTTCCTGAACACAATACATTCAGGAAGAGGAAACTCCACTACAGAGTTTAGTGATTCTAGGAGATTTTGTGAATGTGAAAAAAAAGTCAGAAGGATAGTGAAGAGAAAAAATCATATCGAGATAGTAAGATGTGAATAAAACTACAAAAGCACAAAAGCAAACAATAAAATGAGAAAGGCTGAGGACTATTTTTGACTCAAGTAAAACATTTTATGTCATCATTTACTATTTTAGAATATGTATTAAAATGCTTCCCTTATTCTAGCTCATGTGGATTAAGATTGCTGTATAAAGTATTACATATCCGTCTTCATTTCAATAGCAGTTACAAGTTCTGCTCCACTTTTATTTTTATCTAAAACTAATTAATTTTTACATCATTCTGATATAACTATTAAACAATTTTATGTGATCATTTGTAATAAAGGCAACATTCAGAAACAATTTCTGTCTTCCTATAGCTCTGTCCATGTTAATTAAGACTGAAAAGACAATTGGTTTAAAAATTACCTAAACAAAATGGCTTGATCAAATAGAATCAATCTACTAAGCTGACATATTGTTCATTCAGTCTAACAGATAAAAGCTCTGCTGAGAATTATGAGGTACTTGTAGTTTGGATAATACAGTTTGTGCTAAAAATTTTTACAAAAGAAAAAAATGGTTTCTCGACTAAATAAGAATGATTATCTTCACTGAAATAGAGAAGAAAGCTTCCATGAGTCGGACACTAATTTTGGGAGAGAGGAGATTCTAAAAGTGAAGCATCTTCCCCTGGGCTTTTCTCTCTCAGATTTCGTTTGCTTCTTATTGTAACACAAGCACACGGACCACAGAAATACGCTCTCTCCTTCCTCTGAAAGAACATAAACATTTCTTTAAATTGGCTTTCAATGAAATTAAGACAGTGTGACATTCAAAGCTATTCTTATAAAACTCAGAGATTAAAGGAATATATGAAAATATAAACAAAAAATTAAATAAAGCGGATTTTCTAGATAACAGATTTCTAGTCTAACCAAATAATTTATAGGAACCCATTAGCCTTCATTATACACCAAAACTGAAAATAAATAAAAAGAGCTTCTGCCTTAGGGCTTGGCCTCTCAGCACACTCTTGTCGTGTGAAGAGTTGCCATCTAGTCAGTTGGAGTCACATGGCCCAGCTGACAACCAGCACCAGTCACCCAGTGTGTGAGGGAAGCCGTTGTCAACCACACAGACTCCATCAACCATGAAATCGCTACAGTCACCTCAGTGCCCCAAGTGAGATCAGCTCAAGTTGCTAAATTACAAAATTATCAAAAAAAAAAATGGTTGCAGTTTTCAGTTAGTGTTTTGGGCTAGTTTGGTTGGCAGCAATAGATAACGGATGCTTAATTTATACAATTTATATACATATATATATATATATATATATATATAAAATGAGTCGGCTAGGCACAGTGGTTCAAACATGTAATCCCAGTACTTTGGGAGGCCGAGGCAGGTGGATCACTTGAGGCCAGGAGTTTGAGAACAATTTGGACAAGATGGCGAAACCCCATCTCTACTAAAAATTAAAAAAAAAAAAATGCCAGGCGCGGTGACATATGCCTGTAATTGCAGCTACTCAGGTGGCTGAGGCATGAGAATCGCTTGAACCTAGGAGGCGGAGGTTGCAATGAGCTGAGATGGCGCCGCTGCACTCCAGCCAGGGCGACAGAGTGAGACTCTGTCTCAAAAAAATAATTAATCAAACAAATTAAAAAATGAGTGGATACCCCTATAATGCTTATAACCGTCTAGAACATTGCAAACACTTATTAATGTATTTGCTCAATATAATCATAATTTTTTACTTCTGCATTTGAGTTCATGTCCTTTGTAGGGACATGGATGAAGCTGGAAACCATTATTCTCAGCAAACTATCGCAAGGACAAAAAACCAAACACCACATGTTCTAACTCATAGGTGGGAATTGAACAATGAGAACACTTGGACTCAGGAAGGGGAACATCACACACTGGGGCCTGTCGTGGGGTGGGGGGAGGGGGTAGGGATAGCATTAGGAGACATACCTAATGTAAATGACAAGTTAACGGGTGCAGCACACCAACATGGCACATGTATACATATGTAACAAACCTGCACGCTGTGCACATGTACCCTAAAACTTAAAGTATAATAAAAAAAATTTTTAAAAGAATAGTAAATATGACTGTAATACATCTTTTATACAGAATTTGGGAGAATAAAGGGATGGGGTGGTTCAAACACAGGGAATTAAGATTTAATATCTAAAACTAGCTTTGACATTAATTTTCATAATGACCTTGGGGGAAATCAGTACTTATCTCTGGTTCTTAATTTCCTGTTCTGTAGAATAGAAAAGATTTAGGTGTCTAAGTTTCTTCCCATTTGTATATTCATGAATCCACAATTTTCAGATAACCTATGGCTTTTTATTTTTATCTTAAAAATTTTGCAGAAAATTTATTAAAATACATTATCTTTCTTCCTCTTCTTAAATGAAGTCTGAATCCAGCTCATGGCACCATTACTAAATGAGTCCTAATCATTGTTGAATTTTTTTCAAATATAAAGATTGATATATTTTGCAGAAGGAAATGTTGAATGTTATAAGGCTGTTTATACTCATATAAAAATCTCTCTGACTACTATATTAATTTTTATATTTGCTTGATATTTGTAATGCTATATTTTTAACTACATTTTCACAACTGTAATGTCTGGCCCTTATTCTAAATATTTTAAAATGTGTTTCTCTTTGCAGGCTGAGATACAATGAAAAGATAACTTTAAAACCATGCTAGAAACAGAAAGTAGGCACCCATCTAAAACCTGGAGATTTCTTCCATAAAAGCAAACAAGGAAACTCAGTGAAATATACATACAAATAAATACATGCAATTTACATAAACAAAAATAATATAATCATTTTCACAAACAATAACAATATTAATGCTTATGTATTTTGATCCCATTTTTAGAAATACAACCTTCCTAGCAGGTTAAAAGCATCACTTAGGCACCCATATAGTTTTCCTGCCTGCAGTCACTTTGTGTATATACGTATATATATAAAACACAAACGTAATATGTACATAACGTAAACTATATGGCAGTAAAACTATGAGTGTGTGTATATATATGCACACACACACACACACACACACAAACGTGTGTAATTTTGCCTGTTTTTAGGTCATATATAAATGAAATAATATTATACTTATTCTCTTACGATTTCCTTTTTTAAAATCAATATTCTTTGTGAAATTAAAGTGGTTGCATATTGCTGTTGTTCATTCAGAGTCACTGAATTATGGAATTCTATTTATTACCGATATGAAAATTTTATTTGCTCTAATATTAACAAACATCTGGGCTGTTTCAGTTGGGGGCTTTAATACACAATGCCACTATGAGTATTGTTTGCAAGAATTCCTATAGGTTTAATGCCTAGGAGTAAATTCCTGAGTTTTAAAATATGAGCATACACATCTTCACTATATAATGGGAAAGTGATTTCTCAATTACTTTCATTTAAGACAAAAATAAATTTTGATAATTGTTTAACCTGCTACTTTTCTGGTTTTCTTTTTCCAATAAGCAAAAACACTCTTTAAATGTTTTTCTATAATTCAGCTACACAAATGTTATTTAGTCATAAGTATTCACAAATACAAAGTATTTGAACAAGTGATTATATTTTAGTATGGACCTACTAGGTGCCAGGGTTTTTTGTGAATTGCTTCTTTTAATATTCATTTTGAGGACTATCATGCCTTCACAGAAATTAAGTGACTTGCCTCTGGTTAAATAGATAGGCAACAAAGCCATGATTCAAAACTGGGTTTGCCTAAAACTAAGAATGTTCATGTTCACAGCTACTTTGAAGTAATTTGAAAAATCCACACAGTAATTGCAATGCCTAAAGGTCGAAGTAGAACTATTACATTTGTCGATAAAAGCGTTAATTTGGCAAAATTAAATTCAAAAGTAAATTATGAATTTTGACAAAGTAGATACAAAATGTAAAAGTTCATATTTTTATATTTTGTAGTATGAACTGAAGTTTTTATCTAAATATTGTGAAAATGGCCTTGTACAATTAAGTGAACCCTCAATATTAACGTAATAATATCTAGTTTTATAAAACATATAGTAATACATAGTCCAGTATCTTCATCATATCATACTGTTTGTGGGTAAATATAAAGTGTGTCAATTCAGGATTTATAAATGTAGATAATTTCACTGTCATTTAGTGAAATTATTTCCCAAATTTTAAGTGAGTAAAAATCTCTATGATGCCTTTATATAATGATAGGCATGGCTATTAATTCTTGCTTTATATTGTTGTATAGTCTTCAGATTTGGTAGACAAGAATTACAAAAGGAAGTAAGCAAGATTAAAGGGATGAAAAAGCCACTGTGTTTAATGAGCACACATGGTGTTCTGTCATAACAAATTATCCCATGATGCTAATGATTAACTAGGCTGCCACTTGTTCTATAAGCTTACAGTATCATGAGCCAAGTAAGCATAATAGAAAACTGTCTATGAAATTTGAAGGCTATTTTAATTTCATATTTATCACCATCTTGTCATCTGTGATAACACTTCATCATACACGTGCTCTTGCCTGGAGTTATCAAAATTAAAATTTATTTCAATAAAAGTGTTGTCGCTTAGTGCAAGACCAGTGAGGCAATTCAGTGCAACAAACAATAAGGTGTACAAATTAGAATGAATTTGTTCCAGTTTGAACACAACAGACCATAATCTCAAAGCGTTCCCTTTGAGAATGCTATCATATACCCCCATTATGGGGAAATTCATATAATTAAGTCTATTGATAGACTTAATCACCTTAATCAAACTCTTTGATACCTTGTCCTCTTTCATGTTAGGATTTCAACCCACACTGATTTCAGAAAAAAGCACTAGGTAAATGTGTTTTTGAAAAGTTTTTTGAGGAGATAATATTGACTGTCAAACTATGCACAGTAAAAATGCCACTAAAAAATGCAGAAGCATGATGAATCATATAGCAGTGTATCAAATCACAACAAATAATCGATTACAAATTGTATATATTTAATACACTATTGATAGAGAGACAGTGTTTTTGCTTTATGTTCCTGATAAACATAGCTCTCTTTTATGGCAAACATCTTCGACAAAGAATTAAAACTTGACTCTATGGCAATCAGGCAAGGGCTGTTCAAATACAGACCAGTCTTCCCTGCTCATTAACTGTCATCCTATAATTTTTCCCAACCTGGAATATACCCCTTCTTCACTCTGTCTATACTAACGTTATCTAATTTACCCCCATAATACTACATAAAATTACTCCTGCTTAAACTACATCACGCTTCTCAAAATTCTTTTTGCATTCATAATCCACGAATCTCCATTTGTTTCTAACATACTTATTTTATTTCCCCAAATTGTAAGTTCTTTGAAGTCAGGAAATATCACATACTCTTATGTTGTCCCTACTGTATTTATGGCAGTGATGTGTATATTATAAATGCTCATATATTCTCATTAAATACTTTTTTACTCTTCATAAAAAAGCAGAACTAGGGGAACCTCAACATGTAACACTCTTCTTTCCACCCAGACTCTGGGACAAAATATCATCTTCATTACCAATGAAAGAGATATACCAGAATGTGGCTTAAGTATGGAGATAACTTTCTATTCAAAATTCTCCAATTCTGATTGAACTCTATTATTGGACAAATTGACCAGCGTAGGCCAGCTCCTTCCCGTCTTGTTTTCTTGGGAGTCTGCACTCAAGAGATGTGTTTTCTGCTCTGTTTCTTTTATAACCTGTAAAGCATAGAGAAACAGTACAGAAGTATGCTTCTTGCACGCAGAATCCTAAAACAAAAGAGTGTGAAGGAATTAAGCTAGCCCTGACCAATTCCTCTTTTCAACATCACCAGTCAGATAATAGATGAATGAGTAAGAAGGTAGAGAGAGGCCAGGATTTTTACTTTAAATGGATAACCGACTACATGGAAGGACTGTAGAGTAATGGTTCTGCCCCAATTGTGTTAGCAGAGCACATAGAAAATATGTTTAGACAAACTGTGGTAATTTAAGATTTTTTGGAACAATTTTTAATTGTTGTTTTAATTCAAGCATATATTCTTGGTAGCTTTCAGGAACCAAACATGTTTGGCTCCCAGCCAATTTGGAAAAGCAGTTTAAAATCTGTAGATAAGTCCTAGTTTTGTTTGTTCATCTTATTGTAGAATAAGGTTATGGGTATGTTCAACCCTCACATAGAACATGTGAGAAGTGTGTGTGCATAATAATATTAAGTATGTAATTGAAAGTGCAGCAATCTGAGCAAAATATTCATCTCTATTAGCAAGAAAAATCATCACATGGATATTGGTGTTGGTGGATAAAAGTAAAGTCAAATATATTCAGATTCTTCTGTAATTCAATAATATAAAGTTTGAATGTGTGAAAGAAACTAATCTGTCAGTAGAGAAAAATTGTCTTCAAAAATGGAGAAAAATTGTCTTCAAATTATAGAATGAAAATTGTTTGAATTATTCAATGATGTCTTTGTAATTTAGGGTATTTTTAAATTCTTGTTTTATTTATGGGCACACAAAGAAATAGAAGACAAGTAAATGATAGCAGCTGATAATATCTATAGGAAATTCTCCAATAGCAAAAGATCTAAAAGAGAAAAATGACAGTTTGTCCCTCTGTCTTACCAGAAATTCAAACATTTTCTGAGTCTACCACTGGCATGATTTCCTTTTTAATGTGGCATAACATTTTGAAGAGTCCACATATACCCCCTCAGAAGTGTCTTTTTTTAGAAAAAGGACTTTTTGCTTGTGGGTAACTCATCTGTTAGTGCTCCATGATAGCAATCAGCCTTAGTTTCTTTTGGATCTTGCTACCCTATGTGACAATGTATATGGCCTGAATGGGCCACTTTGCTCCCCAACCAATGATTTCATAAAATTAATTAATTTGTTAAACAATTGATTTTTGAAAATTCTCTAATGGTTACAGGCTTTCCGTCTTTAAATATATTATTGAGTTAGCGCTAGTAATTTGAAATGGATACCTTGCTTTAAAAACACATTTAAAGGTTCAAAATTATTTCTAGAATTTGTAAATTTTTCCTAATAATCTATTTCTCCTACTTTTATTTTAGCTTCAGGGAGTATATGCGCAGGTTTGTTACATGGGTAAATTATGTGCCACTGAGGCTTGGTGTGTGAATGATCCCCACACCAAGGTAATAAGCATGGTACCCAATAGGTATGCTTCCAACCCTTCCCCTCCCTCCCACCTTCCTCAGGCTGTCTTCAGTGTGTATTGTTCCCATGTTTATGCCCATGAGTACCCAATGTTTGGCTCCTGCTTATAAGTGAGAATATCCAATATTTGCTTTTCTATTCCTGCATTAGTTCACTTAGAATTAGGACTTCTGGCTACATCCATGTTGCTGCAGAGGACAGGCTTTCATTCATTTTTATGACTGTGTCATATTACATGGTGTATATGTACCATATTTTATTTATCCAGTCCACCACTGATGGGTCTCTTTGTTGATTCCATGTCTTTGCTATTGTGAATAGCACTGCAATGAACATACACGTGCGTGTGTTGTTGTTGTTGTTTTAGTAAAATAATTTACTTTTCTTTGGTTATATACCCAATAGTGGGAGTGCTGGGTTGAATGCTAGATCTGTTTTATATTGTTTGAGAAATCTTCAAACTTCTTTCTACGGTGGCTGAACTAATTTAAATTCCCCCAGCAGTGTATAAGTCTTCCATTTTCTCCATAACCTCACCAGCATCTGTTGTTTTTTGTCTTTTTAATTACAGCCATTCTTACTGTTGGAGATGATATCTAATTTGTGGGTTTGGTTTGCATTTCTTTAATGATTAGTAATGAAGAGCATTTTTTCATATACTTATTGGCCACATGTATGTCTTCTTTTGAGAAGCTTCTGCTCATGTACTTTGTCTATTTTTTAATGGGGTTATTTGTTTTATTCTTGATGGTTTAAGTTATTTGTAGATTCTGGATATTAGGCCTTTGTTGGATGCATAGTTTATAAACATTTTCTCCCATCTGGATGTTGTCTGTTTACTCTGTTGATAGTTTCTTTTGCTGTGCAGAGCTCTTTAGTTTAATTAGTTTCCACTTAATTTTTGGTTTTACTGCAACAGCTTTTGAGGACTTAGTCATAAATTCTTTGTCAAGGCCAATGCCCAGAACTCAACAAACGATTATATAAAAGCTTGGCCTAGAAGAAAGTTCAGCTTATTTGTTTTGAGTGTTAGAGCAAACAATAATGGAAACATATTCTCATACCATATAATCTTCTTTTAAAAGATTTGTGAATGAATTGTGCCTTTGAGTTAGCTTATTAAACTAGTTTATATATGTCACAGGTGATTGAATGATTAAATGGATGGATAAATAGATAAATGGACATCACTTTGCTTTCTCAAACCATGCTTTTGAATGACAGGCCATAACAAGACCACTTGGAGATGCTACACATATCTAATCCTCATAGCCATTATCAGTCAAGGCTTATCTCTGATCTCTTCACTGTTTTCATATGATTCCATTACTTCGCCTTCAATAATGAAAAGAAATTCTGACTTTCCTCTGCTATTTATGCTAACAATCCCCAAATCTACATTACAACATTCCCTCCTTTGAACTCCAGATGCACATTTCAACCATCTAATAAAAAATCTATGCTTGCATACTTGTATCTCTGTTACAGATATCGTATCTATATATTAATAGTATAGACCATATATATACTTGTACCTGTACTAGTTAGTAAAGTATGTCTCAAGAATATTTATATTTTATACATGAAATTCTTATCTTTAAACTCATTATTTTCCCCCATCCTATTCTTCTCCCTTGTCCCGTTTCTCATTGAATGGCATAATCCACCCAGCTACACAAACAAGAAAACTCAGCACAATCGTTTAGCCATTCTTCTTTGCCATTCCCTATATAAAACATATTGTTTCTCTCCTAAAACAGTGAAGAAGTGATGGTCTTCCTGATTCAGGTAGAGGGACATCCTAATTCCCCTCTTCGAAACTGCTACAAATTCTTTGTGTGTTTGTTTGTTTTGTTTTTAATAATAGAATCCTATAATAATTAACTATAGATGCCTGCAATTGTTTCCCAATTCTGTTTCATAGATTATAATTATTATTCTACATGTTAAGATTTAACAATATTTTCCTGACAATTAGTATTTTAGTATGTATAAAAGCAAAATTCCTCATATAGTTTTGGAAAATATATCCAACAAAATTCACTTACATTTGTACTTTAGAAAGGCTTAATATGTGTTACAGAATTCAATAATAAAATATGTAACTTTAGAATACTACACATTGAGATCGTACATATTTCATAGTACTTGAGAGAACACATTTTCCTAAAATATTCACCACAATGAGAGATTTCAATACCTATCACTTCCATCTGGTAAAACTGACAAGTGTCATAAGCCTGTTCTTAAAAATAGTTTGATGTTTAGACTCAAACGTGGTGATTGATCTAATAATTTTCCAAGACTTCCCATAGTTTATGGTCAAAGAGTGAAATAAATGAATCTGCATGTGTTGGTTGGAAAACTAAGTGATGAAGATGATCAAGAAGAGTTGTGGAATTCATCCTCTCTGTTACTTTCACCTGCAGTAAAGGATGTGTATCTTACAACTCAGGCTGATTTCACACTTTACCCTGGTTTTTATTTCCCGAGTTTCATCTGATTCCATTTTCTTTGATGATTTTCTCCTTGAAAGCAGTCACTGTTAGGTACATTCTTCCAACTTCCCTTTTATTGGTCTCATGGTTTCAGATCAGTTTTTATACTGGTTTTCCCAGATGCCCAACTTTAGGACAACAATTCCTGTGGGCCATTTTGTGTTATAAGTTTTATTTGAATATTTTCTAATATAAAAATTAAAACTTGTAAGAAAACACCACAAGCACATAAAATAATGCAAACTGTTCACTAGATCAATATTCTCAAAACTATTTTTCTTGAAAGACTATTCTCTGGGATGTAAATATAGTCAAATACATTTAGAAAATATATTTTTAAATTATATGTCTCTATATTTTAAGAATTGCCAGAGACTTTAAAAAGCTAATGTAAATTGTGAGTCGCCAAGATACAATATGTACATAGTATTGCCCACATTTATTTGCTACTTTGTTTCAGATCCTCTCTCTAAACAGTTTGTGGAATATTTCATAGAAAAGACTGTGCTGAATATTATGGCATCCATATGGTAACTTTTAATTATTACCAAGTTTTTAAAAAATCAGGCAAAGCCTTTAGTAAATAACTACGTTAGTTAATAAGTGCCCATGAACTTGAGTCCAACTAGTTCATTTTGCATTTAAATTTCACAAAATTTATATTAAAACTTGATACGTAGTAATGAATTTCCTAATGTTATTCATGGTTACAGGTTGCTCTAAAGAATAAATAATGTATTACAGAACTCCCAAATATTCAATACTATTTTTCCACAACAGTCAAAAATACTTGTTGCCTTTAATCAGAAAGGAAAGAAGATTGGCATTTATTCTACTCCACTTTAATACATGAATATTCAGCAAATTCAGTAGAACTTATATTGCCAGATTTTCAACAGATGCTGTGAATACTATGAGTGAAATATAGAAACCCTGTTTTTATGTAACTTAAAGCCAGAGAAGAGACAGGCAAACAATCCCTACAATACTGTGTAACATTGCTGCAGTGGAGGCATAGCACAGGCTCATAGAAGTACAGCCTACATCCACCTTCAGGTGTTCGAGAAAGCCTTCTTCAAGATGGCAGTGTTTGGGCTAATACTTGAAGGACAAGTAGACAGAAAGGCAAGTAGAAGTCTTCCAATAAGAAAATGACACATCCAGGGCACCACAAATAGTTCTGCTTTTCTGAAGAGTATGGCGTGAAGAAAAGAATTGTCTTTTCTGGACATTCTTAGCATGCAGTTCTTATTATATGTTATTACCTTATTCTCATTCAAAGACAGCATCTTACCTTGATCTCATAATCCTGATTTCTCCTTCACAGAGGGTAAGAGCTGTGCTTCCTTGCTTAGATTATTCAGTGCAATAATAACTCTGAGAATAAGGCAATGGCTAATGCATATACTCAAGATGTTATATTATTAGCGGAGAGGATGAATGGCAACTTTCTTGTCTTGATATTAAATATAAAAAAGAAATGAGAAAATTGGAAAAGAAAGAGAGGAAAAATAGATTCTCAGAAGAGATAGTAAGCTTTTAGAGAATGAATCATATTTACCCCCATTAAATACCATAAAAATATAAACTCTAATACTCAGTATGTTTTAGCAAAAAAAAAAAACTCTAGGGTTTTTATGGTTTCAGATCTAACGTTTAAGTCTTTAATCCATCTTGAATTGATTTTTGTATAAGGTGTAAGGAAGGGATCCAGTTTCAGCTTTCTACATATGGCTAGCGGGTTTTCCCAGCACCATTTATTAAACAGGGAATCCTTTCCCCATTGCTTGTTTTTCTCAGGTTTGTCAAAGATCAGATAGTTGTAGATATGCGGCGTTATTTCTGAGGGCTCTGTTCTGTTCCATTGATCTATATCTCTGTTTTGGTACCAGTACCATGCTGTTTTGGTTACTGTAGCCTTGTAGTATAGTTTGAAGTCAGGTAGTGTGATGCCTCCAGCTTTGTTCTTTTGGCTTAGGATTGACTTGGCAATGCGGGCTCTTTTTTGGTTCCGTATGAACTTTAAAGTAGTTTTTTCCAATTGTGTGAAGAAAGGCATTGGTAGCTTGATGGGGATGGCATTGAATCTATAAATTACCTTGGGCAGTATGGCCATTTTCACGATATTGATTCTTCCTACCCACGAGCATGGAATGTTCTTCCATTTGTTTGTATCCTCTTTTATTTCCTTGAGCAGTGGTTTGTAGTTCTCCTTGAAGAGGTCCTTCACATCCCTTGTAAGTTGGATTCCTAGGTATTTTATTCTCTTTGAAGCAATTGTGAATGGGAATTCACTCATGATTTGGCTCTCTGTTTGTCTGTTGTTGGTGTATAAGAATGCTTGTGATTTTTGTACATTGATTTTGTATCCTGAGACTTTGCTGAAGTTGCTTATCAGCTTAAGGAGATTTTCGGCTGAGACAATGGAGTTTTCTAGATATACAATCATGTCACCTGCAAACAGGGACAATTTGACTTCTAGGCATTACCATTCAGGACATAGGCATGGGCAAGGACTTCATGTCTAAAGCACCAAAAGCAATGGCAACAAAAGCCAAAATTGACAAATGGGATCTAATTAAACTAAAGAGCTTCTGCACAGCAAAAGAAACTACCATCAGAGTGAACAGGCAACCTACAAAATGGGAGAAAATTTTTGCAACCTACTCATCTGACAAAGGGCTAATATCCAGAATCTACAATGAACTCAAACAAATTTACAAGAAAAAAACAAACAACCCCATCAAAAAGTGGGCAAAGGACATGAACAGACACTTCTCAAAAGAACACATTTATGCAGCCAAAAAACACATGAAAAAATGCTCATCATCACTGGCCATCAGAGAAATGCAAATCAAAACCACAATGAGATACCATCTCACACCAGTTAGAATGGCGATCATTAAAAAGTCAGGAAACAACAGGTGCTGGAGAGGATGTGGAGAAATAGGAACACTTTTACACTGTTGGTGGGACTGTAAACTAGTTCAACCATTGTGGAAGTCAGTGTGGCGATTCCTCAGGGATCTAGAACTAGAAATACCATTTGACCCAGCCATCCCATTACTGGGTATATACCCAAAGGACTATAAATCATGCTGCTATAAAGACACATGCACACGTATGTTTATTGCGGCATTATTCACAATAGCAAAGACTTGGAACCAACCCAAACGTTCAACAATGATAGACTGGATTAAGAAAATGTGGCACATATACACCATGGAATACTAAGCAGCCATAAAAAATGATGAGTTCATGTCCTTCATAGGGACATGGATGAAATTGGAAATCATCATTCTCAGTAAGCTATCGCAAGAACAAAAAACCAAACACCGCATATTCTCACTCATAGGTGGGAATTGAACAATGAGATCACATGGACACAGGAAGGGGAACATCACACTCTGGGGACTGTTGTGAGGTGGGGGGAGGGGGGAGGGATAGCACTGGGAGATATACCTAATGCTAGATGATGAGTTAGTGGGTGCAGCGCACCAGCATGGCACATGTATACGTATGTAACTAACCTGCACAATGTGCACATGTACCCTGAAACTTAAAGCATAATAATAAAAAAAAATTAAAAAAAAAACCTCATAAAACACACACACAGACACACACACACATACACACACATCTTTACTTTGAATACTATCTTGGGCAAAATAGAAAGATACATCAATAAAATTATTAAGTATAAACATTTCTTTGGTTTAAAAGCAAAAGATAGAGAGAAGTACTGAAGTCAAGGTGATGCCAAAACTTGCAGAGCATATTTCTTTCCATCTGGAAATCTTTCTTGTCACTTCTTTTTCTCACTTTCCGAAGATTATCTTTTCTGTAAAGCAACCAATGCTTCATTGAAGTTTCCCCAAACTAGAAGAAAGACTAGGGAAACTGATTTACTGAACCAAATGGCAAAGTCTTCTGAATTTATTTAAAGCCCTATCACTGAACTGTAGGAAGGATCTGAGACTTGTAAAGGAAAAAAGAAAATAAACAACATTACAGGAATTGTTTTTAAGAAAGACACCATGGTCATGAACAGGGAGGGATATGGTGGAAATAATTACTAACATTTAGAATACTGTTTCTATAAGCAAAATAGTATTTTCAGCACTGCAGATGTTCAATACTTCAATACTACAAGAGGTAGTTTCTATCATCGTCCACACATTAAGAATAAGGTATTCAGCCACAGTGGGGCTAAGTGCTCTGCTCCAGGTGACGTAGATGGTAAGGGACAGAGAACAATTCAAATCCATAAATTCAGGCTGCAGAATTTGTGACCTTAAGATTTACACTAAGCATATTGTAAACTCTAAATGACAAGAGTTTTGTATGTTGGATGCCCTAAGTATTTATTATTTCTTTAAAGATTGTATCTAGGTGTATAAAAATATTTTCAGGCCAAAACATTTAGGTTATATAATGTGTTGTTACTTATATTTAAGGCCAGGCCTGGAGGTATCAGTCCCACCAATAGGTCATTTTCATAATGACTCCATGATTTTAAAGATCATTTTTATTCCATATGGTTGATTTGTCATTGTATCTATGTATGGATATACTTATCACATGCCTGATTCTTAAAAGTCTAACTATAGCCAAGATTTAACTAAATAAATTAATACAGCAGAGAAAAATTAAAATACATATTTAATTATAAAATATTTTTATGTTAATAGTTAATATATATGCCATAATATCCTATGTACTTGTCAGAAAAGGGTCTATAAATTATGTTCTGTATCAGGTCATTCTTGTATTGCTATAAGGAAACACCTGAGACTGAGTAATTGATACAGAAAAAAGGTTTAATTGGCTCATGATTCTGTAGGCTGTCCAAGCATGGCTCAGACATTATTTGGCTTCTGGGAGGGTCACAGGAAGCTTTTACTCATGGCAGACAGGAGGCAAAGCTGGAACAGGCACTTTACATGCAAAAGCAGAAGTATGGGGAATTGGTGGGGGGATGGGGTGCCACACACTTTTAAAGGACAAGATCTCATGAGAACTCACTCACTATTGCAAGGATAGCACCAACCAATGAGGGATTTCCCCCCTCCGTGACACAAACACATTCTACCAGCCCCACCTCCAGCATTGAGGATTACTTTTTAGCATGAGATTTGGGTAGGAACTAATGTCCAGATTATATCATGTTTTAATATTCATGACTGCCTATACAAAGAAAAGACAATTAGTAAACTTGTCAGAAGAATCTCAACCATTTCTATTATAGAGAAAAGAAATAAAATTTTTCTATGTATTCTTGTAAAGTAGTAACTATAGTCCAAGTACTCAGGCAATAAAAGCATCACCACTTTTTTATTAAATAAACAATAGAATTGATAGGACTGTTGTTGTTTTACGATGTCTTTTGTTGTAAACTGACAACAGTATTCCAAAGCAATACTAGATAAGAATAATTTCTATATAGTCCAGGCACACCATTCCATGATGGTCCAGATTAACATAAAGATGAAATATAAAGTGCTATATGAAACACAGTAAAATATATAATAGTACATATAAATACACACACACACATACACACACATACACATAATGAAATAACCTATACCCTTTCTGTGTGAGAGGTACTCAGACATTTTCTATTTTCTTCTAATATAGTTTAATATTAAAAAGTTGGTCAGGAGTTACTAAATTAATTTCCTGACCCACAAATGGCTTCGACCTATGGATTGAATAATATGGATTTGAGTAAATTGGAATCTCACATTGCCTATTGCATTTCTTATAATAAAACTTGATAGATATTAGTTTTTTATTCCCAAAATGGTAGCTCGGGCATACATGTTACATTTTAATGAAATAGTCTTTCACAGTTTAGAAAAAGTAGAAATTCTTGGAAAAAGTTCTTACCTTATATAGGTGCAGAAAGCTGAGAAAAAAATCGCTGACATGATACATGTTTCAAGCGGGCCAAGGGAACAAACATGAGTCTGACATCAGTCTAACTCAGAAATGGACAATGAAACCCCACAGCTTTAGGTCATTGAATATAGCCTCAAATATTTTATCCTGAAAATTTTAAATTTCCAAAAGAACCCTAATAAAGACTAACTTTAAGCAGTGCGGTTTATTTGTAAATTCTAAAAAATAAGCTGAGTTGCAAAATATGCCATATGCTTGGGTTTGGAAATAGATCATTCAGAGTAGTGCAGACAAAATTATGTATTGCATTTTACAATGGGATCCATCTCAAAGAGATTGGCTTATGGTGTGCTGACTAACCTTGAAGTACTTTTTAGAGTTGGTACATGATAATGAGACAACAAAACAAAAGCTTCTAAAATAAACAAATGAATTAATAAGTAAATAAATTAAGAGACAGACAGAAAAAGCCAATTTCATTAAGAAGATGAACTTTGGCATTTCACGGACCAAAGAGAGGACACTTTCAAAATCTTCTGTGAAGATGTTATAAAGCCAATTTCTATATCTAGAAGTATAAAAACAAGTATATCTGCCTTAATTTCTGTCTCTAATAGGAAAATAAGGCTATATCTATACCTTTTTAGTATTCAAAAATTCATAATTATGGTAGATGTTGAAATTGGCAAACATATTTTTAACCTAATGAAATATTAACAACAGTAGATAAAATCTATACAAAATGTTTAAACTCTTTGAAATATTCAATATTGATGCTTTTAAATCTAGGTGATTAATTTTATAGTTTTATTAATCTACCTTCATCTCAAACTACTGTCTCAACTATTTGAGCTACTTGAATCAACTAAGCTCTGTTCCATGGAACTGATACATTCTATCTTTGTGACTGTATTACTTCATCTTTTTTCATCACAGATCAATATCATGAGTAAATATTATTGACAATGTATACTATAAAAAGCTAGAAATAAGTGTTAATAAATAAATATATGTGGTTAATTAAAAGATTGTTAGAACATAATCTTCTCTGGGATTAGAAACAGCATTTCTCGGTGCCAAAAACTAGTGCACTTCATCTTGAAAGTGGTAAGATTATATTATTTACAGGAAAGAACATTGTAACAAAGATGTTCCTGTTTTCCTGGTAGAACTGTAAAACTAAAGAAAGTTGTTTATCACTTTTTCATGCATAAATATCAACATGAATACTTGAAAATAAAATTTGTAAAAGCTGCATTTTAAATTATTATTTGCAATTCAAAGTTCTCCTCAACATTTGATAGAAAAATTTAGATTGATATGTAAAATTACTTATTCCTGTGCTTACAACTTCTCATTTTTCATGCATTTTAAAAGTCTTACATTTCAGAAGAATATCTGTCAAAAAGAAATCTCTTTAAAATCTACTTGCTCAAAATAGAGTAGCCTAGCTTTTCTTTTCCTATTATTTATTTTTTTGACTGACAAATAAAATTGTATATATTTATGGTATACAACATGATATTTTGCTATATCTATACATTGTGGGATAAATCAACTGAGCAATTAACACATGTGTTATCTCACATACACATTTTTTGTGGTAAGAACACTTAAAATCTACGAAGTAGCCTCATTTTCTTTTGATTTTTGAAAATGCCTTGCTTTCATAACTCTTGAAGTTTAGAAGATTAGTATCTACCAGTTATTAGCAGACAGTCAAATACTAATTGTTTATTCTAATTTACCAATTTACTTTAATTATGATTTATTTTATAAGCCTCTGGACATATATATTTTCACTTGACACAGGGTTGGTTAGTTTATCCCTATCTAAAGATATAGATTAATCCAAACTATATTTTCCTTCAAGATAAAAATTAGTTTTACATGTTATTGATTATTGTAAAGTTAATGGGTTTGTACTACACACATGTATTGACTACTAAACTGTGCAAATAATGCCAAAATAGTTGTCCCGAAAAATAAGGGCAATATATATATATTTTTTATCCATATGAGGAATTATCCTGTTCTGTCATTTACGTACTCATTAAGAAACTGTCTGTTTTTCTCACATTCATTTGCAAGATTTTCAGAAAACTAGTCTGTGAATAAAGTAAAAATCACTGCTCAAAATGAATTAGCACCATCTCTAAACGAGTCAGATTTCACGTATTTGCCAAATGAAAGGTGTGATGACCCTCATAAACACCTTGTATGAGTTAATGAGAGTGAAGGTTCATTTTCATAATGACTTCATATTTGCATCTGCTGCATACCACCCAGGGCACACCATAATGTAGGCTGTGCATGGTACAGGTTGGCAAAAGCCAACTGTGACTCAGACAGGTTGTGATTCTCAGCACTCCAGTAATAAAAATGACCATGTCGACATTCTGTCTGGCCCAGAGCCTAAGTAGAAGCCATCAAATTGGCTTACAACCACATGGCCTCTGAAGCACACCACCTGCCAGTCATCTTTGTTGCTACTTCTTCCTCTTTGTAACTATGTAAACATTCATTTACCAGCAAATATACGCTCCCAGAAGGCCCACCCAGGACAAGGTGAAAAAGTAGCTTCCCCTACTCTTTTTTTCTTCTGTCACCAAGACCCTCTCTGCAAAAGAAATGAGATAGCATGGAACAAGTTTCACTATGTAGTACAGAAAAGGCAAACAATAAAATTATGAAGAGAAATAGTGTATCTTTGGAGGCTCTGCTCACCCAGGGAGTATAGATTGCAGCCTGCGAAATCCAATGGTCATTTTTTTTTTTTTTTTTTTTTTTTTTTTGAGACGGAGTCTCGCTCTGTCTATCAGGCTGGAGTGTAGTGGCGCAATCTCGGCTCACTGCAAGCACCGCCTCGCGGATTCATGCCATTCTCCTGCCTCAGCCTCCCGAGTAGCTGGGACTACAGGCGCCTGCCACCACGCCCGGCTAATTTTTTGTAATTTTAGTAGAGACGGAGTTTCACCGTGTTAGCCAGGATGGTCTTGATCTCCTGACCTCGTGATCCGCCCACCTCAGCCTCCCAAAGTGTTGGGATTACAGGCGTGAGCCACCGTGCCCGGCCAGTCATATTCTTTAAACATAACAGCAGACTCAAAGCATGACAATGAAGAGCAAAGCTCCATCTATTAGATAATGGTATACCAAAAAATAATAACTATCTCTGTAAACATCATCAAAGCCCAAATTATCTCATTTCATACTGGGGGCGGGGGCGGGGAAGGTATGCATGTAACTTTCTTTCCTTTATGTTTCCCAGTATAGGAGAAACTAGTGTGATTGTATTTAACAAAAGAAGAAAATTTAAGTTAATGACAATAAATAAACATATGATATGCATTCATGTATTCGTGTAAGGACTAAGCCATAGCATTTCAATATGTGCCTAATAATATAAAATACTTTTAGAATCAAATGCTAAACAAACACAATGTGCAATTTTGTCTTTGGCTGGACCTACTCTAATTTTTATTCTTAAAGACTATTTGATAATTGGTAAAATGAAGAAAATGAAAAAAATAGCTTTCATCTCTGCTTAAGAGAAACTGATGTCAACTCAGCAAGTGTGAAAGTAACGACATGAGGGGGAAGAATACGCAGAAGAGAAAAAAAATGAAGCAAGGAGTGCATGGGAATAACAGTAGTCAATAAGCTCTGGTACGTAACTTTTGAGGGCCTGCAATAAGGAGAAACCATTAGATAGATCGGCCACTCACAAGCTCTTTCCTAAAGGCGGAACAACTACACTTTCTTACCCAGACCTCATCCTATTATATGACTTCAATTCTTATTTCTGTACTGACAGTTTTCATATCTATAAGTGCATTTCTGTTATTCCATTCAAACTCTAGCCATTATTTCCAATTATCTTTCAGACTCTTATATTCAGATATCTTCCTGCCATTTGAAACTCAACATTAACCACAGCATCTTTTCTTCTCCAAAGAATGAAGGCAGCCTTGGTGATTCATATTGCATATTTTCTTTGAAATCTCTTTCATCTGCTCTATCATTTTTATTTCTACTGCCATGAGTGCTGTACTCTATTTTTTTCAAGCATGAATTCCTGAAATATTCAATTTGATGGTCTCCCAAACTCTAAATTTTCTCTACCTTTATTCTGCTTCCTATTGCCAGACTCAATGAATTTAAATATGGCTCCCTCCTATGCAGCCTTATGGAGAACTAATTTCCAACCGTATTCAATGCATTATTTCTTTGCTTGGCTTCATTTAAGTTTTAGCTAATACTTATTAAGCACAGACACTGAGCCAAGTACTCAACGGGGATTGTCTCATTTGCTATGCAGAATAGGGTAGATATAGTATTGTTCTTATTTTAATAAGAAGAAAATTGAAGTTTACAGAGATTAACTAACTTGCCACTTGTCAGACATAGCTAGTGAGAGTAGAGTAGGAATATAACTCATATCAACCAAGCTTCAAAGCTGGTGCTCTGAATGACTCTGCTATAATCCTTGCACACCACTTACCTTCACTTCCTCCTAATGTCAACATTTTTCCTTTCATTTAGAATCAAATTATGTCTCTTTCTCTCCCTTGCTTCTCCTTCACCATCTCACCTCTTTTCTCTGCCCTCTATTTCTACACACACACACACACACACACACACACACACACACAAAAGGTCTCCTTATGCCATCTTCTTTACATAGAACACTTTTTTTATCTTCAGGTTCTACTCTTTCATAAGGGCTTCCATCAATACTTATCATTGCATATTTTCCTATACTTTCAGATCTTACAGTACCTACAGTTTATCATATAAATTGTTAACAGTTTGCCTTGCATTGTTCATTGTATTTTCTCATATTCTTATCTCCAAAACTCATTCAGGGCTCCTTAACGCAAGGAATTTGTATTTCTCTGTAATATATTTCATAAATGTACATTGTCATTATTTCTATTATTATACTTCTGTATATTCTGATCACTACCAGTATACTCAGCATGTAATGGGTACTCTATAGATCTACGTTCATATATTAATTGCAAGGTGGAAACTCAAATATAGAGCTTTGGTTTTCTAATTCAGTTGAATAAAACTGCAACTCATAACCAACTCTAAGTCTTTAGAGGTAGAAAAGTGTTTTACTGTTAGGAAAGCTTTTTGTCCTCTACAATTTGAAGGTCAGAATACTCCAACCTGTTTGAAAGCAAAGAAAAAAAAGACAAGAAGATTTCTTATAAGTAACAATAAAACGATTCAAAATGTATATCCAGTGAAAAAATATTTAATATTGATATTCAGTAGATAAAGTCACCAGTATTCTCAGAGGAAATTTGAAGATGTGAGAAAAAAACAATAAATTATCCCAAGCTTCACCAGAAACAAAAATACAAAGTACAAAGGTAATTCTTAGTGAGAAGGAAAGATATTTTAGTTTAGGCTAAAAAAGACCTTTGCAGTTGTCAGAAATGCAATGGAATGAAACTTTACCAACACTGGAGAATCACCCATCAGCAATGTAATGAGGTACATTCCTATTTGAGAGAGAGGATAAATTAATAAATTCTAACCTTATTTGTACACTTTTAATTCTTGAATCTAGATTGATAAGTTCTTTAGTGCCTGAAAATATTCAGTTGAAACCAGAGTCGATATTTTTAATGCTGGCTGCACATTAGATTCTCTCAGAAAGTTTTTTTGAAAATATTAGTGTTAAAGTAACAACTATAGACTGATTAAATCAGAATCTAAGGACAGGATCTGGATGATCATATTATTTTAAATGCTTCCAAGGTGAATTTAATGTGCATCTAGTTCTAAGGACACTGCCATAAAGCATGGCTATAAGTTTTAGAAGTTGGAAAGTAGTAATTGATCGCATGGGTCATGGAAAACTTGTCAAACAGTTCTGATAAAAAAATCTGACTTTGATCAGAGCTACATCACAATAATGACATAGATGAGTATAAATTAGATACAATAAATGGGTGTCTTAGTTCCTACTCTTCTATAAATACTCAGTGGGGCCATGGACAACCAAGTCACTTATTTATTATATCTCAACCTCATGTACCAAATTTATTCCGATTTCCAACTATAATTTGGCCAATGGGAATGAGTTTTCCCTTAACCACGTTTACAGGTGCTAAATGTTTCAGATATGTACCATTTATGTGTTATTAGTACAGAATATGGTGAAATCAAATCCTGTCTTTGCTTGAGACACCAGATATTTTCAACTATAATGATAGCCAGAATCATAGACACACATTCCAAGATTACAATAATGGTACACTAGAAGACAGTATCAAAAAATACAGTCAGAAATAAAATTTATTATGAACAATTTCTACCTTTAAGCATATTTTCTTGGCAGTTCTAAGATTATTGTACTTAATATAATAAATTAAAATGAGGGTATGAGAATGCCAATTTGATAAAAGTAAAAATCTAAAAGTTTAAAAAGACAACTACTAAAAGAATCTATTTTAAAAAGACACAAATATATTATTAGTAATACCATATGACCTCAGTGTATTAGTAAATTTTCACACTGCTATAAAGAACTTCCCTGAGACTAGGTAATTTATAAAGGAAAGAAGTTAATTGACTCACAGTTCTGCAGGGCTGAGGAGGCCTCAGGAACTTACAATCATGGGGGAAAGTGAAGGGGAAGCAGGCACCTTCTTCACATGATGGTAGGACAGAGAGAAAAGACCAGGGGAAACTGCCATTTATAAAACCATCAGATCTCGTGAGAACTTCTTTAGCAGGGGAAAATGCCCCCATGATCCAATCACCTCCTACCAGGTCTCTCCCTCAACATGAGGATTACTGGGATTACAACTTGAAAGGAGATTTGGTTGGGGATGCCAAACCGTATCACTCAGCAATAAAAACTAAACAGAAAACACTTGAAATTCTGGCCCAAATTTATAATATTTCAAGTGATAAGCTAAAGGGAAATGAATAATGCTGTACAAAAACCTAAAACGAGAGACACAGACACTAGCTGCTGGGAATCCCTCAAATACAATGTTAGCCTTTCAATTATTATGCAATTATTGCAACTTGTTTAATTAACAACATATTTGAACTGACATGTGGGATATGTATAAAATATACCTCTCGGTGCTATTGAGAAAACTGTCATTTCCAAAGCAAGAGGAAAATCACTTAAATTGGACTAAATCCTTTGTTAATATTTAACATTCTATTTCCGAGGGAGCACTAGTGAATATTCAGATGCTTTGATCATTTTCTTCTGCCCACGAATACACAACATAATTTTCTGTTTGAGATTTGCTTGTGGATATGTTGTTTTACAGGCTGTCAGTTATCCCCCTGACTGGAAGCTAGAAGTGTGGCTTCAAACTGAGTCTCTGGGAATGTGCAAGAAAACTGGACTCCATGCTCTGGTGTAAGACTTCCAGATGCTGTTCTAGAATTCTTCTGTCCTCTCTTATTTGAGTATGTCACTTTGAGCTTGCTTGGGTGATGACCACTCACTGATCTCACATTCTCTCATTTATGTGCTTTGGTTTAGTGATTTAAAAACATGTGTGGGAATTTCATTTAACTAATTAAATAAAATAGGCATTTAATTCATCATTAATTGGTTGTACTTATGGGGAAGACCTTGAAAGGCACACAAATGATTCTAAAGGGGAAATCTGGCTTAATTATTTATGTTATATATTCTTTCAGTCACTATACCAGGTGAGCTGTCTTATTTAACCAATGGTAACAGAGTGAATGAATAAATTCACACCTAACCCTAGTAATTCTAACCAGTGAAGAAAATTGATTCAAACTGATGGGCTTTCTTTGATATTTGCTGAGAGTTTATGTTCTTTTTGATTGACTCACAGATTTTGACAACTGACAACAAATTCACAATAAAAGATATATCTTACTGTCCTGTCTTATCACTTGTTCCAGTATCTTTTTAGTGTCATTTGTAAAATATTCTGCAGATAGTCTGACTGACATCTTATTTTCTTCCTACCTTTGTAGGGCAAGCAAGGGCAAAAAGTAGTAATGTCTGCTTATTTTATAATAAGAAAAACATTATCCATCTCTTTCACTGCACTAAGAATCTCGAAGCTATATGAAAAAGAAACAATTTGACCTATTTTCTACTACTAGCTTGGCAAAATATTTTGATAAAGTTTGCATTTTGACTAAGTATTAAGGGTAAATAGCAAAAATAATTAGAGGAAAATAATATCATCAAAAAATTATTCAGGAAAATTTAATTAACTGAAAGGTCAACTCTAGGTTGAACTGACTATCAAAGTGTCCAGCATAGCGAATAAAAATGATCCCAGGCTGAGGGAAATCATGTTAAATTTTAGAACATGGAAGATTAGAAGAAGCTTTACTAAGTTTCATAAATTATTGGGAAAAAGCTCATACTCTTATCAAAAGGATCAACTCTCAAAATGGAAAAATGGCTTCAGGGTTCAGGCTTCCACAAAGCTAAAAGGCAGCAGAATAAAGCCTTCAAAAGACTGAAGAAAATACTTGGGAGGCTCAGGCAGGGGTACCACATGAGCTTAGGAGTTCAGGGCTACAGTGAGCTATGATTGCACCACTGCACCCCAGCCTGCAGCTATGATTGCACCACTGCACTCCAGAGACTCTGTTTCTAAAAATAATAATAATAATGATACTAAAATTCAGAAGAAAAATAATTTCAGTCTTGAATTTCTTTGTCAGCAAAGCTACCAATAAAATGTAAGAGTAAAATAAAGATATTTTTAGACAAGCAAAGTCTCATAAGATTAACTTTCTCATGCTCCCACCTGAAAAAGGGGGTAACAAAGTATTTGATGTTAATGAGATTCAATAGCCGAAATCAAGAGGACATGGAAGCCAACTAAGCAGACCCTCCAGCATGTGAGAGCTGTGCTGAGAACGTCAGCGTGGCATTAAAGAGAGAGTCTAGTATAACAAAAGCAAATTAGGAAGTGGAAGAATGAATGAAAATATGAAAAGATTGGGCACATGTGATAAGCTAAGCTATGGAATGATCTAAATATGTAAGTATATAAAACAAACAAAAAATAAAAATGATAAGAGCCATCCAAGCCCATATTTTAGTTAAAACCACTAAAATGATTTACAATAAAATCATATGTATGAATGTGTATGGGGTGAGGAGTTTAAAAAGAGTATGTTCGTTGTTCAAATTAGACTTTCGGGGTATTTTATTTAGAGTTTTGAGATGTTAAGCAAGATATCAAATTTTTGCATCTTTATTATTGGCCAATGATCTTCATACAAAGCTAATCAATAAATACAAACAGAAGTTTATCTGCTCTGCTTCAGTCAAACATGCATTTTCCTTCATGTATACGTGCATCTTCTTTACCTCCCATCAACCCTTCATCCTACTCCAATTAGTCTTCTAAATCTATTGCTTTAATAAAATTGCTTTGGCTAAGAAAGTAAACTCACTGGTGCTAAATTTAATAGACAGTTTTAAATCCCCATCTGACTTGATGCCTGAGAAACAGAGTGGTTGACAGTTTACAATGTATTATCTCAGTGAGAACATCTTCAGTCATTTTTAGTCTATGTGGAGTTAAATTGAGGGTCACCCCAGGTCTAGGGGGCAACAGGTAGCCCAAGCCTGATTAATTGGAGCATATATAACAATAACCTTAGCATCTGTAGTTAATTTGTAGGAGGTCACATGAACTAACTGAATTCCATTAGCATTAATGCTACTGATTTTGACTTAGTGACCATGAAGCAAGAAGTTCCTTTTCTATGGACTTCTGAAAAGAATTTGTCAACCTAGAGAATGGGTCAAAATATAAAGGACAAATGCTTCAGTAAGATCTTCATTAACTTGGTTTCTGGCTTCTGTATCCTTCTGCACACCTATTTATTTCTCTGTGCACTGTTACAATGGAGGGTAGAACTGAAAGTCAGAAAAGGACCAACTGATATGTGTGTGTGTGTGTGTGTGTGTTTCTGTCCCTAGATATCACCACACTTGAAGCTATAATACAAACATTTCCAAATAAATCCCCTATTTTCTTGAAGTTGTGTTTTGTCTGTTACAAATAAAAATTTTCCTAAATATAATCACTCACCACATTTGAGAGTTAACATAACTAAGTAGTTAAGGATGAGAGTTGTAAAGTCAGACTTCCAGTGTCTTTGGTAAAAGGACTAGCTTCTTGAAATTTCCATTACACCACATGTAAAATGGTGATAATAATGAAACCGACCTCACATAGTTTTGTAAGGACTGAGTAAGATGATGCCTATAAAGTGATTAGTAAAGGGCCTGAAACTTGGTAAATAGTGCAGTTTAGTTTATATTGTTGATGTTGTTGCAGCCATTATCATTATTATTATTTTCCATCCTGCTTAAGACATTCTCTTCATTTTCCCTTTGTTGCTCCACATTCACGTGGTTTTCCTTCGATGGCTTCTTCTCAGCTCTTATAGAGTTTATTCTAACTTATTTAAAAATGCATATTGATATTTCTCGGGGCTCAGTCTATCTTCCCATTTTATCTAACTCTGTACTCTTCCTAGGTTACCTCATTTATCCTCATGATATTTAATACCGCCCATCCAGATATATGTGTACGAAGCTAAACCATTCTGCTGACTGCTGGATTCATGTATTTATCTCTACCATAAGGAATTTACACTTCCATATCTCACAGTGAACAGGAACTTCTTCATACAGCACATTTGTGATCTCCCTCATCCTTATCTGCTTCTCTTGTAAGGGTGTATGTCTCAGCAAGTGGTAATACCATCTACACAGCTCCTTAGACCAAAAAAAAAGCAAGAATCACTATTGACACTTTCCTTTTTTTTACCCTAAATCCAATTAATTGCTGAGTGCTATCAATTCTTCTTTTATTTGTACATGTATTCAGTTCTCTGTATCTCTGCTATTGTCCATATCTCCACTGTCTTTTTATAACTGTACTTAATTCCTCCAATTTTGACCCTATATCATCTATTTTCCATATAGACACTAGAATGGCCTTTCAAAAATAAAAATTAGGTATGTTACTCTTATGCTTCAAGCTGTCAATTTCTTCTCATTTTCCTTAGAATATAGATCCACATCTTTAATGTGATTTATACTGTGCTTCACCAGATTGGCAGTTTTCCACATTTTTATTGACCAAGTTCTTTTCCTGTCTCAGAGACTTTGGCAGGCCGTTTATTCCCTATGCCTGCATGTCTATTCCTGTCCTAGTCATATATCCATCCAGTCATATCCCAAGACTGACTCTATTGTTACAAAGTATTCTGTAACTTTCCATATCTATGATATTTATTGGGGCCCAATAAATGTTTTCAAATAGATGAATAGCACTTATGTAATGATACTTTGTTGCTTATTATGGCAAATATAAATTGGCAGAAAACACTACTGTGACTGATGACTACCACCCACTTCTACTTAGAGTCTGTGATGGCAATAAACAGGTGTTGGTCACCACGGGCCTTGGGTGAGACCCAGAGCTGTGACAGCTTCGGGTCTGATACAGCACAGTTCCAGTGGTGGTGGCCACAAGGGTGCTTGGCTCACCCCTCCCCAGATGGGTACAAACAAGCACAAATTGTGAAGACTACAACAAACACTTAACTCTTCAATGGCCAGACACTGATGTACATCCACAAGTATCAGCACCATGGAGGAAAATATGATCTCACTAAATGAACGAAATAAAACAGTGACCAATGTTCACTCAATGCTCAGGGGCTCTTTAATCAGCAGGTGGAGAATTCAGCCAGGCTTGTGTCCTATCTTTCAGAGTGGTAAGGAATCTACTTGTTGCTCTATTCTACCACAGCTGAGCTGGCACTCATGCTACAAGATAAAGTTATTCCCATTCTTCTCTCTATTTTCCTTATACAGAATGAGTCTCTTCCCATGGCCTGTAGTAATTACTGCCTAGCTGCCACCAATGTTCACTCAAGGCCCAAAGGCTCTTCAGTCAGTCAACTTCTGCTGAATACTATCAGGCCTGGGTCTCTCTCTTCAAGGCAATGGGCTCCATTTTGGCCAAGAATGGGTCTAGAAGGGCCATTCATGGTATAAGGCCTGAAATCAGGGATCCCAGGAGCCCACTTGGTGCTCTATACCACTGTGGTTGAGCTGGTGCCCAAGATGCAAGACAAAGCCCTCTTTACTCTTCCCTCTCTTTTCCTCAAGCAGGAGTCTCTTCCCATGGCCACCACACCTGGGAATGTGCTGGGTCATAACTGAAGCTAGCACAGCTCTAGATCTCACCCAAGGCTCACGGTGAGAAGTGTCTGGGTGCCAATGATGTTTATTCAAGTCCCCAGGGCTCTTTAGACAGCAGGTGATAAATCGTTCCAGGATTGGATCCTTACCTTCAAGGAAGCAGGTTCCCTCTGGCCAAGAGTATGTCTTGAAGTGTTGACTGGGGGATAGGGCCCGGAATAGGGGCCTCAGGATTCTGCCTGGTGCCTTATTCTACTGTGGCTGAACTGATATCCAGTTTGTAAGAAAAAGTTCTCTTTTCTCTTCCCTCTCCTTGCTTCAAGGGGAAGGAAAGGGTCTCTCCTGGAGATGTGAGCTGCATTGTAGGGGGTTTGGGAAGGGGTGGTGCAAGCGCTCCCTTGGCCACACTGGCTGGTAACTCATTAGGTCATGTGCATTCCAAATCCACTGGCTGTGAGCCCAGCACAGCACCAAGACTTGCCCAGGATTGCAGGCCTTGTGGAGTAGACTGCCTTTCAAGTTTACTTAGAACTCTAGAGCACTTTAGCCTCTGGTGGTAGGGCTTTCTGGAACTTAGGTTTCAACTGCTATGATGGGCAATTCCTCTTTGACTGGGTGAGTGATTCCTCTCTGGTCTAAATGCTTCCTCTGTGGGCACCAGATTCTCTCAACAGCAGAATTGATCAAGCGGAAGAAAGAGTGAGTGAGCTTGAACTCTGGCTATTTAAAAATACACAGAGGAGATAAAAGTAAAAAGAATATTTAAAAAAATGAAGCACACCTACAAGAGGTATAAAATAGCCTCAAAAGGTCAAATTTAAGAGTTATTTGCCTTAAAGGAAGTAGGAAGAGAGATCAGGGTGGAAATTTTATTCAAAGGGAACTTTCCAAACCTAAAGAAAGGTGTCAATATTTAAGCATAGGAGTCAAATGGAACTACAAGTAGATTTAACCCAAAGACTACCTGAAGGCATTTAGCAATCCAACTCCCAAAGTTCATGGATAAAGAAAAGCTCCTAAAACAAACAACAAGGAAACAAATAGCAAATAACATAGAAAGGAGCTCCAATATTTCTGGCAGCAGACTTCTCAGTGGGAAACTGACAAGCCAGGAGAGAGTGGCGTGACATATTTAAAGTGCTGAAGGAAAAATATTTTCATTCTAGAATAGTTTATTCAGTGAGAACATTCTTCAAATGTGAAAGAAAATTAAATATTTCCCAGACAAACAAAAAATTGAGAGGTTTTATAAAAACCAGACCTTTTCTATAAAAAATGCTAAAGGGAATTCTTCAATCTGAAAAAAAAGGATGTTAGCAAGCAATAAGAAATCATCTGAAGGTACAAAACTCACTGGCAATAATAAGTACACAAACACAGAATATTATAACTCTGCATTTGTGGTGGATAAACTAATCATATCTTGAGTAGAAAGACTAAAACATGAGTCTACCAAAAATAATAACTACAGCAACTTTTCAAGACACAGACTATATAATAAGATATAAATAGATACAACCAAATTTAAAAAGATAGGACACAAGCCTGGCTGAATTCTCAACCTGCTGATTAAAGAACCCCTGGGCATTGAGTGAACATTGGCAATAAACAGGTGGTGGTCATATGGAGGATGACATAAGTGTATAGTTTTTATTACTGCTCTCTTTGCTTTTTTGTGAGTTTTTTGTTTGTTTTTGTAATCAATGTTAAGTGGTCATCAGTTCAAAATAATGGGTTATAAGATGTTAATTGCAAGCCTCGTGGTAACCACAAATCTGGTTGTTTAAAAGTGTGTAGCACCTCACCCTTCGTGCTCTCTGCATTCTGATCCAGTATGTGAGATGTGCCTGCTTCCCCTTTGCCTTCTACTATGATTATATGTTTCCTGAGGCTTTTCCAGCCACACTTTTTGTACAGCCTGTGGAACTGTGAGTCAATTTTCTCAATAAATTATCTAGTCTTTATAAATTATCCAGTTTCAGATAGTTCTTTATAGCAATGCAAAAACAAACTAATACAATAGCCAAATCCATCCTGAGAAAAAAGAATAAAACGGAGGAAAGTACATTATATATAGATATATCTTTATATAATATAGATATATAGTTCTATATATATGGGAGTTTATTAAGTAGTATTAACTTACACGATCACAAGGTCCCACAACAGGCCATCTGCAAGCTGAGGAGCCAAAAAGCTCCTCGGATGGTGCCCACCCAGATTAAGGTTGAGTCTGGCTTTCCAAGCCCCCTGACTCAAATGTTAATCTCCTTTGGCAACACCCTCACAGACACACCCAGGATCAATACTTTGCATCCTTCAATCCAATCAAGTTGTCACTCAGTATTAACTATCACAAATCCACCCCTTATCAATTTGAACCCATACACATCTCCTGAGATCATACATAATCCTCAAATAAAGACAATAATATGGTCATAATTATGCCTAACATAATACAACTATCGTTCACACAACTGGAATGCACCAATCCCCAATCAAATTGCTAGTATATGAAGTTAACAATACTTAAATGCTGATATGAAGTCAATAAATCTTATGTCACATGATAAAGGAAAAGGGAAATAAAATGAAGATTTTCCTTAGCACAAGTGTACACATGGACAAATGTGTTTTTAACAACAGAAGGAAATACTCATGACAATTACAGTCCTTGTTTCTGCAACTGGTCATGTGGTAGTAGCTGGTATTAATGACTACCTTCTTCCACTACCTATTCTGTATTCCCTTTGACTTCAGCAAGCACCTCAGCAGGTCATTTTTTTTTTTTTTCCTGGTGGAATGACCCAAACTTTTATTCCTGAAGGGTCTGGGTCATTTGTAGTTCTGCCTGGGTTGGGCTGTTTTAGCGTCCCATTGACCTTAATCACTGGGCATGCTAATACTAAGAGATGCCCTAATGGATCTCCTGTATTCAATGCATACTATTCCTTACCTCTGTGGTGGAGTAGTAAACTGATTTCGTCCTGATAGTCTGGGTCAATCACCCCAGTCAACACTGTAGCTCCCCTCTTAGCATGTTGACTTAAAAGTAGGAGTAGCCCAAAGTGTCCAGGTGGCAATCTTAACTTGCAGTTTAATGCAATTGTTGTGTCTCCTGGCAGCAGCGTTCCTCCCTCTGGAACTAAGACCTCTAGGCCAGGAGAACATAATGTCACGGAAACAGGAAGCAAAAATTTTGCTAGTGGATCACTAGGGGTGATGGTGAGTGGTGCCACTTCCACTTCCACCCCTTGATTCCTGGACCCATGAATCCTGGGTATGGGAAAAACAGTATCACATGGTGGACGCTGATTCAGAGCATACACAGCCTTCTGGAGAACTCTGCCTCAGCCCTGCAAGGTATTGTCACCTGGTTGGCATTGTAATTGTGACTTCAGAAGGCCATTCCACCATTCTATCAATACAGCTGCTTCAGGATGACGGGAAACATAGTAAGACCAGTGAATTCCATGAGCATGAGTCCACGCCATACTTCTTTATCCATAAAGTGAGTGCCTTGGTCAGATCCAATGCTGTGTAGAATAACATGATGGTGGATAAGTCATTTCGTGAGTCCATGATGGTAGTCTTAGCAGAAGCATTGTGTGCAGGAGAGGCAAATGCATATCCAGAGTAAGTGTTTATTCCAGTGAGGATAAACCTCTGCCCTTTCCATGATGAAATAGGTCCCATATAATCAACCTGCCACCAGGTAGCTGGCTCAACACCCTGAGGAATACTGCCATATCAAGGGCTCAATGTTGGTCTCTGCTGTTGGCAAACTGGGTACTCAGCAGTGGCCATAGCCAGGTCAGCCTTGATGAGTGGAAGTCCATGTTGCTGAGCCCGTGCATAACCTCCATCCCTGCCCCCATGGCCACTTGTTTATGGGCCCATTGGGTGATGACAGGGTGGCTAGAGAAAGAGGCTGAGTGGTGTCCACAGAATGGGTCATCCTATCCACTTGATTATTAAAATCCTCTGCTGAGGTCACCCATGGGTGAGCACTCACATGGGATACAAACATCTTCACAGTTTTTGACCACTCAGAAAAGTCCATCCACACACCTCTTCCCCACATTTCTTTGTCACCAATTTTCCAATCATGCTTCTTCCATGTCCATGACCATCTAGCCAAACCATTCACTATGGCCCATGAATAAGTATATAACAGAACGTCTGGCCATTTCTCCTTCCACGCAAAGTGCACAACCAGGTGCATTACTGGAAGTTCTGCCCACTGGGAAGATTTCTCTTCACCACTGTCCTCCAGGGATGTTCTAGAAAGGGGCTGTAGTGCTACAGCTGTCCACTTTCGGGTGGTGCCTGCATATTTTGCAGAACCATCTGTGAACCAGGCTCTAGTCTTCTCTTCTTTTGTCAACTGATCATAGGGGATTCTTCATGAGGCCATTGGTGTGGGCTGAAGGAGAGAAGGCAGGGTGGCAGGAGTGGCAGGAGTGGAGACCGTGGTCATTTGAGCCACTTCCTCAAGTAATTTACCTGTGCCTTACGTACTTCAGGACCTGCTCGACCCTGATCACATATATACCACTTCCATTTGATGTTGGAATGCTGCTGTCCAAAATCCACTTTGTGGCTAGATGGGTCAGAAAGCACCCAGTTCATGATAGGCAGATCAGGTCTCATGGTGACTTGATGGCCCATAGTCAAACATTCAGTTTCCACCAAAGCCCAGTAACAGGCCAAGAGCTGTCTCTCAAAAGGAGAGTGGTTATCTGCAGAAGATGGCAGGGCCTTGCTCCAAATCCTAAAGGCCTCCACTGTGATTCACCTATGGGGACCTGCCAAAGGCTCCAGACAGCATCCCTGTCTGCCACTGACACCTCAAGCACCATTTGATCTTCCGGGTCATATGGCCCAAGAGGCAGAGCAGCTTGCACAGGAGCCTGGACCCATTGCAGAGCCTTCTCCTGTTCTGGACTGTACTCAAAACTGGCAGCCTTTCAGGCCACTCAATAAATGAGTCAGAGTAACACACCCAAATGAGGAATGCGTTGCCTCCAAAATCCAAATAGATCCACTAGGTGTTATGCCTCTTTCTTGGTTTTAGAAGGGGCCAAATGCAGCAACCTGTGCTTTACTTTATCACTTATCCTTGGTGTGGAGCCTGTCAAGGTAGAAGGACTATCTCGACAGGCCCCATACCACTGGACCCCTAGAAATTTTACTGAGGTAGAAAGTCCCTGAACTTTAGTCAGATTTATTTCCCATCCTCTGGCACACAAACGTCTCACCAATAAGTCCAGTATGTTTGCTACTTCTTGCTCACTGCATCCAATCAATGTAATTTCATCAGTGTAATGGACCAGTGTGATAGCTTGTGGAACCAAAAAGTGATCAAGCTCTCTCCAAATAAGATTATGACACAAAGCCAGAGAGTTGATATACCTCTGAGGTAGGAGAGTAATGGTATATTTCTGGCCTTTTCAGCTGAGGGCAAATTGCTTCTGGTGGGCCTTATGTATGGGAAAGGAGAAAAAGGCATTTGACAAGTCAATGGCTGCATACGAGGTACCAGGAGATGTGTTAATTTGCTAAAGCAATGAAACCACATCTACAGCTGATGCAACTGGAGTCACCATTTGGCTAAGTTTATGATAATCCACTGTCATTCTCCAGGATCCATCTGTCTTCTGCACAGGCCAAATGGGAGAGTTGAACAGGGATGTGGTGGGAATCACCACCCTGCGTTTTTCAAGTCCTTCATGGTGGCAGGCAGTAATCTCCACAATCCCTCCAGGGATACAATATTGTTTTTGATGTATTATTCTTCTAGGTAGAGGCAGCTCTAATGGCTTCCATTTGTCCTTTCCTGCCATAATAGCCCTCACCCTACCAGTCAGGGAGCCAATGTGGGGGTTCTGCCAGCTACTAAGTATGTCTCAGCCAATTATGCATTCTGGCACCGGGGAAATTACCACAGATGAGTCCAAGGTGATAAATACTTTGCATGGTTGGGGCAAAGTTCTCTAGAAAGCCATGTATGCTCTAAATCATCGTACAATACATGGTGTTGTTTCTCCCATAGGTAGGATTCACGGGTCCAGGAGTCAAGGGGTAGAAGTTGAAATGGCACCACTCACCACCACTTCCACTTCCACTCCAACATAGTGAAAATACGTGATGGGCTTGTTGAAGTACTAAAGCTGTGTGCATTCATAACATAAGAAACCATTGCAGTTTATACAATCAAAGAGAGACTACTGAGACCAGAAAACTGCTATTAGTTAGGCAGATGACTCTGGAGGAAACATTTTAAAAAGCCATCTAGCAGAATGCCTAGTCATCCCTAGAGGATTCACTTCCTAGTCTCTCAGCTGCTTCTCATGTTTCTTCTCACCTAAAAAGTAAAATACAGTTTAGAGTAACCTTTTCATCAAAACACAGCATAGTGGATGAAGACTAAAAGCTGGCCATGTTTGTTGTTCTGTTGTTTAACAGCTGATACAAGTATCTGGTGATGCTACTGCACTGCTTAGTTACGCTGAACACATTGTTTTTAACTTTATTAGAGGTATATATTTTTTACTGTTAAGTACTTAAGTGTAAGAAAATAGTTATTGGTAACTTATAAACTCAGAGTCAGGAATAACAGTGATGCCAGACAATCACCGATTATCCACATCGGTGGCTGAGATAGTGGCACCTTTGCTTTCTCATAGTTCAATGTACATAAACATTGTTTCTTACACAAAATTATTTAAAATACTGTGTAAAATTACCTTCAGTACATATGTATATATACATATGAATTACCTTCAGTAATGCATATATATTCATATAAAATTACCTTCAGTATATATGTATATATATATATAACGCACAAAATAAGTTTTCTGTTTAGACTTGGGTCTCATTCTAAGATATTTGCATATACATATGATATCTCATGCATATGCAAATATTTCTAAATTTAAAAAATGAATCTAAAATTCAAAACACTTCTAGTCCTAAATTTAAATAAGGGATACTAAACCTGTATGTACACACATACATATATATATGTACCTGCAAACATATCTATTATCCTATTGGTTCTGTTTCTCTGAAGAACCTTGACCCATAAAGAGGTTGCATCATGCAAATAGAGCCAAAGTAATTCCTCAGTGATAGGGCATTGCTTTAGAATTTGAATATTCTGATTTAACACAATCCAGCCCCAAAAATGCAGTTACGGGCTCTGCTGTACTCATCACAGTGCCTTGCATAATAAGCATCACGATAAATGTAATCTAAATGCATATTTAAAAAATTTACTCTATTAATACATAATACTTCATGTGCATATTTAAGCAGAATTGTATAGCCTATCCACTATTTAATGTATTGTTTGCTCAAGCAACTGTTTATATGAGAAAAAAATTACATCCAAATAAAACATATATACAAGAATTGGATCCAGCTCAGTCACAGTTTAAAACAAAAAAGCACAATCTTAAAAAATTATACAAAAAATATTTAAATGTGTTTATGAGCTCACAGTTAGATTGCATTTTTAAGAAGACACAAATCATCTGAAAGGAAAAGATAAGAAAAATTAACCACACTGCAATTTAAAACATTTACACAGACAGGGTCTTCCATAATTCAGAGATAATAGAATGGCTGGTATCAAAATAACTTTCTTGTCAAAAACAATTATTTAAATGGTACAAAATAGAAGAAAATAGTCTGAAGGAAGTGGAAAATGTAGGAAGTAACTAAGGGGTTACTAAGTAACTAAGGGGTTACTATTCTTGAAAGAAGAGAAGCACAGGAAGTGAAATTCACATAAGCCCTGTCATTTTCGTGAGGCCATTTCCAAGTTTTTCCTACAGGAGTTGAGAACCCAAGAAGAAGACTGTGGTCGTATTGTCAGGAAACACCAAGGTCAGAGACCTGGGAAGACAAAAGTAGCTGAAAATGAGGGGCAAAGTCCTGAATGTAAGAGGACAATACAGAAAGAAGCACAAAAATCTGCTTACAAATACAACATAAGTTATTGCCTGGTTCCTAAGCTACCACATCAATGAAAAAGAAAAAGATGACAGTTACATGCAATGATGTGGATGAATCTCACAGACCAAATGTTAAGTGGAAGAAGCTAGATATAGACTAGTATATATTGCATGATTTCAGCTATGTGAAATTCAAGAACAGAGGAATATAATATATGGTGGTAATCAATATATTGGTTACTTCTAGAGGTTGATGGAAGTACTGATGGAAAATAGGCACAAGTCAACTTTGTGAGGTACTGGAAATTTTCTATACCTTGGTCAAGTAGATGATCACATAGCTACATATCTATATAAAAGAATATCATATTGAACACTTAAAACTAACCAATTTCTTAAAAATGATAAGAATAACAAAACAAAAAGTAAAAAGAAAATCTGCACAACAAAAAAATACCTGTAGCAAAAATAGTGGATATGGTTGAAGAAGCTATTTACTTTGCATTTGAGCTAAGATAAAGGATGGTTACCCAGAATATATTTTTAAAAACTTACAAATTAATTCAGTGATGATAAGTATACAACAGGAAATTTATTGAAAATCTTGTCAAAATGTCTAATGGACATGATATGGTTCTCATTTCCAGTAGTAATTAAGGAAATGAAAATTAAAATATCAATGAGCTATTATTACAGCATAAACATTGGCAAAATATCAATGTTTTATATTAACAAATATTAATGATAACATGCAGTGATGGGGATTCTCATACACTCCTGAAGGAAGTGAAAATGGTAGACTATTCTGGAAAGCATCTTGACAATATCTAATAATATTGTAGATGCAAAATATTCTACCAACCACTCTACTTGTACATCCACAACCAAGAGAAAGTCTCACACATATTTATACTAGTATTCAATGTTAACTGTGACATTTTAATTGAAAAACAGAAAAAGGACTACATGTCCATCAAGTTAAAAATGGATAGATCTTTTATTTCTTTAAATCCTCTAATCAAATACTATCCTACAATTTAAATGAATGAAATGGAATGGCATATATCAACATTACCTAGTCAAAGAACACACATAGATCAAAGTTAAGTTGCCAAAAAGATATGTAGTATAACAGCAGTCATTTAAAGCCTAAAAATCTCAGGTGGGTACAGTGGCTTCTCCCTGTAATCCCAGCACTTTGGGAGGCTGAGGTAGGTGGATCAGTTGAGATCACAAGTTCAAGACCAGCCTGGCCAACATGGTGAAACCCCATCTCTACTAAAAATACAAAAATTAGCTGGGTGTGGTGGCGATTGCCTGTAATACCAGCTACTCAGTAGGCTGAGGTAGGAGAATCACTTCAACTCAGGAGATGTAGGTTGCAGTGAACCAAGATCATGCCACTGTGCTCCAGCCTGGGTGCCTGGTGACAGAGCGAGACCCTGTCTCAAAAATAAATAAATAAATAAATAAATAAATAAATAAATAAATAAAATAATAAAATAAATAAAATAAAAAATAAACCCTAAAAATCTCAAAACAATTCTAGGTAGGGTTTATGAATATATACACATGAAATCTGAAATTAAGATTTAATAAAATATGATGTAGAATACATTAATTTATATGTTATTCTGTATGTTGAAATTGCTTATATTTTTAAGAAAAAGGTCTAAGAAAAAGGTATTTTTAAAAAACATTTTTAGCCAGGAAATTATGTCGTAAGTTGAAAGGTTGCAAGAATTGAAGCTTGATTAATGCATAATCTGAGGTCAAAAGAACTGTGTGTTTCGGATGGGTTTACTAATTTAAAAATATGTTTCTTAGAAGAATGCCTTAATTTGTTATGAGTGGTTTAAAATTACTACAAAAAAATATATTATCTGTATTAGTCGGTTCTCACACTGTTACAAAGAAATAGCTGAGACAGGGTAATTTGTAAATAAAAGCAGTTTGATTGGTTCACAGTTCCACAAGCTGTACAGGAAACATGATGCTGTCATCAGCTCGGCTTCTGGCGAGGCCTCGGGAAACAAAAGCATGGTGGAAGGTGAGGGGAAACAGGCACATCTTACATGGCTGGAGTAGGAGGAAGAGAGAGAATGGAGAGGTGCCACACACTTTTCAACAACTAGATTTCTTGAGCACTCACTCACTATCACTAGAGCTGCACCTAGGAGGAAATCTGCCCCCATGATCCAATCACCTCTCACCACCGCCACCTCCAACATTAGGGATTACAGTTCAGCGTGAGATTTGAGTGGAGACACGGATCCAAACCATATCATCATCCAAGAGCTTGTCATATAAGTTAAGACATCATTTACATTTTATTTCATACTAGGAATATTTAATGAAAACTCTTAAATATTTATGATGTTAAGAATGTATATAATATTCTTACAATATAACACAGTAGTGTATATATAACATAATTTCTTACTGGAGAAGTATAGTTTAATTTTAAAAAGACATCGATTAATTCTGACACCATAGTTACCTGTACTTCCAAAAAAAATTCCTAATTGACCAAAGAACAGGATCAAGCTTTAACCATAGGAAAATATATGAGCACTTAGAAAGTATCTAAATCAATCGATATTGAACCCAAACCCAATGACAGGATGTCTTTAGGTCCAGTATATGTCAATGTTCATATTTTCAATGTTTTCCATTTTTCGTTTATTTTAAGCCCAATGGAGAACATTTCTCAATTCAAGAGAACATGTACATTTTTTAAGCAAACAAAAACTTACAATACTTAACAAATATTCTATACTGCCCTTAACTTGGTGACCATGAATAAATCGTATATCTTTGCTACGAATATGCCTTTTATGTGACTTTCCTGAAACTTGGATTTATCTATGATAATAAAGAATTATTCATTTTATTTGTTGACTTGGAGTTAGGCTCTGTAAGCATAGTAAGTCTGGAAAAGAATAACCATGAAACAGGAAAGGAAGTTTTTGTACTATTCTCAGGAGGACCAATAATGCTCTTTCAAAGTTTTAAAAATAATAATTTTTCAAAAATTTCAGAAATAATAGGAATTTTATTTCATCTATATCAGAAATGATGCATATGAAAATCATGTCACAGTTTTCATTGTCTGGTATCAAATTTGTTCATATTTTACTTATAGTCAAACACTATATTAATAAGAATATACTCAATGCAATACCAGAGAAAGTAATTCAGTTACCAAAAATATTATAAACATATATTCATTTAAGCTACTTGGGAAGCTGAGATGGGAGGATCGCTTAAAGCCCAGGAGGCTGAAGCTGTGGTGAGTCATGATCTTGCCACTGCTCTCCAGCCTGGGCAACAGAGCAAAGAGATCCTGTCTCAAAAAAAGATATATTTAAAAATACGTTACTCATCATACTTTACCAGGCTAGTTTCCCTAGTAAATGACACAATTACTTCCCAAAGAGATTTGGTTTGGTTGTATTTATTTTCCTCTCCACAACTCATGTAACAGGAGTTCTTATAATTTTTTAATCTTCCAGTGCACAGCAATATTCTGATCAGCAGTAAAAATAGCTTTTCTCATTTGGCAATTTTCTAGAATAATAATAAACAAAGAAATTTCTATCTTCATTTTATTTATTTAGCTTGTTTCTTTGTTTGCTTATTTTTCACTGAAGTATAGCAATAACATCAAATTGAGACATATTTAGACCAGGCAATTTTAGCCACTGAGATGAAACTAGGAACAGAAAATGAACGACAATAGCAATTCCCGCTTCTCAACTGGTAGGAAAAATTATCACCAGTTCTTGAGCAAAGCTAATTTGATACACCTGTGACTTAGTGACTTAATAGGCTAAATTTTGTTGAATTTTTGAGAAATACTGAAAAAGAATAAAAACATTTAAGTGAAAGTTATTGAAGGTAATACTTGTAAATTAATAATCTCACAATTTCTGGTAATTTGTATATTTTGATCGCTGTGGTTTTGGTGAAGAATAAATGAGAAGATAAAATCAGTTAATATGTTCTTTAGCAGAAAGTTAAAAATTTTTAGTATAAAACAAAAATAAGTGTATGTGTGTGTGTGTATATATATATATTCTTTTCATCTATGGTAACTACTTTATTGTTAATCCCATCAAATTGAGGCCCACATGCAAAATAGATTCAGTTTTACTCGCTGAGGCCCTACTATACGCTAGACTCTATTACAGCGTCTGGGTACATGGCGATAAGAAAACTATACAAAGTCTCTACCCTCATAGAGATTACATTCTTTTAGAAGAGGTGGAAATCAAACATTTTGAAATATCCTACGCACACACAATAGCAAGATTTAATATCTGAAATCGCTTCCCATTTCGTTTCAAGTATTAATACATTAATAGGCATTTAATTCACCTTCCTACCCAAAATTTAGCCCACTCTAAACAACTGAAGGAAATAAATATATGAAACATTATTTTTAAATATAGGATTACAAGCAGACCAGGGCAGTGATCTTGGATGGTAAACGAAGCAAATAAGATGAGCCTTATAATTGCCCATGCTTACTATCTGGTAAGAGCTTCCAGTGAGGAAACTATACAAGGCCAGGCAAAGACCACCAGAAATGATACAGAGTAATAAACTCCGGAATTCATAAAGGACTGGGATTGGTTCCTGTTCACATGAGCCAGAATGGAAAAGCCTCCTAACACATGGGGCATTAAATAGAGTCCTCAGAAAAGTATTACCTCAGTAGTGGGGCCAAATTAACCTTAGACTAAGATGTTGCTCTGAATTTTGCTTAACAAAGCTTAAACTCAGCCTTAAAAAGATCATCAAGTTGTTTCTAAGTAACTTAACTGTGTTCCGGAAAAGAATTCAAACGTATAAAGAAATATAAAAATTCTAGCACTCAACAAAGCAAAATCGTCAATGTATAGCATTCAATTAAAAATTGCAGGGAAGGTAAGAAATAGAAAAAAATAAGTTCTCTAATGAGATAAAAAAGCAGTCATTAAAAACAGTCTCAAAAATGACACATATAGATTTAGACACATGTAGGTTTAGAAGACAATGATGCTAAAAAAAACTATTACCAACATATTACATATAATCAAGGAGGAAAAGGAAAAATATGCATTTTATAGAAAAACATGGAAGATATTTTTAAAGATGCAATTGAACACCTAGAGATGAAAAATGCAGTACCTGAGATAAGAATATTTAAGATGAGATTAACAATAAATTAGACACCAAAGATGAAAAGAATAGTCATTTTCAAATAGAAGCCTTTCTTTTTTTTTTTTTTTGAGACGGAGTCTCGCTCTGTCGCCCAGGCTGGAGTGCAGTGGCGCGATCTCGGCTCACTGCAAGCTCCGCCTCCCGGGTTCACGCCATTCTCCTGCCTCAGCCTCCCGCGTAGCTGGGACTACAGGCGCCCGCCACCACGCCCGGCTAATTTTTTGTATTTTTTTTAGTAGAGACGGGGTTTCACTGTGTTAGCCAGGATGGTCTCGATCTCCTGACCTCGTGATCCGCCCGCCTCGGCCTCCCAAAGTGCTGGGATTACAGGCGTGAGCCACCGCGCCCGGCCTAGAAGCCTTTCTTGAAAACTCCCTTGCCTATGTGCACCTGTGAAATTTTCAATGATTCCTACATGAAAAGCCAAAACTCTCATTATGGCCTCAAAAGCCTGCATGATACATGTCCCACCTATTTCCAAACCCCATCATGCATCATGGTCTCCTTATACTCAGCAAGCTTTAGGTGTGTTGCCCTTTTCTTAACTCCCTGAAATTAAAGATGTATCAATTGCTATTGTTCCATCTTCCAAACATTCACCACCACTCCCAATTGCCTCTCATTTTCTTCTAGCTAATTTTAAAAAATATTTCCTCCAGCAGCATTTCCTCAGGGAAGCACTTCTTGACTCTACAGGTTAGGCTATATCTCTCTACCATCTACTCTTAGAGCTCCTATGTTTATTCCATTTTTGAATTTACGACTCAGTTGTAATTTCATATTTTTTTCTGTTATTGTGTCATTAGGTGCTCATATTTTCCACTATTGTGTGAGTCATAAGGGTAGAAAATATGTCAGATTTTGTTTGCCAGTGAATTCCCAGTATCTAGCACACTTCTTGACACATATTAAGTACAGTAGTCCCCCTTTATCTTTGGGGGAAACGTTCCAAGACCCCAGTGGAGTTTTGAAACCACAGATAGAACTAACAATACAATTGCAAGCAATTAAAACACCATTCTGTTCATCTTGTCCACCCACAAATTTAATAGTCTTTTCCATCTTAACTAAGCACTGATTACACATTGCGGTTGTCACTTTTGCAGTTTGAGGTGTGACAACAAAATTAGTACAAATTTCTTTCTTTTTCTTCGCAATTTCGTGGATAGATTTTCTTCCTTACCATAAATCTTAGAAGCCTCAGCATACAATTTTTTTCTTTCCTTATGAAGTCAAGAACCTTGACATTTTCATTTTAAAAAGTATTTCGTGGCTTTTCTTTGACATATCCAAATTGCCAGCAGCACTAGTCTTGTATTTTAAGATCGTTAAGTAAAATAACGGTTACTGGAACACAAGCACTGTGATATCTTGAAGGCTAATCTGATAACCCATAACTACTGAATGACTAGCATATGCAGCATGGATACATTGGACAAAGGCATGATGCACGTTCGTGGTGGGATGGAGCTGCATGATGTAAATTCACCATGACACTCAGAACAGCATACAGTTTAAAATTTGTAAAGTGTTTATTTCTTGAATTTTCTACGTAATTTTTTCAGACTACCAGGGTAGTCTGAAACCATGGAAAATGAAACTGCAACTACTGAAAATGAAAAATGAAAATGGCAACTACTGTAGTCAATAATTTTTTAAAAAACAATATATGATTTTAAATAATGATTTTTTGTTCAGTTAAAATGTGAATGAAATCTCTTCTGCATTCAATGTGATTATGCAGGTACATACTTCTTCATTAGGATTTAGGCCCCACCTTGATTCATTTTCTGTATTTGAATTTGTTATTCCTATGAGGTAATGTCTCAGAAATATTAAATCACTTACCAAGACACACACAGTAAGTTCAAGTTAAAAGAGACTCACATTCTACTTAAAATCTTATTAAAGCATAATAAATGAAATATATTGAAATATAAAAGTATAGATATCCAAAATGCTAAAAGTCTTACATTTTATAAAATTTTGTTTATGGTCAGAGCTTAATTTAATATGGTGTAATAGTTAAATCTTATAAAATTAGCTAATAATATCTAGATCTAAAAGTAACTTGCTTCTCCTTATTGAATTATACAGTCCATGCTTGAAAAAGTAATTATGCATTCAAATTCCTACACATGTAAATAATTTCAGACTTAAGAGTAAAATTTAGTGAGGATGCTAGACAATATATACTATGTACTAAAATATGTATTCTTCTACTCTTTTTGATTATCAGGAAGTTCTCTGTTACAAAAGGTTAACAAGAGAAAAGCATAAAAATTTAAAAGTTTTACGTAACACAAGGGCCTTCATAAAACAATGAAGACCCAAAGAAATTGTTAAACCTGAGTGTTTTTATACCAGGTTTGATGAAGAGTGGAAAGTCCTGGAAAAATATGGTAGGACAAACAGGGCATGAGCTAAGAGTGAAAAACTGGGGGAAATTTAGCAATCCTTGCTCATTTGGATTTGGATCTCTCTTGACATCCTTCCATCTTTAGAGACAGGATGCTCCTTTCCTCCAGGTATTGGGAGGGAATCTCTTACATGAGGGTCCTATGACCCACTTCAGGGGAGAAGGGAGAAAGAAGGAAAGTCAGAGACTCCTTTCTGCATCTGCCTTTTGTTTCTCAAATTCCTTCAGCTTAAAATCTTCAATATGCCAATGTGCCATATTTTGGAGTAGCATATCCTGAACCTCATCAAACAACTTCCACTGGAAAAGATCTAAGAAGACTTCACATTTCAAAACTTAAAATGTCACAAGAATTTCTAACAAAGGAGTGTCAGTAGACACAACAAAAGCCAGATTAACAACCTGATTAACAATCAGAAATATATTATACAGGCCGGGTACAGTGGCTCACACCTGTAATCCCAGCACTTTGGGAGGCTGAAGCAGAAGGATGGCTTGAAGTCAGGAGTTCAAGATCAGCCTCAGCAACATAGGGAAACCCTTTCTCCAAAAAAAATTTAAAAAACAAAAAATTAGCAAGCCACGGTGACACATACCTACTTGGGAAGCTGAGGCAGGAGAATTCCTTGAACCTAGGAGTTCAAATTTGTGGTGAGCTATGATTGCACCATTGCACTCCAGGCTATGAGTTAGACCTTCTCTCCAAAAAAAAAAAAAAAAAAAAAAAAAGAAAGAAAGAAAGAAAAGAAATTTATATAATGGTACATCTAAAATTATTCAAAGTTAAAAAAACGAAAGATTTACAGAAGAAACAATAAAATAAAATGTAAGAAAAGACAACTTAGAATAATAAAATTTCTTAAACTAAAAAATATTTTCTCCCAATATGTAAGCTGCCTTTTCATTTTGTTGTTGTTGTTTCACTGTATTTACTTTGCTGTTAATTTGATGCAGTTCCACTTGTTTATTTTGCTTTTGTCACCTAATTTTTTACTAAAATATACAAAAATATCATTGCCATGGCCAGTGTTAAGGAGATTTTCCCCTATGTTTTCTTCTAGCTTTATAATTTCAGGACTTACATCCAGGTCTTTAATCCATTTTGAGTTGAGTTTGTGATGTAGGGTAAAGGTCCAATTTCATTCTTTTGTCTGTGGAGATCCAGTTTTCTCAGTATCATTTATTGAATAGATTATTCTTTCTCCATTGTGTCTTCTTTGTGTCCTTGTTGAAAACTAGCTGACCATATATGCTTAGGTTTATTTCTGGTTTATCTATTCTGTCCCATTGCTCTATGTAACTGTTTATATGCCAACATTATGTCATTTTGATTACTAAGTTTTGTAATAAAATTTGAGATCAGGAAGCCTAATGCCTCCCACTGTGCTTTTCTTTTTCAAGATTTCTTTGGCTATTCAGAGTCACTTGTGGTTCTATATGAGTTTTAGAATTGTTTTTCCTGTTCTGTGAAAAAATACCATGGTTTAATATCCAAAACATGTAAGGAAGTCACACTATTCAATAGCCAAAGGGAAAAAAATAGAAAAAGAAAAATCTCACCTAAAAAAAATGAGCAAACGACTTGAATAGGCACCTCTTCAAAGAAGACATAAAACTGGCTAACAGATAGATAAAAATGTGCTCAATATCACTAATCATCAGGAAAATATAAGTCAAAACTACAGTGAGATATAACCTCAAATCTGTTAGGGCAGCCATCATCAAAAAGCCAAGAGATAACAAATGTTGGTGAGGGTGTGAAGGAAAAGGCAACTTATACACCATTAGTGGGAATGTAAATTAGTACAGCCACTTGGAAAAACAGGATAAATGTTTATCAAAAAAATAAAACATGGAACTTCCATATGACCCAGCAATCTCTTTCTTGGGTATATACCCCCAAAAAATAAAGTTAGCACCAGAGTAAAGATATCTGCACTTTGACGTTCATTGCAGCATTATTCTCAATAACCAAGATGTGGAAACAATCTAAATGTCTGTCAAGGGATGAATGGCTATAGATAAAATTTTGCCTTAAAAAATGGAGATCCTTCTTTTTGTGAAAACAAGGATATACCATACTATGGTTTGAATGCCCCCCTCCAAAACTCATGTTGATATGTAATTGTTGTTATAATGGTATTGGCACATATAGCCTTTATTAATTGATTAGGTCATGAGCATTCCACTCCCATGAATGAATTAATGCTGTTATGATAACTGGTTTAGTTATCACAAATGTGATTCCTCACAAAAAGAACGAGTTTGGCCCAATTTTCTCTCTCTGTCTTGTGCACTCACTTGTTCTTCTGCCATAGGATAACACAGCATAGAGGTCCCCACCAGAAGCTGGCACCATGTTCTTGGAATTCCCAGCCTCCAGAACAATGAGCTAAATAAATGTCTATTCTTTATAAATTACTCAGTCTGTAGTATTCTGTTATAGCAGCAGAAAACAGACTAAGGCAAACCTGGAAGACATTATCCGAATTGATATAAGCCAGATACATAAAGAAAAATGCTGCATATTCTCACCTACATGTGGAATCTTAAAAAAAAAATGAACATATAGAAACATAGAATAGAATGGTGGTTACCAGGAGTGGAGAGGGTGGTAATGAGATGGCCAAAGAATAAAAAGTTGTAGTTATGTAGGATGGATAAATCTAAAAATCTAACGTATAGCATGAGTACTATTGTTAATAATGTTATTTTGCATACTTGAAATTTGCTGAGATTAGATTTTTGGTGCCCTTACCACACACACACATACACATACATACACATACACAAAGGTAACTGTGAGGTGAAGGATATGTTAATTTGCTTGGCCACAGTATCTCTTTTACTCTCTCTCTCTCTCTCTCTATATATATATATAAACATGTTGTATACCATACATAGATATATATAATAAAAATGAAATAAAACAATATAGTATTTTAAATGGATAAATATAAAATAGCATATGGTCTCATAGCACATTGCCAGAAAATATAGAATTAGTGAATTTCAAGGAAGAATTGAGTAAATTACGCAGCAGGTAGTATATGAGATAAACAGGTAGATATATGAAAGTGAAATTTGGAAGCAGAACCAATATGAGTGCTATGGAATAAGAAATTTATAATGATTTGACCTTATACAACTGTTAGTTAAGTTAGATACGTAGAGTCAGATGACCAAAGGATAGTCATTAAGAAGGAAGAACAAAGGGGAGCTGGTGAAGAAGTGTATGAAAGGCTGTTGCCTTTGAGTCTGGTAGTAGCCTGATATTGCCATTTGTCAATAGATTATGTAGTTGATAAGAACAGCTGAACACAAACCAGGAGAAAGCAATGACAAATGGTACTCACAAGGATAACCTGGAACCCAGAAGAAAAAACTGGAATTCAAGATGAAAAGCTAGAACCCATGAAGGCAAACTCAAACTCACATTTTTCTCTGACTGCATTTGATCTTGATGATACAGGTAACATGAATAAGAAATCAGTGCCTTTCACAATGCGCTTAGCCCCATTAACAGAGGAGATCTGGGAAAAGCTACAAAAACAGAGCATGAGTGCTGTATCACATCAAGGTGAAGCAACCAAAGTATCGCCAACATGGAGATGCTTCAGTAGTGCCTAAGACTAGACACTAACCTGCTGCTTTACTTCTGCTTTCTAAATCTCATAAATTTCTTTCTTGCAGCCAATGCTAATATGAAACCACAGAGAAAAGTGAATTCTGGGAAAGGTAGTTCTAGCTTAGCTACTTTGACAAAGTACAAACCCACTGCAGCTCTCTACTTTACAAATTGACACTCATACATTACTCTTTAGAACACATTTGCAAATACATAATTATGCCTCCATCTATGTAATAATTCCTCTTATAATTGAAAACAGCTAACTCATACCCTAATATAGTACAAAGTCTCATATGTCACTTTATCTATCTTTGAATGATGTTCATTCCTCTCCTAGCTGAGACTCAATCTTTCTTTGATATCTTTTAAGGTAACCCTAATTAAATTATGTGTGCATGTGTTAATAATGCATATAAATACAATTAGCACATACACAAATATGTTATTTTATATTTTACATATATAACATACACATAATATCACATATATACAAATATGTATTTTATATTTTACATATATACATATATATTAAAATATATTATTTTCAAAAACAAAGACCTCATAACAAATGCAGTTCTTATTTTTGCAACTAAATACATAATAGTAGCAGATATTTAGAAATGTTCACCTTCTTAATGATTCCTTATTCCTTTTGCCCTTAGCAAGCATCTGAAGCTGGTTATGGTTCCTTCCCTGGTGGGGTGACCCAATGACCCAAAACTTCATTCATGAAATGTCAAGGTCATTAACCAGCTTGGTTGTATTGGGCTGCTGTTGTTTGTTATCAATTTTTATCAGAGAAATATGAAGGTATTAAAGGTGTCCAGGACATTTTCTGACTTCCAAACCCATTTCCATATTCAGGTATGCTAGCAACATAATTTTTCTTGATAGTGAGGGTCAATCACCCCAGCCAGTATATTAAGCCTCTTTTTGTCCTGATGTCCATTGGTCAGACTGCAGATTCATTATCTTGCTGTGTCTTCTGGTGAAAAATATTTCTCTTTTGGAAACTAAGACTTCAAACTCAGCAAAGCACAAATGCACAAAAAAATGGCAGGCAAACATAGAAGAAGAATCAATAGCATTTCTACCACTTGATTCTGAGACACATTTATGCTGGCTATAGGAGAAACAGCACTTTTATTCATCACTGATTTAAATTATAAAACATATCCAGAGAGATATAACCCTGACCCTGCAAAGTGTTGTCAATAACTTGGCACATCTTCAAAGTGAATATTCCAAAGGCCATTCCACAGTTCTAATTGTTCAGGTACTTCAGACTGATGGAGAACATGGTAAAACCATTGAATTCATGATCATGATCTCATTACCTTAATTCCTTTGCTTATAAAATGAGTTCATTGGTCAGAAGCAACGCTGTGTACAATACCAAGAATATGAATATGTCATTTACAGAATGACAAGCTCATCAATTTCGGCAGAAACATTGAGAGCAGAAAAATTTATGTACAAAACAACTGATAACACAAGGATGCTCCTTCCACAATGAATGTGGTGCAGTGCAACCAGTCTGCCACAAAGTGATCTGATGGTTGTTCTAGAGAACGGTGTCATGAGGGCCAGTGATGATCTCTGCTACTGATATATTTGTTGACATATGTGTCAATCAGCAGTTTTTATAGTCAAATTTGCCTTGGTGGGTGTAAATTCACTAGATTAGGAGAACTCACACCAAAGTCAGAGAGTATAAGGATATATGTTTCCCATGTGAATATGCTCACCAAGGAGCAACCACAGAAGGAGAATCTTAATAATCATGTGGATAAGATGATCATTCTGGAATATCAAACAGTCCCTTTCCCAGTCACCCATGTCCTAACCAATGGGCTCATAAACAAAGTGGCAATGGATTACAGTGATGGAGACTATTCTGATATGAGGAGGTAAAGACAGCATTTCATCTCAATGATATTTTGTCCCTGAATCCATAACGCCAGTATTATAATGAGAAAACATCAACATTGTAATTCATAGAGCATGAAAACATTTACAAATATATGCTTATATACTTTTGATATGTATAAAATATGCATACAAATAACAAAATTTAGGATACATTTTACCTATGGGGAGAATGAAAGTGAAATGGGAACAGAGGATACTGATGCTGTCTGTTGAATGTAGTGTAATATGAAGAAACTAATAATACATTGAGATTTTAAAGTACTTTTTTTACTTTAACTACTTGGAGTTGTCATAAAATAGAAATTTTCAATAAATTTTCAGTAAAATTTCAATAAAATATAAAAGGACAAATCCAAGAAGAAATCTGAACCAGTTTTGCCACTCATAGAAGAATACTTAGTTTTTTTCTTGTAAATTTGTTTGAGTTCATTGTAGATTCCGGATATTAGCCCTTTGTTAGATGAGTAGATGGCAAAAATTTTCTCCCATTCTGTAGGTTGCCTGTTCTCTCTGATGGTATTTTCTTTTGCTGTGCAGAAGCTCTTTAGTTTAATTAGGTCCCGTTTGTCAATTTTGTCTTGTGTTGCCATTGCTTTTGGTGTTTTAGACATGAAGTCCTTGCCCATGCCTATGTCCTGAATGGTATTGCCTAGGTTTTCTTCTAGGGTTTTTATGGTTTTAGGTCTAACATTTAAGTCTTTAATTCATCTTGAATTAATTTTTGTATGAGGTGTAAGGAAGGGATCCAGAAACAACCCCATCAACAAGTGGGCGAAGGATATGAACAGACTCTTCTCAAAAGAAGACATTTATGCAGCCAACAGACACATGAAAAAATGCTCATCATCACTGGCCATCAGAGAAATGCAAATCAAAACCACAGTGAGATACCATCTCACACCAGTTAGAATGGCGATCATTAAAAAGTCAGGAAACAACAGGTGCTGGAGAGGACGTGGAGAAATAGGAACAGTTTTACACAGTTGGTGGGACTGTAAACTAGTTCAACCATTGCGGAAGTCAGTGTGGCAATTCCTCAGGGATCTAGAACTAGAAATACCATTTGACCCAGCCATCCCATTACTGGGTATATACCCAAATGACTATAAATCATGCTGCTATAAAGACACATGCACACGTATGTTTATTGCAGCACTATTCACAATAGCAAAGACTTGGAACCAAGCCAAATGTCCAACAATGATAGACTGGATTAAGAAAATGTGGCACATATACACCATGGAATACTATGCAGCCATAAAAAATGATGAGTTCTTGTCCTTTGTAGAGACTTGGATGAAGCTGGAAACCATCATTCTCAGCAAACTATCGCAAGGACGAAAAACCAAATAATGCATGTTCTCACTCATAGATGGGAATTGAACAATGAGAACACATGGACACAGGAAGGGGAACATCACACACCGGGGCCTGTTGTGGTGTGGGGGTAGAGGGGAGGAATAGCATTAGGAGATATACCTAATGTTAAATGACGAATTAATGGGTGCAGCACACCAACATGGCACATGTATACATATGTAACTAACCTGCACGTTGTACACATGTACCCTAAAACTTAAAGTATAATTTTAAAAAAAGAACACTAGCTTGACTTTGAGCAAAAAAAAAAAAAAAAGAGAAGAATATTTAGTAACTTTGCTTGATTTTAGTATTATTTAAACTTACATACTGAACTTGATATTTAGAAGAGAATTAAGATTTTTTTGGCTAAGAAGCAAAATATTTTTCATTGAAGACCTATCTAAATTTGGGTTTTATCTTGATTCTAGCCATTCTCCTATAGATGAAAAACTAGTATGATTCTGATCCAAGGACATGATTGGTTTCTTATTTTTTTAAGTTTTATTTTGTTTTTGACACATAATAATTGTAAATATTTATGGGATACAGTGCAATGGCTCATTTTAAATAGATGCTGTGATTCTCTGTTTAGCTCAAACATAAGCTAAGCCTGGCATGTGGCTCGTGTCTGTAATCCCAGCATTCTGAGAGGCAGAGGCAGGCAAATGGCTTGACCCCAAGAGTTTGAGACCAGCCTGGGCAACATGGTGAACTCTGTCGTCTGTGTGTGTGTGCGTATATATATATATATAACTTATATATATAACTAATTATATATGTAACTAATTATATATGTAACTAATTATATATATATATATATATGTGAAATTCCAGAAAGTGAACTAAAAATATGGGAAAGGCTTTCTTGAACTCATGATAATGGGAATGAGGTTGTTCTTTAAGAACTGCAGCAGATATGATACACAGGGATGATACTGATACTGATTATTATATGTGGAAATACTCTGTTTATTTCTTTTTAAATTTAATTAAACTATGCTTTCTTCATGGTAATTCCATGTAATTGACTATACATATACTTGAAAATGATGCCCTCTGTTTTCTGGCACCAACAGAAAATTATCAAGGGTTGAAGACTTAGCCAGGCCTAAATGCCCTGGGTTTATTTCTGAATCTCAGTAATGGTGTTTGCTCCTTAAGTAAGCATACTACATTGCTGACTCTTGCACAAAGCACAGATGGTCAGTGCAAAACAGGCACATTAAAAAATATTTGATTTCTTAGTTTCCTTTTCTTTCTCACTCTTGATGCATTTTTTTTCTTTTTCTGCCAGCGATATTATCAAATATTTTCTTTAATTAATTCAATTTCATAGCATTTCCCCAGGTTACCCAGGTCATATATTTCAATCATGTCTTCAAAATTACTAAACTAGTTTTATTCAATTCAATTCACCATTTATAGTAACAATAAGAAGACATTTTAATAATAGCTGTGGTTATAAAAAATAAAACGTATTTTTGTGCTCAAGAAATTTATGACTCATTGGGGAGAATAATATAACTGTGTAAAACTATTTTTAATCAAATAACATTTTGTTAAGAGTGTAGAAAATAAATATCCAATCATTTACACTTCCCAGAAATTTTATGATCTTTTATAATCTTAACATTCTTCTGAGGACCACATTTTTCCACCATATGACAACAATGAGAAATCAACCAGATGGACAGGAAATGGCAAGTACATTTTTCAAATACATTCGTGCTGAAGATAGGCTGGAAAATATGAAGATCCAGTAAAGTTATTAGTCCATGGCAAACCAGGACATCCTATGTTAGCTAAAGGACAAGTTATTGCACCTTGCTTGCTCTACCACTAATTCACTAAGTGGAATAGCATTTGGTACACCTCTTTGTATTTGAGAGAGAATATATACCAGGCTAGGGAAAACTTCTCCAATCCATTATCAGGGGATTTGAAAGGTTGTCAGTTTCAGGTAATGAATGGCTTGGCTGGTTAATCCGAGGTTGAAAAAGAGTGTAATAAAAAGATCAAAGTCCGGGAGAGAAGCATTTGAATGAACCTATGGAAGTAGAATTAAGTGTAAAAATTTATGTGTCTGAAATTAATCCCACCAAAGGGCATCCAAACAGGACAGGCTCAACAACCAGGTAGATGGGATGACATCCTCTGGTTATCAGTGAGTCTCTCCCCTCAACAATCTTATTACATACACAAGAGAAAGATTCATAAATGGAATGACCATGGTGGCAGAGATGGAGGTCCCACGTGGGGTAAACAACACAATGGATTCAGTATAGATACTGCTGAATGCCACACATGCTAGTAGCAGAGACTTACACTTAGCCCTTAGATGGCAGAAATCTCTCAGGCCAGTCACTTAGTTGCGAGTCGATTATACTGAGACTCTTCTATTTCTGTGCATTGTTGCTTTTATCAGATTTGGATGGTAATAATATCTATCTTGTGTAGTTGTTGTAAGAATTAAATGAATTAACAATTGAAGAAATACTTAGAACAGTGCCTGGCACATAATAAGCACTTTGTAAGTTATTAACAATTAAAGAGGGGATGGAGATAAAATTTTCAAAGATTAGGCAAGGATCTCAGATATGAGGCAAAATTGCTACCGCCCCACCCCCAAATTTACAATCTATTTGAGATAACACAAAGGACACAGAAAAAGTTGATTAGTGACTGTTTTGTGTAGGTTCAAATTCTAGGTCTACCACTTACTGTTTGGCCTTTGCCTAGACACTTCTCTAAATATCATCTTCCTCTCTGTAAATGTGGCAATGGCTCCCTTGCTTTTTTTGTTATAAGAATTAGAGATTATTGGTTGAGTGTGGTGGCTCACACCTGTAATCCCAGCACTTTGGGAGGCCAAGGCAGATGGATCACAAGGTCAGGAGATCGAGACAATCCTGGCCAACACGGTGAAATCCTGTCTCTACTAAAAATACAAAAATTAGCTGGGTGTGGTGGCACATGCATGTAATCCCAGCTACTCAGGAGGCTGAGGCAGGAGAATTGCTTGAACCCAGGAGTCAGAGGTTGCAATGAGCTGAGATCATGCCACTGCACTCCAGCCTGGCAACACCAGCCTGGTGACAAAGCAAGACTCCATCTTAAAAAAAAAAAAGATTTAGAGATTATTTATATAGTCACCTACTATAAACCCAACTATTAAGCATTTCATAAATGATAATTATCAGTATTATTTCAATTGTTTGAAACAGGACATGCATACTTGAAATATCAGGAGAACTAGGTAATATGTGACACATTACATAATATGAATAAGAAATAAAATTTTTCATAGCCATATGTATTTTCTTATTTATACCAGCTTCAACTCCCAAACTTTTACCATCTGCGTGCTATCAGAACTAATTTTATTTTGCCTCTGCTTACATAATGAATTTCAGATAATAATCTTACATATGAGACCGCAGATCACCCAATGTGATGAACAACTGTCCACTAAGAATAATAATAGAATACCTTAAGTGAAAAAAATGAAGATGGTAATGAAAACAAAATCTGAGCAGTATTTAGTAATCACAATCAAAGCAAGGACTTGAAAAACAGTTTTTATTACCATTATAAGTAAATAGATGATAGATATTAAAGAGACAGATGTAGATAGATGGATAGATAGATAGATAGGTAGATACATAAAGACAGGTAGCTACATTTCTCTCTTCTCAAGCTGCGTATAAGGTGGAGAAAGGAAAGAAACAATAAATACAGAATCTTATGAATCCCAGTTCTAATGGTCCATTCCCTTAAGTCAGTAGAAAGGGAGGAACACACTTCTGACATTTTCCTTAAGCTACTGATGAGTATCCTGCATCCATCTTCCTCCTGTGCAAGAGCAGTTGATTCACCTGAATATCTAGCTCTAGCTAGAGCAACAATATTCTCAAGAACTATTGACTTATTCTTTTCTTATGTACCATTGCTTCAAATATTCCATTAAATTTCTCTCCAAAGACCCCCCCCTTTTCTCAGAAGTCTAAGGCAATGTATTATTTTATTGTAAAAAATATTTTATGCTGAATATATATTCAGCATAAAATATATATTATTCACAAATATATATTATTAAATAATTATTAAAATATATTTAATAATTTAATATTAAATAAAATATACTTAATAATTTAAATAATTATTAAAATACATATTAATAAAAATATAATATTCAGCATATGTATATCTTTTATGCCAAACATATACATATATAGTCAAAGTAGATATCTCTGCATCTAAGAAATTGGTTAATAATGAGGGTGAAATCTGGATAACTAAAAACGAAAATCTTAGAGAGCATTTTTCTTTTTTTTTTTTTACTTTAATTTCTGGGTTACATGTGCAGAATGTACAGTTTTGTTACATAGGTATACACGTGCCATGGTGGTTTGCTGCACCCATCAACCTGTCACCTACATTAGGTATTTCTCCTAATGTTATCCCTCCCCTAGCTCTCCACCTCCCACAGGCCCTCCAGTGTCTGATGTTCCCCTCCCTGTGTCCATGTGTTCTCATTGTTCAGCTCCCACTTATGAGTGAGAACATGTGGTGTTTGGTTTTCTGTCCTTGTGATAGTTTGCTGAGAATGATGGTTTCCAGCTTCATCCATGTCCCTGCAAAGGACATGAACTCATCCCGTTTTATGGCTGCATAGTATTCCATGGTGTATATGTGCCACATTTTCTTTATCCAGTCTATCATTGATGGATATTTGGGTTGGTTCCAAGTCTTCGCTATTGTGAATAGTGCTGCAGTAAACATATGTGTGCATGTGTCTTTATCATAGAATAATTTATAATCCTTTGGCTATATGCCTAGTAATGGGATTGCTGAGTCAAATGGTATTTCCAGTTCTAGATCCTTGAGGAATCACCGTACTGTCTTCCACAATGGTTGAACTAATTTATACTCCCACCAACAGTGTAAAAGCATTCCTATTTTTCCACAACCTCTCCAGCATCTGTTGTTTCCTGACTTTTTCATGATCACCCTTCTAACTGGCGTGAGATGGTATCTCATTGTGGTTTCGATTTGCATTTCTCTAATGACCAGTGATGATGAGCTTTTTTTCATATGGTTGTTGGCTGCATAAATGTCTTCTTTTGAGAAGTGTCTGTTCATATCATTTGCCCATTTTTGATGGAGTTGTTAGCTTTTTTCTTGTAAATTTAAGTTCTTTGTAGATTCTTGATATTAGCCCTTTATCAGATGGATAGATTGCAAAAATTTTCTCCCATTCTGTAGGTATTATTCACTCTGATGATAGTTTATTTTGATGTGCAGGAGCTCTTTAGTTTAATTAGATCCCATTTGTCAATTTTGGCTTTTGTTGCCATTGCTTTTGATGTTTTAGACATGAAGTCTTTGCCCATGCTTATGTCCTGAATGGTATTGCCCAGGTTTTCTTCTAGGATTTTTATGGTCCTAGGGGTTACGTTTATGTCTTTGATCCGTCTTGAGTTGATTTCTGTATAAGGTGTAAGGAAGGGGAAGACTTTTAGTTTTCTGCATACAGCTAGCCAGTTTTCCCAACACCATTTATTAAATAGGGAATCTTTCTCCATTGCTTGTGTGTGTCAGGTTTGTCAAAGATCAGATGGGGGTAGATTTGTGGTGTTATTTATGAGGACTCCATTCTGTTCCATTGGTATATATCTCTGTTTTGTTCCCAGTACCTTGCAGTTTTGGTTACTGTAGCTTTGTAGTAAAGTTTGAAGTCAGATAGTGTGATGCCTCCAGCTTTGCTCTTGCCCAGGATTGTCTTGGCTATGTGGGTTCTTTTTTGGTTCCACATGAAGTTTAAAGTAGTTTTTCCTAATTCTGTGAAGAAAGTCAATGGTAGCTTGATGGGAATAGCATTGAATCTATAAATAACTATGGGCAGTAAGGCTATTTTCACGATACTGACTCTTCCTATCCATGAGCATGGAATGTTTTCCCATTTGTTTGTGTCTTCGCTTATTTCCTTGAGCAGTGATTTGTAGTTCTCCTTGAAGAGGTCCTTCACATCCCTTGTAAGTTGGATTCCTACGTACTTTATTCTCTTTGAAGCAATTGTGAATGGGAGTTCACTCATGATTTGGCTCTCTGTTTGTCTGTTATTGGTGTACAGGAATGTTTGTGATTTTTGCACATTGATTTTGTATCCTGAGACTTTGCTGAGGTTGCTTATCAGCTTAAGGAGATTTTGGGCTGAGATGGTGGGGTTTTCTAAATATACAATCATGTCATCTGCAAACAGAGACAATTTTACTTTCTCTCTTCCTACTTGAATACCATTTATTGCATTCTCTTGCCTGATTGCCTTTGCCAGAAATTCCAATACTATGTTGAATAGGAGTGGTGAGAGAGGGCATCCTTGTCTTGTGGTAGTTTTCAAAGGGAATGCTGCCAGTTTTTGCCCATTCAGTATGACATTGGCTGGGATTTTTCATAAATAGTTCTCATAATGTTAAGATGCATTCCTTCAATACCTAGTTTATTGAGAGTCTTTAGCATGAAATGCTGTCGAATTTTGTCAAAGGCCTTTTCTGCATCCGTTGAGATAATCATGTGGTTTTTGTCGTTTCTGTTTATGTGATAGATTACATTTATTATTTGTGTATGTTAAAACAGCCTTGCATCCCAGGGATGAAGCTGACTTGATCGGGGTTGATAAATGTTTTGATGTGCTGCTGGATTCAGTTTGCCAGTATTTTATTGAGGATGTTCACATCAATTTTCATCAGGGATATTGGCCTAAAATTCTCTTTTTTTGTTGTGTCTCTGCCAGGCTTTAGTATCAGGATTACGCTGGCCTCATAAAATGAGTTAGGGAGGATTCCCTCTTTTTCTATTGATCAGAAAAGTTTCAGAAGAAATAATACCAGCTCCTCTTTGTACCTCTGGTAGAATTCAGCTGTGAATCCATCTGGTCCTGGACTTTTTTTGGTTGGTAGGCTATTAATTATTGCCTCAATTTCAGAACCTGTTATTGGTCTATTCAGAGATTCAACTTCTTCCTGGTTTAGTCTTGGGAGGGTGTATGTGTCCAGGAATTTATCCATTTCCTCTAGATTTTCTAGTTTATTTGCCTAGAGGTGTTTATAGTATTCTCTGATGGTAGTTTGTAATTCTGTGGGATCAGTGGTGATATCCCCTTTATCATTTTTTATTGTGTCTCTTTGATTCTTCTCTCTTTTCTTCATTATTAGCTGTGCTAGCGGTCTATTTTGTTGATCTTTTCAAAAAACCAGCTCCTGGATTCATTGATTTTTTTGAATTTTTTTTTTTGTGTCTCTATCTCCTTCAATTCTGCTCTGATCTTATTTATTTCTAGTCTTCAGGTATCTTTTGAATTTGTTTGCTCTTGCTTCTCTAGTTCTTTTAATTGTGATGTCAGGGTGTCAATTTTAGATCTCTCCTGCTTTCTCTTGTGGGCATTTAGTGCTATAAATTTCCCTCTACACACTGTTTTAAATGTGTCCCAGAGATTCTGGTACGTTGTGTCTTTGTTCTCATTGGTTTCAAAGAACATCCTAATTTCTGCCTTCATTAAATTATTTACTCAGTAGTCATTCAAAAGCAGGTTGTTCAGTTTCCACGTAGTTGTGCGGTTTTGAGTGAGATTCTCAATCCTGAATTCTAAATTGATTGCACTGTGGTCTGAGGGACAGTTTGTTGTGATTTCTGTTCTTTTACATTTGCTGAGGAGTGTTTTACTTCCAATTATGTGGTCAATTTTAGAGTAAGTGTAATCTGGTGATAGAAGAATGTATATTCTGTTGATTTGGGGTGGAGAGTTCTGTAGATGTCTATTAGGTCCACTTAGTCCAGAGCTGAGTTCAAGTCCTGGATATCCTTGTTAATTTTCTGTCTCATTGATTTGTCTAATATTGACAGTGGTGTGTCAAAGTCTCCCATTATTATTGTGTGAGAGTCTAAGTCTCTTTGTAGGTCTCTAAGAACTTGCTTTATGAATCTCGGTGCTCCTGTATTGGGTGCATATATATTTAGGATAGTTAGCTCTTCTTGTTGAATTGATCCCTTTACCATTATGTAATGGCCTTCTGTGTCTCTTTTGATTTCTGTTGGCTTAAAGTCTGTTTTATCAGAGACCAGGATTGCAACCCCTGCTTTTTTTTGCTTTCCATTTTCTTGGTATATCTTCCTCCATCCCTTTATTTTGAGCCTATATGTGTCTCTGCACATGAGATGGGTCTCCTGAATACAGCACACCAATGGGTCTTGACTCGATCCAACTTGCCAGTCTGTGTCTATTACTTTGGGCATTTAGCCCATTTACATTTAAGGTTAATAGTGTTATGTGTGAATTTGATCCTGTCATTATGATGCTACCTGGTTATTTTGCCTGTTAATTGATGCAGTTTCTTCATAGCGTCAACGGTCTTTCCAATTTGGCATGTTTTTGCAGTAGCTGGTACCGGTTGTTCCTTTCCATGTTTAGTGCTTCCTTCTGGAGCTCTTGTAAGGCAGGCCTGGTGGTGACAAAATCTCTCAGCAGTTGCTTGTCTGTAAAGGATTTTATTTCTCCTTCACTTATGAAGCTTTGTTTGGCTGGATATGAAATTCTGGGTTGAAAATTCTTTTCTTTAAGAATGTTGAATATTGGCCCCCACTCTCTTCTGGCTTGTAGGATTTCTGCCGAGAGATCCGCTGTTAGTCCGATGGGCTTCCCTTTGTGGGTAACTCAATCTTTCTCTCTGGCTGCCCTTAACATTTTTTCCTTCATTTCATCCTTGGTGAATCTGACAATTATGTGTCTTGAGTTTGCTCTTCTCGAGGAGTATCTTTGTGGTGTTCTCTGTATTTCCTGAATTTGAATGTTGGCTTGCCTTGCTAGTTTTGGGAAGTTCTCCTGGATAACACCCTGAAGAGTGTTTTCTAACTTGGTTCCATTCTCCCCGTCACTTTCAGGTATATCAATCAAACATAGATTTGGTCTTTCCAGATAGTCTCATATTTCTTGGAGGCTTTGTTCATTTCTTTTCACTCTTTCTTCTCTAATATTGTCTTCTTGCTTTATTTCATTGATTTGATCTTCAATCACTGATATCCTTTCTTCTGCTTGATTGAATTGGCTATTGAAGCTTGTCTATGCTTCACGAAGTTCTCGTATTGTGGTTTTCAGCTCCATCAGGTCATTTAAGCTCTTCTCTACAATGGTTATTCTAGTTAGCCATTCATCTAACCTTTTTATCAAGGTTTTTAGCTTCCTTGCAATGGGTTAGAACATGCTCCTTTGGCTCAGAGAAGTTTGTTATTACTGACTTTCTGAAGCCTACTTCTGTCAACTTGTCAAACTCATTCTCTGTCCAGTTTTGTTCCCTTGCTGGCGAGGAGTTGTATTCGTTTGGAGGAGAAGAGGCATTCTGGTTTTTGGAATTTTCAGCCTTTTTACTCTGGTTTCTCCCTATCTTTGTGGTTTTATCTACCTTTGGTCTTTGATGTTGGTGACCTACAGATGGAATTTTGGTATGGATGTCTTTTTTGTTGATGTTGATGCTATTCCTCTCTGTTTGTTAGTTTTCCTTCTAACAAACAGGCCCCTCAGCTGCAGGTCTGTTGGAGTTTGCTGGAGGTCCACTCCAGACCCTGCTTACCTGGGTATCACCAGCAGAGGCTGCAGAACAGCACATATTGCTGCCTGATCCTTCCTCTGGAAGCTTCGTCCCAGGGGGGCACCCACCTGTATGAGGTGTCTGTCAGCCCTTACTGGGAGATGTCTCCCAGTCAGGCTACATGGGAGTCAGGGACCCACTTGAGGAGGCAGTCTGTCTGTTATTGGAGCTCGAATCCCATTCTGGGAGAACCACTGCTCTCTTCAGAGCTGTCAGGCAGGGACGTTTAAGTCTGGGGAAGCTATCTGCTGCCTTTTGTTCAGATATGCCCTGCCCCCAGAGGTGGAATCTACAGAGGCAGTAGGCCTTGCTGAGCTGTGGTGGGCTCCGCCCAGTTCGAGCTACCCTGCTGCTTTGTTCAAACTGTGAGCATAGAACCACCTACTGAAACCTCAGGAATGGCAGACAGCCCTCCCCCAGCCAAGCTCCCATGTCCCAGGTCAATCTCAGACTGCTGCACTAGCAGCAAGCATGTCTCCGTGGGTGTGGGACCCACTGAGCACTGAGCCATGCATGGGAGAGGACCTCCTGGTCTGCTGGTTGTGAAGACCGTGGGAAAAGCACAGGATTTGGGCAGGAGAGTACCACTCCTCCACAGTCACTCACAGCTTCTCTTGGCTAGGAAAGGGAAATCCCCTGACCCCTTGTGAGGGTGAGGTGACTCCCCACCCTGCTTTGGCTTGCCCTCCATGGGCTGCACCCACTGTCCAACCAGTCGCAATGAGATGAACCAGGTACCTCAGTTGGAAATGCAGAAATCACCCATCTTCTGCATTGATCTCGCTGGGAGCTGTAGACAGGAGCTGTTCCTATTCGGTCATCTTGGAAGCATCCTTATAGAGCATTTTTCTCAGTATGTTTGAGACTTTTACTGCGGGTGGATTACGTGAGGTCAGGAGTTCGAGACCAGCCTGGCCAACATGGTGAAACGCTGTCTCTACTAAAAATACAAAAAAAAATTAACCAGGTGTGGTGGCACATGCCTGTGATCTCAGCTACCTGGGAGGCTGAGGCAGGAGAATCACTTGAGTCCAGGAAGTGGAGGTCGCAGTGAGCCAAGATCACGCCATTGCACTCCAGCTTGGGTGACAAGAGCAAAATTCTGCCTCAAAAAAAAAAATTGTTTTTAAGTGCTGTTGGAATATATGCCTTCCATTTTCAACCTTCTTGCTGGTATAAATGTTATTTTCTACCATGGAGGCAGCTTCATGTTCAGTTGTTTCCCAGACATGAGCAGAGACTCTACATATGCATTACAATATGTTAAAAAATTAAAGTTGAAATATTTCACACAATAAAGTTAAGTTAATGAGATTTTGTCAGTAAATGCATTTGGTAAAGAGTATTAAAAGATTCACTCAAGTACAAAAAGTTTGCTTGAGAATCAATCTTGATGCTTAGTTGACCTTTGGGTAAAATACAACCTCTTTGCCAATCATAATTTTGGAGAGTAAAATGCTGTTCTTAACTACATGCATAGTCATTCTTCAGAGAACAATGTTAACAATGCTAAGTGCATCTTCTTTCTCTATATTATTCAACTCCTTCCATCACATCAATCTGTTATTATGTGGAGAAGGAGAAAGAATGGATAATAGACGAGGTTTATTATCTTATAGCACTTGTCAACCTGACAGGGCGTTTAAAAAAAATCACCTGCGTAAAGTTTTGTTTTGGAGAAATGACATTTTCCTCTTAGAGAATTAACACTTCTTAGCAAATTGAGAGAAGATGCAGATTGCAAAGAATACAATAAAGGCAACTAATCATGTCTAAAGGAAAGCAGAAGCACCATGCCTAGACACCTTTTCATGCTGGGATACTGATGATTTTATTCTACCATTTGCTTTAAATATTAGAGAACATGGTTCATGTGACATTAGGTGATATTGCAATTTGAAAACAAATTCCAGATGCCAAAAGATCTTTCTCTTAAACCTCCTGCATTGCTTATACAACTTATCTAAAAGATTTTATTTTCATATTAATGAGTAAAAAATGAGAGAAAATGGTTGATTTACTAACATGCTTAGTTCCTTCTGCTGTCTCAGATGAGGTTGTAATAATTCATCTTCCCCAGATGGAAAGGAGAAGAGAGTCTTCTCTTCCATTTCCCCAAATTTGCATTCAGCTTTCCATTCAGTTTAGATCTAAGGGTGCCAAAAGACATTCCTTACTAAACCTCCACCAATATCAGAGCTTCTACCTTTGTGCGCTACATGAGCATATGCTTAAAAGGAGAGTATGACATGATTAAACACATCAACAAAAGAACATGCAGGCACAGTGTTACCTTTCTCTGTTTCTATAGCTTGGAAACTCTTTGTGGGGTCAGAGGGAAGCAACAGAATTCCACTAGAGAAGTTATTAAGGGAGTATCAAATTTCATTCCTGTCATCAGTGAATTCATTCAAAAAAGACTAAGAAATACACTGGTGAGTAAAAAGGATGGTGGAGGAAACTCAAATCATAGAATTTTTCCACCAATGCCTAACAAAATGAGTATAAAGCAACAAATCATAAAAGGGAGAAATTCCTCGTGGTAACTATAAATGAAAGGATACAACTTCACTTCAAAAAGGCAAATAAAGGTTCTGGTACATTAGCTTAGTCTTCACACAATGCCCAGCACACACACATACATACACACACCACCACCACCTCTAGAATTGGTAATAGGAACGAAAGATACATGACTGAATGGCACAATCATGAAAATTATCATGATTACATTTGAATATGAAGAGAGTATACTAAGGTAATGAGTAGGTACACTGGACAAAAGTAAAACATCATTTATTAAAAACAGAAGCTTTTAGTACCAGTACCATGCTGTTTTGGTTACTGTAGCCTTGTAGTATAGTTTGAAGTCAGGTAGTGTGATGCCTCCAGCTTTGTTCTTTTGGCTTAGGATTGACTTGGCAATATGGGCTCTTTTTTGGTTCCATATAAACTTTAAAGTAGTTTTTTCCAATTCTGTGAAGAAAGTCATTGGTAGCTTGATGGGGATGGCATTGAATCTGTAAATTACCTTGGGCAGTATGGCCATTTTCACGATATTGACTCTTCCTACCCATGAGCATGGAATGTTCTTCCATTTGTTTGTATCCTCTTTTATTTCCTTGAGCAGTGGTTTGTAGTTCTCCTTGAAGAGGTCCTTCACATCCCTTGTAAGTTGGATTCCTAGGTATTTTATTCTCTTTGAAGCAATTGTGAATGGGAGTTCACTCATGATTTGGCTGTTTGTCTGTTGTTGGTGTATAAGAATGCTTGTGATTTTTGTACATTGATTTTGTATCCTGAGACTTTGCTGAAGTTGCTTATCAGCTTAAGGAGATTTTGGGCTGAGACAATGGGGTTTTCTAGATATACAATCATGTCGTCTGCGAACAGGGACAATTTGACTTCCTCTTTTCCTAATTGAATACCCTTTATTTCCTTCTCCTGCCTAATTGCCCTGGCCAGAACTTTCAACACTATGTTGAATAGGAGTGGTGAGAGAGGGCATCCCTGTCTCGTGCCAGTTTTCAAAGGGAATGCTTCCAGTTTTTGCCCATTCAGTATGATATTGGCTGTGTGTTTGTCATAGATAGCTCTAATTATTTTGAAATACGTCCCATCAATACCTAATTTATTGAGAGTTTTTAGCATGAAGGGTTGTTGAATTTTGTCAAAGGCCTTTTCTGCATCTATTGAGATAATCATGTGGTTTTTGTCTTTGGCTCTGTTTATATGCTGGATTACATTTATTGATTTGCATATATTGAACCAGCCTTGCATCCCAGGGATGAAGCCCACTTGATCATGGTGGATAAGCTTTTTGATGTGGATAAGCTTTTTGATGTGCTGCTGGATTCGGTTTGCCAGTAATTTATTGAGGATTTTTGCATCAATGTTCATCAAGGATATTGGTCTAAAATTCTCTTTTTTGGTTGTGTCTCTGCCCGGCTTTGGTATCAGAATGATGCTGGTCTCATAAAATGAGTTAGGGAGGATTCCCTCTTTTTCTATTGATTGGAATAGTTTCAGAAGGAATGGTACCAGTTCCTCCTTGTACCTCTGGTAGAATTCGGCTGTGAATCCATCTGGTCCTGGACTCTTTTTGGTTGGTAAACTATTGATTATTGCCACAATTTCAGCTCCTGTTATTGGTCTATTCAGAGATTCAACTTCTTCCTGGTTTAGTCTTGGGAGAGTGTATGTGTTGAGGAATTTATCCATTTCTTCTAGATTTTCTAGTTTATTTGCGTAGAGGTGTTTGATATAGATCAATGGAACAGAACAGAGCCCTCAGAAATAACGCCGCATACCTACAGCTATCTGATCTTTGACAAACCTGAGAAAAACAAGCAACGGGGAAAGGATTCCCTATTTAATAAATGGTGCTGGGAAAACTGGCTAGCCATAAGTAGAAAGCTGAAACTGGATGCCTTCCTTACACCTTATGCAAAAATCAATTCAAGATGGATTAAAGATTTAAACGTTAGACCTAAAACCATAAAAACCCTAGAAGAAAACCTAGGCATTACCATTCAGGACATAGGCATGGGCAAGGACTTCATGTCCAAAACACCAAAAGCAATGGCAACAAAAGACAAAATTGACAAATGGGATCTAATTAAACTAAAGAGCTCCTGCACAGCAAAAGAAACTACCATCAGAGTGAACAGGCAACCTACAAAATGGGAGAAAATTTTCGCAACCTACTCATCTGACAAAGGGCTAATATCCAGAATCTACAATGAACTCAAACAAATTTACAAGAAAAAAACAAACAACCCCATCAAAAAGTGGGCAAAGGACATGAACAGACACTTCTCAAAAGAACACATTTATGCAGCCAAAAAACACATGAAAAAATGTTCATCATCACTGGCCATCAGAGAAATGCAAATCAAAACCACTATGAGATATCATCTCACACCAGTTAGAATGGCAATCATTAAAAAGTCAGGAAACAACAGGTGCTGGAGAGGATGTGGAGAAATAGGAACACTTTTACACTGTTGGTGGGACTGTCAACTAGTTCAACCATTGTGGAAGTCAGTGTGGCGATTCCTCAGGGATCTAGAACTAGAAATACCATTTGACCCAGCCATCCCATTACTGGGTATATACCCAAATGACTATAAATCATGCTGCTATAAAGACACATGCACACGTATGTTTATTGTGGAATTATTCACAATAGCAAAGACTTGGAACCAAGCCAAATGTCCAACAATGATAGACTGGATTAAGAAAATGTGGCACATATACACCATGGAATACTATGCAGCCATAAAAAATGATGAGTTCATGTCCTTTGTAGGGACATGGATGAAATTGGAAATCATCATTCTCAGTAAACTACCGCAAGAACAAAAAACCAAACACCGCATATTCTCACTCATAGGTGGGAATTGAACAATGAGATCACATGGACACAGGAAGGGGAATATCACACTCTGGGGACTGTGGTGGGGTGGGGGGAGGGGGGAGGGATAGCATTGGGAGATATACCTAATGCTAGATGACGAGCTAGTGGGTGCAGCGCACCAGCATGGCACATGTATACATATGTAACTAACCTGCACAATGTGCACATGTACCCTAAAACTTAAAGTATAATAAAATATATATATATATATATAAAATAAACAGAAGCTTTTACATATCACATAGGATTTCATCCGAAGCAAGAAAAGTGTCAAATTCTGACATTTTCCAGTGTTTTTTTACAGAAATGTGGTAAGGATTAAAAGCCTAATGTTCTTCACCTCATAGAAATAGGTATCTTAAATCTTGGTATAGGACATTCACCAGAATCTTAAAGGAAACAACAGAAGACTCAATTGAGATTCTTCCACACTCTCACACTACAAAGATAGGGTAAAACACCCCTTTAACTGTAGCTTAGAGGGAAGACAAACAACCCAGAGAAGTTGGAAATTACTTGTTGTAAAGAGAACTTTACTTACGAGATAGACTAAGTGAAAGGCTGGCCACCTTTAATATGAACAAACGAAAAACACAGCCCAGCAATATGCTATCTGTAATAAAGATTATAGCTCCTTAAAAGGAAAAAGGAATGAGAAATAAAGGAAAAAAGAAAGAAATACAGTAAACAAAAACAAATAAAAAGATCTCATTTCGGAAAAAAACATAACAGAATGGTCAGAAGAAAATGGAAATACAGGAAAACTAGATCACAAATTCAAAAATGTTTGACTAGAACAATGAGATTAAGCAGTATTGCCTAAAAAGGGACAGCCGTGGAAATAAAGAATCAAAAAAGCCCCAAGAGAAAACCACATTGAAGTCTCATAACAGACAAACACAGATGAAAATCTTATCACTGGCCCAAAAGAAGGACTGTGCTAATCAAAGTAAATATGAGAGAGAAAGACAAAGTCCAAAGCAATAAGAATTTATAGCTTTTATCTGATTGAGCAAGTGGTTCTCTGCACTAAATAAGGTGAGGAATCCTGAGCACCTTTAAAAACCTAAAATATGCTTGGGTTTCAAAAGATGCTTGTATGTCAATTTCTAAAATAAAAAGCTCTGTTACCCCTTTTTACTTATCTCATTGCACCCTCACAATCATCACATGAGGTTGGAAGGTCTATTTTTTCCCCCGTTTAACAGATAACTGAACTGAGGTGCAGCAAGACTGACCTTCCCAAGATCCAGTGTTGAGGAAGTTGAGGTGAAAGATAATAAGAGATGTTCTTGACTTGGATCCTCACACTGCCTCTTTTGTTTTGGGAAATAGACTGAAGGTGGCCAGTTAAGTATGAGATCAGCAGTGTGGGAAATAGCAATTGTGAAACCTTGAAGGCAAGATTAGGATATGGTTATTTATCTATCATTTTCAAAATGACTGATATGAAACATCTTTCTCCAAGATCACAAGCAACTTCGTATATTTTATTTCAAATGACATCTCCAGAGAATAACAGAAAATAACTCAAATTGGATGAAAAGCAGCAGCAGGTTCCTATAGGGACCAATTACAAATAAACAGGCTCATTAAAGCTGTAAATGCTTATAAAGCACATCAGAGCAGGAACATCCAACAGTGAAGCACAGGTGTACACAGTTATTACCAATATTTAGCACAATTTAAATTTGGAACATAATTTAAAGTAATTGGTGGGAAAATGCAGGCATATAGGGATCTCCCGAACAAATAATGATGGAAAAAACTGCAGTGCACGGTGGAAATGTCTACTTTGTATGCATTGTTTCTCCAATTTGCCTGTTTTTCTCTCTCCCCTTGTTTCTCTCTTCCCATTAGAAAATCTATCTAGTGATTTATCTGATTCGTTGATGTGCTCTACACTGGCTTTCCTCTTTTGAAATTTACTCCATATCTGTTCACACATTTTCCTCATTTACATGTAATTACATTTTTTCCTTGCTTCTGGATTTTTAGGAGTATGTTTCATTAACATGACTAAAGTTATTTACCAACAGTTTTTTATTTATTTATTTATTTTTTTTTGAGACAGAATCTCGTCTCGCTCTGTCGCCCAGGCTGGAGTGTAGTGATGTGATCTTGACTCACTGCAAGCTCCGCCTCCCGGGTTCACGCCATTCTCCTGCCTCAGCCTCCCCAGTAGCAGGGACTACAGGCACCCCACCCGCCACTGCGCCCAGCTAATTTTTTCTATTTTTTAGTAGAGAGGGGGTTTCACCGTGTTAGCCAGGACGGTCCCAACACATTTTTTAAAGGGCGAATGCTTTTAATGAAATGAATTCTGTAAAGGGAGGAAAGTAAGAGGAATCGTTTTTTAGAGCCGTAGGGCAAAAAAAAAAATTATGGTTATAAAGAAATACCTGGAATTATAATTTCTATTTTTGCATTCTAATTCCAGAAAACTGAATTTAGTATGATATTTTAATTCCTACAACACCCAGAATACAAAATAAAACTTTCAATACACATCAATGCATTTTATATTGGGACTAAAATGCAGTGTAACAAGCAGAATTAATTCTAGTGGCTTCGAAGTCAGTAGTAAGTAGCTCCATAAATAATAATGATTTTTAGGAAGAAAAGCTAATTTATTCTCAAACTGGATTCACAAACTGAATTTACTGATTGTGATTTTAAGTTTGCATTAGAGGAAAAAATTTATCTTAGAATAAATTATTTGAAAATAATTTCTTTTGCTTGCCCAAAACCTAGGTAAATTTAAGTTTTAAATTGTTGAAAACTGAGAATGTATGTAGTCTGTATGTGTGATCTTGGTCAGAATATTAACACACCAGGCTACAGTTTCTTCATCTTTACTGTACATACAGAACAGATCAAACAGGTGCTCTTAACTTCGGAACAGCAAATCTAGGCTTCAGCCTCAAAAGATCTTTGAATGCCACAGAATTTTATGTAAAATTATGTGTAGGTTTTGGGGTGCATTTTTCTGGGGAAATAATAAATGTCATCAGATTCTATGCAAAGCAAACTATATGCTTATTTTCCCCTCTAATATTCTACTAACGCCATGATCGTCTGTTAATGGTGTACAAATGTTACCACGGTAAGAATTACCTAAGCGGGTTGTTGAAAATATGGATAATTAGAACACATCAAAAAGGTTTCTGATTCAGGAAATCTGGGACAGAGCCTATGTGAGAAGCACTGCTGTATGCTACAGGACCCATCATAATTGTAGATTTCAGCTGTCAATAGCTTTTGAAAATAAGATAGGCTATTCTATTATAGCCTGTGATTAGCATAATCAGTTTCTTCTTAGAAGAGGAACATTTTTCTGCATTGCTTTTACTTCTACAGAAGTTTATATATTAGAGAAACTCCAAAAACAATGCTGTCACTATGGAATCAAAGCCATTACTTTTAAATTTCTTTTTTTTGTGTGATGGGGTTTCTCTCTTGTTGTCCAGGCTGGAGTGCAATGGCGCCATCTCAGCCCACCTCAACCACCGCCTCCCGGGTTCAAGTGATTCTCCTCCCTCAGCCTCCCGAGTAGCTGGGATTGCAGGCACCCCCTACCGCGCCCAGCTAATTTTGTATTTTTAGTCCAGATGGGGTTTCTCCATGTTGATCAGGCTGGTCTCGACTTTCCGACCTCAGGTAATCCGCCCACCTCGGCCTCCCAAAGTGCTGGGATTACAGGCGTGAGCCACCGCTCCCGGCCACTTTTGAATTTCTTTATTTCATTGCTTATCACTTGCACAAACTCATCTCCTCAGTGATGGGTCATGGAGAATTTTCAGAGGGCCATGAGACAACACTGGTTATATTTCTAATGATTACAGATAAGAAATAGAAATATCTACTGTCCCGTTGAGGCCATTAGCAAAAAGCTTTTTTAAAAAAATGACTGCAAACACAATAGAAAATTCATCTAGTTTACTTTGAAACCACTGCCAGTCTGAAAATGAGGAATTTCACAAACTATAAAGGTCCTCATAAAGTATTTTATATTAAATTACAGCGAATTAAGACATTTTCTTTAAAAAAAAAAAGTGAAATGCTGGCGCTCTAACCAAGAGCCTGGAAACTAATGCTGTATCAAATAAAAACAAATCCAGACTCAGTAAGGGGAGACATTATCCAAATGGATTATTGCAAAGCTGAAAGGGAGTATTGCGATAGAAAGAAAGTTAACCATAAGATCAGCGTCTCAGGGGTTAGTCAAAAAGAGATTTGCTTGTGTAGGAAGGAGTAAATGAGGCTGGAAACAACGGGCTGTGAAAAATGCTAGTATGATAGGATAGTAGATTATAAGATGTTCACGTTGAGGTACGACTGTTTTTGGGTGGGATTCTTATGAAAGGGCTATATGCTGGCACAGGTAGATGGTGAGCCCAAGTTCAAGGACTTGAGGGAAGAAGAAAAACTTAACCAACGTTGACTTAACAAGCATTTTGTTGCAATTGATCAGTTGGGTAAAGCATTTCATCTAATTATGAGCAAATTATGGGAATTTGGAGGGTCTGTGGTTCTCCTTGTCATAGGCAAACAAGGGTCATCAATGAGTAATATCTAAGTTATATGGGGCAGAGTGATCCTTAGCAAGATAATTTCCTGGAAGAAAAAAAGGGCAGGGGGGATTCCTAACCCTCACCATTTTTCATGCTCACAGGGCTCTGATAAAATTTAACATTGTCAGCTGGGTGCAGTGGCTCACCATGGGCAACGTGGTGAAAAACCACACTTCTACAAAACATAACAAAAGTTAGCCAAGTGTGGTGATATATGCCTGTAGTCCCAACTACTCAAAAGACTGAGGAGGGAGGATTGCTTGAGCCTGGAAGGTAGAGGTTGCAGTGAGCCAAGCTAGCATCACTGCAGTCCAGCCTGGGCAACATAAGGCCTGTCTCAAAAAAAAAAGCAGTCACATTTTCCAATGTCACTGTAAAATATCATATGCATCTTGTATTTCTACCTCATTGTATGTCCATAGATAGAAACTAATTTCTCCTTGATCTAGAGACCCCATTCTCTTGGGGGTGGGTTTGAAGTGGGGCCCAGATATGAGGGATAAGTGCCCAGTAGAAAGACAGCTTACTTCACCTGAGAGGTACATTGCCTCATCACTCAATGATGAAATGCTGTTTGGCCATAGCTACCTAATATTGAGAAGGCTTCAGCCAGAAGTCATGGTAGAAATTCTGGCAGTCAAATATATTTATTGGTATTATTTTTTTAAAGGCTAGTCAAGTGAAGCAGTGGGAGTGGAGAAGGAACAAAGGAATCTGTAACTGGTTGTGATCAATTAGTTGTAAACATCACTGCCTTAGACCAGCCTGGCAGCCAATTTTAGAATTATAGACTCTTACATATGCACTATTAGTTGAATTCAAATAAAGGATTTTTTTCTTTGTAAAATAATGTATATTACTGATTGTGTTCTAGTCACTATACTGTTTGCTGAGTTGCCAGGCATAAAAGCATCATTCATATCTAATTTCAAATCTTCAGGAGTAATAACTCTTTTGATATGATCAAAGTTTATAAATGACCTAATGCTTCTAAACTAAATTTAGCATTCTTGGAAAACAGATTTTTAAATATTTCCATTTAATAAACCATCTAAATTCAATAACATCTTAAATATGTCTGTATACCTTCCCTTACTCTTTTTGCTCATTTCATCATCATTCAAAACATAAATTACAGAAGCTTGGAGTAATTGGACCATTTTCACAAGATATAAACAATATGCCTATGTTCTCATCTGGCTGTTTCTCTTCATTTCTCTAAGGGAAATCTGATAAGGTGAAAACTAGAGATCTACATTTGTCCACTGGTGAAAATGGAGTTTCTATTAGACTACATTATGGGATAAGCATAGGAAAGAAGGATTTGAACATGCTTTGGCAAGATCAGAACAGATAGAACACAGCTATTTCTATACCAAGAATAAGTGGACCTTTGCCTCAGGCTCAGTACACTTAGAGTGTTCTGTGATTCTTAGGATTGAAGAAAAATGGATGGTAGTTCCAACAGTTGATGCTAAAAGTATGATACATAAACAATAGTAATTATTTACATAGGTGCCATATGGGACTGATAAAATTTTAATCATCACTTTCTATTTATATAGACACATATTTTTGAAAGTATGCCCTCTACTTAGTCCTTACATTTAAGCTGCAGTTTCATGATGTTTTTTGATTCAAAGTGCTTCTGCTGCCCATGTAAACCTAATTGTACTTTATAAAAATATTGATGAAAGGGGAGAAATACCCAGATTGTAATGTAATCTACCCAGGGCACCCAACCCTAGAGTTCAACAAAGCATCACGCTGTAATAAGAGGGTATTATAATTTTACCTGTATCACAAAATGTTAGAGGTATCTTCAGCTGGGGTGATGAGACATTATAGGTAGATCTTAATATCTGATTGTTCCAGCTAAGGAAGCCTTGAAGTTAATGCTTATTAATAATGATCCATGGACTTTTGAAGTATTTTATCTCTACAATATACATAAAACATAGTCTGAACTATATCCCAAATGTCAAAATTAAAAAAATTATTAATCATATCATCCTAAGAATACATTAGTGGACAATCATATATACACATTCATCTCAAACAAGAAGACAGAGCAGGTCAAACACACAGGCTTTGGCAACAGCCTGTGTAAATTTGCTTCCAAATTTACTACTAACCTTGGGCAAGCTACCTTGGGTGAGCTACTCTCTACCTCATTTTGTCAGTTGTACTGTGGATATTAAGATAGTAGTAACCTTTTATTGTTTGTTCTAACAATAAAATGAGCTAATTAAGGGTCATAAAGCTCTTAGAAAAATCCCTGACATTTTAAATATGTTAGCTATTATTAGGGAACATGACTTTAATAGACACTCACTTTTCTATGTGCTCTAAATCAATCAATTTCATTATTACATAGTCTTATTTGTAAAGATGAGTGCTAATTTACTGCAATTCAGGCACTCTGCTAAGGATCACACACAAACATATAAATATCTATACATAAAATCTCACCCTTTCTAAGGCTTTATATGTACTATTATAATACACATACTATTAAAAATCAAACAGGAAACTGAGGCTCAGGTCTGCAAAGTAAATTCTCTAAGATTATAGACCTTTTAAATAATGGGGAAAAAAACCCAGATTGGAATAGGAATATTTGAGGGTTCCTCCACAAGTGGTATACTATAGACCCCCATAATCAAAGGGGAATATGTCCCAAGAATTCCAGCGGATGCCTGAAACCATAGATAATACCAAACCCTATATATACTATGTTTATACATATATATATGTTATTTTTGCAAAGTGTTTCAGATTCCAGTTGTCTTACGACATTTGCTTAATTGGCATGGAGCCAGGTTTTCTTTTGATGGAAATGCCTATTTTTTCCTCAGGGAGTACCTGAAGGACAAGGAGATTTTATCTGTAATTATGTTTGAATATGTAGGGTCTGCCTATGGTCACTAGGTTGCCTGGGGATGTAGCTGCCTATAGGTTGCTATGTGCACATGTATAGATCTGTTTTGAAATATTAAACTCCAATACATTTCTCTTTCTCTATCCTGAAGATAAATTTGTTCTGCTTCTCAAAACTATTTTGGCATTCCAAAATGGAGCTGCTGAGACTCTAATAACCCAATTAATCTTATGTAATACAATCATCTTCTCAAAGTAGAGATTCTTAGGAGCATTTTGGGAATTGGAGGTTTGAGAAACAGTTTCAGGGACTAGGGCTAAATAAAATGTCATGTTCTTACATGAGAAGCCATAGAGAACTCTCAAACGCAGGCCTTGTTACTCATCTTTGCCCCATCTACGTAGAATTCTGCTTTCCTCCGAGTGTTTTTAACCTCAGGTTTCCCATTGTTTTTCTTCGGTCTCCTTAAAAGATCCACAGTTTATCAAACAAGTCTGAACCCGTCCAAAAGCTCTTATTATGACAACAATATACCTTTAAATTTGGAGAAAAGTGTTGTATAAAATAGTCATTGCTGCCCTGATAACAACAATGTTAAAGAAAAAATATGCATATTAATATGGGAAATAATATAAAACCACAACTATGGAATTAGATTGCTTATGTTATAGCTTTAAAAGAGAAACTCTAAAATAAATTTCAGTCATTATCCAAGAAAATATTAAAAGCTATCTTTTAGGAATATATCAGTAATTATTTAATAGGTACCTTAAATGCATTTAATACTCTGCTAAAAGAGTCAGTGTGTTTTTAAAAAAATGAAACATGGTTTCTAATGTAAAGCACTTGAATGTTTAATTGTGAAGGATGACTTGCTCACACTTTAAACATAAGAATAAGAGCAAATATTGACAAATGTGTAGCCATATCTAATGAGGGCAAGAAAAATAATCTGGGTTTTCTATTTCCATTATTTAAAAGGTCAGTAATCTCAGAGAAGTTACTTTTCAGCTCTGAGCCTCAGTTTCCTGTTTGATATTTAATAGTATGGGTATTATATATGTGTGTGTGTGTGTGTGTTTGTAAGAATTAGAAACAAAAAAATAGTACTCTCATGATTCACTAATATGACTATGGTATGGTGGGAGTATAAATTAGTTCAACCATTGTGAAAATCAGTGTGGCAATTCCTCAAGGGTCTAGAACCAGAAATATCTTTTGACCCAGTAATCCCATTACTGGGTATATGCCCAAAGGATTATAAATCATTCTACTATAAAGACACATGCACACATATGTTTCTTGCAGCACTATTTACAATAGCAAAGACTTGGAACCAACCTAAATGCCCATCAGTGATAGACTGGGTGAAGAAAACGTGGCACATATACACCATGGAATACTATGCAGACATAGAAAAGAATGAGATCATGTCCTTTGCAGGGACAGGGATGAAGCTGGAAGCCATCATTCTCAGCAACCTAACACAGGAACAGAAAACCAAACACCACATATTCTTACTCATTAGTGGGAGTTAAACAATGAGAACACATGGACACAGGGAGGGTAACAACACACTGAGGCCTGTCAGGGGGTGGGGACCAAGGGGAGGGAGAGCATTAGGACAAATATCTAATGCATGCGGGGCTTAAAACCTAGATGATGGGTTGACAGGTACAGCAAACCACCATGGCACATTTATACCTATGTAACAAACCTGCACATTCTGCACATGTATCCCGGAACTTAAAGTAAAAATAAATAAATACATAAATAAATATCTAAAATGACTATAATTAATTAGTGATTTCAGCAAATTTGCTGGTTATCATCTCATAATACAAAAATTCGTTGTGATTTTATATATGAGCATATATATGCTTTTATATATGAGAATTTTAAACAGAATTTTGCAAATTAAATGTAATTTCAAAAACTTTGGCAGTGACTTCAAAAATATTAAATGCTGAAAACAAATCTCATGGATAATATGCAAGATCTCTACATAGAAAGCAATAGGCACTATTGAGAGAAATTAGGAAGAACGAAGTAAGTGGATAAGTATTCTATGTTCATGACTTGGAAGATAAATTATAGATTTCAACTTTTCCTTAACTTATCTACGGTTCAATGCAACACCAATCAAAATCTTAGAAGATTTATTTTGGATATAAATTAATAAGTAGAGTATAATCTTCACATAAAATTATTAAAAGTCAAGATTCTCTTAATGAAGAAAATATGAATTTACTTGCTCTATTAGAAATCAAATCTTATCATAAAACTACTATAATAAATAAAGGATAGTGTTGGTACAAGGAAGAACAAATAGAACAATGGAATAGAAATTAGTCCAGAAAAAGAAACACATATTTAGCGATACCTAATTTAAGAACAAAAATAAGACTGAAGTGTGTAGAATGGTGCTAGACCAAGTGAAAAATCCATAAGGATAAACACTGAAGCTTGACATAAACCATAAACAAAGTCAACTGCAGTTATATTATGAATGCAAATGCCCGAGGCAAGATTATAAAGCTACTGGAAGATATTATTTGTAGAATATCCTCATGATTTTATGTAGAGAAAGGTGTGTTAAAAAAAGACTCAAAAAATATTAACCATAGAGGAAATAATGATAAATCAGACAATACTAAAATTGATCAATTCTATTTCTCAAAAGACATTACTAAGAGAATGAAAATGCAAGCCAAAGCCTGGACAAATATATTTATAATGCACAAGTGGCTGATATTTAGAAAATGTGAAGATCTCCTACACATCAATAAATAAAAAGAAACAAAACCAAAGAAAAATAAGCAAAAGCCTTAAACATGTAATATTTGCCTTATTAGTATATCCCTGGATATAAGCCATATTCAAATAGCCACAAAACTTATGAAAGATTCTCAAGTGCATTAGTCATTGGGGAAAGGAAAATTAAAGCCTGGGGTAGTTAAAATAAAATATGACTGTCAATATCAAGTGTAATGAGAATGTGGAGCAATGGAAAATCTCATAAGCTGCTAGAAGTAATTTAAATTAGTCTACAAAACCATTTGAGAAAATAGTTTGAAATTATCTACTGAAGTTGGAAACAAAGCTACGATATAATTTAGTATTTCCACCTAGAGATATATACAATAAAGGAAAACATGCAGTTTTACAGCAAGATACATGTATAAGAATGTTCACAGCACTATTACTGGTAATAACCAGAAACTGGGGAGAAACCACACACATGCAAAAGAACCTATCATCTCTTAGTAGTAAAAGGAATAAGTAAATTGTGGAATATTTATATTTTATACAATGCTGTATGGAATACAAAGATACTTATAATATATAACTCATAAATGGTTGATATTCAGTTAATAGGAAGACCTTCTACAACTACCTCGGGAGTTTAACCTCAGAATTCCCATTATTTTTCTTTCGTCTCCTTAAAAGCATTCAAATACCATATACCATTGGAACACTATACAGCACTGAGAATAAATGAATTATAACAAGAATATAATGAATCTTACAAACATAATACTGAGTAAAAACTGGACACATGTATATTATATAAATTGGTTTATATGAATTTCAAGACAAGTGAAAATAAACTTATTGTTATGGACTAAATTGTGTTACTCCGAAACTCATTTGTTAAAGCCCTAACCCTCAACGTGGTGGTACTTAAAGATGAGGCATTTGGAGATAATTGGGTTTAAATGAGATCATGGGATTGGGGCCCTCATTATGGGATTGGGGCTCTTATAAGAAGAGTCACTAGAGTGCTCTCTGTGAGCACAGACCCAGGAAAGACCATGTGAGAACATAAAAAGAAGTTGGACATCTGCACCCCAAGGAGGGGGCCCTCACCAGATACTGACCTTGTTAGCACCTTGATCTTGGACTTCAGATCTCCAGGGTTGTGAGCAAATAAATGCCAGGTGTTTCAGCCACCCAGTCTATGGTAAATTGTTATGGCAGCCTGAGTATTTAAGGATGCATGAATTTGTGGTAAAGCATAACAAGGAAGCAAATATCATAAAAGTCAGGGTAGTGATTAGATTTGAGAGGGAGAGAGGCAGTAGTAACTGAGAAAGCTGTGAAGAAGGCTTTTGAGATTATTTCAGAGTTCACATCTTGAACTAGGCAGAAATTACCTTGATTTTTCGTGATGATAATTCATTGCACTTTTCTTTTTGCATGCTATATTTTTAAATGCTAACAAAAGGAAGAAAATAGTGATGTCAATTATTCCTGGATGATAACAGAGACCAGGTTATGATCTGCTAAATGTGGTTTCATCTTTTATCCTTTAATATTCACATTTTTAAGGAAAATCTGTCATATAGGTCCTGCTCAGGTTTAGCCAAACTTCACTGCCATCATTGAACAAAGAATACTTAAGCATGACTTAGATCTTACTGATCCAATGAGAATTCAGACAACTTGTCATTTGTCTCTGATGGAATTAGATTGATAGGCTGGAGACAGATCAATGGAACTGCTTAAATGCCAGATTAAGTTATTTATGCATTATTCTACAAGACAGTTTTCAATTTTTCTGTGTGTCTCAGATCCCAGATCCCCTGCATTAAATATGTCTGGGATGTTCACAGAAATCTAAGCTCTTAATCAACTTAATTAGAATTTGTGAAGATAAGGACCAACACAAATATATATTTTTTAAATCATCGTATCTAATTCTTATCTACACAAGATTTTGGCTCAACTGCAGTTAGTAATGTGGTAACGTGGAAGTTTTTTTTAAATTAAGGAGTGACATGATTGTAGTTATAAGCCATGTTGAAGACCCTGATATGCAGACAGTTATTTGTGTCTATATTTTATTTACAATAAAGCCAAAGGCAACAAAGTTATACAGAACATTAATCAGCAAGTTTGGTTCCACTGGGAAGCAATGCTAAATAGTTTGCCTGGAAATTATTTGCAATTCAATATTCAAAATACAGATACCTGTGCTTCAGCTACCTTACCTCCCAAACTAAGGAGCCATGGTTGAGAACCCTTGCTCTATTCATGATATGCTTCACAGTTAGATGGTAGATAACCAATTATTCTTGTTATCTGCCAGTTGACTGGAAAATAGGGCCATATGAGAAAGGGTGGCACAAATATGATTTGGAAAGGGTTAAAATATAACTAGGCACATAGAAAAAAGTAAATTAAAAATAATAAAATATTAAATATTTATCAATTTTTAACTTTTATTTTGTAAACATCACTAAGGAATTATGACTTTAAATATATTTTCCTGCTTGATTATTCCAGTGGCTTTGCTGTCACCAGGTTCAACCTACTCACTCTGATGTGTACTTTAAGCCCCCAGATTTGGAACTCATTAAGAGAGAAGGGCAGGGAAATACGAAGGAGGAATAGCTCCTTATTCCCGGAAAGCAAGTGTAATTTCAAAACATGACATGATCATGCTGAAATAACAATAGGGCCAAATACAAAAACTACTGTTGGCCATCTTGTGATCTATTAAGCATCAAAATAAGAAAAATATTGGTATTCAGTTGCAATGGTTGTTAAGCAGGGACAATTTTGGCACCCAGGAGACATTGGCAATGTCCGAGGACATTTTTAATTGTCACAATGAGGGGGAATGCTACTGAGTAGAGTACCTAATGAGTAGAGGCCAGGGACACTGTTAAACATCCAACAATGCACAGTACAGCCCTCATCAAAAAAAAGAATTTACCATCTAAAATGACAACAGTGCCAAGGTTGGGAGACCCAATGAATTGAAACAAATTCAGACTATAAAGATACTCCATAAGGATGAAAACTATATAAATGTAAAGAGCAGAAGGTTGCATGCAAAAGAAGAGTAAGTTTTATACATTTTTTAAACTGGTTTTCATATGTGAGTGGACTGGCATATCTGAGTGTGCTGTTTTCAGGGTTTTGTTGATTTTTGTTAACAATATGCATGACAATCAATATTTAGTGTTTGTTAACTGTGTGATAGAGAGGAAAAGTCATTAGTAAGCCAACCTGAACCACAAAACCAAGAACTCTATTACACACTGGAGAGTGGTCAGCAGAGATAATCACAAAAACTACCAGGTAGAAACAGTGTTTAGTGGTGGATTCCAAGATAGTAGTTTAACCAAATTTCCACAAAAGAGAGTTAACTGTACAGACAAGTCTACTTTTGAAGGGAAATCTTTGTATGACTCTACTAATTTATGATGAAATAAAAAACTATCTGAGATGTCTGTAGCCATGACTTGATGGATAAGAGAACAAAATAGGGAAGGCACAAGAAAAAAAAATGACATCCAAAAGTCTCATGAAATAGCTTATGATCTTTTACTGAAAGGAGAAAGCCAGACCAATCAGTGCAGACTTGGTATTGAATCCCCATAGGATGGAACCATGTCTTGTTTTCAGATCAATAATTAATTAGTTAAATAGGAACATACAATCATGGCTTGAGAGAATATTATTATTTGGGGGTCTGTTCAGGTTATTTTATGCAAGGGAATGAATATAAATGCTAACTGTGTAAACCCACAAATCCAGGGTGTCAATATCTTTGTAATGGTTTAAGTGTTGGTGTAATAGTAAGATTTGTGGTCATTTATTCTGTGTATATTTGATCTATTTTAAGGAGTGTAAGCATTTAAAAGATCTTTTATATCAGATTCCTATTTTTGTTAAAATTCAAAACTTGCCTATATTCTAATTAACTTTTGGATGGTTAGTGAATTGGATTTCTAAATGTTTATTTTTATTCATTAAATATGTAAGTTGTACCTAGAGATATGGGAAAATTTCCTAATGATTTGTAAGTTTAATAAGTTGAATGTTAAAGCAAAAGTAATCAGTGTTTCTCTCCAAACACAATAACCCCTGGAACTTTATCAGCAAGAAGTGGCAATAGAGCGTAGTCCAGGTGTTAGTAAACCATGGCCCACATGGCCCATAGGTCAAATTCTCTCTGCTGCCTGTATTTTCATAGCCCGCAAGCTAAGAATAATTATCACATTTTAAATGGTTGAAAAAAAACCAACTAAAAATAGAATTTTGTAACATGAAAATTACGACAATCAAATCTCAGTGGCCATAGCACTCTATTCAGTGTGCTGTTGGAATATAGCCAGCCTCATTCATTTATGTATTATCTCTGGCTGTTTTCATGCTATAATGGCAGAGACCATGTGTTGACAAAGTCTACAATATTTACTATCTGGCCCTTTACAGAAAGTTTATTAGTCCCTGGGGTAGCAGTTACAAGCTTGGGCTCTGAACAAGACAGATTGTTTCAATGCCAGGTTTGCCGCTAGTAGCCATGAGATGGGCACATTCGTTAAACTCAGGATTCCAGTGTTTCCATTTGTAAAATGAGACAATTTTAGTGACCACCTTATAGTCTGGCTACAAAGAGCAAGTTTGTTAATATGTGCAGAGCACCTAAAAGGGTGGCTAGAAGTAGGAAGTCCTTAATGTAGGTTCTTACTAGCACTAACTAGTATGAGGCTCACTTACTGATATTTCTAGAGTGTTTCTGGAATAAGTGCATATGCTATCAACTTGGAAATGTGTAATTTTTAAAGTTGCACAGTTATTTCAAGTTATAAATTAAAATTTGTATACCTTCTAAATGTCAGAGCCCTGACACAAAGCCAGTTGGATTTCCCTTGAACTTGCCCTGGTTCAAAAGGTTGGTAGCAGAAGAAAGAATCAGTGAATACTGGAATCACGTGGACTTTGGAATTAGGCAGGCTTCAGCTGAATTATAACTCTTCCCCTAGCAGTGTGTCTTTAAAAGTAATCAATGTGCCTTTATGGATATCATTTTTTCTCATCTACATAATTAATCAATATATACCATTGGTCTATATATCTGTTTTGGTACCAGTACCATACTGTTTTGGTTACTGTAGCCTTGTAATGTAGTTTGAAGTCAGGTAGCGTGATGCCTCTTTTTGTTTGTTCTTTGTTCTTTTTGCTTAGTGTTGTCTTGGCTATATGGGTTCTTTTTTGATTCCATATGAAATTTAAAGTAGTTTTTCCTAATTTTGTGAAGAAAGTCAATGGTGACTTGATGGGGATAGCAATGAATCCATAAATTACTTTGGACAGTATAGCCATTTTCACGATATTGATTCTTCATATCCATGAGCATGGAATGTTTCTCCATTTGTTTGTGTCCTCTGTTATTTCCTTGAGCAGTGGTTTGTAGTTCTCCTTGAAGAGGTCCTTCACATCCCTTGTAAGTTGGATTCCTAGGTATTTTATTCTCTTTGTAGCAATTGTGAATGGAAGCTTACTCATGATTTCGCTCTCCGTTTGTCTATTATTGGTGTATAGGAATGCCTGTGATTTTTGCACATTGATTTCGTATCCTGAGACTTTGCTGAAGTTGCTTATCAGTTTAAGGAGATTTTTGGCCTGATGCAAATACAGATGCTTGGACCTACTGAATCTCAAATGATGAGACCCAGATATTTGTGATTTTAAAGAAAGCTAAACAGGTAACACTGATGTACATGCAGGCTGCGATGAAAATCACAAAATTAAAATGCTTATGTGAGATCTAAATGAAATGAGTGTCAAACTCCCGGAAGGGGACCTGCATCAACCAACCTGCCCCTATCCAGTACTTTCTAATATCTCAAACATCACTCATTTAGGAAATTAGAGATAATAGAAAATTTGAACCTAGACTGCTTATCTTTATTCTAGGACTCCAGAACAGATGAAGGATCATTTCTCTGCCCTAACAATAGGTAGCAAACAGACCTTGTGCCCCTCAACCTCTGGGGGGAAAAGAAATGCCTCTATCCAACAGTCAGAATTTTTTTCAACCCTCAAAATTGAAGAACAAGACTGCTCTTAGAATCTTACCAAATAATGCTATTAACTGATAGAATTAAAAGTTCAAATATTTAAAGCATATTTTTCTTTAAAGGTCATATTTCTATCAAAAATAGACCTTTCCCCTTGCACTCTTGCAAGATTAACACTTAAAATCAGTAGAGCATCTGTAAGGCAGTGGTTACATATAGCCAGCTCTACTCTCTACGGTTCAACATCAATACAAAGTCTCATTAACCTTATCACTTTCTAGTCCTTGAGCACAATGGGATATGTCAGGCAGCTGCCACTGTCTGTGTGCTCTAATGCATAAACTTAATGGGCTAGGAGAACAAGACTTCCAGCAGTGCCACGAGCTATTCAGAGGTACTTTTCAGCTAGCAAACATGTTATTCTGAACCATCCAGCTATTATTGGAAAGTATACAGCCTTTAATTTTGATTTAATGATGTTTTTATGGAGATTTCAATAAAACTCAGACTTCATTTCAAAAGTCCAAGAAAAATTAAAAGGGATCTCCTTCCCACACGGTCCTAGTGACATTAAATAATGTCATATGTTGGTTTCCTCACCTTCTTCCCAGGTGCTACCTAAATGGTTTTGAAAGATAGCTTCACCTTGTGGATTCAATTGTGCAGAGTCTAAGGAGAGGTTCCAAAAGGAACTTAATTCTCTTAAAATTATTGTAAGAAAAAGAAAACATGTGTAACTAGACTTAATTGGTAGAGATGTCTAAGTTTCTCCTAACAATAGAAGAAATAAACTAGGATACTGGATAAAGTAGCCTTATATCTAAGAGCTATATAATCACTGGTTTGGTTTGGATCTGTGTTTGCCAAACTCTCATGTCAAATTGTAACCACCTGTGTTGGAGAAGGGGCCTGGTGGGAGGTGATTGGATCATAGGGGTGGATTTCCCCCTTACTATTCTCGTAATAATGAGTGAATTCTCACGTGATCTGGTTGTTTAAAAGTGTGTAGCACCTCCCCACTCTCTTTCTTCCTCCTGCTCTGGCCATTAAGATATGCCTGCTTCCTCTTTGCCTTCCACCATGAAAGTTTCCTGAGGCCTCCCTAGAAGCCTGCTTCCTGTACAGCCTGTGGAACCGTAAGCCAATTAAACCTCTTTTCTTTATAAATTACCCAGGCTCAGGCACATTTTTTATAGCTGAGTGAGAATGGACTAATACAACCACTACCACTGTCCCCATCTCACCCCACAAATATAAATCTCATTGATAGAGTATGTGGCACTTAACAGATGATTGGTAGAAGAGCAAGAACAGCCTTGCAAAAACGATGCAATTAAATCGTATTAGTCTTGTAGTTAAAATAATTTTCATAAAAGAAGGATAAGAAAAGTAGGCTAAATCTACAGTATGAGAAAAGGTGTCTATTTTATGTTATTTGTTCTCCTAATACTACCACTATCCTTCAAAAAAAGAGAGCTCTTTTGCAGAAAATACCGTAACACATTTTGCTACATGGAATCAGACTGGATGTAGTCTCAAAGAGCTGGTCCAGGGAAGATCAAAGCCAGGGTCAGTTCTAGGCTGATAATCACTATTGCATATTCTATTACTGACACGTTAGTGCAGAAATTTAAAAGCCTACACAGCATCAGAAAGGATTTTCTTTATTTACCAAATTATAAAATTGGAAATGATTTCAGTGGTCATCTAACTGGGATCTTGTCACCACCCCCCACAAACACATACTGACTTTATATCTTTCTACTTTGTTTCTGTCTGTGGGTGTATTAGTCAGGGTTCTCTAGAGGGACAGAACTAATAGGATGGATGGATAGATAGATAGATAGATAGATAGATAGATAGATAGATAGATAGATAGAAAGGGGAATTTATTAAGTATTAACTCACACCATCACAAGGTCCCACAATAGGCCATCTGCAAGCTGAGGAGCAAGGAGAGCCAGTTGGAGTCCCAAAACTGAAGAACTTGGAGTCTGATGTTCGAGGGAAGGAAGAAGGAAGTGAGTCTAGTCTTTTCATGTTTTTCTGCCTGCTTTATATTTCTAGTTAAGCTGGCAGCTGATTAGATGGTGCCCACCCAGGTTAAGGGTGGGTCTGTCTTTCCCAGCCCACTGACTCAAATGTTAAGTCCTTTGGCAACACCCTCAGGGACACACCCAGGATCAATACTTTGCATCCTTCAATCCAATCATGTTGACAAGCAGTATTAACCATCACAGGTACTTTGAAGGAAATAATTTACTTTAAAGAGATTTCTGGACATTTCTCTCTTTCTGAATCTTACCATATCCAATCAGCTACTAATCCAATCTCTTTTTAAATTCTTATTTCTTTCTAACTGTGATCTCTCCTCTACAATACTTTTTAGTCAGTGTTAAAACACTAAGTCTTCTTAAAATAGTACTTTGATCCTTGAGCTGGATGGAAAATCTCTGTTTGCTCCTTTGCAATCGTGTTTACCTTTTCTGCACACTTTCCTGTGCCCTGCAAAGTTAACTTCTGCAGATACCATCCACTAGTTATGATGTTCTTTAGCTTCTTTCAGTTTGCAGTGAGAGTCACCAACAGGAGATCAGGAATCAATAGGACAGAGAGGTGACCATATCTTTTATCCTGGCCACCACCAAGGGCTGGCTGTGGTTTGGTAGTTGTATTTCTCAAAGGACAGGAAGGATGGGGATTTCTGATATCTTCAGCTCTCTTCAAGTGCTGGCAATTATTTTCCCTCTTTCTTCTCCAGGTCTAATGTTGCTGGCATCTGTGTGTTTTTCCCTTAATCCTGTCCACATTTTTGTAAATAATCTCTTCTTTCAATTCTTTTCAATTATGTGTGCCTTCAATTGGTTCCTAATAAAATTCTGACTGATACAATAATCTTACTTCCCAACTAGGTACTTTGAAGTGTCTTCTTATGAGTTCCATTTTCCCATGCCTGGTCCCCATTAAATATAGTCCTAATCTATCTGTCTTGATTAATTTCTATTGCTCAGTTACATGAACCCTTTTCTCTAGCCAGACTGCATAACTCACTCTGTCTGCCACATATCCCGTGTATTCCCATAACCAGACTTGACATGGGGGACTCAGTTTGGCTGGATTGACCAGCCCCTTTTCTCTGAGATCTGCACTCTGTGTTCCTCATTAAACTATCAGCAGTTATGTTTCTGCCACATGACCCTTCTCTCGATCCATAAAATATTAGACCAGGAATGCCTACAAGATCCAAATTGGGCCAATCACATTCTTGTTCTCACAGACTTGGAATTTTAATAGAGTTGTTAGGACTAGATTCTGTTGGTAGTGGGAAAACATGAATAGCATTGGGATGAAAGAAGATCCACAATCAAATCATCCATCCTGTGCCCCACCCTTTTTGAGGTTTGATTTAAAAACACTTCCTAGATTTTTTTAGAGACGCTAGAATAGCTTCTTTAATAAGTTTGATTATGCTAATCAAGTTTTATTTATTTAACCAGAAAGCAAAAGAACCACCCCTAACATATGAGGCAGTCAACATCTCTTTGCCTTGGAAAAACACCATGCCTCAATCCACATATTTGAAGCAATGGTCCGCAAAGTACGTTGTAAGCCACAGAGGATGCACAAGACGTGTGTGGAAAAAAAAAATGAAATATTTATTTTGTATCAAAATGATTTAAAAATCAAGCTACATTCATATTTAATATTCAGATTAACATTGGTGCCCTCACTCAGCTGGCAGGTCAGCAGGTGAAGTACCCTCTATTTACATGGGACTCTAGGAGCGGAGTGGGAGCTTTATAAGATGAAGAGGTTGACAGTGGTATTCCCCCTTCTTTATTTGCTTTTAGAAAAAGTTAAAATATAATAGTCTATGTGTGCCTTGTTAGATTGGTTTAAATGCTAAGCTAAAGGCTAGAGTTTTTACAAAACATGACATGAGAAGGGACATGACCATGCCTGATTTTGTAACATCCAAGAGGTTCACTTTTTATCTCACGGCAAAGTACTTAAAAGAGTTGTCAAGCTAAAAGATAAGGTAAGCATTTTTATTTTAAAAAGATAAGTGTTCCAAATATACTGAATGTTTGGTGATAAAAAGTTGCTGTTAGTAGTATACTATCTAGCAGATATTTTGTAAAAAATTCAACTTCTACTGTTTTTTCAAGATAAAATACGATATTTTAAAAAATTCAAAGTACCTTTATTTTGAAAGAAACTCCTTTGAAATTGCGTATTTGTTAAAGTTTCTGTCAGTATGAGATTGTATTGCCAAGATAAGTTATTTACACGAATCTTAAATATAAAAATAGAAATTTATAATCAGTTTTAAATTATCCAAATAATAGTATTATTAGGTGTTGAGCTGTTTGCTTAAAATATAAAAATGCAACACCTTACAAATGATTCAAGAACAATCTATCAACATCAGTTAGGTTAGAAAATTAATAGCTAATTTCAATTAAACACTTTTCATAATAGGAACAGAAAAATATGCATCAAAATGATCAAATATGGCCAGTTGTGAACTTCTCCAGTTGGGTCAATATACCTTTCTGAACTATGACAGCCATCCCTTTAAAATAAAACGTATTTAACACTGAACTTGGAACCAGAACTTTAGAATGTTATTCAAAAACAAATAATTAAAATTCATTTTTCAGTACAATGAAGCATTTCCAATAATATTTAGTAGGAACAAAGAGTTTTGAGGTATAACTAATAAAATTAAATAAAATAATTTAATGTATTTATTTATTTTCATCATATGCTTTATTCTTATTTATATGTTTTATTATATAGAAATATATTATTTCCGTGGTTCATGGATCTGATATATAAATGAATTAAATAACTGTATAATATATCTTAATTTATACATTTATACATTATTTTATATTATTCATATTATACATTATTTTATATTATTCATTATATTAATATTTTATATTACTTTATAGTGTCAATTTATATTTTATATCATTTCATATAATTTAAAAAAAATCTTAAAAAGTCATATATTAATAATGTATGTTTGATAATAATGTGTTCATGACATATAATCATAGTGTATAGACACGTTACTTATATAAAGGAATTATATATATACATATTTATAATTGCAGGTGTTCACTTTTTTTAACTATTAGGAAAATTGGAACAGAATATTTCAGAAGTGTCAGCATTAGTGATGCACAGTTAGAGATAAACAAGAGTGGCTCTGAGTTGACAAATCAGTTTATACGCACTTGGGAATTTATTTTCTCTACTCTTATACACATTTTAAATTTCCAAAGAAAACTCCTTAAAGAAGGACATTTTTGTAATTAAAGCCATAATAAGTCAAACTTGTAAATGGAGGATAATTAAAGATTTTTCATTAAGGGAATAAAACATTTGAGGGATCATTAACATGATGATCCAGGTCAAGTCTGTCTTCCCCCATGAAGGTCTCTTCTGAACCCAAACCTCTGGGTTTTTTCTTTCACTGAATTCCTCTTAAAGCTCTTTGTATAATTACTTTTAAGAGTAATTCTACAGTTATGTATTTTCATATTTCCTTGTTTTTCATAAGCATTTATGTTATCACTTCAACTATTTTGCCAGTTCCTGGAGACAACCATTGTGTTTCATGGTTATGTAATATACCTTAGACCTTCTGTTCTTTCTTCATTCTCACTTGGCCTACACATATCCTGCTTAAATCCAACTACCCACCCATACAGGGGAGCATGGTTGGAAAGAAAGGCTTAGTCAACTGGCTGATCTCACTTAGAATTCAAGGTCACTTATCTCAAATAAACTACAGTGTATTATCCTGATCCTTTAATTCTACTTTCCCTGATGACAATTTTTTCTTGGTAGCTGGACATGATGTATTGGTTAAAAGTAACTGACATTCATTGTCCTTTAGTAACATGGTGGTAAGGTGAGGGAGGTGGGGAAATGTTTTATCTATAGTCTTGTGAGTAAGTCTCAGTCTTTCAGTGAGCCTCTGCCTCTGGATTATGAACTTCACAAGTGCTTCTCAGTGTTTTCTCCCCTTAGGTGGGACAGGAGAACTGGAGTCGGCTGAAGATGGGTATTTCCCTTCTTCTAGGTCAGTTAGGCTTTGATAAAACCCCAGCAGGTTTTTTCAAATAATTAACTATCAAATACTTTCTCTGAGGGAAGATCTTGTGTATCAGTCCATTTTCACACTGCTATAAAGAACTACCTGAGACTGGGTGATTTATAAAGAAAAGAGGTTTAATTAAGTCACAGTTCCACATGGCTGGGGAGGCTTCAGGAAACTTAAAATCATGGCAGAAGGTGAAGGGGAAGCAAGGCAAGTCTTACATGGTGACAGGAGAGAGAGAGAGAGATAGTGCAGGGGAAACTGCCACTTTTAAACCATCAGATTTCATGAGAACTCCCTCTATCATGAGATACAGAACTATCATGAGAACAGCATGGGTAAATCTCCCCCATGACTCAATCACCTCCCACCAGGTCGCTCCCTCAACACATGGGATTAACATTTGAGATGAGATTTGGGTGTGGACACAGAGCCAAACTATATCATTTCCCCAAATGCTTAACTCATTCCAGCATTATCTCAAAAGTGCAAGTCCAAAGTTTTATCTGAGACAAGGCAAGTTCCTTCTGCCTATGAGCCTGCAAAATAAAAAAAAAAATTTAAAAAAAACACTTAATTACTTCCAAAATACAACAGGGGTACAAGTATTGGATAAATGTTCCCTTTCCAAATAAGAGAAATCAGCCAAAATAAAGGGGCCATAAGCCCCACGAAAGTCCAAAACCTGTCAGAGGGCACTCATTAAATCTTAAAGCTCCAAAATAATCTCCTTTGACTCCATGTCTTACATCCAAGCCATGCTGATGCAAGGGGTAGGCTCCCAACTGCTTGGGTAGCTCTGCCTCTGAGGCTCTGCAGGGTACAGCCCCTGCAGCTGCTTTCACAGGTTGGTATTGAGTGCCTGCTGCTTTTCCAAGCACAAAGTTCAAGCTGTTGGTGGATCTACCATTCTGGGGTCTGGAGGATGGTGGCTGTCTTCTCACAGCTCTACTAGGCAGTGCCCCAGTGGGTACTCTATGTTGAGGCTCCAACCCCACATTCCCCCTCTGCTTTGCCCTAGTAGAATTTTTCCATGAGAGCTCCACCCTTGCAGCAGACTTCTACCTGGACATTCAGGTGTTTCCATACATCCTCTGAAATCTAGGCAGAGGTTCCTGACCTCATGTGATCCACGAGGCTCAGCCTCCCAAAGTGCTGGGATCACTGGCATGAGCCACTGCGCCAGTCCAAACCTGCTTGTTTTACAGCCTTCCCCACCCAGTATATGGCAACTACATTATTCTACTTGATAAGACCAAAAATCTTAATATTCATCTTCCTTTCACACTGCATTTTTAAGTTTACTCTCCATACAGCAACTAAAGTCATTCTGCTAAAAACTGTCAGATTATGTTACACCCATGACCAAAATCCTTCTGTGGTACTCCAACTTTTGTAATTATACAATGGATTTTAATTGTAAATGTCTGTCAGAAAACCAAATAATTTAAAGGGTTTTCTTTCTACCATTTCCACTATTACTAGACAAAACATTCTATGCTGGTTCCCTGAAAGGACCACTAATAACTGTTGATATGGGAAGGCTGAGATCATTACTTGCTGCAGTAATGAAGAACATTGTCTTGAGAGAATTAGTGGAATCTCAGAAGGACAAGGCAACACTGAGAACTTTATGAGGCTTTTGGGTTTATAGTTTAAGGTATCTTTCAATGTACGGGTTTACTTATAATGGAAGAATCATGAGGCAACAGTGTAGGATTGGTGATAGAGCTAGACTCAGATTTTGAGAAGAGGGTTTCAGGGAGAGTCTTAGCACATAAATAATTGTTTAATGTTTTCTGTATATGCAACATTTATTTTGTGGGGCAATTGTTTCTGGAAATTAGTCATGAAAATGAAAATAGTAACAAGTGAAGAGATGCCATATTAAGATACCCAATTGCAAAGTCATGCAAATGATGACAACAGTCTATGTGAGTATAGATCTTTTCAGTTCTCAATAGATACCTTTCCCTCCCAGCAGCTATCCATGCCCACCATCTGAAGTCAGAAAATTAGAGACTCTTCCTATGAATGCATAGAACAGATCAAATATGGAGAACTGGGTTGATTCACATATTATCAGCCCTGTTTGGTCATTAAAAATATTAAAATATCTAAATGCTAATGATTAACACTGTTTATTGACTAAATTAAATCAACTATCACTATATTTATGTGTCAGAGAAATATATAATCAAAATAGTAATTTAATTGAGCATCAATAGCTTTAATATCAAGAATGCAACATCTGCTTATGACTTGCATTGTCACTACCCTGGCCCAAGCCACCGTGATCTCTTTTAACGCTTATCACAATGGCCTCTCATTGTCTACTTGCTTACACCCTTGCCCACTCTTCTGTCTATCCTCCACAGAGCAGCTAAAGTAATCCTTCTGAAAACTGTCAGCTTATGTTACACCATGACCAAAATCTCTGCCTGGTTTTCCTCATTTCTCAAAGTAAAAGTCAAGTTCTCCACCATGGCCTACAAAGCCCTCTTCAATCTGACTACTCATTAGCTCTCTGATTTCATCTCCTATTGCTCTCATGCCTTCTTCTGCTCCAGGCATACTGGTCTCCTTGCTGTTTCTGGTCCCTGTCAGTCCTGCTTGCTCCAACCTCAGAGCCTTCCCATGGGCTGCGTCCTCTTCCTGGAATGCAATACCCTATGCACCCATACATACACATTCCTTAACCTCTTTCTCAATTGTATTTTTTCCCAGAGCGTTTAGCACCATTTAATACAATATATACCTAGGTATTTATCTGGCTTACTGTCTGTCCTCCTCCACCACTAAAATATAGGATCTATGAAGACAGAAATCATTTTATTTCTGAATTGAAAATTATTTTACATATAATTAATGGCGTATAAAATCAGACCATTCAACAAATGATACTTTAAGCCTTATATAGTCACAAAATGCTCCGTAAATATTATAAAAAATGAAGGAATCATTCCTTTTGTATGTTTTTATGGTCCTGTTCATGCCTCTCTTGTAATGCTCAATGCATTCATTAAAGTAGTTGTATTCATATTTATCTTTTTGTTATAATAAGATATCTCTGATGATAAGGACATACTTTATTCACATTTTTATAGTCAGATCCTATCATTGAACTTGATATTTAATAAGTAAGATGTATTGGAATTGGACCCCTCTTTCATGATTTGTTTATTTCTACATTTGAGGGAGAAAATAGGCATTAAAAAGTAAATGTTAAAACCTCCCCACCACTCTGCAATATAGGAAAGCCAAATGAAGTCAAGATTATGTTGCTATGCTGATTACACACTCCACTGAGTGAAGAAATTGTTTCTGTTCTTTCTCGCCATGTGTCCCTGTGGCTGTTATTGACAACTCCCCCATCTCACTACTTCTCTGTGGTTGGGCCTTTCTGACTTGACTTTATTTCTCATATCAAAAGATAAATTTAAAATATAAAGAAAATGACAGACACACAGATAGGAACAAGAGAGAAAAGTAGAACAGCAATGAAGTAAAGAAAGAGAGAGAAAGGGAGGGGAGTCCAGGGTAGAGCAGGGAGAAGGATAGTGTGGGTCTGGGGACATTTGCATAGACATCTACATCTACATCGTACAGCCATGATGCCGCAAGGAATCCAGGGTCAGAAATAAGGTCTAGAAGGTGATTGTCTTAGCCCATTTTTGTATTGCTATAACGAAATATCATAGACTAACTTATAAAGAAAATTAAATTATTTCTCACAGTTTTGGAGGCTGGGAAGTCTATTATCAAGGTGCTGGCATCTGGAGCTTTATGTCACATTCTCCCATGGCAGAAGGTGGAGGGGCAAGAGAGCAAGAGAGAGCAAGAGGTCAAGCTCAGAGCCTCAAGCCCACCCTTTTGTAATTGGTATTAACCCATTCATGAGGGTGGAGTCCTCATGATCTAACACTTCCCATTAGGGCCCACCTCTCAACACTGTTGCATTGGGAATTCAGTTTCCAACACATGCTTTTTAGGGGACACATTCAAACTATAGCAGTGGTCACATTTAAACTGAGGTGCCAAGAAACCATCAGAGGGAGGAATGCCATAGGGAAGAGGTCAAGAGAGATTAAATAACACCTTCTACATTTCACAACACCTTAAATACTGAGAGGCCTAAATTTTGGCATATGTTTCTTGAAGCTTAAGTGACTGAATGGAAATGGTTTGAATAAGATGGTCACTTCGGTGTTTTTTTTTTCTCTTTTTGGAATGTAAATTATCTGTGTTTTGAAATACGCTTTTAAATTTCTGTTTTTCTAAAAGGTAAGCTAAAGTTTAATGTTGTTTGTTTGATTGTTGCTTTGTTTGGAAAGGAGTCCAAGGGATACCGAAAGCTTGTTTTAAGTAAGATTATTTTATTCACTGGTGTTATTTTTGCCTTATTTTAATGTATGAAACATTTTCACATTAAACATTTAATCAGTGACCCTGAAATACAGGAAAACATCAACGTAAATGCCAGTAAAAAGAAATGCCAGTTTTTCGGTGAAAATTTTGCTTATAAATGTTAAATGTGAGAATGATATTCTTTGGTTTTTAAAAGTATCTCATCCTCTTTCACCTTTATTATTACTATAATCTATAACAGTTCAAAGACTTTTCAGTCATTTGAATTAGTCAAATTCAGACGAAGAAATCTTATGAATATTGGTCATTAAAATTTCACCATTTTACCAATACTAAAGTAATTTTAGAACTAATATTATGACATTTAACAAAACATCCAGGTGTAACCTCTGGGTTCTTTATCATGTGTTCTCTTCTAGAATCATTAATTTTTTAATATTGGTTTAATAACTCTCAGGATTGTTAATTTTGTACTACAAGAAATGAATTTGGAATGGTAGCAGAAAACCAGATTTTTAAGTCTCTTAAATTAGTAGGAATTGAAAAATTTTTAAAAAACAATCTTAATCATAAAACTCTAATAGAGGTGTGAAAAAAACAGCTTTTCTTATGTGACTATAAGCTACTTTTGAATTAGAATGTATTACAATTAATTCAAATTTTTTCATTTTTCTTATAAAAAAAGACAATGTATACTATTTCTTTCCTAATCCCTTCCTCTGTCCCTGCTAAAATATGAAGAGCAAAAAGTGTTACGTGAATTGTGATTGAGTATTTGAAATTAATAGCTCCATTAGTTTCCATTAGGCATCTGGAAATATTTAGAACTACAATTATTTTTCAAATATGTTGAAGAGTTTTATTATAGTGATGAAGAAGCTAAAAGCATAAAAAAACCTTTAAACAGGCCTTGATTATAATAAGAGCTAACACTAAGTGTTTGTAAGTAGCAGGCAATAGCCTACATATTTTGCATGTACTATCTTTTTAAAAAATCATGCTGTTTCAGGATTTGAATTCAAGGTTGTCTGATTCCAAAAGCTAAGCTTTCAACTACACTGTAGTTGAAAACAATAGTACATAGTACTATTTGTTCAAAATGTTTTCTGCTCCACCTACAGGGCCCCTTGCTATGGAGAACTATACCTTCCCACCTCATTGACTTCAGTTTGTCATGAGACTGGCTTTGGCAAATGGACTATGAGAATTGACATGCATCATTTCCAAACAGTATTTCAAGCCATCACATGGTTCTCCACCTTCTTATTTCTCCTTTCCCTTGAGCCTAGCAGTGTCTCCAATGGGGCTGTTCCTGCAACCTAGGTCTCAGGTGATGGTGACACTGAGCCAGGCTCCTGAGAGTATGAACATGTAACATAAGTGAGAACTCTTGGTTCCTCATTATATGCCAATGAGATCTGGGGTCATTTTTGGTTACAGCACAAATGAGTCTACCCTGACTGACACCTACACTATTCTCTTGTGCCTCTATTTGCTTATTCCTCCCTCTATGTAGATAAATTTATTTGAAATGTAAATTTTTCCTTTATTGTCAATAAACTAGAACAAATCAAAATTTTCTTCACTGCAAAACATTTTGAATACATCATAAAATCCTTGGTAAGCTCTGTAAATATACAACATAATTAAATTATGAAAGCATGAGAATTATAAAATGCCACTCTGCTTGGATCCTGCACAAAATGCATATCAAGTAGAAGAGCAAATACTTTTCAGAGATTATTTTCCATTATCCACTGTTAATAACACCTCTCTTGGTACTGGCTAAACCATATAAACTCTGTCTGCAAGCACATTTTAAAACAGATTCTGTTGACAGGTGCAGCTCTGAAGACTACTTCATCTTCAGTGAAATTACACTGCTCTCCCACTCACATTCCTTCTTTTAAAATGGCACTTACACCCACTGTTGCCGGATGCTTTTATTATACAGTGATTCAGCTAGTTTTTAATCTCTTGGCCTTTTCAGTAGGATGGTAGAATCACAGGAATTAGAGATGAAAATTATCAATTGCTTTTTCCATTTACATTGTTATACTTAAAAGTCAGCAACTTCCCAACAACATAGTTGAATAAGAAAGGATAGACCAAAATCCTCTGCCACGGATAATGAACTACCTATAGACCTGAGGGTGGGGGTGTGTTTTCTTTAGAAGAATTACCTGGTAAATATCACTATATCTTTTATATTTTAAATTTACTCTCTTTTGGCTCAGCATGTATCCATTGACTTTATTTTGGTTAAATGTGTTGGAAAACAAGATAAACATCCATGAATTTTTCATTTGCAACCATTTATGTGTATAAGAAGTAACTTATTGATCTCCTAATTGAACAGTCATTGCTCACTCTCTATCAGACATGTCCTGCTATTTACCACTGTCCAGGATCTGACCCCATGTCAGACTTGAGAAACTTTGCAGACAAGGGCACTGTTTCTGTGGTTACAGAAGTCATATATCAAATGCCTGTATACAGACTAAATGGAAAGTTCAGGCACAATGTAAATAGACTTTAAATGATCACCGCAGCCTCTTCTTTTGGGCCAGACCTAGCAAAAGCAGTTTATCACCTCCTGTGCTACGGCGTAGGGCCCCAAAATTGATTTTTTTGGGAGATGTTTTAATAAAATTGAGACAAACAACAGTATGGCCTTGATAATACAGATAAATTTAGAAAGTATGTACCTTCTTTATATAAGCAGATTTGGGCATTTTTCAATGGTTACTTCATGGTTATAGATAGTAAATGTAATTCTAGAGAATTTCAGTTGAAGGAAAATTAATTACAGTTATTGAAAAGTAGGTCAAGACTTACTACTGATCACATGCCTCTTATTTTAAATGGAGTAATGCAAAGTAGCTTATAGAGACCTACATGTGAATTTTCCCTTTATTGTGCTATTTATTTTACTTGGAGTTTTAAAATATCTATCTTGACCAGTACTTTCCAATAGAACTTTCTGTAATGATGGAAATGCTCCAATTCTGGGCAGTCCAATATATAGCCACTAGCCACATGTGCCTAACAGACGCTTGAAATCTGGCTAGTGCAAATGTGAAAATGATTTTTAAATTTTTTGTAGATCCTGTGTAGATGTAGATGTGTAGATTATATGTAGACACATCTATATGCAGCTACTGGGTACCACACTGGACCATCAGGTCTAGACCACACATTACCTAAATTCTTAGAATCACAGAACTTTACTGTTGAAAGCATTTTGCAGAGTTTCCAATCTAAGCTCTCTCTTCTGTTACTCAACCATTGGAGAGGTATTTGATGTTATGTTTGGAAAGGGTCTGCTGACAACTATAGTTGCTTTCTCTACCTAATCACTGTAGGCAAGGCCAGAATCCAATACCTTCTGGGTTTCATTCCTGCTAACCATAAAACTGCATTTGTGAACAACTCAAGTTTTTGTCATTATCCTGTTTAAAACCTTTTGTAGGCAAATGGTACCATTTAATAGTGAATAATAAACATCTGTCAGAATGCTACAAATCATTTGACATAATGTTGATTGGCCTTAGAATTCACACAGGCATCAATACAAAAAATAGGTTGGGTATGAGTATGTATGATAGGGAAAAATGAAAGCAGAAAACATTACTTCCACAGAAACATTAGAAATGCTTTCTTTGGCACTTAAACCCATGACTTATTTTTGTTCCTTCAGTCCTGAGCACAGCGAATTCTCATTGGTAGATGATCGATAAATGTGATACGAACTTACAGAACTTAAGTGATTGCATTAAGAAAGCTGAATGGTATCTTAATGACTGGCATCTTGCCCACAAGAGATTGGTCAGTGAGCTTATTATTTCACTGGTTTTTGTCTCTGACTTTTAGGTGGGATCACCTGGCTAACTTAAAAATATCCAGGTCCAACTATAGGAGGAGTGGGGGCCAAGTCACCCGTAGCTTTTAAAAGCTTCCCAAGTGATCCTAATAAGCAGTAGAGTTGAGAAACACTGATTTATTTAGTAAATTATGGTAAAGTTCAGATGTAATTCAGAGTCAAGATTAGGCTTGACTCTAATCAATTTAAAACCTTAGAATATATCAAACAAGAGTAGCTGAACTAATGAAAACACATTACTAAAAACAGAAAGATAAAACAGTCAAGCAAAAGGCAAAGATAAAACTAGTCAATTCTATTCTCCATGGGTCTTCACGTGTGTATAGACATGCATGAGAGACTGAGAAACCCCGTGTGACAGAATCCAGTTTTAATGACATGGATTATAATAAATCCTGAGAGAGAAATCACTTTTCTGAACGAAACAAGGAGTTTAGTCCAAAGAACTGGATTTCACAATGGAACTTTGGCAGAAGGGAAGGAAAGGTGTGTATATATATGTACTTGATATTTGAATAATAATGACACTTATCAATAATTGTTGCCATTTCTATAATGTCTACAATGAGGCATGCACTATTTCAAGTTCTGTGAAGCTATTTTCATTCTCATTCCATAGAGAACTTCTGAGTTGTTTTAGTGTCAGGATAGAAAAAGATTGATCTAGACAGGCGTGAGAATCAGCAGGAATCTGTACCATGAAGAGGCCACTCTGGAGATGGTAATAGAGTTTAGAGTCCTTTGTCTCACTGAGATTTCTTCCCCCATTACCTGCTTATCAAAATCCTTTTTATCCATGGAGGCAAATTTTGGAAATTAAAAAATAATTCTCAAATATATTAATAAAAATTTAGTTAAAAATTAATTTGAAAACAGAGGCCACACTTTCCAAATATAAGAATGAATATCCGAGTAAAAAAAGCGGTTGATAATGAGTGCAACACACTAATGTAGCCATGATCCTTTATTTGTAAAACAAAGACAGTTTAGAAAATATCTACTTACCACTTATACAATTTAAGTAAGAACTATATGCTGTATCTATTAGTTACATAGTTGAGTTTCTCACTTGATTTCTTTTCCAAAAAGAAAGAAATTTCCAATAAATTAGAGAGATGTGTTTAAAAGCCTCCTACCCTAAACTAGGTACTTACTGCTTTGAGGTTATATTTGTTATAGAAAATATTTTTGGCAGATAATTATATTTCTTCATTTAAAGTCAAAGAAAGCAGGTATATTTTCAAAACCTAATGTCTTGAATACATACACATATATATGCATCAAATAAATGTTTGCTGATTGATTTATATAACAAATAAGGAAGACATTCTACAAAAGTTGAAATTTGGGGTGGCTTAGTAGTGCAGGAATGTATGAGACAAATATGGGGAACTGTATGTATACATGTTTTTGTGAGTTTGGATTGAAAAATGAGTTTTTAGCTTTGTTAGTGAGAAATCACACAGATGAGATAGTATCATTTCTCCAGATCTATTTTGAACAAAGTAAACCCAGGACAAAATCTTACAGAATAACTACACTCTCTACTGATACATTTCATGAAGACTACAGTCAGTAGAAACATTGAAGGAAATTTATTAGATATAGATGTGAGAATTCTGAAAGTAAAAATAAAGGTTAAAAGATTAGTGCTTATTATTTACAATCATTACTCTTTTCCTTATGTATAAAATAGAACATTCCTTGTTAAATATAGTCAGTCAATCAGCTGCCTTTCTGTTGGACCGTGCACCAGTTCTAATGCTGCATAACAAATAGTAGTTTCATTCGTTTATGGAGAGAAGGAAATTTGGGGAACAATTTTGAGAATTGTGGAGTGAATTACTCCATTCCCCAGATTTAGAAAACAAATTTGATGGCACATATTTAAGTAAATATATATAACTTTAATTTTGGAGCTTCATTATTAATGCTCTATAATGTAAGATTCTGATTTCGTGTATTTTCAGATAAAAACAAAAAAAGTAAATGGGAACAACGGTTGAATTCTCTATATATGCAAAAATAGATTAGAAATTGCAGGGGTTTATTTAAAGCCTTGCATGATGTTTTCATTTTTGGAGAATTAAAATAATGCAAGATAAATCTCTTTTATGTCTGATGAACAATATTATTGCTCTATTTGCATTTTGGATTATAGATGGAAAAGAAAACTATGTATTTGCCTAAGACTTTCCAAAGAGTAAATGAAGAGCCAAGAATAAAATGTCTTTTATTCATGATTCCAAATCTCTTTCTTCCTCTGCTTGACAAGATGACAAGCCTCCTTCTAGACCAATTATGTAACTCTCATCAATTCAAATAAGCAATAGTCTAAGAATGCATATACACTACAAATTTAAAATGCATTATTCCAAAACTTGTATTTTTCATTTTTTGGAAATAACTTATTGGTAAAAATTCACAGAAAATAATGCAACATATTAGACTTTTCTGAATAACCAAACGATTCCAGATGTATAAACACAGCCTTGATTAAAGAGCACACCCTGAAATTCAAACTTTCATTGCTTTTAAATAATCTTTCTGGCAATAAACGTTATGCAAATATAGGCAATGAGGAAAAGCCACTTCTGAAAACTGCTGTGTGCATTTAAGTAAAGAGCTATTGAATGCAGAAATGTGCTTTCCTGATTCTACTAAATGATTTCTTTCTAGAAACTACAAAGTCAGGATGCTGATACACTTAAGAACATTGATTACAATTCAAAGCAAACTGAGATAGCAAGTGAAATTTTATACAGATTTTACAGATCATAATTTAATGATTCACAGACACTTCAAAACATATTTTTGGACTTGCCTCACTTTTTCTAAAAGTTCCTAATTCTAGAGAATGAGCTCCTTCTTCCTGTTTCCTTGTGTACTAAATCGCTATTCAGGCTTCTCTTTATTCATCAAAGATAAACAGATGGACTCCCCAACGGGGAAGCTGCTCTGAAAATTGAAGCCCCATGGGAAGAATTTCCTATATGAACCTTAAAAAAATTGAGTTGCCTCCACCGAAGAAATTATGATGTGTATGTGCTCCCCAGTTTTGCAATCTTGGTTCAAAGAGCTATGTTTGGCTTTTGAGTAATCATTCTAGTAAGAAAAATCTGCATCTGAAAAATACATTCCATTTCTTCTTTTCTAGGCTAGAAAAACCTCACTGCCCCCCACCCCCATAAAATGCAATGATTCACTGACTATGTCCCCACAGTGGAAGTCAGGTTCCTTTGGGGCCCAGACAGGTAAAGAAGATAAGAGAAGCAGAAAGGTATAATCCTTCAGAGGTGGTGGTTACTGTGGTAATCTGCCCAAAACCATTCATATTTGGAAAATAAAATAATAATGGTCAACCAGTATGTGATCTACTAAAAAGCTTAATTTAAAATTGTAGATAAAATAGATACAAATAAACTTCCAATTTTTTTTTTTCAAATCCCAGTGTATCATCTCCATCTCCCCACCATGTGAGGACCCCACTTTGGCAAAACTCTGCTCCAGACTTCCTCCATAGGCTAAATACATTTCTTATGACTTCTTCTTCCTCTGAGTAAGACATTCTGTCTTTGGACTCTCTACAGCAAAGGGATACATGAGACTTATACAAGCAATTTTAGGTATAGTCCCCAGACAACATAACGAAATTTGAAAATCAATGTTTTACTTTAGGCCACTGACCCAAGCAATGATTTTTTTATTGTCCTCAAATTCAAGGATTTTTGAGCACTATAGCATCTATGTTAGACACTGTGACCATATAACCCAAAACCACCTCGGTTTTTTCCACTCATTTTCTCTCACTTCCTTCTCTTTATTTCCTTTATTCCTTGCATCTTTTTTAGTAAGAAGAGAAAGTCATATTTACTAAATTTTCATTTTTCTATATGGTATTTGATTATGGAAAAGTAAACACATACTGATCCTTATGTTTAATATAACATAAACACAAATATATTTAGGGTTTTTATGTCTTGTTTATAGAATATAGATTTTGTATTCTTTAATTTCTTAAAGTTTTTGTCTTATTTTCCAATGTATTAAAACATTTGAATACTAAGAAAATATTCCAGGAACTTGTTCTTTTTCTATTTTAAAAAAAGTTTTCTGTCAACTCTATTAAGCCATATTTTATACACAATAAAGTGCATGCATTTTAAGCATACATATTGATTGCTTTTGACACTGGATACAACACAATCAAGAAACAGAACATGTCCCTTGAGCCCTTTTGCAGTAAGTATCCCTATGTTGCAACCCTGGCTCCAGTAAACAATGATCTTCTTTCTGTCACTAAAGATTAGACTTACATGTTATAGAATTTCATACAATTGAATTTCAATACTGTATACTCATTTGCATCAGGCTTCTTTCTCTCAGCAAAACATTTTTATGCGTGTTGAGATATATGCATGTTGCATGTATCAGAAGTTTATTCTCTTTTTATTTATAAATAATATTCCATTATATGCACCACAATATATTTATCCATTGCATGTACAACAGTTTGTTTATATATTCACTTCTTGATAGATATTTGTCCTGTTTCCATTTTGGAACTAATATGAATAAAGCATTTCATCCATCCACCTGTTGGTTTCCAGTTCTGGGCTGAAACACATGTGCAAACACGTATCGTCATCTCTATTGGATCAATACTTAGGAGTGGAATGGATGGATCACATGGCAAGCATAGATCACTGATTGTTTTCCATCCTGGCTGTACCACATTACCATCCACCAGGAACGTATGAGAGTCACAGTTGTGCCATATACTCTCCAATACTTGCTGTTGTCAGTCTTTTTAATTGCAACTATTCTATTAGCTGTGTACTGGTATCCTATAATAGCTATACTTTATAGTCCCTAGTAAACAATGATATTGAGTATCAATTATGTATATAACAACATATGCATTATTTCACCTAGAAAGTTAGTGATATGGTTTGGCTCTGTGTCCCCACCCAAATCTCATCTCGAATTGTAATCCCCACATGTCGGGAGAGGGGCTTGGTGGGAGGTAACCGAATCATGGGGGTGGACTATCCCCTTGCTGTGCTCGTGATAGTGAGTGAGTTAGCACAAGATCTGGTTGTCTGAAAGTGTCTGGCACTTCTCCCTCTACTCTCTCTCTTTCCTGATCTGCCATGGTAAAGACATGCTTGCTTCTCCTTCTTCTGCCTTGATTGTAAGTTTCCTGAGGCCCTCCAGTCATGCAGAACTACGAGTCAATTAAATCTCTTTTCTTTATAAATTACCCAGTCTCAGATAGTTCTTAATAGCAGTGTGAGCAGTGTGAGAGTGGACTAACACAGTTAGAAAGTGTAATCTTAAACTAGTAACTTACAGATATCAGTGCCAAAAAGGCTTCAACTTTTTACCATTTTTTCATGACAAAATTTAATACAGAATATATTAATCCTTTTGTATAAATTATTTAGAGATTTATCCATTTTGATAATGTCTTTCCAATAATTTTAAAATTTTCTCTAATTTGTCAAAACTATTGATATAGTTACTCATAATATTTTCTTAGAGCCTTGTTAATAGCTGCAAGATCTGAAGTAATGCTCTTTCTTGCCTTTTTGATACTAATAATTTGTATTTTCACTCTTTTGGTTTTTACCAGTCTACCCAGAAATTTATTTTAAGCTTTTAAAAAATTATTTGGCATAACTGACTTCATTATTTACTTGTTTTCTATTTCATTAATTTCTGCACTCACCTTTTCATTTCTTTTTTGTTGTTTTGTTTGTCTGTTTCTTTTTATCTTATTTCTTTATTCCAGTAACTTCGAATTTGATTTTTCTTTTCTTTGTCTCATTTCTTTAGATGTCAATATAGAATATTGTAGACCTTTCTTTTTCTCTAATATAATCATTTAAAGCCTTAAATGTCCCTCTAAGCATTGTTTTAGCTACATCTTACAAATTTGACATTGTATGTTTTTATTTTATTCAATTCAAAATACTTCATACTATCTTTGTGAATCTCCCTTGACTTGTGATTATTTAGAAGTATACTGATTAATGTTAGAGTATTTGGGAATTTTCTAGATACCTTTCTGCTGTTAATTTAAAATTAAATTTTATCACATATAGAATATAATTTCTATTATGTGCAGAACACAATTTGTACAGTTTCAGTCTTTTAACTTTCTTAAAACATGTTTTACAGAACAGTACAGGGTCCATCTTGGTGGGTGGACCATCTGCAATTGAGAAGAATGTATATTCTTCTGTTGCTGAATAGAAAATTCCACAAATATCAATTAACTTACATCGATCAAACCTTCTTTACTTTTATTGATTTTTAACATTGACTTGTTCTGCCAATTACTGAGAGAGAATTGTTGAATCTCCACAAATAACTGTGTAGTTTTAATGGTGTTTTCAGTACAGTCACCTTTTGCTTCACGCATTTTGAAGTTCTATTATTAGGGGCATACACAATTAGGGATACATAGATACATGCTGAAAATATATATGAATTTTATATTTTTTAACTAACCTATATGTGCCTTGATATTTGAAACATGTATCTTGTGGCCAGCATATAATTGGGTCTTGCAGTTTTATCCAGCATGGAAATCTCTTCCTTTTAATTGCAGCCTTTATTCCATTTTCCTTCATCTAATTTACAGATATTGTTGAGATTAAAGCTATTACTTTGTTATTTGTTTTGTATTTATACCTCTGCTATTTTTCCTCTTTCCCTCTCTTTTTGACATCTTGATAGCTTTTTATATTCCATTTTATTTTCTCTGATTCACTATAACAATCACTTTGTTTCATTTTTAGCTGTTGTTCTAGGGTTTTAGGATTTGTCCATCTTTAACTTGTCACATTGACTTCAAATAATGTTATACAACTTCACATGTAATATTTTAAAAGTTACATATAATTACATCTCCTATTATTTGTGCTTTTGTTTTTATACATGTTATACATGTTACAAACTTCACAATACACTCTATTATTTTTGTTTTAAAGAGTCATTTTTTATAAAGATTAAAAATAAAAAAATGACTCAATGTTATTTTTAGTAACATATTCACCAATCACAACACTATTACTTTCAGTAAATTCAAGTTTCCATCTGGTATCATTGTCCTTACACCTGAAGAGTTCTATTTATTGTTTTCTGAAGTAAAAGTCTGCTAGTGACAACTTCTGCATTTGTTTGTTTTAAAAATCTTCTTTTGGTCTTTATTTTTGAAGTACATTTTTGCAGAGTATGGAACTCTAGATTGATTTTTTTTTCTTTTAACAGTTTGAAGATGTTATTTTTTAAAAAAAATTCTTTAGTTTTAGGGCTACAGGTGGTTTTTGATTGCATGGATGAGTTCTTTAGCGTAAATTCTGTGATTTTAGTGCACCCGTCAAACACGCAGTGTATGCTGTATCCAATATGCCGTCTTTTATCCCTCACCCTCCCCAATTCTCCCACTGAGTCCCCAACATCCATTATATTGCTCTGTATGTTTTTGCATCCTCATAAGGTAGCTACCGATTGTAAGGAGAACATACAGTATTTGGATTTCCATTCCTGAGTTACTTCACTTAGAATAATGGCTTCCAGTTCCATCCAAGTTTCTGCCAAATACATTATTTTGTTCCTTTTTATGGCTGAATAGTATTCTATGGTGTAAATATACCACATTTTCTTTATCCACCCATTGGTCAATGGGCACTTAGGTTAGTTCCGTACCTTTGCAATTGCAAATTGTGTTGCTATAAACATGCATGTGCATGTGTCTTTTACATATAACGACTTCTTTTCCTTTGTGTTGATACCCAGTAATGGAATTGCTGGATGAAATGGTAGATTTACTTTTAGTCCCTTGAGGAATCTCCGTACTGCTTTCCATAGTGATTGTACTAATTTACATTCCCACCAGCAGTGTGAAAATGTTCCCTATTTACCACATCCATACCAATATCTATTGTTTATTGACTCTTCAGTTATGGCCATTCTTGCAGGAGTAAGGTGGTATCTCATTATGGTTTAATTTGCATTTCCCTGATAATTAGTGAGGTTGAGCATTTTTTCATATGTTTGTTGGCTGTTTGTATATTTTCTTTTGAGAAATGTCTATTCGTGCCCTTTGCCCACTTTTTGATAGGATTGTTTTTGTTTTTTCTTGCTGATTTGTTTGAGTTCCTTGTAGATGCTGGATACTAGTCCTTTGTCAGATGTCAGATGCAAAGCTTGTGAATATTTTCTCCCACTCTGTGGTTGTCTGTTTACTCTGCTATCTGCTGTGCAGAAGCTTTTAGTTTAATTAGATACTACTTATTTATTTTTGTTTTTCTTGCATTTGTTTTTGGGGTCTTAGTCATGAAGTCTTTCCCTAATCCAATGTCCAGAAGAGTTTTTCCAATGTTATCTTCTAGGATGTTTATGGTTTCAGGTCTCAGATTTAAGTCTATGATCCATCTTGAGTTTATTTTTTCATAAGATGAGAGATGAGGATAGAGTTTCATTCTCCCACATGTGGCTTGCCAACTATCCCTGCACCATTTGTTGAATACTGTGTCCTTTCCCACTTATATTTTTGTATGCTTTGTTGAAGATCAGTTGGCTGTAAGTATTTGGCTTTATTTCTGGGTTCTCTACTCTGTTCCATTGGTCTATGTGCCTACTAGTACCATGCTGTTTGGGTACCTATAGCCTGGTAATATAATTTAAAGTTCAGTAATGTGATGCTTCAAGGTTTGTTCTTTTTGGTTAGTATTTCTTTGGCTATATGTACTCTTTTTGTGGTCCCATATGAATTTTAAGATTGTTTTTTCTAGTTTTGTGAAGAATGATGGTAGTATTTTGATGGGAATTGCATTGAATCTGCAGATTGCTTTGGCCAGTATGGTTATTTTCACAATATTGATTCTTCCCATCCATAAGCATGGTATGTGTTTTCTTTTGTGTCATCTGTGATTTCTCTTAGCAGTGTTCCATGGTTTTCTGAAGATGTTATTTAATTATTTTCTGTCATAGGTTATCTTTTCCCTTCTCTAAATAATTTGCATTTTATATTCTGACTTGTGTAAGAGAGTTTCATTCATTGCTAGTATTTAATAATTTGATTATGATGTGCTTATAGCTTTTTCTGTTTTTGCTTTTGAGAATTGGTGGGGTTGTTTGTTTGTCTGTTTGCTGTTTAGCTCAATGAAATTCATTGAGCTTCTACAAAGTGAGTATATGTTGTATTTACCAATTTTGGAATAATTTAGGCTAGAATTTCTTTAACCTTTTTCTGGTCCCTCATTTTCTTTCCAGGACTCCAGTGATACATACATTGGACTGTTTCATATCATTACAAGTAATTGAGACACTGAGGCAGTATAAAAAGTTAAGGAGACACTGTTCATATTTTCTTGGTCTTTTCTGTCCCCATAGGAAAATCAGTTTAGAAAAATTTGAGATCCGTGTCTTCAAGTTTATCTATCTTATCTTCTACAGTGTCTTGCCTAGTGTATCTTTAACTTCATATAGTGCCTGAGTTAAATAAAAATCTAGATGTTCTATTTGGTCCTTTTATATATCTTTAATTCCTCTCATCATTATTATTATTTTCATGTTTTTCTTTAAACAGTCAAGCATATTTATCATAGTTGTTTACAAAGTCCTGTTTATTAATTCTATTATTGTTATCATCTTGGGATCTGTTTCTATTCACTAAATTTTCTCCCGTTTATGGGTCATGTTTTTCCATGTTCTCACATAGTAATTCTTGATTGAATGTTAGATATTGTGAATTTTACTTTTTCTATCACTGTTTAAGGAAAGTTGGATTTTAATCTGCTAATGTATGTTATTTCTGGATCAGCTTGGTTCTCTTAAGGCTTGTTTTAAGCTCTGCTAACAAGTCTAGAGTAGCCATTATGCTAAGGCTAGTTTAGACATGAGTTAATGATCCATATTTAGATATTTACTATGGCAGCACCTCACTTCCAGGTTGTTATTTATTGCAGCATAACAAATTATCCCAGAACACAGAAGCTTAAAAACGCAGAGACATTTATTATCTGACAATGTCTGTGGGAAAGGAACCTGGGCACAAATTTCTCCGGCTCTCTGTTTCTCCTAAGGCTGTAATCCAACTGTCATCAGAGCTCTAGCCATTTCAAAGATTGAAGGTGGGAGGATCCTCTTTCCAGATGACTCCAGTGGTTCATCACAAGATTTAGTTGCTTATGAGTTGTTGTTGGCTGGAGATCTCCCTCAGTGTCTTGCCACATGGTCCTCTTCATAATGCAGCTCACAATACGGCAGCTAGATTCCATCAGAACAAGTCAGCAAGAGAGAAGGCAAGTAAAATGTAAACCAGCATTGTTTTGTTTTCTAATATAATCTCAAAAGTAACATCTCATCACATTTGCTGTATTCTATTCTCTACAAACAAGTTCTATGTCCCACTAGCACTTGATGGGAAAATATTACAAAAGTTCATGAATATTAAGAGGTCTGAGTCATTGGAAGCATCTCAGAAACTGCTTACAACACTTACAACAGTTACTAAGGAGTAACTGTCATTAGGTATCTACAGGATACCCTTGATGTTCAGATGAAGACTTGGCAGTCTGAGTGGTCAGACTTCAACATTACCCAGTGAGCTCTGGGAATTGTTTGGTACACAACTCCTACATTATTTTTTTGCCTGACCTCATGGAGTTAATCCCCACACAAATTTTGCTTAATATTTAGCAACAGCCTCAAGGAGACCCTTATATGGATTTCTGGAGCTCTGCAGAGCTCCCTTCTCTCTGACATTAAGTCCTCTAAACTGTAGCCAGCTCTGCCTCCCCCTGCTCTGCTCTGTTTTTCATTAGTGAGACCCTTATGTTCTGTTTTGTATTCCCATCCCACACTGTGTTCTAGAGAGTGCCTCCAGGCAGAGAGCAAGGGCAATTGCAGGCCTCTCCTCATTTGTTTCCCTTATCTCACAGGTCATAGTTCACACTGACTGTTGTCCCATTTTTGGACACAGATGTGTTATCTATTATGCTTAGTTTTCTAGATATTTATGGGCGGATGGCAAGTCTAGTCCCAATTACTGAAACATGACCACAGCAGAAACTCATCCAGGGATTTTGAGCCAGCTTTATTCTTCTTCAGCTGCTCTATATAGTATATTGGAATACCTTTTCTTAAATACAAATGATAGCCCTATATAAACAAATAATGAAATAAGGCTTAAACAAGTAATAAAATAAGGCTTAGAAGTGGAAATGAAACTAAATTAATGAAGTATAACTACCCTCCCAAAGTGATTTTTATAGCATTTCTTAATATAACTAGGTAGTGTTAAAATATACTTTTTATTTACAAAAAAACTTTTAGGAGTATGCATTCTACTTTAAAACAGAATATGTGTCTATCCCACTATAATTTATTTAAAATTCTTATTAACAAAAAAGTTTAGGGCTCCAAATTATTACTGTTGTCTATCTTTGTACACTTTAAAATCCTAACGATGTCTTCTGCAGGGGTTTGTCCCCACGTGTCACTTTATGGTAATAGTATTTTCAAAGGTTACAAATGAAAAGTTCATCAGATTAATAATAGCTGATGCTGTACTCCGCTAAACTTCCCAATATTATCTTTTTACTGTTATACATTTATCACATGGTTATCTATAATGTTTGAGACATTTGAAGCTAATTAAGCAAAATTTCCCTTTGCATTTATTTGTTACTTGCTGTTGTGTCTAAGAGAACACTCATAGCCCTCTTTCCTCTGCTGCCACTTGAGGCTGCAAGAAGAACACAGGTCTGCTTGTTCTGAGTTTCTGTGAAGTGAACAGACATTGCAGACACTCACCTGGTTATTCTAATTTCTACACTGCTGATGGCACAGAGCAAATATTCCTCCTAGGTACATGTTTGGTGTGTAGACAAATTCAGCCTTAATACCTATGCAGGAAGAGGATAGTGACTACAGAGAAACCCTGACAGAACAATGAAAATTGCACATTCACTCTTTCATCCCCTTACCCTCACTCAGGCTAAGCCTAGGCAAAAAGTTCTAAAAAGTACAAAGGTAATCAGACCCACCAAGCTGTACTCATGAGGGCCTCACAATATATATTTCACATAGTTTTACTAGAAAGATCTGATATTAGGTACTTATAGTAATTTTAACATTGTTTTGTGTTCCTTTTAAATAATGGGTAAAGGAAAGGAAGATAAGTTTTAGGAATAAAATTATACTGTACGTGCTTCTCAAATGATATTTGTATCAGACAAATGGTATCTGTGCTGGACATGGTCAATAGCCCAATATAACCACCTTTTTTGCTGTTGTTCATATGGCTCCTTCTCTCTGCTGCCTCTGTGTTTTCTCACCCATGTTATATGCAGGTGAGAGTTTTCTAAAATGTAGCTTTTTGGCAAGAAAGCTAATTTTCAGTTTGGATCTAAGCTGAAAATAGTTCCCCAATTGCCCTGAAGTTATCACTGTCAGGTTATTTCTAATGTAGTATTTTTCAGCATGCTCCTGGGCTAGCACTCCTGAAGGCTTAACTGCATAATCTGTTTTTACTCATTGTCTAGAAGGCTAATGGAGTCTGTTGGTATAATCTTCAAGAAAAGTCAGAGTATCCAATTAGTAAAGGTGAAAAGCTTAGCAAAATTTTCTCACTGATTAAAAATAAGTACTATGTTCAGAAACTTGTTTTTGTTAATAAATTATTATTCAGTTATTAATAAAGATAATACCTCTAGTAAATTAGTTGAGTTCAACCAGTAAAGCTGTAATGCTAAATAGAACCTGTGCATCTGTGTTCTCATTGTGACTTGCAAATGGAAATGTTTGCATATTTTACATATTTCAACCTTTTAGTATTCCAAAATGGAATATTAAAAAAAATCTGCTGCACAGAATTGGGCAACTGTGTTTGACAGTGAGTAGCTAATCCTGCCTACTCTGAGAGTTATTGAATTCTCTGCTCAATGCGGAGGGAGCACACAGCTGCTTCTGTTGTTTCTCTTTCCACAGCACAGCAATGAATTTAAACATGACGATGGCATTTGAATACTAAAGCATATCCATTCCTCTCCTGACTAAAATTGAAGCACTAGCAAATATGTAATGCCGCCTGACTTAATCAATTTTAATTTAATTAACATATCATTATTCAAACTGGAAATTATTTGTTTTCAAAGATAGAGTCGAATCATCCTTTATAAATCATTTTTAAATAAAATTTGGACTAACAATTTCTATTTCTACATAGAAACCTGGGATAGTAGAACTTCAATAAGCTTTTTGGTTTAGATAATTTGAAAAACAAACATCAACAAAATATTGTTGCCCAATGAATACTGCTAAATTTACAAATTTATCTGGAAGTTTTAAGAATATATCAATAGCCCAAATGAAAAATAAAATTACCTTTGGAAATATCATAATGGAAATCTAAAGAGGCTAATTTCCCCATGAAGAATTTCTTACTCATCTTGTTATTTCAGTCAGAATGTTAGCAAGAAATAAATAGATAGAATAAAAGTTTATAAAAATTCATTTTTGCATCAGTTTGGTAAATAATGAAAAATTAATATTTATTTTTCTCAAAGTAAGTATTAGTAGGTGGCATTAAAATATATTATAAACTGTTTCTTTTTAATAGAATAGGAGATCTCTATATTGTGCTGGTATAGTGACACTCATATAATAATTTAATCTGCCTCCATATGTATTTGGATATTTGCTGTGCTGGTATAGTGACACTCATATAATAATTTAATCTGCTTCCAAATGTATTCAGATATTTGCTGGTAGTTCTCTATGCAACATAATGGGCAATTTTAATGATTTGTTTTAACCTGAGTTAACCAGTGTTTTTGTTTGGGGCTCTACTATAAGAATCCTTGTGTTCAAAATATGAAGAAGCCATCAAAAAGTATGCCTAACTAATTTATGCTATTGTGAGGCAGGGATTATTCTAGCTCATACATGCTAGAATAAACATCTACAAATGATCCTGGACTGCCTTGTTCCTATCACCCCCTATTTATAGTTTCCATCTTGCAGAACTTTGTGATTCGATATACTTGGGATTTTTAAATATATGAATCTAGGCTTTCTCAGCTATTTCCCACATTCATGAATAATTAATCTGCATTATTATTTCTAGCAGAGTACCTTGAGGCTGGCTAATTAGTTTATTTAATTATCATTATTTTTATTTGTGTCCTGCCTTGTTCCTAAAAGGAAATAAACTGGTTTGTAAAGATGCATATGATACAGCAAGATAAACTAGATTTTTGAAAGAGAATGTTGGGAAAAGGAGGCAGTGAGAAGTAAAAGAAAGCAATATGAAGCCAGGAGTTTAGCTTGAAAAAATAATTTCTCAAAACAGTTTAACTTGGTGAAAGTGACTCCCAAATATGGTTCTAAGTTTGTTAAATACCTACAAAGTTAGGAAAACAACTAGAGAGGGAGTTGGGCTGCTAATTGACTGAGTATTTATCCCAAAAGAGACCATATATCATGTAATTTGGGAGAATTTGAAACATGTTTTATAGAAAAGTTTAAGTCATTCTTCTACAACTTAACACAAACTAGATTATGCTCTCTCAGTTAAGTTTCTTGCATTTCTAGGTTAGTAATATGTTCATTTTCAACCCTGTCACATGTTATTTTCTTAATAAATCTAGAAAATGCATACTATTAAACCAGAGTTAAGTATTAACAAATAACTTATTGTAACATATTTGAAGTTTCTAAGAGTATAAAGGCATCAATTATTGTCAGTGTCTCCAGTGAGGTATCATTTACAATGCTATATAGGTACTGTGTCTTAGTCATCTCAGGCTTCCGTAATAAAATACTATGCAGGCTGAAAGTCTGAGTTTAGGGTGCTAGTATGGTCAGGTTTTGGTAAAGAGGGCTCACTTCCTGGCTGGCAGATGGCTTCCTTCTCACTGTATCTTCACATTGGGGAGAAAGACAGAGGAGGGTGGAGGTGGAGCATGAGCATGCAAGCTGTCTTGCGTCTCTTCTCATAAGGGCACTAATTCTCATTTTAATGGCCTCACTCTTGTGATCTCATTAAGCCTAATTTTCTTCCCAAGACCTCATCTCCAGATGTCAAGACATTGGGGCTTAGGGCTTCTTATGGAATTTTGTGAAGGGTTGAGGGGAATAATTCTGTCCATGGCATACCCTCATATCCTTAGCAAAAAGATACAGAAATTGATGCATTTATTTATTGTTAATGAAAAGAAGGAAGGAGACTAAAAGTTGACAAGAAAGATGAAAGGAAGTTCAATATTGGGACCCTGCAGCACACACACATAATCACCTGGGAGCCTGACTGCTGTGTGTATGCCCAGGTGAAGGCTGCCAAGGGACTACTCAAGTCAGTCCGTGTGCAAAAAAGGCAGCTCCAATCACACTAGTCAAAGCCCATCATGCCTTTAAGACATCTCAGGAGCACGCTGTGACCCATTTTATAAAGTACAGCATTAGTTCCAGCAGTATCAAAATGAATGTTTGGCTAGTCTCCAGATTCTCAAAGAAGACATACAGGAATTTTAACACTGCCATTTTAGGAAGTCTGTTCTGTGTCTTGAATAAACTAGGAAAATCTTTTTGGGAAGCAGTCAGGAAATCTTGTGAGTCACACTGCACTATCATCTCATATAAATTTTCTATTATTTTTTTCCACGATATTGTGGAATATCGGGTATGCTTTTTATATAACATCTATTTGAAAAGAGAAATATCCTAGGTATAGCACATTCAGATAATGGAAGTTAAGTTCAAGAGTCATTTCATATAGTGGGAAATTCACTCAGTTAGGAATCTAGATTCCAAATTCCAGTCCCTCTTTTGCCACTAAATAGTTGTGTGACAATGGCCAGTCACTTAACCTGAAAAGCATACATTTCTCCATCTTTTCAATGGAGCTATAATAACTCTTCTTTTTTCTTCTCTACCTTTTTATATGAATACTCAATAGGAAAATGTGAGTAAAAATCTAATAAAACCAGGAGGTTGTAAATAGGTGCAAGGTGTGGGTTTCTTTCTTCCTTTTTAGTATTACGCTACCTTGAAGTGCCCTGATGACTCTAAAACCAGGAGAGATTTGGGGAAAATATAGGTACAAGTCAGAAACAGAATGTAGATATATCAAAGACAAGCTGAGTGTGATTTAAATGGTTTTGGATGACTTTAGTTTCTTTCTGTTTTAGGGGTCACTAGAACATACTTTCACTCCTAGGGATTCTAGCTCTTTCAGAAGGGGACACACCATGATGATTTCCGGTGTTCTTCCTTTTTACAAATAAGAAAACACATCTATAGCAGATGCCCTGATATCTTGAAATCAGCACCCTTAAAACTAAAAGTTTGCCTGCCTCTGGCTCTCTCTTCCTCCAATGACTATAGTTGTAGCCATCAGAGCATGAGCACGTCCACTACTTCTTATCCCAAAGCCATTGACCAAATATAGTTTATGATTTAGAATTGTTTAGGCTTATAAAAAGGTATATATTGCATAAATTATCTAATGCATTCACATTCTAGCCCTCTTCTCTCAAGGAGTGGATGTAGCATCTCATGGCCTAATATATTAATATTTTGGCAGCAAATCAAACAAATGCCCACATGTGTGATGAATAAACACTAGAAATAGCCTCACATCAGTTCAGGTTAGTGTTTGCACTCAAATAAGTTCAAGTCAGGACAGGTTTTGCAGACAAAGATATTTAAAAGGTTTTAGTGTTTAGCTGTTTGGACTTTAGAACTGCTGGTGAGAGATTACATAGATCTGCAGAAGACTCAGGCTCACTTTTTACACTCAGCAACAAATCCAGAAATCTTTCCAACTTTTCCTAGGTGGAAAAAACATATCACCACTGGGGTTTCATACCCACTTCTCAAGTCTGTGCTTGATGCTAATTTTTCACAGATTGGTCATTATTTAATTTAGAAAGGCCCTTAGAGATCACTTGTGGAATATCTTTATTTTCCTAATAATAAACTGAGGCTCTGAGAATTTAGGTGAAGCTGTGTGTACAAAGAGTCAAAGCATAAACTTTTGAGTCAATCAGCTAGACCTGTCTTCAAATTCTGCCTCTCCTTCTTGCTGGTAATATAAACCTGAGCAAGTTATTTCATTTTCTTATCCTTAATGTCCTCATCTGTAACACAGAGTTATAATACCTTGTTCACAGGCTTGCCCATTCACTACTAAATGCTTACTGAGTACCTCTGTAGTGACAGGCACTATTCTAAGCACTGGGGATACATCAGGATTGTTTTGAGGTTTAAGTGTCATAGTGTATTTGAAGAACTTAGTAACATGGCTGGCACCTTAGATTTCAGTAATTGCTATTATTATTATCTAGTGGAAGAGTTATGAAAAAATTATTAGCTCTATGGGACAACAACCTATGTATTCTTCAAGAAAAAATGAGGAGAAGTGGACATAAAAGAACACAGTCTATTTTGTCCAAGCCAATATGCCCCAGAAATAATGTTGGATTTGCAAAGCTTCTAGTGATCCTCTGGTTCGTGTTCGGGAGTTGTCTAGATTTATATTGACATAAAATATCCCAATCTTGAAAAATGTCCCAGCTAAAGGGTTGGAATCTCAGAGAATAAGTTACAGGCTTCCCATGTTCTTTGCATTGTTAGTTAGGATCATCCTTTAGACACATAAATAATCCTTAGTCTTTTATCTCACAGTTACATGAACTAAAATGTTATTAGCCAAATGGGAACATAGCTATTTCTAGTAATGACCAGTATTCCACTACTTTCAAAACTGCAAAGATGTAATAACATTTTCTTGGTAGAGAAACATAACACAAATATTTGTAGCTAACGAAATAAAAGTTTAATTGTCAGAATAGCATTTCCAGCATCAATAAATTGTCAGCAACTTACATATTTTTTCAGTTTCAGTGTTATATTGATTGAATCAGCAAGATAATATTACTGCTGTATTTGAAATTAAATGTCTCTTCATTACATTTTTTGCCTTTACTGGATTTTTAAATATCTCAACCCTTTATTATATAGAACAGTGCTATTTTAGTTTTAAGTTTATGAAAAAAAGGTATGATAAACCAAAAGTATTTATTTCTCCAGAAAGCATAGTGAATACATCTTTTTTTCCCCACTGGAATTTTTCTGTAATTGAATGCTGGTTGTGAAATTTTTAAAGCATGTAGGAGAAAACTGACAGTCATCATAGTAGAAATGTTCCCTGCTTTGACTCAAATTATAAAAATAAATGGATAAAAATGAAAGTATTTTTTTGTAATATAAAATAATGATATATCGGTAAGAGGAGTAGGAACAAGATGGTCAAATAGAACCCTCCAGCTATTGTCCCTACCACAGGAACACCAAACTGAACAACTATCAATTCAAGAAAGCACTTTCATAAGAATAAAAAAATAAAAATCAGGTGAGCAATCACAGTACCTGGTTTTAACATAACAAAGACAGAAGCATTGAAGAGGGTAGAAAGGGCGGTCTTGCTGTATTAGGCCATTCTTGCATTGTTATGAAAAATACCTGAGACTGGGTAATTTATAACAAGAGGTTTAATTAGCTCATGGTTCTGCAGGCTTTACAGAAAGCATGGTGATGGCATCTGCTTGGCTTCTAGGGAGGCCTCAGGAAGCTTTCAATCGTGGCAGAAGTCAAAAGGGGAGCAGGCACATTACAAGGCAAAAGCAGGCACAAGTGAGAGAGAGTCGGGGGGAGGTGCCACATACCTTTAAATAATCAGATCTCATGAGAACTCACTATCACAAAGACAGCACCAAGCTATGACAGATCTGCCTCCATGATCCAAACACCTCCCACCAGACCCCACCTCCAGCATTGGGTATTACAATTCAACATGAGATTTGGGCAGAGACAAATATCCAAACTACACCACTTGCATTGCCTACATCATGTCTCCCCCAATTCCAGGAAGTGCAGTGAAAAGAGAGAATCCCTGTATTTGGAAGAGAGAGAGTGGAGTGAGTGTGTTCCTTTGCATTGGAACTCAGTCCCATCTTGTCACAGGGGGACACAACACAAGGCAGAATTTTGCCAGTATCATCCAAGGGAGCATTTGGACCAGTCCTAGGCCAGAGGGGAGTCCTCCACCCCAGTAGGAGGAACCCAAGTCCTGGCCTGCTTCACTACTGGCTGAAGTGGAATACATTTGAATGGCAATCAAGCCACGGTTGACTGCAGTCCTTGGGCAGGCCCTGGAGCTACTCTGCTGTCAGAGACAATGGGCTAAGGGTGTGACCCAGGGTGACAACAGCTGCAGCAACCATAAGGATGCCTGTGTCACCCCTTCCCAAACTTCAGGCAGTACAGCATGGAGGAGACTCCTTCTGCCTAGGGAAAGGAGAGAGAAGAGTACAGATGAATTTGTCTTGCAACTTGGGTACCAGCTCAGCCACAGTAAAATAAAGCACCAACATACCAAAAATTAAGAATATTTTAATCTGCCAAGAATAAACAATCTGAAAAATAAAGCCAAAATGTAACTTCATTTAATAGCTACGAATAAAACAAAATGCCTAGAAATAAACTTAACCAAAGAAGTGAAAGATTTCTACAATGAAAACTATAAAACATTGATGAAAGAAATTGAAAAGGACACAAAAAATTGGAAAGATATCACACGTTCATGAATTAGAAGATCAATATGGTTAAAATGTCTATACTACCCAAAGCAATCTACAGATTCAATGTAATCCTTATCAAAATAACAATGACTTTCTTCACAGAAATAGAAAAATAGGATTTCATATAAATCCTAACATTTATATGAAAACACAAAAGACCTTGAATGGTGAAACCATTTCTGAGCAAGAAGAAAGCTGATGACATCATATTACCTGACTTCAAATTATACTACAAAGCTAAAGTAACCAAAACAGCATGGTACTGGCATAAAAACAGACATAGACCAATGAAACCGAATACAGAATCCAGAAATAAACTCATGTATTTACAGTCAACTCATTTTTGAAAAAGGTGCCAAGGACATACATTGGTGAAAGAACAGTCTCTTCAATAAATGGTGCTAGAAAAACTGGATATTCATATGCAAAAGAATGAAATTTAACTCTTATCTCTCACCATATACAAAACCCCAGTCAAAATTGAATAAAGATTTAAATGTAAGTCCTGAACTATGAAACCACTTGAAGATAATATTGAGGAAATGCTCCAGAATATTGGTCTGGGAAAAGACTTGAGTAAGACCTCAAAGCAGACAACCAAAGCAAAAATGAACAATGAAATTATATTAAACAAAAGAGCTTTTGCACATCAAAAACAAACAAACAATAAACAATGAAGAGACAACCCACCAAATGGGAAAAATATTGCAAAATACCCCCCTGACAAGGGATTAATAACCAAAATATAGAAGGAGATCAAATAACTTAATAGGAAAAAATGCAAATTATCCAATTTTTTGAATCAACAAAAAATATGAATAGACATTTTTCAAAAGATATACAAATGACTAACACGTTTATGAAAATATCCTCAACATCACAAGTTATCAGAGAAATATAAATCAAACCACAATGAGATATTATCCCATCCCAGTTAAAATGGCTTTTATCAAAAAGAAAAGCAATTCAGTAAATGAATGAAGGAACAAAAAAACAAATACTGCATATTCTCACTTATTAGTGGGAGTTAAATATTGGATACACATGGACATAAAGATGGCAACAATAGACAATGGGGAATACTAGAGAGGGGAGGGAGGGAGGGGGACAAGAGTTGAAAAACTCACTATTGGGTACTATGCTCAGTACCTGGGTGACAGGATCAATCATACCCCAAACCTCAGCATCACACAGTATATCCATGTAACAAACTTGCACATGTACCTCCCGAATCTAAAATAAAAGTTAAAATTATTTTTTAAAAAACAGATAATAACAGATTATGGGGAAGATGTGGGAAAAGGCAAATCCTCCTACACTATTGGAGGGGGATTGTAAATTAGTACAGCCACTACAAAAAAACAGTACGGAAGTTCTCAAAAAACTCAAAATTGAACTACCATATGATCCAGCAATTCCACTATTGGGTGTATATCTAAAAGAGTGGAAACTAGTATATCAAATAGGTATCTGTCCTCACTCTCCTGTTTATTACAGCAATATTTATAATAGTCAAGATATGGAATGCACCTAAGAATCTATCAATGAATGAATGAAGAAACCATTATATATATAACATATTTCTTCATATATGTATATATGTGTGTGTTTGATATGATATATTTGGTATATAATATATATGATATATAATATGTGATATATAATTGATATTATCTATATATATAAAATATTACTGAGAATATTGCCTACGGAGACAACAGCCAGGTTGTATCACAGGATGAAATTGTGAGTGCAGACAAAGCTGCCAAGACACATTTTTTCTTAGAGACATTACCCTACAAATATGAAACAAGAGTGGAAGATAAGGGGACTCAGCTCTCAGGAGGTCAAAAAACAGAGGATTGCTATTGCCTGATCCCTCATCAGATAACCTCAAATCCTATAGTTGGATAAAGCTACATATCAGCTCTGGATACTGAAAGCGGAAAAGTCGTACAAGAAGTCCTGGTTAAAGCTAGAGAATGTCGCACCTGCAGCGTGATCACTCATCACCTCACCACCTGTCCACCACTCAGAGCACAGAGTTAACAGTGGTATTTTAGGATGGAAAAGTCAAGGAGCACGGCATGCATCAACAGCTCCTGGTACAGAAAAGCATCTGCTTTTCAATGGTCAGTGTCCAGACTGGGACACAGAACTTATTAACAGAACATATATATGTGATACACAGTATATGTGATATATCACACATATATGTGTGATATGTATGATGTATGTGATATATATGTGATATATCATATATCTCATATATTGGAATATAGATATTCCAATTAATTACCTTGATTTGATTATTACACATCATATGCTTGTTTCAAAATTTCACATGTACCCCATAAATATGTACAGCTATTATGTATCCATAAAAATTACAAATAAAAAATAAGATAAGGTGGCAAAGGAAAAAATAATAATACGTTTAACATTGTGAGTAGAGAGAATGAAATATCTAAGTTGTAGGATTATGGCTTCTTAAAGTAAAATAGCATCCAATCAATTATTTTAACAATTTTTTGGGAAAATGACATAAACTAGTCAATTAATGTTAAATAAATTATTCAAATTCCTACTGAGAAAATACATTATTATATGACTGATATATAATCACTAATCCATTTTTTAGATCTTATTTTAAAGAAGCTTCAGTCTTCATATATTTTTAAGATAATGCTTTTGAGGCACAGGTATTTGACAGAAGAGAAGTAAATCACCTTTATTTTCAAAATCCTCTAATAAAGTACCTGTTCTGAGTTTATTCTTGTTTCAGGATTGAGCAAATGACATGTTTCTTCAGAAAATTTTGCCAAAATTTTCAAAAATGGCAGAAATTATCACCCCAGGATTTAGAAATTTTGACAGCACATAGACCACAGGTTTTCAAAGACGAAAAGTTATAAAATTAGTTTGCAAAGGGATTCTCAAGTAACAAGGAGTGCTCAGCAGGAAAAAAAGAAAGTATAAGTGAAAATGTTTTTCCTTGGTCTTGTCTTTTGACACACAGCATTCTGTATTGTCTGTGACAAAGCATTAGGACTAGAAATTTCTATATCCACGAGAAACAGTAGCAAACTACTGCAATACCCACTCCTCTGGCCTGCTACATGAGGCTGCATCCAGAGTAGATTTTAATTACAACTACTAATTCCATGTTGCTTTACCTAATGTGAGTCTATACAAGGAGGTGTAATCTAAATCAAATGCAGTAAGTGATGACCTCAGAAACCCAAACAGATGGTTATTTATCAAGGACTATATAAAATTTCTAAAAATAAGTGTCGATTAATATTAAGGAAAGTCTGCAAGTCTCTTTTATTGTGATTTCCCAATTTGAATATGCGTGCTACTTTTTATGATGTAAAAATGTCATAAAATAGTTTGAGAATAATAACTTCCTTTTGTTTCCACTTTGCTAATGGTAGTGGTGGTAGTGGTGAGAGAAGGTAGATGGATGAAGAAACCTAGAGTTTTTATACTAAATGATGTTCTTTACTGGTTTAGATAAACTTCCCCAAATGAACTTTTAAATATGTATTACAAATTAGGGGTTTTCTTTTTGATGACATAGAGTACTTTGAGTGTGAAAATTGAACTGTCAGTATTACTCTCTGCCTTACATATTGTTATACTTAATAGAGTTGCGTAAAGCTATATAAATAGCTCTTCAGTTACTCTTGAAAATCAAATGGTTTGAACTAGGAATAGAGTCAACATTCTTATAATACATTCATATTCTGCAGCCTCAAAGAATACAATTTAAGATTTCATGAGATTTTGCCTCAATGTACAATGTCATCTTGTCGAAGATATCCACAAACTATGATGTAAGTGTACCTCTAATTTTTCTTTTTCAATACATACTGCAATCTCAGACCAGCCACACTCAGAAAACCACAACACAGGAGAAATTGTTTACTCCTTAAGAAAAAATAATTTGTAACATTAACAGGATACAGTAGGAAATAAGAGTGAACCACACTCATTAATATACAAACATCTTGAGATGCATAACTATCAGCAGTACCAGATTATAAATGACAGAAGCAAAATATTATTTTCTAAAGATTTGAAAGGAAAGTAGGGCTGAGAGAAGGAAAGAATCATCTTTCATGCCTGCTCGGTGATACTTACAGGCCAGAGGAAAAATAAACCAATCTGTCTCCAAGGATCAGAACCCTGCATGAAGACCTAACTAGAATCCAGGTGACAGCACTGAAGGTGAATAATGGATTAAAGAACAGAAATGTAACAGTCATTTTTACTGCGGTATTTTATTTTCCCTTGAGAGGTTACACCGATGGATTAGAAAGGACATGGCTCCACTTTTAATATAGTCTAATAGTCTGGTCTGGAAGTTATGAAGTTATTTCAGGCAGTCACTTGCAAATTATTCATATCACTGGAAAGATAGGTGTAACCTAAAGTCTGGAAATTGTTAAAAAAACATAATTTGTACTTGAATATAAAATGTGTTAATGCACTAGACTTAAAAAGATAAAAATGACTTTTTATGCACTCACTACAAATAAAACGAAAAAGGTAAGTGCTAAGCACAGATTAAAAGTGATCTTGGAAGTTCACTCTAACTCCTTTCTCTAGGTTCTTAAAATTAAATACTATTAGAAAATGGTCAACTGAGTTTATGATGCTATTACTCCAGCATAGTTTAAAAGAGCTTCACTCCTTAAACAAATCCAAGTATGAAACAGTCAAATGTTTACATTTCTGAGGATATTTCCCCCATCCAAAAAGTAGAAACACAGTCTGAGATGTTAACCAAAGATATAATTTAATGTAGTAATTAACTATAACAAAAGTCAGACTTGTGACTACATGAAAGAAAAATATGGAATAAAGATTAAGAAGATTGTTCTAGATGATGCTGATAAATGAGAATTAAAATCTGTGTTAGATGGCTACAGACTTCAGATATAGTCTAGACTAAAAGTTCTCAACCTTTGCTGCACATTAAAAGTACCTGAGAAGCTTTAATATTGATGACTAGGTCACACATTAGAGTATCTGAAGATGGAAACCTGCTGTTAGTATTTATTAAAAAGCCTCCAGGCAGTGGTAATATGCATCTTGATTTGAGAACTACTGGGCTAGACCAAGAATCCCTCTTTAACTGAATTCTAGAGATGTATCTTTGTTTCTAACTGAACCAACAGTGTAAAAGCTATAGTTTATATGATTAGTCTTACATTTGAGGAAGAATTTACATAACATTTCTTCCAATCCTAACCGTTTTATCGTCTTTATGTGATTAATAAGCCTGACACATTTAGAATTCTTTGCACAAATGGGTAACAAGCATATAAAGCGTTTAAAAAACCTCCACCTCACGGGTAATCAATTACTTGTAAATTGAAACAAGTTGTTTTTCCACCTATAAAACTTCCAACATTACCGAAATGGTTATATGTAGCAGTTTGCAGCGTTCAGAAAATATCACTGAATTCAAAGAGCAGTTTAAAAAAATAACATGGGGGACGGGGGAAAGAAGGCTGATTAGATAAAGCCAGGTGGAACCTCTCCCTCCCAGGGACCAAGAGGACTGCTGTGCTCCTAACAGATCTTCAGAGGGAAGGCACTGAGAGTGGATGGAGGGAAGACACAGAAGCTGGGCTGAAGGAGGAGAAAGCTTGGAACCCTACACGGGGCTGCAGCACACTGGGACTCATTCCTGACCCCCAACAGCTCCAGGAGAAGGAGTGGAGTTGAATAGTTAAGGAGCAGCTCGCTGTCGTCCCCAGCCTCTGGAAGCTCAGCAGGTGGAAACTCCTCGCTCACCAGGGACACCGGAGTTGGCCGGGAGACCTGCTTAGAGAAGTGGTAGGTGCAGCAAGCCAGCAGATGTCGAGCCCAGAGGGTTTGATGCGGGAGCGTTGGTAGCAGAGCACAGCCGGGGTTGGTCGTCCCCCTAGGCTCCGCTCGCTCTCATAGGAGACTTTAGCCCTAAGCGACCTGTCAGACCTGATTTCTGCCGGGCAGTCTTGCCCATCGGGCAGGGATGGTCCAACCTGAGAACACTTTGGTCTGCTGGCCTCTCCTGGTGCTCCAGCCTGGCCACGCCTGCTTGCAGGGCAGCCGCAGGCGCCCTGGGGGTCCTCACCATAGCTTCTGCACTGGTGGACCGTGCCTGACTGGCGGAGAGCTCCAGCGGGGTGTCCCCTGTGGCCACGCACCAGCCGTCACGCTCCCTCTCCACACTGCAGCTTCCTTCTGCCTCACGGCAACTCCCCACTTCACACTGCTAGTACGTGTCTGCCAGGTGTCTGCCAGGTGAGTTTTGCTTCTGTTGCCCTGCCAGCACACAGGAGTTCCATCCACCTCCGATAGCCCCACTGACTGCCATTATAGACCGAGCCTTGTCGGGTACAAAGCCAGCCAGCCCCATTCCTGCCCACAACACGCTCTTGCACAACACTGTACAGAGAACAGCAGCAGATCAGCCTCCACCCTAAGTGACTACTCCTGCTTACAGGGCACAGAGAAAGCACCCAGATCTGGACTCGCCAGCGCCCCGCCTTGGAGCCAACACCACCTCAAGTGCGACATTGCACATAGCCGCAGGCATGCCCCCTCCGGCACCTCGCGGCACCCACAACTGAGTTGCCTCCACCACTGAGGTGAATGCCCACAGGGAGGCAGGCATCCTGGCAGGCTAGCATTCTGTTGCGCTGCTGCAACTGCTGCTGCTGGCACATGTGAATGAGGACAGATCCTGCTGTCACTGCTTTATTAAATGCTTTGGCTGACACCATGCATCAGAGTGGTCCAGGAGCACCTGGGCCCCCTGCAGCACCGTTCCCCGCAGCACAGTGGATTCCTAACCTCGAGCAGCCAGAGAAAAAAGTCGGAGTCCAATATGGGTCCTCCAGAATTAGAGCACGCAGTCCAGGAGTTTGGAGCTGAGGCTGGCTCTCTAAAATCTTCCAGAAATGAAGCCAGTTGGCTGAATTCATCTAATACCACAATCAAGCCCTCAAGGTCATCAAGCAGGATTAAAAAAATAAAAAAAAAACCAAAGGTCAGAAACTTGAAAGACTGAAGGTCGATAAGCTCACAAAGAAAAAATCAACACAATAACACTGACAAGCCAGAGTGCCTTCTTTCCTCCAAATGAGGCACAACAATTTAAGCAAAGTCTCATGTTACAAAATTAATGTGAAAAAATCACTAGCATTGCTATATACTAACAGTCAAGCTGAGACACAGATCAAGTATATAACCCCATTCAAAATGTCCACACACAAAAATAAAACAAATGTACCTAGGAATACAGCTAACAAAGGAGGAGAAAACTCTCTACAAGAACTAGAAAACACTGCCCAAAGAAATCAGAGATGACACAAACAAACGGAAAAACATTCCATGCTCATGGATAGAAAGAATCATTATCATTAAAATGGCCATACTGCCCAAAGCAATTTACAGACTCAGTGCCACTCCTATTAAACTACCATTGACTTTTTTTCACAAAACTAGAAAAATCTATTTTCAAATTCATACGGAACCAAAAAAAAAAGCATGAATATCCAAGGTAATTCTAAGCAAAATGAACAAAACTAGAGGCATCACACTACCTGACTTCAAACTAAACTATAGGGTTATAGTAACCAAAACAGCATAGTACTGGTACAGAAACAGACACATACACCAATGGAACAGAATAGAGAACCCAGAAATAAGTCTGCATTCCTACAACTATCTGATCTTTGACAAACCTGACAAAAACAAGAAATGGGGAATGTATTCCCTATTCAATAAATGGTGCTGGGATAACTGGCTAGCCATATGCAGGAGACTGAAACTAGACCCCTTCCTTACACCATATACAAAAATTAACTCAAGATGGGTTAACGACTTACATGTAAAACCTAAAACTATAAAAATTCTTGTTGATAACCTAGGCAATATCATTCTGGACATAGGCATGGACAAAGATTTCATGGTGAAGATGCCAAAAGCCATTGCAACAAAAGTAAAAGTTGACAAATGAGATCTAATTAAACTGAAGGGCTTCTGCACAGGAAAAGAAACTATCCAGAGAATAGACAGACAACTTACAGACTGGGAAAGAATTTTTCCAAACTATGCAGCTGAAAAGTTCTAATATCCAGCATCTATAAGGAACTTAAACAAATTTACAAAAAAGAAAAACACCATTAAAAAGTACCTAAAGGACAGGAACAGACACTTTCAAAGGAAGACATACATGTGACCAACAATCATATGAGAAAAAGCTGAACATCACTGATCATCAGAGAAACACAAACTAAAACCACAATGAGATACCATCTCACTCCAGTCAGAATGACTATTATTAAAAAGGCAAAAAATAACAGATGCTGGTGAGATTGTGAAGAATAGGGAACACTTATACACTGTTGGTGGGAGTGTAAATTGCTTAATTCATTGTTGGAAGACAATGTTACGATTCCTCCAGGACCTAAAAACAGAAATACCATTCAATCAGAAATGCCTTTGAGAGGTGACAAGGTGCTAGCAGCCCTCACTCACTCTCGGCGCCTCCTCGGCCTCGGCGCCCGCTCTGGCCACACTGGAGGAGCCCTTCAGGCCGCCACTACACTGTGGGGGCCCCTTTCTGGGGCTGGCCGAGGCTGGAGCAGGCTCCCTCTGCTCACGGGGAGGTGTGGAGGGAGAGGTGCGGGCGGGAGCCAGGCTGTGCTGGGTGCTAGTGGCGCTGGCGCAGATTCTGGGTGGGCGCAGGCTCTGTGGCCCCGCACTCCAAGTGGCTGGCAGGTGCCTGCTGGGCTTGATCAGGGGAAGAGCTCCCTCTGGGCTGTCCAGTCCCACTCAGAGTGCCATTGAGAGGTGAAGCCGGCTGGGCTTCTGGGTTGGGTGGGGACTTGGAGAACTTTCGTGTCTAGCTAAAGGATTGTAAATGCACCAATCAGCACACTGTGTCTAGCTAAAGGATTGTAAAGGCACCAATCAGCACTCTGTGTCTAGCTAAAGGTTTGTAAATCCACCAATCAGTGCTCCATGTCTAGCTAGTCTGGTGGGGACTTGGAGAACATTTGTGTCTAGCTAAAGGATTGTAAACGCACCAATCATCACTCTGTCAAAACGGACCAATCAGCTGTCTCTAAAACGGACCAATCAGCTCTCTGTAAAATGGACCAATCAGCAGGATGTGGGTGGGGCCAGATAAGGCAATAAAAGCAGGCTGCCCGAGGTAGCAGCGGCAACCCACTGGGATCCCCTTCCATGCCGTGGAAGCTTTGTTCTTTCGCTTTTCGCAACAAATCTTGCTGCTGCTCACTCATGGGTCCGCATTACCTTTATGAGCTGTAACACTCACGCCGAAGGTCTGCAGCTTCACTCCTGAGGCCAGTGAGACCACGAACCCACCAGGAGGAATGAACAACTCCAGATGTGCCACCTTTATGAGCTGTAACACTCACTGCGAGGGTCTGCAACTTCACTCCTGAAGCCAGTGAGACCACGAACTTACCAGAAGGAATAAACTCTGGACACATCTGAACATTTGAAGGAACAAACTCCGGACACACCATCTTTAAGAACTGTAACACTCACAGCGAGGGTCTGCAGCTTCGTTCTTGAAGTCAGCAAGACCAAGAACCCACCAATTCCAGACACACCATTACTGGGTAGATACCCCAAGGAATATAAATTGTTCTATTATAAAGACAGATGCAAGTGTATGTTTTTGCAGCACTACTCACAATAGCAAAGACATGGAATCAACCTAAATGCCCATCAGTGATACACAGAAAGAAAATGTACATATACATCATGGAATACTATTCAGCCATAAAAAACATGTCCTTTGCAGGGGCATGGATAGAGCTGGAGGCAGTAATCCTTAGCAAACTAACACAGGAACAGAAAAACAAATACCGTATGTTCTCACTTTTAAGTTAGAGCTAAATAGTAACACATGGACACAAAGAAGGGAACAACACACACTGGGGCCTATTGGAGGATAGAGTGTGGGAGGAAGAAGAGGCTCAGGAACAATAACTATTGGGTACTAGGCTTAATACCTGGATGACAAAATAATCTGTACAACAAACCCCCATGACACATTTACCTATAAAACAAATCTGCATATGTTCCCCTGAACTTAAAATAAAAATTAAATTTAAAAAATAGTGGAGGCATTATGACAGACAAGGGGCAGGACTAGATTGCAGCTCCGACTTGGACAGACAGAGCAGCGTGCAGCGGCTCACATCATGGATTTTTAGCTCCAGAACAACTGCAGGAATAAATCAGGAAACCTGAGAGGACCCACAGACCCCCTGAAGGAAGCCAACTGCGCCTGCAGGACCCTGGAGACACCCCAAATACAGTGAGTGCCCAAACTGCAGAAGTGGAAAACGGAGATCCTCTGCCCCGGAACACACACCCTTACAGGGGAAATTGAAGGTCTAGTTTACAGGAGAAGATTCTGAACTTACCTGGAGCTGAGTCAATGTAGAGAGCCAAGTGAAATACACAGGTAGAGGAAGAAGTGGGAAAGGCCCTGTGAGCTCACTGGGTCCCCAAGCAGGTCATTCCTGCCTGGCACCACAGGGATCCTTCCGGAGGGTGGCCAGAGGTGCAGGGAAAACGCCACAGGGAGAAGCAACTCTCCAGCTGATCTTTGTAACAATTTGAACCTGTTCAGAAGCCTCCTGGCCAGAACTCTGCTTGGGGGGAAGGGCATGAATCCAGCAAGCAGACTCCACAGGCCGGGGAAGAACTAAAGCCTTAGTATCTTTTTTTTTATTATTGAGATGGAGTTTTGCTCTTGTTGCCCTGGCTGGAGTGCGATGGCACAATCTCCGCTCACCACCTCTGCCTGGGAGGCAAGTAGTCCAAGGCAAATTCTCAGCCCTGCTTGCCCACTTTCTGGAAACAGACTCAGTGCTGTGAGGCGGGGCATGGTGGGAGTGAGACCTGCCCTTCGGATTGCGTGGGAGCTGGGTGAGGCCTGTGATTGCCAGCTTTCCCCCACTTCCTGACAACCTGCGTGACTCAGCAGAGGCAGCCATAATCCTCCTAGGTGCATAACTCCATTGACCTGGGAACCTCACCCCTAACCCCCACATCAGCCACAGCAAGACTTGCCCCAGGAGAGTCTGAGCTCAGACATTCCTAGCCCTGCCCCCACCTGATGGTCCTTCCCTACCCACCCTGGTATCTAAACAAAAAGAGCATATACTGTTTGGAGTTCTAGGGCTCCACCCACCACCGTTCCTCTCCATATTTCCACAACTGATGCTCTCTGGAAAGCATCACCTCCTGGCAGGAAGCCAACCAGCACAAAAATGGAGCATTAAACCATAAAGCTAAGAACCCTCACAGAGTCCATTTCACCCCGCTGCTACCTCCACCAGAACAGGTGCTGGTATCTGCTGCTGAGAGACCCACAGACAGTTCACATCACAGGACTCTGTGCAGACAACCCTCAATACCAGCCTGGAGCCTGGTAGACTTGCTGGGTGGCTGGACCCAGAAGAGAGATAACAATCACTACAGCTTGGCTCTCAGGAAGCCACACCATAGGAAAAAGGGGAGAGTACTATATCAAGGGAACACCCTGCAGGACAAAGGAATCTGAACAACAGCCTTCGGCCCTAGACCTTCCCTCTGACAGAGCCTACCTTAATGAGAAGGAATAAGTAAACCAACTCTGGTAATATGAAAAAACAAGGCTCTTTAACACCCCCCAAAAAATCACACTAGCTCACCAGCAATGGATTCAAACCGAGAAGAAATCCCTAATTTACCTGAAAAACAATTCAGCAGGTGCAGGGAAAACGCCATAGGGAGAAGGAACTCTCCAGCTGAACTTTGTAACAATTTGAACCTGTTGAGAAGCCTCCTGGCCAAAACTCCGCTCAGGAGGAAGGGCGTGAATCCAGCAAGCAGACTCCACAGGCCAGGGAAGAACTAAAGCCTTATTATCTTTTTTTTAAATTATTGAGATGGAGTTTTGCTCTTGCTGCCCAGGCTGGAGTAGAATGGCGCAATCTCCGCTCACCACCTCCACCTGGGAGGCAAGTAACCCAAGGCACACACAGGTTCAGCAGGTTAAGCTAATTAAGCTAATCAGGGAGGTACCAGAGAAAGGTGAAGCTAAATGCAAAGAAATCCAAAAAAGATACAAGAATCAAAGGGAGAAATATTCAAGGAAATAGATAGCATAAATAAAAAAAAATCATAACTTCAGGAAATAATGAACACACTTATCAAAATGCAAAATGCTCTGGAAAGTCTCAGCAATAGAATTGAACAAGTAGAAGAAAGAAATTCAGAGCATGAAGACAAGCTCTTTGAGTTAACCCAATCCAACAAAGACAAAGAAAAAAGAATAAGAAAATATGAACAAAGCCTCCAAGAAGTCTGGGATTTTGTTAAATGACCAAGCTTAAGAATAATCAGTGTTCCTGAGGAAGTAGAGAATCTAAAAGTTTGGAAAACATATTAGGGGGAATAATCGAGGAAAACTTCCCTGGCCTTGCTAGAGACCTAGACATCAAAATACAAGAAGCACAAAAAACACCTGGGAAATTCATCACAAAAAAGATCATCGCCTAGGCACATTGTCATCAGGTTATCTAAAATTAAGATGAAGGAAAGAATCCTAAGAGCTGTGAGACAAAAACGCAAGGTAACCTATAAAGGAAAACCTATCAGATTAACATGAGCTTTCTCAGCAGAAACCCTACAAGCTAGAAGAGATTGAGGCCCTATCTTCAGCCTCCTAAAACAAAACAATTACCAGCCAAGAATTTTGTATCTAGTGAAACTAAGCATCATATATAAAGAAAAGATACAGTGTTTTTCAGATAAACAAAAACTAAGACATTCACCATTACCAAGCCTCCACTACAAGAACTTCTTAAAAAAGATCTAAACCAGCCAGGCACAGTAGCTCATGCCTGTAATCCCAGCACTTTGGGAGGCCAAGGTGGGTGGATCACAAGGTCAGGAGATCAAGACCATCCTGGCTAACATGGTGAAACCCCGTCTCTACTAAAAATACAAAAAAAATTAGCCGGGTGTGGTGGCGGGCGCCTGTAGTCCCAGCTACTTGGGAGGCTGAGGCAGGAGAATGGCATGAACCCGGGAGGCGGAGCTTGCAGTGAGCCAAGATCGTGCCACTGCACTCCAGCCTGGGCAACAGTGCAAGACTCCATCAAAAAAAAAAAAAAAGCTCTGAATGTTGAAAGAAATCCTGGAAACACATCAAAACAGAACCTCTTTAAAGCATGAATCCCACAGGACCAATAAAACAAAAATACAATTTAAAAAACAAGAAAAAACAAAAACCAAGGTACACAGGCAACAAATAGCATGATGAATGGAATGGTACCTCCCATCTCAAAACTAACATTGACTGTAAATGGCTTAAATGCTCCACTTAAAAGATACAGAACTTCAGAATGGATGAGAATTCACAAATCAACTATCTGCTGCCTTCAAGAGACTCATCTAACACATACGGACTCACATAAACTTAAAGTAAAAGAGTGTAAAAGGCATTTCATGCAAATGTACACCAAAAGTGAGCAGGAGTAGCTATTCTTACATCAGACAAAACAAACTTTCAAGTAATAGCAGTGAAAAAAGACAAAGAGGGACATATAATCGTAAAAGGCCTTGTCCAACAGGAAAATATCACAATCCTAAACATATATGCACCTAACACTGGAGCTCCCAAATTTATAAAACAAGTACTAACAGACCTAACAAATCTTAACAAATTTTAACAAATGAGATAGACAGCAATATAATAATAGTGGAGGACTTCAATACTACACTGACAACACTAGACAGGTCATCAAGACAGAAAGTCAACAAAGAAACAGTGGATTTAAATTATACCTCAGAACAAATGAACTTAGATATATACAGAACATTCCATTCAACAACCACAGAATACACTTCTATTCAACAGTGCATGGAACTTCCTCCAAGATAGATGATATGATAGGCCACAAAATGAGCCTGAATAAATTTAAGAAAATTGAAATTATATCAAGCACTCTCTCAGACCACAGTGGAATAAAACTGGAAATCAACTCTAAAAGGAACCTTCAATACCATGCAAATACATGGAAATTAAACAACCTGCTCCTGAATGATCATTGGGTAAAAAACAAAATCAAAATGGAAATTAAAAAAATTCTTTGAACTGAACAACAACAGTGACACAACCTATCAAAACCTCTTGGATACAGCAAAGGTGGTGCTAACAGGAAAGTTCATAGCCCTAAACACCTACATCAAAAAGATTGAAAGAGCAGAAACTGACACTTTAAGGTCACACCTCAAGGAAGTAGAGAAGCAAGAACAAACCAAACACAAACCCAGCAGAAGACAGGAAATAACCAAGACCAGAGCAGAACTAAATGAAATTGAAACAAACAAAAAAATACAAAAGATAAATGAAACAAAAAGCTGGTTCTTTGAAAAGGTAAATAAAACTGATAGACCATTGGCCAGATTAACCAAGAAAAGAAGAGAGAAAATCCAAATAAGCTCAATTAGAAACAAAATGGGAAATATTACAACCAACACCACAGAAATACAAAAGATCATTCAAGGTTACTATGAACACCTTTATGTGCAAAAACTAGAAAACCTAGAAGAAATGGATAAATTCCTGGAAAAATACTACCCTTCTAGTTTAAATCAGGAAGAATTAGATACCCTCAGTGACCAATAACAAGCAGCAAGATTGAAATGGTAGTTAAAAAATTACCAATGAAAAAAAGTCTAAGACCAGACGGATTCACAGAATTCTACCAGACATTCAAAGAAGAATTGGTACCAATGCTATTGACACTATTCCATAAGATAGAGAGAGGGAACGCTCCCTAATTCATTCTGTGAAGCCAGCATCACCCTAATACCAAAACCAGGAAAGGACATAACCAAAAAAGAAAACTACAGATCGATAGTCCTGATGAACATGGTTGCTAAAATCCTTAACAAAACACTAGCTAACCAAATCCAACAACAAATCAAAAAGATAATCCACCATGATCAAGTCGGTTTCATACCAGGAATCCAGAGATGGTTTAACATACACAAGTGAATAAATGTGATATACCACATAAACAATTAAAAACAAAAATCACATGATCATCTCAATAGATGCAGAAAAAGCATTTGACAAAATCCAGCATGGCTTTATGATTAAAACTCTCAGCAAAATTGGCATACAAGGGACATACCTTAAATCAATAAAAGCCATCTATGACGAACCCACAGCCAACATAATACTGAATGGGGAAAAGTTGAAAGCATTCCCTCTGAGAACTGGAACAAGACAAGGATGCCCACTCGCACCACTCCTCTTCAACATAGTACTGGATGTCCTAGACAGAGCAATCAGACAAGAGAAAGAAATAAAGGGTATCCAAACTGGTAAAGAGGAATTCAAACTGTCACTGTTTGCTGACAATAATCGTTTACCTTGAAAACCCTAAAGACTTCTCCGGAAAGCTCCTAGAACTGATAAAAGAATTCAGCAAAGTTTCCAGATACAATATTAATGTACGCAAATCAGTAGCTCTTCTATACACCAACAATGACTATGAAGAGAATCAAATCAAGAACTCAACCTCTGTTAAAATAGCTGCAAAAAAATAAATACTTAGGAGTATACCTAACCAAGGAGGTGAAAGATCTCTACAAGTAAAACTACAAAACACTGCTGAAAGAAATCATAGATGGCACGAACAAATGGAAACACATCCCATGCTCATGGATGGGTAGAATCAATATTGTGAAAATGACCATATTGTTCAATGCAATTCCCATCAAAATACCACCATCATCCTTCACAGAATTAGAAAAAAAAATCCTAAAATTCATATGGAACCAAAAAAGAGCCCACATAGCAAAAGCAAGACTAAGCAGAAAAGAACAATTGTGGAGGCATCATGTTACCTGATTTCAAACTATAATATAAGGCCATAGTCACCAAAACAGCATGGTACTGGTATAAAAATAGGCACACAGACCAATGGAACAGAACAGAGAACCCAGAAATAAACCCAAATACTTATAGCCAACTGATCTTTCACAAAGCAAACAAAAGCATAAAGTGGGGATAAAACACCCTTTTCAACAAATGGTGCTGGGATAACTGGTTAGCTACATGTAGGAGAATGAAACCGGATCATCACCTGATACAAAAATCAACTCAGGATAGATTAAGGACTTAAATCTAAGACCTGAAACAGCAAAAAAAAAAAAAAAAAAAATCTGAAGATAACATTGGAAAAACCCTTCCAGACACTGGCTTAGACAAGTATTTCATGACCAAGAACCCAAAAGTAAATGCAATAGAAACAAAGATAAATAGCTGGGACTTAAAGTAAAAAGAGACGGCAAAAAGAACAGTCAGCAGAGAAAACAGAAACCCACAGAGTGGGAGAAAATCTTCACAATCTATACACCTGAAAAAGGACTAATGTCCAGAATCTACAATGAACTCAAACAAATCAGCAAGAAAAAAATAAACGATCCCATCAAAAAGTGGACTAGGACGTGAATAGACAATTCTCAAAAGAAGATATACAAATGACCAACAAACACATGAAAAAATGCTCAACATCACTAATGATCAGGGAAACACAAATCAAAACCACAATGCAATACCACCTTACTCCTGCAAAAATGGCCACAATCCAAAAAATTAAAAAACAGTAGATGTTCACACGGATGCAGTGAAAAGGGAACACTTCTATACTGCTGGTAGGAATGTCAACTAGCACAACCACTATGGAAAACAGTGGCAGATTCCTTAAAGAACTAAAAGTAGAAATACCATTTGATCCAGCAATCCCACTACTGGGTATCTACCCAGAGGAAAAGAAGTTATTATATGAAAATGACACTTGCACACACGTTTATAGCAGCACAATTCGCAAATGCAAAATCATGGAACCAACCCAAATGCCCATCAATCAGTGAGTGGATAAAGAAACTGGTATATATATATACCAGTGGAATATATATATATATATACCAGTGGAATATATATACCAGTGGAATATATAATATTCCTATATATATATATATATATATATATATATATATATACCAGTGGAATATATAATATTCCACTATATATATATATATATATAGTGGAATATTACTCAGCCATAAAAAGGAATGAATTAATGGCATTTGCAGTGACCTAAATGAGACTGGAGACTATTATTTTAAGTGAAGTAACTCAGGAATGAAAAACCAAACATTGTATGTTCTCACTGATATGTGGGAGCTAAGCTATGAGGATGAAAAGGCACAAGAATGATACAATGGACTTTGGGGACTTCGTGGGAGGAATGAAAGGGGGTGAGGAATAAAAGACTACAAATAAGGTGCAGTGTATACTGCTCAGGTGATAGGTGCACCAAAATCTCACAGATAAGCACTAAAGAACTTCCGCATGTAACCAAACACAACCAGTACCCCCAATAACCTATGGAAAAAGAAAAAAAATAAAAATAGTGATATGCCCAGTATGATGTGATATTTATTAATAATAACCAGTCTAGGCATTGACCAGAAACCCATTTCATCACAAGATTTTCTGGATTTTTCAGGATTTTCCCTCGCTTAAATTTTCTATTCTCATTGAATCCTTAAGCCCATCCATGTATGTTCTGTATCTATGCTAAACTGGAGTTGCAGCACATTCTTGCTTTTCTAATTTCCCCCTGATATTCTTCATACAAACATATTTGGTTAAAATTTCTGGAAAAGAGAGAGGAGCTTACCAAACTGTATCATAAAATAAGAAATTAAACATGGATCTTAATATGCTGGTTCATATGCATAAGTGAATATTACACGTATGTTTGTATAACATGTGCTTTTTCCCCTTCTTTCTTATTTTGGGATGCTAACCATATATTCAAAAAGGGGATAGTTACATTTAATTTTAAAATGATGAAGAAGTAGAACAGCACATACTAGGGACTATCTCTGTCATGGCTGGCAGAGAAAAATATTCTGACATAATTTTTTTAATGTAATGTTACCAAAACTTTCTGCACCACAGTTTCCTGATGTGTAAAATAAACATGACAGTACCCACCTTATGGAGTTTTTGTGCTGATTGAGGGTCAAGCACTTAGAGGAGTGGTTTATGCCAAATGCAAACTCAACAAGTATTAGCTGTAATTATTATTATTTTCATTCCTCCTTTTATAATGAAAGTAAAGAATGAACCAGAATATTATACCTATGCCATTAACCATGAATTTATCTAAATAATCCACCTTGTTTTTCCTCACTGATTCAGATTATAAAATGTTCCACCACCTACATTTGTCAAAAAGGAGAGAGGTTTCTAAGAAGCAAATACACATACAGTTGACCCTCCTCATTATGTGTGGATTCTACAATGGAAAATTTGCCTACTTGCTAAAATGTATTTGTAATTTTAGCACCAAATCAATATACATGGTTCTTTCACAGTTTTTTTCTGTAGGTGTGGAGAGCAGCACATTTTTGAGTCACACACATTCTGACGTTCTCAACTGCAGTCTAACAAAGTGATGTGCTGTCTTCTTATTTCAGCTCTCATACTGTAATCTACTGTCCTTTTTATATGTTGGTAATTTTGCTATTTAAAATGGTTCTCAAACATAGCGCCAAAGCACCATGCTATGGCCTGAATTGTACTGCTCCAAAATTCATATGTTGAAGGCCTAACCACCCCTACTCTCCACCATGTGACTGTGTTAGAGACAGGACCTTTATGGAAGTTATTAAGGTAAAATGAGATCATAAGGGTGGAACCCTGATCCAATAGAACTGGTGTCTGATAACGCTATGAGAAAGATGAAAAAGAAAATAAATTTCTGGATTCGTGAGATAAAAATTTTTTTTTATTTTATTATTATTATTATTTTGCGATGTAGTTTTGCTCTTGTTGCCCAGGCTGGAGTGCAATGGCCACACCGCCCAGCTTCCCAGGTTCAAGCAATTCTTCTGCCTCAGCCTCTCGAGTAGCTGGGATTACAGGCATGTGCCACCACGTCCAGCTAATTTTGTATTTTTAGTAGAGACAGAGTTTCTCCATGTTGGTCAGGCTTGTCTCAAACCCCCAACCTCAAGTGATCCACTCGCCTCCGCCTCCCAAAGTGCTGGGATTACAGGCATGAGCCACTGTGCCTGGCCGAAAATAGATTTTTTTAGAAAGCATGGTGAAAATCATTGTTGTGGGGGTGAAGTGCAAAAATACTTATGTTATCTAGGGCCTGGAAAATATTAAACTCTTTTGGGCTAGGCATAAAATATGTTAAACTTGCAGGTGAGGTAATTTTGCAGATCAGGAGTCTGCAGAATTTTTTTTCTTTTTAATTCCCTGCTACCTGTAAAGGAGTTATGTGTAATAGGAGCCTGTCAACACTGATAAGACTGGTTTGTTTCACAAGGTCTTTGGCAAATGAACCTTTGGCAAATGGTCTCAAAGTCCCTGACAGTTAACTCATTCAAAACCATACAATTATTCACATGAAATATATCTTAAATAATGTGTCTTTAAACAGAAATAAACATAAAACAAGGTTAAATATTGATTGTTTGATGAAATGTTTCGACCAGACACTTGCAGGAACCTAAACCTGTGTTTCCCTTAGGAGCAGTTGTTCCCTAATTACTAACTCAGTGTTTGCAGTGACCTTAGAAAACATAACAACCATGAATAATGAGAATCATCAGCTGTATCTGTTTTGAAAGCTCTATTTTTACTTTAAATTAGAATCTGTGTTTGTTTTTATTTTTACATATCTTATTTTCTCATTTAAGGAAATATCATTCATCATTACACTCAAGATTGAACCCTTTACTAGACTCTTTATCTCAGTTATTCATTGCTTTTATTGTTTTTGCATAAGCCTCTCAAATAATTATTTTGAATGTTCTTTATTCTTTCCCTAAATTCCAAGTTTCCATCTCTTATAACTCTCCTTTAGTCTAAATTATTTCCTTTTCTATTTCTTTAGTGTAGGTCTGCTAGTGATAAATTTCTTAGTTTTTTTTTTTTTTGGCCAGAAAGTGCTGACATTGTGTCTTCATTCTTGAAATATATTTTTGCTAGATACAGTATTCCAGGATAATCGTTCTTTAGTTTCAGCATTTTAAAGTTATTTTCTACTACCTTCTGGTCTCTAATGTTTCTTATGCAAAGTCAATGGAATTTCAAATTATTGTTCCTGTGAGTGTAATAAATCATTTCTATGGTTGTTTCCACAATTTTATCCTTATATTTGGTTTTCAGTAAGTTAAATATGATGTGGGTTTTTTTTACTATTACCCTACTTGAAGTTTTCTGAACTTTTTAAATACAAATGTTTATGTCTTTCACCAATAACAGAATTTTTCAACTATTATTTCTTAATTTTTTTTCTGCTCACTCTGTTTTCTTTTTCTGGAATTCTAATTACACAATGGTAATAATGCTCATGATACTGTCCTACCAGTCTCTTAAGTTCTTGTCATAATTCTTGAATATTTTGTCCCTTGTTAAATTTCACTTCAATAGTAAATTGAAGTTTCACCTATCGTCAACTCAATTTCACTGTCACTTTTTCTCCTTTCCCATTTGCTGATACATCTAGCCTGTGTGTGTGTTTGCATGTATTCAGATATCATAATTTTAGTTGTAGAATTTTCACTGGTTCTTTTAAAAAGATTTTATTTCTTTAATGAGGTTTCCTATTTTTAATGTATTATTAGCATATTTTACTTCATGTACCTGGGAATCATTAGTTATATGGCTGCTTTAATATTCTTATCTGCTTATTCCAATATCTCGGTCAGTCTCCAATGATTACATTTTCTCTTGATATTGGATCATATTTTTCAGTTTCCATGTGAGATTGTGATTTTTTTCATGAGTTCTATCTAGGACTTTATGAACTATATGTTTTAGAGACTCTGGATTCCTTTATGTTCTTCTGAAGCGTATTGATTTTTGATAATAGCAAGTAGTTAACTTAGCCATTCTCAAACCCTCAACTTTGAAATTTCAGTTCAATTATTTTATTCCTAGGTGAAATTGTAATAAAATTTACTGTGCATGCAGAGTTCAGGGATGAACCATAGATTTGGGTGGCATGTATCCACAAAAACCAGGAGCCTCTCTTTAGCTCTCTCCTTCCTGGATATTCCTCCTCACCTTTTAGCTGTGGTAGTTGCTTTTCATACTCTACACCATTTCTCCCTATGTAGGTTTTAGTCATGCCATATGATACTGACTGCTGCATAGTCTTAAGCTATAAAAAATTTCCTATAAAACTTACCCAGTATCTGCATGATTTGGGTTGTTCTTTGATATTCAGGAAATTGTTATTTTTATATTTTGTCCAGAGTTTAGAGTTGTTGTCTGTGGGAGGGATGATCCACTTGGAGCTACTCAGACATAACCATATGCAGAAACTCCATTTCTAAATTCAGTCTTCTTCAAGTTTATATAAGTGTACAAGTCAGCTCTTCTACACATAATTGACCACAGAAATATCAGTGGCATACAACAATAAACATTTATTCCTTATTCATCAGTCTTCATGTCAGCTGGGACAGTTCTACTTTGAAATGCAAATCAAATTCAGGTCTTCTTCTTGTGTTTCATTCTGGGGCCAAAACTGGAGGAGTAGGAGCTCTCTGAGACATGTTCTTCTCCTAGTGCAGAGATTGGAAACATTCAAGGAACAAGCAGAAACAAAAAATGATTTCTTTTAGGCTTAGTCTTAAATCTGGCACACAGCCCTATCATTTCCTCCCACATTCCACTGGTCAAAGCAAATTACATGACCAAACCCAACATCAATGAGCAAGAGGTACACTCTTTCCATGGGAGAGGTAAAATTTTATATTTACCAAGAAATAATGTAATCTGCCAAATTTAAGTCATTCGACTAAGTTATGGGATAAAAGAATCCTACTCTTGAGATCCATAAAAATCTAGTGAGAAAGGCATAGAAATTTTTTTGTAATGTGGTAATTTTATGATAAAATACCAATCCTGGCTTATTTCTATTTCTATAAATATTTATCTCTCTATTTATGTCTGATAGAAAAGAAATGATATTATAAGCAGGAAAACTATGGGCCAATATCCTGCTGGAGTACACATACAAAGATTTTTTTACGTTATTAGCAAATAGAATTTAGTTGTATATAAAAGGCATAATATACAATGAATATGCCAGGTTTATCTCAGGTATGCCAGGTTGGTTTAACACATTTATAAAAATCAAGCAATGTAATTCACTCAGATTACCAAATAAAGCAGGAGTAAAAGCATATAGTAATCTAAATAAATATTAAAAGAATGACAAAAGTCATTATTCACAATAAAATATCAGAATAAATTATACAGAGAATAATTTTCCTCAACATCATTAAGGAAACAGAAACATTACAGCTAACATCATACTTAATAATGGAAAAGTTAATGCTTTCTACTTAGAATTGGAAACAAGGCTACTGTGTCTGCACTTTCCCCCAGTGTTCAGCATTGTACTGGAAATCTCAGTCAATGCAATTAGACAAGCAAAAAGCCTTAATTAAAAAAAAAAAAAGAAACTTAAAATTGGAAGGAAGAGGTAAAATAATCTTTTATTCAAAAATGGCATTTTTTTTTTCTAGAACACCCCCTGAAACCTATGAAAGAGGTAACAGAAATAATAAATGAATAGCAAGGCCGTAGAGTACAAGATACAAAAATTTTTATATGATAGCAAAATAAAATTGTAAATGTAGTAAAAAACTCATTTCAGCTTAAAATAGCATTCAAAACTATTAGAGATATTTTAACAAAATACTTGCCAAACGAAACAATTTTGCTAAAAGAAGTAAAAAAGCGTGTAAGTAAGTGGAGAGGTAAAGCATGATCATGATTCAAAAAACTCAATATAGTTAAGTTGTCAATTTACCCCCAAATTAATCTGTAGATTTAACACAAATCTAATGAATATTCCAGCAAGTGTTTTTGTAAAATTTGGCAATCTGATTATAAAAGTTACAGAAATGCAAATGACCTAAAATAGCCAAAGCAATCTTTAAAAGGAAAAACAATGGGGGAAAAATCACCTTACCTTATTTTAAAACTGAATATAAAGCTATAGCAATCATGTAGGATAAACTTAGCAAAGGGATAGACACAGATTAATAGAACAAAACTGAAAGTTCAGAAATAAACACACACACATATGGTCAATTGGATGTTGACAAAAGCGTCAAGGTAAAGTAAAACCTTAATGACATGCAACTGCATACATATTCAAATGGTTACAATTTAAAATCATAAGCATGAATGTTGCCAATTATATGGAACAACTACATTGCTGGTCGGGAAGTGAAATTGTAAAATCACTTTGCAAAATATTTTGGCAATTCCTCATAAAGGGAAACATGTATTTACATATGACCCAATAATTTCATTCCTATTTACATAAGAAATAAAAACCTTCTGTCCACACAAAGACTTTCATGAAAATGTCTTTAGCAATTTTATTTATAATAGTCCCAAACTGAAAGCAATTCAAATGTTGATCAAAAGGTAATGAGCAAGCATAATACAATATGTGATGCCATGAAATACTGCTCAGCTACCAAAAGAAACAAACCACTGATACATACATTTTGTCATATGAAACAATTCAGAAACTTTATACAGAGTAAAAGGAGCTAGACACAATGAATATATAATTTATGATTCCATTGATATACAATTCTAAACATTTCAAACTAATCTATTGTGATACTGTTAAGCAGTGGCAATGGAAATGTTCTTTGTGTTGACTGAAACAGTAGATTTACAAGTGTATACATCTGCCATAACTCATTGGATTGCATCTGTAAATGGATATTGACTATAGTAAAGCTGAACAACACGAAAAAGATTTAAAGTATGCACCTTCATTTGTTACTACTTAGTTCATACCTCGAATTGTTACTTGGCAATAACTAATAAACTGGTGTGTTTTCAAAGCTGGTATTAATTCTTTTACTTGAGAGCATATCAAGTGATTTCCCATGTATTCTTTCAGGTATACAGTAATCTTCATAACATTGAATTGTAGGCTAGGCAAATTATTTTATTCCCACTTTAAAAGTAGACACTCTGAAACATAGTGAGGTTAAGTTATTTGTGCAAGGTCTCCCAGCTACTAAGTAGTAGATTCAGAAATCTAATCCTCTCCTTTTCTCTGTTCATCACTCAAAGTAATTCACCTGCAATTTGTGTGTGTGTGTGTGTGTGTGTGTGTGTGTGTGTGTGTGTGACAGAGTTTTGCTCTTATTGCCCAGGCTGGAGTGCAATGGCATGATCTCGGCTCCCTGCAACCTCCGCCTCCCAGGTTCAAGCGATTCTCCTGCCTCAGTCTCCTGAGTAGCTAGGATCACAGGTGCCCGCCACCATGCTTGGCTAATTTTTGTATTTTTAGTAGAGATGGGGTTTCACCATGTTGTCCAGACTGGTCTCAAACTCCTGACCTCCTGATCCTACCGCCTCGGCCTCCCAAAGTGCTGGGATTACAGCATGAGAATTGTATATATGTGTAATTTGAATAATTTTCCAATTTGAAAATTGATGTTATTTTCTTTGTTGTACTTTGCAAGACAGAGCGTTGCATAGTTGACTCATCACTACTTAACTTTGTTCTCATTTAACCGCAGCTATTGTAAACAACTAGTTCCATTTGCAACCCACACATGCAGAGAACACTGCCTCCCATGTACTGTTTTTATCTTGGGTGGTTAATGATCCTGAATCCAACATCCACCAAGGTTATAGCTCAGGGAACTCTTTCAAAGCACCCGTTAAAGAGGGATTTTTTTCCTGCCTCTCAGAAGCAAGTTCTATGTGAACTACTGCTTTCTGACTCATCTGCCAAGTCCAGCACATTGCATTATGTCCTAAAGGCAATAGAGGAGTAAGCCAACCCATCAAATTCCTGCCATCAATTTGGTTTAAGCCAGGAGATTATTTCTCCTGGGAAGGATGTTTCACACCATTCAAGCAATCCCTCGGACATGTTAAATATGTTTCTCCTGGTATGAGCACTTTCTATTTAATACCAAGCAAAAAAATATATTTTCTGAACCAGATATTTTCCTTATAGTTGTGCATTTGCTGTTAGTAAGAAGCAGAGGAGATTCAGTTGTGTGGGTATACGTGTGTGTGTAAGAGAGATGGGATGGGAGGAAAAGAGAGAGAAACGAAGAGGGAGATGGGGGAGGTGGAGAGGGAGAGGAAGCGAAAGAAGAGAGGCTATTAAAAATACATGTCTATTATTTATACATCTGGAAGTAATTTCTGTACCAATTAAGAATGCTTTCAGGGTGTTCTTTATGACACGATATTGGGGAAATTTAAAAAGTAATTTACTTTAAAAAATAATACATATCCTGTCTATTAAATATATAATTTTATGGAAAATTACATTCTCAAAAGAGAGAATTTTTTATGGAATACATAACTGTAAGACAAGTTTCACAAATGTGGTAAGCAGAAAATGTCTCCCTCCCCAAGATACCCTTGTCCTAACATCCAGAATCTATGAATATGTTCCTGTACATGGAAAAAATAAAAAAGAGACTTTGTAGAACTGATAAAATTAAGTGTTTTGAGATGGGACGATTATCTGGAATTATCCCAGTGACTCCATTGTATTCACAGGAGTCCTTACAAATAAAAAGGAAACAAGATGGTCAGAGTCAGAAGGAGATTTGAATATGTTGTTGTTGGCTTTTAAATGGGGAAGAGGTCATGAGCCAAGGGTCCAGGCAGCCTCTAGAAGCCGGAAAAGGCAAGGGAAGAGGTTCTCCCTGGTAGTCTCCAGAAGAAAAGAAATACAGCTCTGCCAGTGCCTTCATTTTAGCTCTGTGAGAGCCATTTCAGATGTTTGCATTTCAAATTGTAAAATCTGAGTTGTTTTAAGCCAGTAAATTTGTGGTAATTTACTAGAGCAGCAATAGGAAACTGACACAAGAATAGATGCAGAAAGTACTTGGATCTTTTTATTTCACTTTCATTCTAAGTAGATGACTGTTTTTGCAGTCTTCATGGCTTGGAATTTTAACTGGGGGAATGTGGAACTGGCTGCATCAATTTTTAAGGCAAAATTGAATTGTTTCCAGGAAATCACCAATCTTGACTATCAAAGGGGTATTAGGAAATATTTATCACCCTTCTGAAATTTGATACTATTTTCTAGGAGTGTACTTAGGTAGCATTTGAGCTCTCAGAGTCCATTTAGGTTTCTAGCACAGAGTAAGTGCTTAGTCTATACTTGTTAAATTAATGGTTGGAGAAAATGGCTGCCTACGAATAATTTGTAGGAAAGGGATTAGATAATGAATAAAAACACCTCCTCCACTAGCTGATTCTTGTCTGAGTGGCACCTTTTATTCGTGTGGATTAAGACAGAGTGCATTTTTAAAGAAATGAAAGTGTAATAAGGAGTGATTCGCATATTAAGTCCATATGTTTTAGAGGCAAATAGCATAATAATGAAGGGGCATAAAGTCACAGTGTATAGTGATCAAAGTGCAGGCTCTGACATCAAACCACATTGATTCTAAGGCCAGATCTTTTATTTATAAGCTGTGTGGCTTCAGGAAGTTACTTACCATTTGTGTCTCATTTCCATCTTACATTAAATGAAGAAATAAGTGTACTTAACACAGAAGCTTATGGTGAAACATAAGTGATTTACCACAAGCAATCTGCACAGAAACATAGCAAGCATGCACTGAACACACAAAAAAGCTCAGACACTTAGGAAAAGGTAAGTCCCCAGGTAAAGTGAAGTGTAGTATTTCAGATAGTTGTGCAAGTGATTTTATTTTTACAGAAAATAATAGAAGTTGTTCATGGGATGCTGAAAATACACTTCTTTATGGAGACTTTGGCCTAGAGTGAGTTCTGGGTATTAAAACAATCTAACAGTAGTATTTTAATCTCTTAGGGATACTTTTTGAAAGAGTGAAGAATGTACATCTCAAAATTTGCCAGATTGTTATATTGATTATTTCAAGTTGAAACATTGAAGAAATTATAGTTTCAGAAAGGGATAGCTGACCTCTCTCTTCCAACATGTAGCAAGCCTAAAGATTCCTCTGGAAGGAGTACACTCACAGTACCAGGAAGAGAAAATAGCCCTTATCACCAGAGACTGGGAATTGAGGGCTGTAATATCTCTGAATAAATATACTTAACCAAGTGGCCCTTATTTTCTGCTAGGTTTATATCCCACATATGTTTCCTGACTCCCCTAGAAAATTTGCTCCCCCTAGGGCCATTTCTTCTCAAATTTGTCATTCTTTGTCTAAAACTTATAAAAGCATCTTGCTTTGGCCACTTCTTTGGACTTCACTCCATGTACGTGTAAAACTATACTTTCCTCTTGTTAATCTGCCTGGTGACAATTTAGTTTCTAGATACAGCCAAAGAGCCCACACGAGAGCTTAAACGGGGATGATCTCTGGTGATCTCTGCCCCACTACGCTTTCTTCTTTACCATCTTCCCATATATGTGTTGGCTTTTGATGACTTTTACCCTTTTTAAAGTCATGGGCTAACATTACTAACCTCTTTAACAGGGGAAAAAGAAAGCAACGTGCTCAGTTAGTATGACATTCACTGCTGGCGTCTAATGATCAATTAATTGAAATAATATCTGCAAAGCATTTAAAACAAAGTAAACATCAAAAATATTGGCTGTTGTTAAATGGCTACTTGTATATTACACCAAGTCATAGTAATGTTGCTCTAATTACGTACTTGTATGCTACCATGGCTGCGGAGCACAGACAGAGTTTGTGGACAGTACAACTCCAAGGGGGCACTATTGATATTATTTAGGAAATGACTACTGACTTTCGGTTTGCTGTTGATAAAATGCTGTTATTCCTTGTAATGTCCATCTACTACCGTATTTTAAAATTACTGATTTACAAGGAATACAAAATAAAATGTACAGATTTCAAGTTTTCATTCTGACAGATATTGACAATTATATGCACCATGTAACCACCATCGGAAACAAAATATGGAACATTTTTATCATCCCAGAAATTTCCCTCTTTCTCATTACAGGTAAACAAGAACCTGCCCCAGAGTTAACCACTTTCTGATTTCTATTGCCCTCAAATAATTCTTTGTTCTTAGACTTCAAATAAATAGAATCATGTAAATGTATTCTTTTGTGTTTGGCTTATTTTGTGCAAATTAATGTTTATGAGAGTTATCCAGTTGTTGAGTGTATCAGTGACTCACTTTTTTATTGGTGGAGCAATATTCCGTTCTATGAATATAGTAATAAAATTTGTTTTTCGGTTGCTTCTTGAAAGTAATGGCAAAAACCACAATTACTTTTGCACCAACCTAACAGTAATTTGATTTGCTTCCATTGTGGGACCATAATGAATAAGGTTGCTATGAAATTTCTTGTTAATGTTGATATGGATTTTCACTTCTCTTCAGTAAATGCCTGATTCAAGATAGGTCATAGGTCCAAATGCAGAAGCTAAAACTATAAGGCTTCTAAAAGAATTATAGGAGAATATCTTCAAGCCATTAAGAAAGGCAAAGATTTCTCAATAGACACAACAGTACTCAGTAGAAAATAACAGAATTGATACATTGACTTGATCAGAAAAAAATAGTCTCCTTATCTGAAGACGTCATTTACAAATGAATAAGCAATCCAAGGAGTGGGAAAAAAAGTTTGCAATTGGAGCATCCAACAAAAGATTTTTGTCCAGAATATATATAACTAACACAAATCAACAATAAAAAGACAAAGGCAGAGTAAAAAGCAGGCAAAACACCTGAACATATAATTGACAAAATAAGTTATCTGTTAGAGGACTCGAATTACCTAAGTTCAGGGCTTATTTTACCCTATGGTATTCTGACCATGTGATATTGGGAAAAAAAAAATAGAAAAATAAATTGTAACAAAATAGTAAGTCCAGGAGCAAACTCAGACATATATTTAACAACTTCCCTTTTTAACCCGTTATTCCATTGCTCTCAGTAACCCATTATTCTCACTGTCCTGTGTCAATGATCTCCTCTCACCATACAGTAACTTGGGCTCCAAAGTATCCACTTTATTCTATCTCCTGGTTTTCACTAGAGTACATGTTATCAGCCACCTATTAAGAAATCATGTTTTCTCACCAAAATAACTCATAACATGGCATAGTTGTCTGGTAGCTTATTTAATTCTATTTGTAGGTTGAAACTTATCTGTTAATACAACTATACCTGAGTATTGATTAAGGAGATATAGGGAAATAAGCACTGTGAGAATGTAAGTAACACAATAAAAAGGCAAGAACTATGTCTTGGTCACAACTTAAGTCACACCACATAGGAGCCCTGACTCGACCTGTGTGGAAAAACATAATCCAAACCTCAGACATGTGACTGGAAATGATAGGAAATATGAGATACGCTACTTTCTACTAAACTGGAACCTGTAGAGGCCAGGCTATTGAAATAGCCTCAGTTTCTGGTCTCCTGAGTAATGTGGTGTGATGAGCTGTTACTACTTTTTTTTTCAGATTTGCTTTTGCTTATTTATGTATTTGTTTGTGTTGGTTGGTTGGTTGGTAGGTAGTGAGGACAATATTTAATGATAAGGAGAAATACATATAACATTAATTGAAACAAATCAGAACATGTTATAGAATACGTACAGTTGTTAGTACTATTTTTAATTGCATGATGTCTATTCAAGGATTAAAAATGAGAGTAGTAAGCCACAGTAATCAGTAGTAACTGGGAAAAATGGTAATCTGACTATAGGGTTATCAAATCTAATGCTTCTTGGTCATTTTGCAGCAGTGTTATAAATCTTGACTTTGGGAATTATTTTCAGTTCCACAGATTACTTCCAATAATATAAATCAAAGGGAAAAACATTGCTGGGTTGAGGGGTGGATGGGTGGATGGGGTGGGTGTTCAGGGAGAAAGGCAGGAAGACAGGTCCCAACTGGGCCTTTTGGAGAAAGATGATTATAACCAATATGCAAGCACACTAAGAACAGGTATATCAGGAAGAGGGAATTATTTCTGACAAGTTTACCAAATACTTTTATATATGTTACATCATTTTTAAGCAATGTGGCAACCCTTTACAGGATCTATTATTGTAGATTGGTTTAATGATTTCCATTGATTTACTTATTTATTACTGATGAAGAGCCTAAGTTTGAGAGACATTGAGGAATATTCTCAAAGTCCCAATCAGCACTAAAATTTTATCCTAAATTTGAACTGATCTGACTCAAAGCCCCATATTGTTCCCACTAGCAAGGCAGTATTGCCTGATGGTTAAAAACACAGCTTCGGTGGCAAGATTCTTGGGTGAAAATCCTGGCTTTGTTTCTCATTCATCGTTTAAACTCGAACAAGTCATTTGCTCTTATATGCAACATGGGAGTAACAGAAAACCTATCTCATAAATTAGTTGTGAGGATTAAAAGTGTTACTATAGGTAAAGCCCTGATAAGAGTTCCCAACACATTATGAGCTCAATAAATGCCTGCTCTTGTTATTGTGACACTGTATAACTTCTAGTATGTATGTGTGTGTGTGTGTGTGTGTGTATGTATCCACTTAGCATGTTGTTATAATGTCTGAATATATTTTAAGTGAGTTGAATGGTAATGTGTATTTCTCCTTGAGACAGAAACCTTATTTACTTATTTGCTTATTACACACTAAAATTTTTTGGAAAGAAGAAAAATAAATATGCATATGAGATAGTGGCAAATGTGATAATTATCTTCTGACTGGATAAGCAGTAGAATGAATCATGCCCAGTTACCCAATTAGCCACCATCATCAAAACTATAGTTGCTATCTTGGCATAATTGTTCATATTTTTTTGGTAGAAACATATGGAGTAACTGTACACAGCACTGTCTGACAATTAAAATCTAAATGATCATAGTGCTTCAAGATGTCCTCCGACTAATTAGAAAAGTGATTGAAGAGGCATAATTTGAAAGTTTGTCAGTATTAGGGATTAACTGGTATTGTGCTATTAGATATTGAAACTTAGACTACTTTTATCTAAAAAATTATTAGTGTTTCATCATGTTTATAGGAATGAACTTGAGGAAACAAATCCTAAACAATTATTTCTGCTTATGAAGAACTTATCTCCAAAGCATGGCTTCAGATTTTTCACTCACAGCAATGTAAGTTCTTAGGGGAACATTTCCAGAAATGTTAGAACTGCATAACTCATATTTGTTTGGGGTTTTTGGTTTTGTTTGTTTTGTTTTGTTTGTTTTGAGACAGGGTCTCACTCTGTCACTCAGGCTGGGGTGCAGTGGTGCAATCTCAGCTTACTGCAACCTCCACCTTCCAGGCTCAAGGGACCCTCCCATCTCAGCCTCCCAAGTAGCTGGGACTACAAGCATTCGCCACCATACCCGGCTAATTTTTTTTTTTTTTTTGGTTGAGATTGGGTTTCGCCATATTGCCCAGGCTGGTCTTGAACTCCTGAGCTCAGGCAATCTGCCAGCCTCAGCCTCCCAAAGTGCTGGGATCACTAGCATTAGCCACCGTGTCCGGCAGGTAACTCCCTTTTCTCCCTTTACATAAATGTTCCTTCTTCTCTAATCCAGAATATTAAATTGCAGGAACAATATTGTAGACTTCTTAGATTTTCCAAGTACCCTCTGCAGTTTCTCATGAGGTGCTGGGCATGGAGTTGTTAGGAATGCATATTTGATGATCTCTTCAAATTACTATGATTTGGTTTCATCCCTTTGCTTCACCTTTTTTCCCTTTGAGAAATCTTCATTTTTTTCCCATGTCCTTTCTTTCTACCTTTAGCTCAATTCTCCGTTGAGTTTGTCTATTCCTCTCCATTAGGCCAAAATACACATCTGTGGTTCTTAATACTATCTTCATGATGCTTTCAAAGAGAAACAATATATTAAGCATTTTATTCACTTGTTCCCAAATAGCAAATGCTTACTATTTGTTTGGCTCTCTATTCCAGATTCTAAGAGTGCTTATGTAAAGAAAACAAAAACAAATTCTGCCCTCATTCTGTGAGGAAAACATGAAAGAATTCTCAAAAGAAGATATATAAATGGCCAGCAAGCATATGTAAAAATGCTCAACATCATGGACAAATCAAAACCACAATGCGATACCACCTCACTCCTATAAGAATGGCCATAATAAAAAAATCAAAAAATGATAGATGTTGGCGTGGATGCAGTGAAAAGGGAACACTTCTACACTGCTGGTGGGAATGTAAACTAGTACGACCACAATGGAAAACAGTGTGGAGACTCCTTAAAGAACTAAAAGTGGCTCTACTGTTTGATCCAGCAATCCCACTCCTGGGTATCTACCAGACGAAAATAAGTCATTATATGAAAACGATACTTGGACACACATGTTTATAGCAACACAGTTTGCAATTGGAAAAATATGGAACCAGCTCAAATGCCCATCAGCTAATGAGTGGATAAAGAAAACGTGATAAACATAACATAGACTACACTCAGCCATAAAATGGAACAAAATAATGGTATTTGCAGCAACCTGGATGGAAATGGAGACTGAGACTATTATTCTAAGTGAAGTAACTCAGGAGTGAAAAAACAAACATCATATGTTCTCACTCATATGTGGGAGCTAAGCTATGTGGGTGCAAACATATAAGAATGATACATTGGACTTTGGGGTCTTGGGGAACGTGTGAGGGGTGGCAATGGATGAAAGACTACATATTGGGTACAGGATACACTTCTCAGGTGACGGGTGCACCAAAATCTCAGAAATCACCACTAAAGAATTTATTCATGTAACCAAACACCACCTGTTCCCCCAAAACCTATTGAAATGAAAAAATAAAAAAGAAACTACACAAACAAACGAATGAAACAAGAGATGGAGATAGAGATTACTGGAATGGAAAGGAGAGGAATAAGGAGAATGGCTTCTTTGAGAGAGTGGTGTTTGAGCAGAGGTGTAAAGGATGAGAAGAGTCAAGCTTGAAAATATTTGTATTTGAGGCAGATGGAACATCCCATGAAGAGTCCTGAAATGGGAACAAAATGATGTTTTTGAAAAAACAGGAAGAAAACAAAATGCCTAGAAAGTAGTTAACAAGTGTGAGAGGATGCGTGAGTTCAGAGTTCTTTGTTATGGAGATGAGAATCTACTCTAAATTATGTTAGGAAATGAATTAAGAAATATTAGGAAGCTCATCTCTAAGAAAGCTGTAGAGTCAGTCTCAGCAGGTTGGAGCTGCATACATGCCACAATGTGGGCATTGCTCCAGTGAGATGATCACTCCCTCTGCTGCTCAGCACAAACATGGCAGCTCACACCTTTAAGGTTGGATACAAGGTTCCCAGGACTCTGCCTCCATCCCCACCGAAGAATGCATTCTGCACTGTATGCACTTCCCCCTATTGCTTACTTCCAAATCCAAAGTCTCCCAAATTTTCTGATTGGCAGAGCCAAGGTAATCTAGCCAGCCAATACGAAGCCTGAGAGATGGCGTTCTCACTTCTAACTTGAGAACAAGGTGCTGATTAGGAACCATAGGAAGGATGTTCAAAAGATACCAGATCATTGAACATGTGATAAATAGCCACTAGATCACAAAAAAATAGGATTTGTAAAATGTTAATATAATGTCAAGTGTATTATGATTTTCATATTCTTCCCCAAATTTTGCATCATAGAAATAAGTAATTGAAAAATACAAAACATACATGACTTCCCCAGCATCACAGAATTAGTGAGAGAACGAGAGTGTCAGTATCAACGATGTGTGGCTGAATTTACGGAGTGCCTTGGAAGGCTATTTAATCAGCAGGGCTATCTCAGTCAACATGAGCAAGGGCTGCTCCCCACTATGTCAAATCTCGTTGGCATCATCAACTGGAAGTGAGGCCTATCTCTTGAGAATTGGCATATCACTTCCGTGGGACATTGAGGTGGAGATCATTGACCATTGTAAGTAAGTGTGGATTATTAAAAGACTTGCAGAAAATGAGTCATTCTCAAAAGTATCATTGAAATACTACACTTCTATAGTTATAACTACCATGTTGCTAACATCACCAAGATCATTTTTAAAGAGAGATTGAAGACATTTTAAAATTCATCAATATACCAAAACAGCTTTCTTTTCATGAATTTAAAATGTATTATATTTGCAAATCAGCTGAACATCTTCAGAGCCTATTTTTATGTGACCAGAAAAGTGCTTACCAGATACTTATTACCAGATGATGTAATGAAGCAAAGATGTGAATCTTTTAGGACTTCATCTAATGCCTTAGAGAATGAAACTTTTTCCAAAACTCCATTTTGCATACAGTTAAGAAATAGTTACATTCTATTCATCCCACAGAAATGTCTATTACAAGTAAAACACTTGCTATTTTAAGGCAGTGGAAAGGAAATACGATTATGTATCAGAATAACCTGGGGGAAATGTGCTAAAATAAGGACTCAGGGTTTCACTGCAAGAATCTGATTCATTGTCATCTCTCAGGGGCCCAGAGATCCAATACATATAATGCATTCATCAGTAATTGGATATTATTATAATATGTCCCCAAGCAAATTTCTTACTGAAATCACATGATTTTCATCTCATCAGAGATGTAAAAAGTAAGAGTTACTACAAAAATAGGCCTCAAATGTTCTGCAGAAGCCATTTCAATAGTGACTACACAAAGGGCATGATGAAAATTGATCTTCCTGAGATATTACACAGAAAAATCCTCCCTTTTCTCTGCGAAAGTCTACACACCTCTAATCATTGAACACTCGTTTAAAGTAATCTTTGGCAAAGCTATATAATAGTAATAAAAGCGTGAAATATTAGTCTACATTTACTAGCTTTCCACAAGTAGCTTCAGATTTTTCCGGAAGAGATATGACTCCAGATTGTTCCTAAGGAATTGCATCTAAAGATTTAAAACACTAATTGCAACAAAGAGAATAGATGCCATGGTCAAAGACAAATTTACTACTAATTCACTTTGTCTTCATATTTTATCTAAATTAAAAAAGAAAAGGGAAAGGGAAAATTGGAGATCGGCATTGTACTGGAGGTCAAAGACAAATGTGCAAAAATATTTCTGCTCTTCTCTGCCTTACCTTCGTTCTGAGTGCCACAAACAATAGAGAGAGAAACAGTGAAATTTCTACTTGAAAACCCTACTCAAGTGAAGGATACGTTCCTTACTTAAATTGTATAACATCGCTGACATTGTCTTTATTTGGCATGATGTTGTCCTTGCTTTCTTTTAGAGTATTAAAAAATATTGTTAAAGTTTTTAATAGGTTTACTCCCAATGTTAGCTACCTTAGTCACTCAAGTGTTTTTCTATATAATCATTCATTCTTAAAATATGAATTAACCTACCACAAAAAAACCAAACCCCATGTTTAAGATAATACCACCATAAATTGATGAGGAAGTAGGGGTGCGTATTCCATGTTTAAATTTTCTTTAGGTAGATTAACAATAAAGAAAAAAATGTAGGACAAGAGATAAAACATTAAGGACTGATTTAAAAAACTAATGAGATGATATTCAAAAAATAATAGGATATGTTTAAAAAAAGCTACAATTAATTTTTGAAAATTATAAAAGTAGACCAATCTCTAGGACACATAGTAAAAATGTAAACAAGATGAAAAAAATTGGAAATGAGAAAAGAACTATAACAATACAGAGATTTTTATAAGAAAATCATGTTTATAATTATAGTTAATACATATAAAATTCTATATTTTTGTAATAAATCAATTACCCAAACCAAAGCTTTGAAAACTAAAGTCTAATAACTACATAAGATATAGAGTAAGTTATCAATAATTTGCCTTCTTAAAAGAATTTTGGATTATATTGTTTTACACATATCATTATAGTTTTCTATGCTACAGAATCTAGTCCTGAAACTAGAAATTAGGAATGATTCCTTAAATAAAAGCTATGCATCAATGACACCTGTTAAATGCAACTATGGAGACCCTAAAGAAAATCCAGTCCGACCATCATGTTGACTACCTAGCGTTTATCCCAGGAATAAAAGATGTGTTTAATATTAGGATGTCTATTTATATAGTGTACATATCAATAAGTAGAAGAAAAACATGGATATCATAGACGATGTCAAAAAGTATTGCCAAAAATGTATTGATTGCTAATTTAAAAGAAATGGTTTTACATAGAACAACCTCATAAAATAATAATGTAATGTACCATATATACTTATAGTAAACATCTAATGCTTACATTTACAGCAATAAGTTTCAATAATGTGTACCCCCTTTCACAGAAATATTAGGAAAAAATCAATATCTGACTTTAAAAGAAATGGAAATAGTTTAAGAAAAGACAAAAAGAAGTAACTAAAAAATGAGACAATAATTTCAAGAACTGTCATAGTGGGGATGTGTTGGAGAGGAGAGGCCTCTCCAGGGCTAGAGTGTGTATATCAAGGTACATATCTTGACATTATATAAGCTTCTAGGTGCTAGAGAAAGTATTAATATTTACATGAAATCGGAACATTTATGTTAGGCATGTGAGAAGCAGTAAGCTGAAGATAGTCCACCTGCAGTAAGTTAGGATCTTAGAGTGGAAAATAGGGCAATGTACTTGGAGTACATCATTACAAGAAGTGAAGTTTTACATGTGGGAAAGCACTATTCTGTGATAAAATAAAAGACTAGAGATTAAATGTGTGGAATGCAGCTAAATTGGTGTTTATAGAGAAATGTATAAAGTTAAGTAGATCTTTAAAAAGATTTACAATTAATTAGCTAAATAATCAAAGTATTAAAGTATAAAATAAAACTAGATTAAGAGTATTAGATGAATGGAATTCTCAAGTCAGAGTAAAAAGTAATGTAACCAAAATTAAAGAATTGATAGAAGTGATTAATAAAATGAAATTTAGTTTATTAAAAAGACAAATTCAAAACAAAAATTAATTAAGGAAAAGAGACAAAGTCACAAATAAAATCAAGTCTGCAAAATAGCATGTAGCTTTAGGGTAGAGACTTTAGAAAAGCAAAAAAGCATAAGAGTTTATTATGAACAATCTTATTGCAATGAATTGAAAATTTTTAAATGTATATAAAATTTCCAGAAAAATGTAAAATACCAAGTCTAGCTCAAGAAAATATGGAATATAGCTAAGTATTATTTAGGATTAGCTTTGTAGCTGTAATTAGAAAAGATCTCCCCACATAGGGATCAAGCAAAGCAGAACTGTAGTGCTTTCTCTGGTGGAAGTTCAAGCAGGTTAAGGCTGTGGGCGGCTCTGCTTCAGCTTACTGTAGAATTCTGTTTCTTTTCTCCATGGTCTAAGATGATGTCTGGATCTGCATCCAGCACAGGAAGAAAACAACAACAAAAACAGACAAACAATTTGAGCAAAGAAAATTACATGACAATCTCACTTAAGAATTTATGTGCAAATTCCTTGGATTAAATATTGTCAAATTGAGGGGGGATATGTTATCTAGATAGAGAATATCCACACTTAGAATATAACAGTGAGAAAAGAGGGATTATGTGATAGATGGTCATAGACAAGTGGTTATCCATATAAAAAATTAATACTAGGTCAATTTTTCATATCATGTAAACAAACAGTAATTCCCATGTGTATTAAAGTTCGAAAAGCTAAACTTGAAAATGCTTAGAAGAAAAAACTATCTTTATGAAATTGAAACAGAAAATAATTTGCTTATTGACACATAATCTAAAAATTATATGCCACTTTATTTTGAAACAAAAATTTCTGCATTACAGAGGATATCATAAAGTAGAATATTAAGCCACCGACTTGGAGAAGATATTTGCAATGAAAAAACAAAACACCAACAGTAAAAATAATACCCAGAATATGTCAATAATTTCTTCAAATTAATAACAAAAATAGGAAAAAAAGGGCAAAAGACTTGGGTAGACACTTCCTAGAGATAAGCTTAAATTTTCAACATACATGAAAAAATTATCAGTTTTGCATCATGGAAACACAAATGAAAACGAAAGTGAGATTGAAGAAAACCCTTTCTATTGTAGCTTTGATTGTAAAATCTGGTACCGAGTAGTACTGAAAACAAGAGGAAAAGAGAAACACATATGTTGCTGATGTGAATACAAAATGGTATAAGCACTTTAAAGAGAAATTGCCACAACCTAGGAAAGATGAAGAAGCACATATCCTACAACCTAGCATTTCTGCCTCAATACCTACACTATAAAGAAAAATCTTGCTCATGTTCTTTACAAGATGTGTATGAGAAAGTTTACCGAAGCTTTGTTTATAGAAATAAGAAACAGAAACATAAATATTGAATAAAAATATATTACTAAATATTCACTCAATTGTACAACACGTAGCCATTGTAATCAGCATGTATCAGCACAAGAGATTGTATAAACTGTAGAGCACATGAAGAGGTGTGCACCTGGGGAATGAGTCTGACCCAATCCCCACTGTTCACCTTACAGACTCTACATTGCCTACAAGACCCATGGAGAATCTAAGGTCCAGGCTTAGTTGGTGAAATTCTCTAGGCAAAGTCAAGAGATGGTTTCATTTTTCAATGCCACCCCAAACCTGAAAGAACATGAGATGAGAAAAAGTCTGCAGATGATTTTATTTTTATTTTTATTTTTATTTTAAGTTCAGGGGTACAGGTGCAGGTTTGTTACATAGGTAAACTTGTGTCATGGGGTTTGTTGTACAGATTATTTCTTCACCCAGGTATTTGGCCTACTACCTATTAGTTATTTCTCCTGATCTTCTCCCTCCTCCCACCCTCCCTCCTCTGATAGGCTCCAGTTTGTGTTGTTCCCCTCTTTGTGTCCATGTGTTCTCATAATTCAACTCCCACTTATAAGTGAGAACATGTGGTATTTGTTTTGCTGTTCCTTCATTAGTTTGCTAAGGATAATGGCCTCCAGCTCCATTCCTGCAAAGGACATGATCTTATTACTTTTTATGGTTGCATAGTATTCCATGGTGTATATGTACATTTTCTTTCCGTGTATCACTGATGGGCATTTAGGTTGATTCCATGTCTTTCCTATTTTGAATAGTGCTGCAAAGAATATATGTGTTCATCTGTCTTTAAAACAGAACAATTTATATTCCTTTGGATATATACCCAGTAGTGAGATTGCTGGGTCAAATGGTATTTCCGTTTTTAGGTCCTTGAGGAATCACAACACTGTCTTCCACAGTGCTTTAAGCAGTTTACACTCCCAACAACAATGGATAAATGTCCCTTTTTCTTTACAACCAAACCAGCATCTGTTATTTTTTGCCTTTTTAATAATAGTCATTCTAACTAGTGTGAGATGGTGTCTCATTGTGGTTTTGATTTGCATTTCTCTAACGGTTAGTAATGTTGAGCTTTTTTTTTTTTCATATGACTGTTGGTTGCATCTATGTCTTCTTTTGAAAAGTGTCATTGGGTGCAGTGGCTTATGCCTGTAATCCCAGAACTTTGGGAGGCCGAGGCTGGCAGATCACTTGAGGCCAGGAGTTTGAGACCAACTTGGCCAACATGGCAAAACCCTTTCTCTACTAAAAATACAAAAATTTTATTCAGGCATGATGGCACATTCCTGTAATCCTAGCTAGTCAGGTGGCTGAGGCATGAGAATTGCTTGAACCTGGGAGACGGAGGTTGCAGTGAGCCGAGATCACACCACTCACTCCAGCCTGTGCGACAGAGTGAGACTGTTTCAAGAAAAGAAAAATAAAAAACACGAAAGTAAAGTAGTTCATGTCTTTTGCCTAATTTTCATTAGGGTTGTTTGTTTGTTTTCTTGTAATTCATTTCAGTTGCTTATAAATACTGGATATTGGACCCTTGCCGGATGCATAGTTTACAAAAATTTTCTCCCATTCTATAAGCTGTCTTTACAGTCCATGGATAGTTTTCTTTGCTGTGAAGAAGCTTTTTAGTGTAATTAGACCCCTTTTGTCAATGTTTGCATTTGTTGCAACTGCTTTTCATATCTTCCTCATGAAATTTTTGCCTCTTTTTATGTCTAGAATGGTATTGCCTAGGTTGTCTTCCAAGGTTTTTATAGTTTTGGGTTTTACATTTAAGTCTTTAATCCATCTTCAGTTAATTTTTGTATATGGTACAAGCAAGGGGTCCAGTTTTAGTCTGGCATATGGCTAGCAGTTATCCCAGCACCATTTATTGAATAGGGAATCCTTTCCCCGTTGCTTGTTTTTGACAGGTTTGTCAAAGATGGATAGTTTTAGGTAAGCAGCCTTGTTTCTAGGTTCTCTATTCTGTTCCATTGGTCTATGTGTCTGTTTTTGTACCAACATTATGCTGTTTCGGTTACTGAAGTCAAGCAGTGTGATGCCTCCAGCTTTGCTCTTTTTGCTTAGGATTGCCTTCGCTTTTCAGGCTCTTGTTTTGGTTCCATATGAATTTTAAAATAGTTTTTTCTAGTTCTGTGAAGAATGTCAATGGTAGTTTAATAGGGATACCACTGAATCTGTAAAATGCTTTGGGCAGTACAGCCATTTTAACGATATTGTTCCTCCCTATCCATGAGCATGGAATGTTTTTCCATTTGTTTTTGTCATCTCTGATTTCTTTGAGCAGTTTTTTGTAGTTCTCCTTGTAGAGATTTTTCATCTTCCCGGTTAGCTGTATTCCTAGGTATTTTGCATGTGTGTATGTGTGTGTGTGTGTGTGTGTGTGTTGCAGTTGTGAATGGGATTGCATTCCTGATTTGGTTCTTGGCTTGCCTATTGTCGTAGAAGAATGCTAGTCATTTTTGCACATTGATTTTGTATCCTGGGATTTTGCTGAAGTTGTTTATCAGCTTAAGAAGTTTTTGTGCTGAGAAATGGGGTTCTCTAGACACGACTATGTTGTTTGCAAAGAGAGAAAGTTGGACTTCCTCTCTTCCTATTTGAATGCCCTTTATTTCCTTCCCTTGCCTGATTGCCCTGGCCAGGACATCCAATACTATGTTGAAGAAGAGCAGAGAGAGAGGGCATCCTTGTCTTGTGCCGGTTTTCAAGAGGAATGCTTCCAACTTTTGCCCATTCAGTATGATGTTTGCTCTGGGTTTGTCATTAATGGTTCTTACTATTGTGAGGTATGTTTCTTCAATACTGAGTTTACTGAGAGTTTTTAACATGAAGGGGTGTTGAATTTTATCAAAAGGCTTTTCTGCATCTATTGAGATAATCATGTGATTTTTGTCTTTAGTTCTATTTATGTGATGAATCACATTTATTGATTTGCATAAATTGAACCAACCTTGCATCCCAGGGATAAAGCCTACTTAGTTGTGGTGGGTAAGCTTTTCGATATGCTACTGGATTCAGTTTTCCAGTACTCTGCTGAGGACTTTTGCATCACAACTAAAATAACTAGAGAAAGAAGAGCAAAAAAATCCCAAAACTAGCAGAAGATAAGAAATAACCAAAATCAAACCTGAACTGAAGGAGACTGAGACACCAAAAACCATTCAAAAGATCAACTAATCCAGGAGCTGTTTTTTGGAAAACATTAATAAAATAGATAGACCCCTAGCTAGACTAATAAAGAAGAAGAGAGAGAAGATTCAAATAAACACAATCAGAAATGACAAGGGGATATTATCGCTGACCCCACAAAAATACAAACAACCATCAGATAATATTATGAACAAGTCTATACATGTCGACTAGAAAATCTAGAAAAAAAATGAATAAATTCCTGGACTCAAACACCCTCCCAAGACTGAACCAGGAAGAAATTGAATCCCTGAACACAGCAATAATGAGCTCTGAAATTGAGTCAGTAATAAATAGCCTACCAACCAAGAGCAGCCCAGGATCAGACAGATTGACAGCCACATTCATATGGATGAATGTACGAAGAAGAGCTGGTAACATTCCTGCTGAAACAATTCCAAAAAGTTGAGGAGAGACTCCTCCGTAACTCATTCTATGAAGCCAAACTCATCCTGATACCAAAATTTGGCAGAGCCACGACTAAAAAAGAAAACTTCAGATAATTTTAAATAGGTATGCATAATAAAAATCAATATAAATACAGGTATGCAACCCTAAAAGTTTTATATCTATAGATACATAAAACTAAAATAAAATATATTACTGAATAATGAAAACCTACATTATAAAAGGAAAACAGTCTCTAATGCATAATTCAGTGTTCAGTTATAGCTGAGGAAATATGGAACAATGAAGATAATCATAAATGTTTATAACTCTAAGGAAACACAACTTAGGTTGAGTAGAAATTCATTCAAAGAAGGAAGCAGAAAATATGAAGAGAATACTGGCTAATATTTAATTGAAGTTAGTAACATAAAAATATAGCAGATATACACAATTGATACATTTTTAGAAATATGAAGTTTAACTGGAAAAGAATGTGTTTGCCCATTTAAAATATGTCCATCTGCTAGTTGCCACAATGGGGTGGTATTATAAATGGCAGAAAGAGACCAAAATGTACAGTTCATGGCAAATGATATCACAGTTTACAGAGTTTTACAAATTACAAGAGAAAACATGGAGAGAAGAATGACTTCCCAAGTCCCTACAAATTTCTACGAGCCTACATATCCCTTAGTGATCTGGGGCCTTCTGAGCAAATAACCAAAGGAAAATAGCCATTGCACGTTTCTGGCATTTACAGGGATGTTGTGTAAAGAGAATGTCAGTTTTCCAGGTAAATTACTCAGCAAGTCCAGGAGTCAGGTTAGTCTAGTCTACACCTGTATTTGAATGTTTTTAGTTTTAACACCTCCCTCCCATTTTTTTTTCCCATAACAACTTAGCAGGTAAAATATTTTGTCCTGTCTTCCAGGAACAAAACAGCTATTTGATACACTCAGTGAAAGTAAGATGTTTTATTGATTAAAACAAATGAAAGTATTTCACTTTTTTAAAGTTTTCTTGTTTTCACTACCTTTGATTTAGAATGTCATATAAATCTATTGACATATAAAACAATATGTTTATTCATGCCATTTCCAAAAAGTTTAAAGTTCCTCATTTTCCTTTTCACTTTTATTCCTCTCATGGTTACCATTTTAGAAATGTCTCCAAAGTTTTCAGGCTCAGTATAATTTTGTTAGTATCATTTAGTTACTAACAGGTTGCATATAAATGTGATCCCAGACTTCCTGCAGAGCTCCGGATTTTGCTAAGTAAAATAGTTAGTTTAGGTAGTTTAAGGAAGTAAGAAATGGTTATAGAGTCTTTAGAAGAGCTCTTAAAATCTAAAATGAGTTATCACACATAACTCATAAAGTCAAACTTTGCAGCCAAGAAAACAACCACCTGTGATGGCTACAGAATTAAGAAACTGCTGGCTTCAGAACCACACTTCTTCTGCCCTGACCCACAGGCCACTTGATCAGATAGCTGCCTGTTAAATTTGGAAGTGGCTCTACACTTGTCTACTCCAGGACAATGACACTATGCTTCACAGCAGCAAAATAGATCCCCATTTTTGAGCATCTCTGGCATGACTCAGTTCCAAATCCAAGTCCATATCAGAGTAGTAGAATCTAAGTCACAGCTAGACTCCTAGCTATAAGTGGGTTTACAAAATGCAACTTTAAGCTTTTCCAGTCTCTGCAGGAAAGGTATTTTGGAACATGGGTTGAAGGAGTTTGCAATGCCTACTGAAAAACCCAACCAACAGCAATGGCCTCACATGCAAATAAATGACAGACAGAACCTCAGATTACAAAATAAAAATGAAGGTGGGACTACTGACATATATTAATTATAAATAAAGATATCATTTTTAATCCTTTAAAAGTAGTTTAGTGTTAAACATTCTAACTTAAAAGCTTTTGCATAAAACAGTATGTATGAGGTTGTAGATGATGAGTGGATCTCAGAGACAGGAACATAGCCTGGGCTTTTGCTGACTAGCATGTTGGAGAATCATTCCAAACTATTCAAATTAGGCCTGCCTTTAATATGGATTATACGGCCAACGAAGAGGAAACTTTATTCTATCCATCAGTTTTCTTGCCACTTTCACAATGGTAGAATAAAATGCATATTGTCCCAGGAGTCAGAAAAACATAGGTTCTTAAAAAAGTTTTCCCTCTAACAATTATCTTGGCAAGTTTCTGCCTTTGTAAAATAGAAATAGCAATACAAGCTACAATAAAAACCCTCCAATTATTTATTATTTTAATGAAGTATTAAAGTTTATGAATGTTGTCTAAAAGTATAACCAAATTATTGCCAATAACTAAATAGGATAAACGTAAAAAGTTTACATTTACATATAAGTATATGTAATATATTTATAACAAATTATATTGACATATACCATGTATTTATATTTTATTAGATATCTTTAAAAACTGTGGCGATTATTGAATATTCTAGCAAAAAACCCACAATGTATTATAGCATTATAGCATATATTTCAGTAAAATACATGCCAACAATAACACAAGAGTTGTGGGTTGAGTGGTAAATGGAATTGTATATGGTTTTTACACTGTACTGTAGAGCAGTCATTACAAATTAATACCAAGAGCCATAGTCACAAACACCAATGCAGAAGATAAAATTGAATATTATTAATATTTTAAATTTTACCAGAATAAGGCAGAAATTGAGTAACAGGTGAAAAAAAATGGTCCAATTATAAAAAAAAATACCGTCATAGGGGACTGATTCTCAATCATATTACAAATTACATTAAAGAAAAATAGACTAAACACTTCATTTTCAAGGATAAGATTGTCAAACTTCATGAAATGTAAAAAAGGTAAGATTCAGGTATATGATATTTGCAAGAATCATGTCTGTAACTTTAAAAAAATGATTCTTGCAAATTTTGTAAACTAACAAGCCTATTGTAAAATTTTTTGGGGGGAAAGGAAAAGAATAGTGAACAGCTTGAATGGCCAAAACAACCTTGAAAACAAAAAGGAAGATCAAATTTAAAGGACTCATAATACCTAATTTCAAGACTTACTACCAAATTAGGTAATAAAGATAGTATTTTATTGCTATAAACATAGACAAATAGATCAATAAAAAGGAATAGGGAGTCCAGAAATAGACTCTGGACAACTGATTTAAGTTAATTTATTAGGTAAAGGAATCTTTTTAATATGTTCTTAGAACAACAGGACAGAAATTTTAAATTTTAAAGACTTCTAATTTACCTTTTTTTTCCTTCAGAACTTATGTTTTGTTGTTATGAGCAAAGATTTCTAGGACAGAACAACAACAAAACATAAGTTCTGAAGGAAAAAAATGGTAAATTAGAAGTCTTTAAAATTTAAAATTTCTGTCCTGTTCATCAAAATGCCAATAAGAAAATTATATGAAAGACACAGACTGTGAAAAATATTTGCAGCACACATGTCTGACAAAAGCATTTGCTTCCAGAATATAGAAAAACGTTTATAAATCAATAAATTTACAAATGAACAATATGGCAAAAAATGAGCACAAGATTTGAACAGATACTTTACAAAGGAAGATCTATGAATGGACAATAAACACATAAAAATATGTTTAATGTCATTTGTTAGAGAAATGCAAATTATAACTACAATCACATACAGTTTCACATCAACTAGAATGACTAAATCAAAATGACTACAAAGGCAACTACTGGTTAGGATTTGCAGGAAGCAGTTATTTCGTACATTATTGAAATAATGGGAGTATAAAATGATTCAACATTTTTGGAGAAATGTTTGTTATTTATTTATGATATTCACCATACATCCATGCCATGACCCAGGCATCCAAAAGGAAAAAATACACAAATACACACAGAAATTGGAATTTTATTCAATAATTTAAACAATGAACTACTGATAGGCACAATGATTTTCTGGGCCTGTTGTGGGGTGTGGGGAGTGGGGAGGGATAGCATTAGGAGATATACCTAATGTAAATGACGAGTTAATGGGTGCAGCACACCAATATGGCATATGTATACATATGTAACAAACCTGCACATTGTGCACAGGTACCCTAGAACTTAAAGTATAATAAAAAAAATACATATATAAAAAAGTCAAATGTCTCTAAGTAAATCTAAAATTCAGTATAATAACCATCCAAATACCAACAAGACTTTATGTGATATTTTGAAATACAGTGTAAATAAAACATTTCTACATGAAAAAAAAGAAAAAGCAAGACACAAAAGAGTGCATACTAAATGATTCGTTTCTGCAAAATATAAAAACAGACAAAATTATTCTAAACTGATGGCAATTTGATAATAGTTGATGGAGCACTGGAGAACAGAACTGACTGGAAGGGAACATAGGGGACTTTCCCAGGAGATGGAAAGTTAATCTTGTTGTAAGTTGCGTTTACAGGTCATATGTCATTGTCAAAGCTCATTGTTCTGACCAGTTAGATTTGCGCATTATTTATGTTAAATATATCTCAATGAAAATAACAAGAGAATTTTAAATATTTTGTGTGAAGTTTAAATAGAGCAACTTAGCCTGGGTGGCATTAGACCAGCTAAATAAAATAAACTTGCACGTTTTTATTACTTGGCTTTTTCATTATAATTTTATCATACATTACCTTTAGATATGCCCCCAAATAGCTACAGAAGCTTTTTGATAAAAAGTCATGACAGATATGAAGGAGACTTAGAGAGCATCTTGAAAGAGAAGCAGTATATCACAATAATGGAAAGAACTGATCATGCCTTTCAGAAATAAAAAGAAAACAGCCTTTCATGAAAAAAGATATTTTTATAAAAATAATCTTATCTCTCAAGCATTAGCTTATCTTGAGATATTTAAAACAAGCACAGGAAAGGCATGTTTATATTTCTAAATAAGAATAACCAAATAGCTCACTTTTGGTCTGAGAATTGGTATTCTAAGATATATTACCATATATCATGTTTTGGTTGATTTATAACAAGGCCTTGAGCTTAGAGGTTTACCAAAAACATGCCCACACAGTCTTAGTTCTGGCAATCAGATTGCTTGCACTATAATTAGATAAGAATTTAATAATATTAAATAAAGTTGAGTAGAAAAACACCACAGATAAATTAGACAAATAGGATTTATAATATTTCACTTATAATATAAAAGCTGCAACATTATTTAGTAATATGCTTGAGTTTTCAGAGTCAGAATAACCAGAATAGACCTGTTATCTAACTGGGACAAGAATTTGAAAATGAAAACCTGTAAAATTTTGGAAATAATCGTTTTTTTGCAACAGGACCCAGATTTTTAAATGAGTTCGCTTTTGTACCCGTCTTCACATGCCACACTGGGACTGTACAGGGGAACATGAAGCTTGTTAAAAATAAAAGACCAATGAGTCACTCTCCAGGGGGATAAAAATAGAAGGAGACTAACAAACATAACCTGCAAGAAAATTAGTTCAGCAGCAGGTAGCAGGAAAAAAAGTATTAATTGTCAAATATGCAGAAAAGTAATAGGAACTGAAGAGGGAGCAGTTTTATGGAAAAATAGCTGGGCTCACTAACATGAAGAGAGTACATATCAAATGAAATGGGAATTATACAAGGTTGATTTTTTTTTACCTTCTAATCAAATAAGTGTCTTTCAGAAAATATGACTGATGAATCATGAATCAATTCTAATGTGCAAGTAATTCTTCTTGGCATTAATTAAAGAGAAATTGCCCTTTACTTAAAAAAAATGTGCAGAATGTCAGAATGGAACTAGCAGGCACTAATATGTCATAAATTGTAAGAAAAATAATAAGAAATGTTATTACGTAAAGTAGATAGAGGGAAAGGATTTAAACTAGTCTTAAGTGACTTTTGTTTGTTTGTGTTGACTTTAAGGCTCTTTTACAGTTCCCTAGAGCAGTTGTATTTCTTTCACCTTGGTAGAGGACGAGCGTATGTTCTGGTTTTATAGCTGACTTACAGGAAAGACTTTCTTTTTATTAACTTTATTTTCAAACCCAAAGGCATTTTGGAAGTAGTATAATTGTGTAGAAATGAATTATCTCCTTTGTGGTGCTTTAAGCATCTTGATTATCATCCTCCAAATTACTTTTGTGATCTCAAAAAAGGAAAGAGATAGCTGAAAGTCAGATATGTTCATTTTTTGCTGATTTTTCTGTTTTGTGCAATTATACAAATATGCTCAAACTTCATTTAATTTTAAACTGTTTAAATGGTATCGAAATATATAATATAAAATCCATAAGTTTAGCAAATATTTTCCATTAAAATAAACTCATGTTCCACAAAGACACTTAATTTTCTTGGTCTATCAATATCTATGCCTCTAGAAAATCAGTAATTTATTGCTCTAGTCCAGTAGAAAGCTGGCAACATTGTTGTTTACTCACTAAAAATTTAACAAAGAAAAAAATCATATTAATTTTTCTCTGAAAATTTTTAGCAATAAACCCACTGTTTATTTCTGTGAAGATCTAGTTCACAGCAAATATTTATTGTGCTTCAGGTTTATTAATGTAACATCTTTCTTTCTTTCTCCTTCCTTCCTTCCTTCCGTCTTTCTGTCTTTCTTTCTTTCTTTGTTTCTTTTGAAAGAGTCTCACTCTGTTGCCCAGGCTGGAGTGCAGTGGCTCACTGCAACCTTTGCCTCCTGGGTTCGAGTGATCCTCCTGCCTTAGCCTCCCAAGTAGCTGGGACTACAGGCATGTGTCACCACGCCCAGCTAATTTTTGTACTTTTAGTAGAGACAGGGCTTCACCATGTTGGCCAGGCTGGCCTTGAACTCCTGACCTCAAGTGATCTGCCCGCCTCAGCCTCCCAAAGTGTTGGGAGTACAGGCGTGAGCCACCGCGCCTGGCCTAATGTAACAGGTTTCTTAACTGACTAGTGTATAACAAAAATTTTTGAAGGACCAAAGTCTATGCCATGCAGCGGCTCACAGATTAGGCAGAGGGGACATGAGGAGAGGCGTAAATCCAACATTAGAGCAACAAAAAAATCATGAAATCAAAATATAGAAACAAGGGAGAGGATTCTGACATACTAGACAATGCCAGTAATGTTGTTTTTTGTTTTTCCATTTTTTGTTTTTGTTTTTGTTTTGTCTTTTATTTTTCCCCAGAGGAAAAAGCAGTTTACTGAGAAGCTTGGAAAGAGGAAAGGAGGTGGGACAGAGGACATTTCCAGCAGAGGAAACAGAATGTGTAAAAACATGATAAACATGAAAGAGACTGACACGGGGCACATATTGGTGACTAATGACTCAGGCAGGCTGCACCAGGGGTCCCAGCTCAGTGGTGAAGGATGAATCTTCCCTGATAGAGAGAGAACAATAAAATCTCATAGACTGCATTTAAGGCACTACAGTTTATCTTGAAACACATAGGAGGGACCATTTTTCAGAGGCCATTTAGGGGAGAATCAGGTAGTAAACTCTGTAAGAAAGGATAGTTGCAAGTAGTAGAGTGGTCAGCAGAATTAAATCTTACCGAGGCATCAGGTAAAAATTGAAACAAGGTTTTTTAATTGTTGTTGGCAATTAGGTAACTGGTGGGTTTTTCTTTCAAAACTAGAAAGTGAACTCGATATAGGTTGGCGGCTTCTACTCTGATTCAACTCTAGAAATATCAGAGGAACAAAAGTGGGCATACTTAATCATAGAACTGTCTCTCTGTCTCTCTCTGACACACATACACACACACACACACACACAAAACTGGCAAACTGTTGGGGAGGCAGAGGTGGTGGTGTATCTGCTGTGTATGGGGTGGGAGGCACAGAAGCAGAAGAAGGTCAGTCACTTTGGAAGGCGGGTAAATGGGGCAGGGTTTCTAGAGAGCCACTTGGCTCGCGACAGATCATTGCCTATTCTGAGCCAACAGAACTTAGAACTAAGTAGTACCTGAACTTTCCTTCTCACCCCTGTCATTCCCCCAAAGGTTAGATAATTTCAAAGACACAAAGATAAGTGAGTGAGGTAGGGTGTCAACCCAGTTTGTGTTCCTCTGTGTGTGTGTGGCGGTTGGAGAGTTGGAGAGAAGACAAACAATAAAGAAGCATAGGGCAAAATTATAACGAGAAGCTCTCTAACCTGAGGTGCATCTATCAGAGCCCTGTCACCCCTCCTTAAGGTCATCTGGAAACTCAAAAGCTAGGGTTCAGACTTTTAAACTTCACCACTTTACACAATTATGAATATAAAAATTGATAGCCTCTCTTGATAGGCTTTTCTAGACCATCCAGACATTCTAAACTGCATACTCACCTCAGTCTCTGTCTGGCCACCTTGCATTATTTACTGCCTAACCCCTTCGGCATCAGAAAATTACTACATCTTTACAAAAATAAAAAATAAATATAAATATATAACATATAAATAAAATTTAAAAAATAAAATAAAAGACTGGGTCTTGCAATGTTGCCCAGGTTAGTCTCAAACTCCTAGGCTCTAAAAAAACTCCCACCATGGCCTCCCAAAGTGCTGGGATTATAGGCACAAGCCACCATGCCTAGCATCATTTTAACTATTTTAAATGAATGTGTAAGTTAACAGAAGGCAAAGCCTTCGGAAAATGTTGGAGAATGACCCGGGATGTTAATAGATAACAACAGTGGGAAAGGCTAGAAGGTGTTGTAGCTGGTTATCATTCATTAAAGGAGGAGAGAACTTTATAGAGGGCTAGAAAAGCTGTATTTTAGATTGGGCTATCTTGACTTTACTAAAACTATTCATAGCTGATTCCAGCCCCAAGGTACATGAGAAGTAGTGATAAGGCAAATAGGTAGAATAATTTTTTGAAGAAGTTAAGAGGATGATAATATTTCTTGGAAATGCAAGTTAATGAGGACAGAGTGTTAAGGGTAAGTAGGGAGTTAGTGCTAGGAGGATGGTGGGCAGGAACGTTTGGAAATGTAAATGAAGGTACTGCGAAGGTGTGAAGGAACTTGCATGTGGGTTATAGCTTAAGGATGACAAGAATCATTCATTCAATGTAAAAGAAACATTTACGGGGCACCCAGGAACTAAAAGCAAAATAGTGATATATTTTCAAATTTTAGGGGTCTGGCAAGCCAGTGGCAGTGGGAAATTATTCCAAGCATCACATTAACAAAAGCATATATACAAACTGAGATAAGTATCTGACCAAATGAAGAGAAAAAAACATAAAAATACAAAATAAATTATGCTGTAACAGCATAATGAGGAAGAGATTTTGACCTCAGACCTCAGAGTAAGAAGGAGTTACCTACGGGGAGAAAGGAGGCAACAGATAAAACAACATGCACACCATGGTGTTGCAGGGAAAATGGCCCATTCCAGAAGTTCACAGAGGGACAATATGACTGGCGGCCAGAAGACCAGGAGGTGGAGTCATAGAAGAAAAAAGCCTAGACAGAAAGCAAGGATCGGTCCATAGAGAGATATTTTGTTTTGTTTTTAACTATATTTAAAGTTGTGGAGGATTTCAGTTTTTGTTTGTTTGCTTGTTTTTATTTTTAACTTTTTTGCTCTGCAATGAGAATGATTAAAGGGTCAGATAAAAAGGGCCAAGTTGTGTATTTTGAAAATGTACCTTGGCTGAGATATATACAGGAACGGAAAGGTGGGCACGATGGATGAGGGAGGCCTGTCAGGATGCTAACATAGAGAGAGAGAGTTGGATCGGACTAGGGTGCATTCCGTAGAAATATACAAGTTGGCAGACTCAAAAGATATTTAGGAGGGAGAATCCACAGGATTCAGTGACAGATTTGTCACAGGACAGGTGTGAGGAGGTGGGAGAAAGTCAAGGACCTGGTGTGGGCAGGAAGATTATGGGTTCAGTCACAGACCTGCTGAGTTTGACAAACCTTTGAAGCATCCATGGGGAGACTGCATGTTTCACTGAAGTCTTAGGTAGGGAGAATACAGAGGAAGAAAATATAGAGAGCTTAGAATAAACCTTTGAGAAATTCCAACATTTGCATTAATCAGTGAAAGGTACAAAGCAGCCAGAAAGAAGGGAAAAAAACTAGACTGTGTGATATCTAAAGCCAAGGGAAGAGACTTTCTTTTTCCTTTTTTAATCAGCTTTATTGAGGCATTGTTGATAAATACAATTTATAAGTTTAAGGTGTACAGTGATGATTTTATACACAAATATATTGTGAAATGATTACCACTATCAAGCTAGTTAATACATTTATCATTTCACCTAATTACCTTTTTTTGTTTGCTTTGTAGTGAGAACATACAATATCTATTCTCTTAGCAAATTTCAGGTATTGTTAACTATAGTCACCATGCTATGCCTTAGATTTCAAAACGTATTCATCTTATAACTAAAAGATTATACCCTTTGAGCAATCAATAAGTAATGAATGGTCAACAGTGTCCCAAACTACTGAGAGGTCTATTAAAATAAGTCCTGGAAAATTTCCCATGCATTTTAGCCTCTTAAAAGCAACTGGTGCTATTAGAAGTTATAATGAAGTAGATTAAGGAGATAGTAGGAAATGGGGAAATAGAAACTGCACATACAAGTTTCAAGGATTTTGCTATGAGAAGGTGATACATGGAAAGTAGTGGGAATGAAATGATTGTTTTAAACACATGAGACACTCGAGCATGTGTAAACATTTTAGATAAATCTGGACAAGAGGTAGTGATGAAAATCTGGGGGGAAGGATGAATAATAAGTAGAGAGAGGATTGTGAAAGGTGAGAAGGATAGGTTTTAAAGTCCAGGAGGGGGACTTGCTATGTGTAGAAGAGACGCTCCTTTACATACAGAGATGAGATGTAAAGTTTGCTAGCAGGGAGTTAAAGAATGTTTATATCAAATGAAAGCCCAGGTCAACCACTAAGGTGATGCGTGCAGCCATGGGAATTTCATGGTAGCCTGGTGTCCTCCAAGCTGCTCCTTCTAGAACATGGAAAAGATCTTTCCTAATACCCTACAGCACAACAGAGATCAGGCTGTAGGTGGCATACTCTAAAACTATAATACAAATTTAACATACTCTCTCACAGACACACACACACACACACAATCCTAAGGGAAAAAAATAACAAGTCACAGGCATGGCAGCTATAATCCATGTTTAGAAAAAAATCCACCCCTCTAGGTTCATATTTATGTTAATATATATAACTTATGCAACATGACATCTCAGCCTTAAGCAACTGCATAATCAAATGAGTCCAAAAAAGTTTCCTGCTCCCTCTAGGCAACCTATTATATTACACAAAATATATTCATTTAATTAATAACATTTTATAATTGTTTAGTTTTCAAACATTGAAGTGACTCGGGCATTTGAGATCATTTAATTTTACTTACATTTGTTTAACTTAACATAGTTATTATTTTTTCATAGCATAAATGTTATGCAAATCCCATTTGTAGCAATATATATATGATGATGAAATGCAACTGAGCATTTTTTAAAAATACTTTTATTTTAGGTTAAGGGGTACATTTGTGGGTTTGTTGTACAGATTATTTTGTCACCCAGGTACTCAGCCTAGTACCAATAGTTTTTTTTCTGATCCTCTCTCTCCTCCCACCCTCCACCCTCAGGTAGGCCCCAGGGTGTGTTGTTCCCCTCTTCGTGTCCATGTGTTCTTATCATTTATCTCCCACTTAAAAGTGAGAACATGTGGTATTTGGTTTTCTGTTCCTGCATTAGTTTGCTAAGAATAACGGCCTCCAGTTCCATCCATGTTCCGAATGCAAATGACATGGATCTCATTCTTTTTTTTGTGGGAGTATAATATTCCATGCTGTATATGTACCATATTTTCTTTATCCAATCTACCATCGATGGGCATTTAGATTGATTCCATGTCTTTGCTATTGTGAATAGAGCTGCAATGAACATACACATGCATGTATCTTTATGGTAGAATGATTTGTATTCCCTTGGGTATATACCCAGTAATGGAATTGCTTAAAACAGACATTAAATGGCTATCTAACCAAAAATATTATCAACTACCATGCCTGGCTCAGCATAGTTGTTATTAACAGAATAAAACAAAGAAATATTTTAAATGCAACAAAATGTCCTAAAAGATTTTTAAAACAATGTAGAGATAGAAAATTCGGAAATAATGAACGACTGACAGAAGTATAATATCAAAACTTGTGTTTGCTTTGCAATTTTTAAACAAAAGTTAAACATTTTTCCAACCTAAAGGAAGATATACAACATCTGGAGGGACTTGTAGTCCAGGAAAGACAATGGGATAGTAAGTGAGCACCTGGCTAGCCCAAATGAATTCAGATCTAATCCCAGATGGAAAGCACTTGCAGGTAGAGAGAGAAAATTATTTTTGTTATCATTTTTGTCCTCATAACAATTCTCTGAGAAAGATAAAATATGAACTGTCTCCCCACGTCCAGCTCCTATAGTTAATCTCCACCTGTCCCTCAGTGCACTGCTCCCAGGACCACAGGACTCAGGGCTAGCAAGGGTCCTGCAGATCATTTTTATGAATTCTTCTGTTTCACAGACAATGAAACTCATCCTGGGAATAAATGGGGTTGCTCAAGGACACTGCTTTATTTAAGTCAAAGTCACTGAAGAACCCAGATGTCCTGATATTAAATGAAGAACACTTTTAACTCCAATTTGGTGTTTACTTGTGAAAACTGATCGTAATAAACCAAAGTATTTAATTTCTATTCCTCTATTTCTATAACAATTTGAGATAAGTGAAAATACTTGCTCATGAACTAAAGCCTGGCAGATATTGTCCATATATAATGTTGTTCACAGGTAAACATTAAGATTAGATTAGCAATCAGGTAACATTAAAATTACAACCAATCAATTTGATGAGTTTAAGTGAAACATTTACTTGAAGAAATCACTATTGTCATTTTGCTTACCTAAAAAATTAACCAAACTTTACACAAAAATTATTAACAATGATATTAATTACTTGTCGTTTTTTATTGTTGCTACACACATTCAGCACTTTTAAGCAACATGAATGTATGATCTCACAGTTCTGCAGGTCTGAAGTTTATTGTTGACACAGTTGGTTCCTCTATTTTGGATTTCACAAGGCTGAAGTCATGATGTTGCTTTGCAGGGTTTTCCTCAAAAGGCTCTAGGGAAGAATCTGCTCCCTAGCTCATTCAGTTTGTTGATTAAAATCTAGTTCCTTATGGTTGCAGGATAGAGGTCCCCATCTTCTTGCTGGCTGGCAGCTAGAGGTCTTCCTTATCTCCTAAAAGAAGCATGCTTGCAAGGGGGCCCTGCATCTCAGAGCCAGCATGTCAAATCATTTTCATTCTTGGAATTGCTCTGATTCTCTTTCTGCCACATTTCTCTTCAATCTTCTTCTTCTAGGTGGAGACTATTCTCTGATTTCAAGTGCTCATGGGATTTGATCAAGCCCACCCAAATAATTTGGGATAATTTTGCTACTTTAAGTTCCATGGTTTTATTATATCTGCAAAGTGTTTTTTGCTATGTAAGGTAACATATTCACAGATACTAGGAATTGGTACAAGGACATCTTTGGAGGGCCATTATTCTTGTTACTACAATTACCTGATTCCAGAAGGAAATATAATAGCCCTTACCAAAATGTTACTGCTGTGTAATATCTTATGTAATTGGAGCCTAAAGCCCAGTTTCCAGTCTCGCCTTATCCCACCTCTATTTCCTGCCTCTTCAGTTCTTACTTGTGATCTTTTACTAATATTACTGATTGGGTAGTCCACACACTTACACAAATACTATGGAAGCATGCTGTGACTCTTCTAAGACGTAAGTATGGATAAAATGGCGAACAATCTATCCAGTGTTAGGCAAACCTGGAACGCATTGGTCAAAAAGCCCCAGTAAGAACTGGCTATTAACACCTGGTCAGCATGATTGGGAGTCTCTAGTAAAGTGTCACAGGGCTTGGACTTTTTCTGTGCCGGTGCCATGAAGAGGGTGAAGACATTGTCCTCATATTTGCACATGATCTAATATTGGGCACAAAAATGATAGAACAATCCAGATTCAAGCTTATTTCACTAGGCTGGACTGATTGGACACCAAATTAATCAGGAATGAACATTATGTCACACATAATGCCACACTAATAACAAGATAGGATATGATTTGATAGGAAAACTTCTGAAAATCTTCAGAGAGTTTTAGTCTATGCCATGTTTTCCCTTTTAAAAGACTTAGATCTAAAATGGTTCTAGTGAAAATCTGCCACGGCTCCTCAGTAACGTATTTCTCTTTAAATAACTGAAACAGGGAAAGAGTATGTTACTTTATATTTCCAGAGTGTTGGAGGTAGTGGACTCAAAGCATTTGCTTTCCTAAGAGGTTTAATATGTGTCTTATAATAATTAGAGAGAATTGAGCAGAGAGCTGTTCTTCACACCCTCTCTAATTACCACTACTTGAAGCAAATTAGAATGAATCCAACTGTTTCTTACCTTGTCAAAGGCTATATTGAGGACAGGAATAATTAATTTTCAAATGGAATGGATTTCTAAAGCTTTCGTGTGGGTTGAATGCAAATTATATCTTAAAATATAATGTGCTATAACTTTGCTATCAAAAATGCCATTTTCACTGCATTTTCGAGAAAGTCGAATAATTTTATTACTTTTATATCACCTTCTTTACTTCTATATACTAGAAATATAAATGATAAATGAATAATCAATATGAAAACATGAAAAACTATTGTTAAAAAGATTCTTCTAGTTAATATTTCCCATAGCATGTATGACCGACTCAAAATAAATGTTTATTATACAAAATTTTTATTTATAAAGAATGTATTAAGTGATTATTTACATATCTATAATATGTATATAATACATATACATATTGTAGGTAATAATATATAATCTAATATATTATATTATACATATTATAGATATATATTTGCTTCACAAAGTGAATCTTGAGAAAATATTGTAACATAATTAGCTTCTCCAATGAATGTACTGTATGATTTGGTTTAAATTTAATTTGTACCATTTTAAGGCAAGACACTAATTTTTAAGTAATATATATCTCTTGGGGCATACCGTCCAAATAGAAAGATAACAAAATAATGCAAAATTTGTGATTATTTTTAAGAATGTATATTCATATTTAACTACAGAAGCAATTAAAGATCATTCAAAAATTGGGATTTTTTTTTCTGGAAATGTGGTTGAGCTAAACTATTGATAAACTATGCTTCACTTACATTTGGTGAAGTCTCCTGTTTTTTCCTGTCAATAGCTATTTTAAAATACTGCTATTTCTTTAAGTCCCTGAGCACCCCACTTCCAACCTATGTATTTCTCCTTATTAGTTTTACCTGATACCTACACATTGAGCTCTAATAACAACGATGTATGTGAGCATTCCAGGTTCCAGAAATGGATAACTCTCTCTACCTATTTTCATACTGGGCTCATTATCATTAATTGTAGAGATAAACACCAGTTTCTGGACATAAAAGACCACAATTTTAGACTTTGATAAACTCATCAAAATCACATTGTTCAGTCAATTCTCTATAAAACCAACTGAAGTTTTCTTGGAAATAACCTCAGTCTCACTGGATACATATGATCTTCAACCTAAAGTGACCAAACACATCCATTTAGCCTTATGCTTAAAATATTCCCACTGTGTCTGGCCCCTGTGGCTTCCAGTCCCTGAAGAATGTTTTTACTCCAATCTGTAATCCACCTCCTCATCTCTCTTTATTTTCCACTGCTATCTAATCTCCCCAGAGCATCACCTCTACTTTTTTGTCATGGCCTTAGCATTCTCATCTCCTAGCTTTCATGAATTGTTAACAGCACTATAGTATTCTTACGTCCTTCTCTTATTTCTGTAGAGGAGCATTCTTTTTTCTACCAAAGACCCAACCATACTATTAATGTCACTCCTTTAATAGTATGGTTTCTGAAGTTCAGATCCATTTTGACTCCCAATTACCCTCTCTCTTATGTACTTTAAATTTTCCCTTCTTCCCCTTCATTCTGACTTCTTCCTAAGAATTTAACATACTCAAGTCCATCTGACCTTAAAAGAAAAAGCAAATAAAATTAACAACATCAGCAACAGCTTGTTTATCTCTGGATACTGTGTTGGGTTTCCCATCCATCGACAGCCAACCATTCCCGGATGATAATTCTTCACTTCTCTACCTATTGGAATAAAAAAGGCATTACCACGACTCCAACAAAGCCACCTTTCCTTCTCTGAAGATATCTACACCTCACAATCATCAAATTTAAAGTCTGTTCTTAAGCCCTTAACATTATGGAAAATGTCAGAAAAAGCTAATACTGAAAGGATGAAATACTTTTGAGTCAGACCACAGGGCCAAAACCCTGGCTGTGCCACTCATATGGATGCAACTTGAGCAAGTGACTTACATTTCTGAGCTTACTTTTCCCATCAATAAAGTGCACATGAAAAAACTGCCTCATAGTGTTGTTGGGGAGTTATGACATTCAAATAGTGGCACATAATCACCTAATGCTATTATTGAATTCCTTCTTCCTAATACATTTATTAAAATACGTATTGTACCATGTGTCAAACTGTTGCATGTATTACATGTGACTGGTGGGAGGAATGGTAGATGAAATATGTATATGGGCAAAAAAGAATGTGTTCCTTCTGCATTCTCCTGACTGTCAGCCTACTGTCACCTATTTTCCGATTAAATGTTGAAATGCCTTGTGTTATAGGCCCATATATCTTTTTCTCTTGCTTCTTATACAGCAGTTTGCTATTTCATTCAATAGCTTTCTATTGTGTGCTCATCAAGTACCAAGAATTTTACCATCTGCTAGAAATAGTGGTAAAAGAAAGACAAGATTCTTTACCTCACAGCTATCACATGCTAGTGTGAGGAGAGAGTAAATAAATAAGCAAACAAATAAAGGAAAATGATAATATCATATTATAAGTGCTATGAAGCAGATAAACCAACACGTTCTTATGCCACAGTGACTAGAGAAGGCTGGTCACTCTCTCAAAAAAGATTGCACTGTGCTGACACTTTCAAGATAAGTAGTTGTTGACCAGGAGAAGAAAGGGAGGCAAAGCATTCCAGGTAAAGGAATCACCAAATACAAAAGTCTTAATGGAGCTATGAACTTGGCATGTTGAGAAACAGAAAGCTGAAGAAGTTCGGATTTGTAGATAAAGAAGTAGGGGGAATGGTAGATGAAATATGTAACTCAGACTTGAATTCATTCTGAGTGTGTAATGAGAAGGTGAAGGAAGTTTTAGATCATGTAAATGTTTATGATTAGATATATTTTGACAGCATTACACTTGCCTGCTAACTGAAGAATACACTGTATAAGGGCAAGAGTAAGAGCTAGAAGTTCTGGGAGAAGGAAATGACAATAATTCAGGAAAGAAGAGGTGTTTACTTGGAATTGAGAAGTAACAATGAAGATAGTGAAAAAATGAAGAGACAATCTATTTTTTAAATAGAGATGAAATGTTTTGCTAATAGCTTGGATATGGGAGATTAATAAATGGAAGGAATCAAAGACAAGTCTAGGGTTTGGAGTTTGAGCATCTGGGGAAATGCTATTGCTTGGAGGAATATATTAAAGTAGTGGTCATTAAGAATTTTGTTTTGGCCATGTTAAATATACAGTGCATATGAGATGCCCAATTGGAAAATCACAGACAACAAATATGTGAGTTTGTAAATCAGTGGAGTTATCAAGATGGAAGTACACATTTGAGAATCACCAGCTTAAAAACCTGTGTGACAGATAAGATCAAAGATTGAAAAGCATAGTACTGAGTCCTAGGGCACTTCATCATTTATCAGAGCCAGCCAAGAAGACAGGGCTCTTACAACAATGTTGTAAGAAGGCAATTCAGTCCAGATGCCTCTTCTGAAGTTCGGATCCATTTTGACCTCAATCTATCTAAAAGTAAATACATGTTCTTCTGAACCAAACCAGAGAGTCATCCTTAATAATGTCCTCTCCCTGACAATTCACATTCAATCTATTTCCTAGTCCAAACAATTCTACCTCCCAAATATCTATTGAATATAGTGTCTCTGTCTCTGTCTCTCTCATTTCAATTATTCAGTTTTGGTGTCTACCCTCTTAATGCATCATGTGCATCAATCTTCTAAGTGATTATTGTCTCCAGTCTGCTGGTTTCAGTCCATCCTTCCTCTGTTCTTAAGGGTATTTCAAAGTGTAAAATTTATTTTTATCATTCCCTTCTTAAAAGACTTTGATGAACCTATTGCCTTTAAGATTTCAAATTTCAAACTCTCTTGCATAGTTTTATGATCCTATGTAATTTGAATAATGTCTCTCTTCTTTATTTGTCAAATAAATTAATAAAAATTAATAAATGAGTGAATAAGCTAATATGTTTTGAGGCTTCTTTATATTTTTCTCAGTATAAAATAGATGTTGAAAAAGATGTAAAACAATAAAGAAATTTTAAAAGAAAAAGCCAAAGATGAAAAATAGAGTTTTTATTTTTAGTTTGTTTCAAATTCATTGAAAATGACTAAGCATGGAGTTTATGATGGTATGAAATAAAACAAATGGTAGTTGAAGTCTGAAGTACTTATTTAAGACAGCAGAGAAAAGATCCCAGGGAAAGGCAGTTGAGCTTACAGTGACAGACTCACCACTTGAGGATCAATTAGAAGGAAGCCAAAAAAAGAGCCTTATTACACACATGCCATCAGTCTTTAACAAGTCACATCTTAGTCCAGTCAATTTAAATAATCTGTTTAATTAAGTCCATTATAAAATTATAATAATGTAGATAATATAAAGCTAAAATTATTCTGAAAATAGTATACTCTTAAAGGCATAAATATTAATACAGTTTTGTAGCCATTTTAATAAAGATTTGACATTGAAAACATGCAATAAGAATAATGAATTTGAAATATTATACATTTATAAAAATGCAAATAAAATACTTATTTTTTTACTTAATATTTTTTGAACTTTGAATATATGGAACATATCACATCTAGATATATTATTTCCATAGGCTCTTCATTTTGACTATATAATCCAATATATAACTAGACATTCTGGGGAGCTATTCTTAAATATGTCATATCAATCTCTAAGGTTTTTGTAAGTTTTTACAGGATTCCCAAGGATTTTCAAGGATTCCTTAAACAAGAAGGCCATTCAATATCTATCACAAAACGTCTGGAGGAAGGTCATTTCAAGTTTAATTCATTCACTCCAAACTCTACAGCTTTTTTTTCACTGATAAAGTTGTCAATGGCTTCACTCATGACCTCAAAATGCCTGCATTTTCAGACATCATGTCTTCATACAGCAGTACTTCAGGTGGGAATGAACGGCATGAGAGAAAGTTCTCCCTATGTGACTCATATTCACAGAAGCAGACAAATTTTCACAGAAACAGATTATTTCTTATATCCTATTTGTCTGAAGAGAAACTAAAGGCTCATAAGTATTTCCATCATTAAAAAAATGAAAATGAATTAGTCCAATTAACTTAGACTGATTATGATTTATCCTTTGGGATGGGCCACATTACCATCCAAACAAAATTAGGATTCTGAGAGCAAGAATGGAGAAATAACTATTGTACCCACAACCAAAATGTTTTCCATAGTCAAAAACATCTTAAAACAAAACCATGGAGATTATTAAAACTGATATTGGTTATAGGTGTAGGTATTGTGAGAAATGCTACTGAGTTTTAAAATAAAAAGGAAACAAAATACTCCATTTTTCTTCTTGTATTATTGCAGCACTTCCCAACCTTTCTTCAATGCACTTACATCTTCATGATGAATTTTACCACTATGAAATGTCACTCATTATCTCTGGTAATACACTTTCTCTTGAAATCTGCTTTATCTGATATTAATATAGCTACTCCAGGTGTCTTAAGATTGGGCTCCATGATATATATATATATATATATATATATATATATATATATTCCATTCTTTTAATATGTGGGTGCCTTTGTGTTTAAAGTACTTCTCTTGTAACAGCTTATGGAAGGATTGACTTCTTTTATCTAGCCTGTAGTCTTTGCCTTTTAATTAAAGTATGTAGCCTATTTATATTGTATGTAATTGCTGACATGATTGGGTTGAAGCTTATCATCTTGCTATTTGTTCTCTTTTTATCTCATCTTTTTATTTATTTGTTCCTCCTTCTCTGCCTCCTTTTGGGTGCGTCGAATATGTGTTGGTGTTTCATTGGACCACTTCTGTTGGAAATGTGTTATAGGGTTTCTCTAGGAATAATAATATGCAAGCTTAACTTGTGACACAATACTCTAAACTGATGTCATACCACTTCATGTATAATATGAGAACATTACAATATTATACTTCCATTTATTCCTTTTTCCATTTCCTATTATTGTCATATTTTCTATATGTATTATAATACAATACTACATTTTGTGAAAAAGTTTACTATTTTGAAGGCATTAATAAAAGAAAGAAAATTGGTTTCATATACGCCCACATATTTGCCATTATTTTGTGATTTTTATTTTTACTTATTTTTTTGGTAGGTATGAGTTTTCACCTAGCATAATTTTTCTTTGGCCCAGAGACCTTCATTTAACATTTTATTACCAGTAGTGCAGATTTGCTGGTAACAAATTCTAAAAATGTTTTTATTTTCCCTTTATTTTTGAAAGATATTTTTATAGATATAGAATTCTAATTGAAAATTGTTTTCTTTTAGCACTTAACAAATATTATACCACTGTCTTCTGACATGCACTGTTTCCAACGAGAAGCCAATTGATTTGTCATTGTTTCTTTGTATGAAATGATTTTTTCCCTCTAGCTGCCTCAAGAGCTTTTCTTTACTTTTGTTTTCCAATAATTTGACTATGATGTAGTTTAGTTTTTTTTTTTATCCTGCTTGGGCGGATATTCAGCATATTTTCCATCATATTTGGAAACATTTTGGCTAGCATTGCTTCACATAAGTTTTGTTTCTCAACTTCTTTTTCCTCTCCTTCTAAGACTATAATGGTAGACCACTTGACATTAATCCACATGGTACTGAAGTTTTCTTTTTAAAATATGTCTCCATTTTCAGTTGGATAGTTTCTATTGGTCAGTCTTTAAGTTCCCGGATCTTTTCTTCTGCAATATTAGGCCTATCTAGTGATTTTATAAAATCATATGTTGTTTTGTAGTTTTAGAATTTCCATTTAGGTGTCTTTCTATTAGTTCTATATCACAAATGAAATCTCCCAGTTTTTTCTTCACCTATGGTAGCCATCTTTCCCATTAAATTATGAAAATATTTATAATGTTATTTTCACATTCTTATCATTTCTGAGTTAATTTCTAACAACTGTATCTTTCTTCATGTTATACATTTTACTTTCTTGTTTTTGTATATGTTTGTAACTTTTTATGGTAAATTGAAGTTGTGGGTACTACTCTGCTGAGAATCCATTTTTTTTTCCATTAGAAAGTGTTGAGATTTGTTCTGGCAGTGAGTGAATTTACTAATGACTTTTACTGATGTTTATTTCAAATACAAAAAAAGTCACACATATATTATTCAATCACATAGACAAATCAAGATTGAGGAATAATTCTGTCAAAGTGCTCCAAAAAAGTATGGTATTTGATTTTTATTTATACTAAAATGATTGTCTTTACTGTTTATATGTAAATTGGATTTTATCCACTGAAAAGAAAGTATTTTTGTTTCTTTTAAAAAAATAAAATTATACTAGAAAAAATTATCTTTGTACATAAGTTATTTAACTATAAAGCAAATTATGATTTAACTTGTCAGAAATGTACTCAAACTATAAATCTTTTTATAAAATTAAAACATATAACTAAGAAAAAAACAAGGCTTGGTTTTAAGCTTTGTAGGTCAAATCTATGATAGCATTTACCCTGAGACTAAGGTAGCTCTAGTCTTAAGATACTTCCTGGGTCTCATTTGAATATATGAAATATTCCGCCATGATCTCTTCATTCTGGCTGGCCAGAAATCCCATATATTCCAGTGCTACCGGACTTCTGAGATGCCTGTTCATCTCACAGCATTCTGCAGGGTTAGGGTTTTCTTCTGCTAGGACTCATGGAATCCCATCACGGGCACATACAGCTTATTATTTGGCTGACACTTAAGGCAACTTTTTTTACAGGATTCTGGCCCCCCCTCTTTTTTTTTTTTTTTTTTTTTCCAACGCTAACTCATCTTTGGTACCCTACCCCATAAATCCCATAAATCCTGGACCTCAGCAACCCCGGCCTCTGATCTTTGCTTCCTCTTCCCAGAAAATCTGCTGCTGTCTGTTTGGTCTCCACTTCCCTGCGTCAAGGTTGGAAAGGTGCTCCAGGCAATAAGCTAGGGTGTCTGTGGAGATCAACTCATATTCTCCCTCTCTCAAGGATCCAGGCCCTGTGTTGTCAGTTTACTCATGCTCAAAATGAATTGCTTCATATATATTATGAAGTATTATAGCTGCTTACTATAGAAGGGTAAATATAATACCTTTAGTTGGTAATAGCCAGTCTAGAGTTTTCTGAGGCTCTTATAAATAATGTAAATCCTTTGTTTCACTTTTAGCAGTTTGTCCCAGACCTATCACCCCAATTTAGTGCAAGAAAATTCTACTTTTTATTGTACTCTAGCCATTCACATCTAACTTACTTTTATTTTAAAATAACAAACTTAAAATCAAAAAGATTTATAGGATCTACACTTAAAATTTCTTTGGGGAATTATCTTCCCAAGAAAGAAGCCACATGAAATAAATGCAAGACATAGATTCCTGCCATTGTCTTTAGTTTTATCATTTCTAAGTACTGTAACTCCACCAGGATTTGAGACTCCCCACTGAAAAATGTACTAAGTTAAAATTAATGCATTTATTTACTGGGGAGCTATGAATTTTGTTCAGCTATAATCCCTATGGTCATTACATCTCAAGGTGCCCTCTTTTGCCTCATTTACATTCTGAAACCTCTCCTGTTCCATAGAGACAGAGTTCAGCTCAGCCCTCTGCAGTTGGTGTTCAACAGCAAACAGTGAGTACAATGAACTGCTAACTTATAATTATTCTAAAAGAATACCATTTGCCACTGAGGTAATGGGAGAGAATAACGACATTCAGGAACTTATATAATACGTTACTCCTTACTTTAACCTACAATTCTAGTTAGACTGCCTTTGGTTACATATTTATTTGTGGTTATAATGTAGTTACCCAGCATGATTGACAAGGAGAAAAGAGGAGGGAAATTGGTAGAAAAAAAGTAGCCATTATAAAATAGTCCTAAGAGTAGTTATTCTGTTACCTTCATATTTCTTTTTTATCACCCAATGGTGCAACACATATTTCTTTTGTTTTTGTACCTATAATTCATCTTTCAGCAGGTGACTGGATGGGTGAAAGTGGCTTCGATTTATTTCTTCCCTGCTTGCCATATCACTATGTATTTATTTGACTTCTTGTTAAAGTTCTCAGTTATACTTTCAAAAACTTTAACAGAAATTCTGACTGAAAGAAAACAGCTGGAAAGATATTAGAAAATACAGTTTAAAGGAAATATTTTCAATTAAATGATTGCTCTCCATGGTAGGGGGCTAGGAATTTAAACCATGAGAACCTGACAGATAACAGATTAATTACTATTAGTCCCATATTTCAAAATATCAAGTAAATAAATAATAGATTTATTTAAGCATCATAGGTAGTTATGTATATATTTAATGTTTATTAGATAGCCATAATATGATGCATAAAAAATAAACATTCTCAGTTATTTTTTTCACTACATTTTCTTCATAGTGGAAACATATTACATCTTAACTTCATTCTAGCCTATGTTCTTTTCATGCCAACCAATCATACTAACCTTTTTAATTCCTTGAGTACATACCACAAATCACAATCTCCCTTTTTTATTTTTCTTTGCTTAGAAATCTTTCCCTATATTTCACATAGCAATTGCCTACTCATTGCCAAGTATCAGTCTAAAAAACAGATTTTGTTCACAGAATCCTTTCTTGGCATCTCTACCAAGAACAGGTCTATTTTTAGTTGCTATATACTCACATAGGATCATATACTGGGTTTCCTATATTTCTGCAACGTTCATCTTTTTATATATACTGAAAATTCTTTGAGGCAGAAGCTAGATTTATTTTATTTGCTGCCATCTACCCTGTACCCAGTATCCAACACATTGCATTAAATGTAGTAGGCTCTCAATAAAAATAGAATACCTGGGGAACAAATAAATGAATTTTAGGATTTCCTCCAACCTTTATGCACGTGCACACACACACACACACACACACGTGTGCACTGAAAGTCCTTTACTGTGGAGCACTAGAAGCTCTAGGATACACTGTACTGAGCCAGAAGTTGTTGACTTGCTTATGTGTAATTGGCCAACAGTAATATTTAGTATACAAAATAGACACTGGCACAAGACCATGTAACTGACTAAAATATAATAAATTTATGTAATCACCTGGATCCTGGTTCATATAATACTAGAAACAAATAAACTCTTCCCCCCCCCCCACCCTTGCGTTTACTTAATTTATTGATTGGATTACTCAGAAAATTCAGTAAGAGTTGTTACACCCATTGCAAGTATATATTTAATTAAAACTAAATGGAAGAGACTGACCTCAACAGTCATAGAAGATTTTCATTGTAATGTAATGAGCTTTTTAACACTCTTATACTAATTTACATCTTTAATTTATGTTAGTAAAATTCTGACATTATTACAGGCATTACTCCCGGAACATGTTTCCTAGTAAGTATAAATATCACACTGGGAATTTTTCAGGAACCAGGCCTTGGTCAACATTTCCATGCTACCACATGTAGGGTGTTATAAGAGCTAACAGATGTTTAAAAATAATCCTTAGTAATAACATTTAAAATGGATCTTGATTCACATTTTGATTATCATACTAGATTTGAGGGGATTTTGCCATTATTTTCACCAATGTTAGTTGTTCCATATTTGCACTTTAAGTCTTACTTTCACTGAGGTAATGAAGATCTGAGAAGCATACTCCGAGCTTGGTTTAATCACAGTAGGACTGCAGGAATCTCAAGGCTGTCTGTTCCTATTGTAACATCTTGAATTTCCCCTCAATTTCCTTCTCTAAGACTGTGCTCCAAGACAAATGCTTATTTTTTCTTAAGTATAATAAATTAATACTTTTCACATACTGTTTCATTTAAAAAGTATTTTCATTTATTGCTTATTCACTAAGAGTGAAATCAGAAATCATGCAGATTAAATATCTCCTGGATACAGCTGAGAAATATTTACAGATATTTAGGGAAAAATGGGTCAATCAAGCATTATATTTTTCACGTGATGGATGAAAAGAAAATACATACATTTTCTCTTGAAACAGAACATATTAAACAATAGCTGTATATATAAAATGAAACCCCCTGTGTGAATATTTTCTCTTGTACCAAAGAAATAATTAAAGATGTCTTTTTAATTAAAATTAAATAAATTCAAATGCTCCGAAGCAAAAATATTTATATTTAATTATTCTAACTCATTCACAGTATGTTGCAAGTTCCAGGCATCTCAAACTTTTTTATTGTACTGAATCTTGTCACATAGCTGCAAGTTTCTTCCAATGTTTAAGTAGATCAAATAAGGTAACATTGTCCAAATGATCTAGTTTAGTGAATGCGATCCAAACACATCAACCTAACTGTTTTGTATTATTAATATAATCTGCTTTCCTATCTTCATTAAGAAGAAAAAAATTTCCCAATGTAATATTTTGCCCAATAGCTTAGTTCAAAACGTTTTAACTATGCAAATGGAAAAATTGGAAACTCAAGTACTGGTGATTCTTCTTACATTAACTTTCAAGTAGCCAATGTACTTACTATATTTAGTAAAATCAAGGTTTAATTGTTTACATTCGCCCAATTAAAATAACCTTTATACAAAGATATACTGTCAATGGTAGGTGCATTAATTACAAATGCTGAGCATCACAAAACAGCATGATCTTTCATTTAAAAATCACAGCTCTTTGCCCAGCTAAATAACAAAGCAGCAGGGAAATTTTATGGTTCAGGGACTTCAGCAGTGAAGCAGAAGCTCCAAGGTTTTAAAAACAAAAAAAATCTCATCTTATCTGAAGAATGATCTTAGATAAGTCATCTAATACTAGTTAATTCCTCAAGTTTTATTACTGGAACATACTAGAAAATGGGAAAGCTTGTTTACCTGTAGATTGTGCAGAAGAATCAGATGTTAAATCTAGCCATTACTGTTCAAAATGAATTCTGAGACTACATGCAAAATGAAACAACCATGTTATCTTCATCAGTACTAGAAAAAAATCACTATTTTGTCTTTAAAAGAACAACAGTACCTTTTTCATTAAAATAATTTTAGCTACAAGTTATTATTTTACTCATCTACATTGGCCTAATTTTATTGATTCAAAACATTTTAAATAGTTACAGATAATATCTCTAATAATTAAAATATGCCATGAATTAGAGGAAAAGTATACAAACAGTATGATGAAATGAGGAAAGTACAGTATTTGTAGAGGTAAGATCTTGCTTCAAACCCAGCCCTACTACTGGTTTGATAATTGAACATGGGCAGCTGATTGAACATCTTGATTTTGTTTTTACAGGGATGATTTGCAAAATAATCTGACTCTCTTACATCTCATGACTGAAAGAGTTCAATGAGAAAATATTCATAAATGGCAAACCACATTTGAAACTTATATTGCCATCATTATCACCCTCTATCATTACCTATAAATAATAATTAAAGGAAACACAGGTCCAGTTATGCCTAAACCAAAGATCAATCTAACTCTGGAAATTGCTTTTGTTACAGCCAATTATGAAATGTGCATAAGTGATTGTCTCACCCATGCTGGACAGAGGTGGTTTGAGAAGTGGGTATGTAAGGAGGGGAATAGGACAGAGATAGAAAGGTTATTAATATTTTAAAATCTGTGATTAACATAGCATAGAGAAAGGACCTGTCCTTAGCTGTTGGTGGCTCAAAGCATCCATGTGTTTGTGTGTGATTCTCTCAGAAAAGATGTCATTTCATTTTAGAAACATTAGAATCATTAGTGCAGTGTGGATCTCAAAGTGTTCAGAGCACCCTTTGGTTTTTGTAATGGTTTCTATACAAGACACCTCTTGTTACCAGAACCAATTTGCCATAGACATAGGAATAATACCAGAAAAAAAGTTTATTTTTTTAGTCAAATGGATTCTTAAGAGAAAATTTACCAACATGTAAATAAGTGTTTTCTGAATGTTTGGTTTTTTGAGTCAAATTGATTCTTAAGAGAACATTTACCAACATGTGAATAAACATTTTCTAAATTAGACTAAACTACTATGGCAAAGCAAAAATTAATACAGTTTCACCTTACTTCTATTGCATTTCAAAATAAATATTCCTAATTAGAGTGAAAGGGCATAATTCAGTCATCCAGCACCTGCTTTCATTCCCCAGCACAATGTAGAGACCATTGCAAGGGTTCGCCCCAACATATTCAGCCAGGCATTAATTGAAATTCAATTTTTGATTTTTTCTGTATATTTAAGTAATGCAGATTTATGCGTCTTATTTATTGATACAAATTTAAAATTCACCTCATGGATTTTTTTCCACAAAATTATATCCTAATATTTATGTCAAAGCTCCATATTCTAGACACCTCTCTGAACTTTTTTTAGCTGTTTATAGTGTTACATTTTTTGACCATGAACACTTTCATACTTGTATTATAGATAATATATGCTAGTGCATTATATATCCACCAGCAGATTTAATGTTTTTGAAAACAAGTCACTGTATCTGTGTAGCTTCTACAACACTAGGCAACATGTCAGAGATTTTGCACATGGCAGATAGTCAATAAATGTTTTTTAAAAGAGTAAATGGATGGATGGATAAAACCAGCCATTTAATAATTATTTTTAGATGTAAGGGCATTTCTAAAAGGATTTTAGGGACTCATCAAAATGAGTGTTGTTTGTGTGTATGCTTTTATGCATGAAAAAATCAAACACTTGTTTTGAAAAAAACAGAATTTCTTGCATAAATATATGTTATTTGTGAAATAAATATTAAACAACATGTTTACAGACAGGTTTAAAGTCAATTCATAGAAATAGTTAAATGTTACTATTAACAATGATACCTTTTTATGAAAGAAAATGTCCTTTATGGTAATACAAATTAGACAAGTTGTTTTTTCCAGATCTAATATGCACCTATTTTATATTATTTTTAATTTTTGTTGTCCTTCTTATATATGAGAAAAACAAAGTTCAAACCTTCTATATAGAAGAATTCAACTATCTACATTCAAAAAAGAGAAATAAAAGGAAGAAAAATACTTTAAAAAGAAACAAAGAATGAAAGATTGAAGGAAGGAAGGAAGGAAGGAAGGAGGGAAAAGAGGGAGGGAGGGAGGGGGGGAAAGAAGGAAAGGAAAGGAAGAAGGAAAATGATAGATGTAGATAGATAATGTAGATAGCTAACCAGATAGGTAGATAGATGAGCTAGAGAGAGAGACACAGAGACAGAGAGATTGAGAGAGAGAAGACAAATAGAGAGAGAAAAAAGAAAATACATCAAGGAGGAGTAGTGGCAACATGCCCTAATTCTGACTCCCCATTAGAAAACAAGAAACTCTCCCACGAACAAAGTAATTCTCAATCTTGATTTATCTGCATCAGTTTTACCAGTGTCTTTCACAGACTGGGTATGACCCAGTTCTGCTATTCAGAAATAGTCCTCAGAATTTAATATTGCCATCTATTGCATTCATAGTCTGTATATGTAAATACAAAGGAGAAAATAATTATGCAAAGGAAAATGCTGTATTTAATTAATGCCCAAGGGAAGCTATGAAAAAGAAAAAAATTGTAGTTGTCACGTCCTAATTTTAACCACTGTTTACCAGATTTATTTACATGTACTGCTCTAGCCGCCCACTCAGTAGTTTGATGAGAGCGGAGCAGTTCCATGCAGAACAGATCCTTTGCTTCCAGAATTCAGAGTGAGTAATAGGATAAAAAAGACATCTGAAGAAGCTGCATCTTAATACAGCTAAATTCTATGGCTTATGGCAGACCCTTGGTTATAAATGCCTGCTCATACACAAGCAGATGTAAAGGATACCATGTGCTTGCATTGCCATATCAACTATTTATATTCTTGCAAGGTAGTGGAACATTTGGTTAATATAATATAGCCTATACAGGCCTTCTCAGAATTTTTTTTGTCAAATCCATCTTAATGGAACAGTTTATACATTTATTTTTCTACTCTAAGGAGACATTTCTAGAAAAAAAATTGAAAAATCAGGTAATTTCTCTTTCAATCTTACTACATGGCTGAAAGAGGCAAGTCTTGTTTCTGACCCAGATTGAATAAATATAAACTTCTACTCACTGGAGGCAGAGATCCCTAACATTGAACCACACCAATGCATCAATATGCCCATATTAAAAAAAAAGAGAAAAGAATTACCATGGAAATTCCTGGGCTGGATGCCTTACGTAAATGTTATCTCATTTGATACTCACAGTAATTAAATGGGGTAAAATTTTATTCCTAATTTGTCCATGAAAATGTTTAAAGAATCAGCTTGCCAACCAGAATCCCAAATCAAGCCTCCCTACTCTAAGCCTGTGTTGCTTCTATGCATAGTGTGTCCCATAAGGTACAATGAAACTGTTAATTTATTACTGCTTATATCCCAAGTCCACCAGCCAGTCCACAATTATACAAATTGTGGTTCTATATTTTCACGACATACTTCTTCCTCCAGGTCACTGTCTGATGCAATCCCTAACCTTTGGCTTGTACTCTGCAATGTCGCCAGCTCTTCCCAGTATTTTACCATATTGCAGATAAGGTGTGGGTGTATGGAAAAGAAAAACAGATGTACTAGATTGGACGCTGTCCCTTCAAAATTCATGATCATCCTGAAATCTCAGAAATCTCAGAGTGTGACATGATCCAATATAACCGTGTCCTAATCAGGAAAGCAGAAGAGGCATAGAGTCAAGCTGACTCTGTGAAGAAGACAGAGGTAGAGGTTGGAATGATGCCTCTACAAGCCAAGGAATATCAAGGATTGCTGTCAACCACCAGAAGCCAGGAAGAGACAAGGAAGAATTCTCCCCCAGAGCCTGTCCCTGCCAGCACCTTTCTTTCGAACTTCTAGACTCCAAAACTGTCAGTCAATACATTTCTACTGTTTTAAGCCTTTTGCTGTTTGTGGTCATTTGTTAGGGCAATCCTAGGAAACTAATACACTGGGTAACTGGTTTTACAGACTCAGATGCTTACTCCAAATGTTTTTGTTTAATCTACCCTGTTCTCTCTTTATGCTTATCCAAGAATAATTTTTCTGCTATTTCATGGAGTCCTTGCTATGGTTTGAATATGCCCCCTCCAAAATTCATATTGGAGCCTAATCTCTATTGTGGTGGTATTAAGTGGTGGGGCCTTTTGAGGAGTGATTAAGTCCTGAGGGCTCTACCCTTATAAATGGATTAGCACACACAAAGGGGCTGGAGTAAACTACCTTTGGCCCTTTCTGCTCTTTCTTTTACCATGTCATGACACAGCATTTATCCCCTTTTACCCGTTCTGCCTCTTCCATAATGTAGGGGCGAGACAGTTCCTTCTATGAACAGGCCTTCCTCACTTCCTGCCACTTCCTTCATCTAGAACTCCCCAGCCTCCAGACTGTGAAAAATAAATTTCTGTTCTTTATAAATTACCGGGTCTGGAGTATTTTCCTATAGTAGCACAAGCAGACTAAGACAGTCTTTCTCTGTTCTATTCCAAGTTCAAATACTTTCTCCTGGATGCTTGAATTTCAAGCACCTTTCATCTTGTCTGCTGTTTGCCTTGTTTTCCCTCAAACCTCTTGAAGACATTGATCCATAGATTTTTTAAACAAAATTTCAAATAATTTTCCATAGTCAGAAGAGTTGGAAGAGAGGTGATGAGCTAAAGATTCCTTTGAAAGTGTGAACTCACTCTTTCACTATTCCAGTAGAAAGAGGGATGTGGCTTCAGCCCTGCCTGGCATATCTCTCACCAAGAGCCATCAAATGAGGGATTTAAACTGGATGATCTCTCAGGGCTAATCATTCTGATCTTAATTCTTCTTTCAGGACAGGCCACACTTGGCATAGAAAGGGCCTTCCTTCATGAAATTTTATACCACGATGGCTGAAATATTCATAATTTGCAATACCAGACCTAATAGTAGGTGTTAAAACTGGACAATAAAACAAAGAGTTGGCAGTCAATTATTGAGGTATTGGACACCCTGCCCTTTTTGCCCTTCCCATGAAAACAAACAAGGAAAAGATGAACAAGAGCCACCTGCTGTCTTCTGAAGCTTCTTGTCAGGTCGGCTGGCATCATGGGACTTCGCCAGCATGTTTTGCAGCAGCACAAGGACCCTGCTGAGGTGCCGTCTGCACTCTGAGACCTGGAATCTTGACTGGAATTACCTGCCAATGCCAAAGTCAGAGACAGTACAAGTCTCACGGTTATAGTGACAATAGTTTTTACACAAAAATCAGGACACAGTGTCTGACAGGTGCAGCTATACATATGGGAACAATGAAACAGGGCATTTAAATTCAGAACTGTCCTAAAAAATCTGACATATATCTCAGCCTAAAGTTATCTGATCTGCTGGGTGCCATAACAATTATGAGGGAAAAATAAAATTGGAGTTCTTTAGTCTAAGAACCAAAAAACCAATTGGTGATTAAAACAACTTTACATTAACTATTTTAACATTGATCTCAGAATGCTGAAAAGCTTTCATAAGATATATAATTGTATTTTATACAGATCTTTAGACTATAAAAATAATATTTTTAAATGAAAGTTAAAACAATGTTGAAGAGCTGTATATATGCTCATATCAGTAACTTTTTCATATACTGTTAGTATTCAAGTCAGACTCATGAAGGTGATAATACTAATGATGCTGGTCGCTATTAACAGCTGAGTGCATTCTATATGCCAGGCATTGTTAGGTAAGGTAATATACACATGAAGCCTTCTACATGCATTGTCTCATCTAATTCTCACAACAATACGTAATGTATGCATTTTACTCCACTTTACAAATGAGAACATCTAAGCCCAAAGTCCCATAGCTAGAAAAATTGCAGAGCAGGACTTAAACCCAGTTCTATCTAAATACAAAGAATGTGACCTTTAACACAATGGTAAATAAGAAATAAAGTTCACTAGAATATCACTTAAATGAAACTGTTGGCCTTTCTCTCCTGGACAGATAATGTAAACACAGCAATCATGACCAATTTCACTCCCACCTTAAGAAGAACCATCAGAAAGTAGGTAAGTGATAAAGGGAATAACCAAGTCAACTCTGAATCTGCTCTAGTTAATGAGGGAATAAATGATTTATCTAACTCATTGGTTAAAAGATTATCTGAAACAAAAGGATAAAAGCATTACTATGAAACTTAAAACATATGTAAAATAGTTGGACATTATTTTTTATGAAAGACAAAGAATAAAACAGATATGGACCATGAACATTTTCATTTTTAGTGATAAGGATTGTATTTAAATGTGGTAAAATATACATAAAATGGAAACATTTTACAATTTAGAGATATACTATGGATTGGCACATGTATGTACAGTGGGGGTTTTTATTTTACCAACAAGAAACTGTGACTATGAAAAGGGATTAATCAATTTTGTTTTTTGTTTTTGTGATAATTTTTCTACTTTATTTATCATACTCTAAAATATATGTAATTATATTAGTAACCATATATGTTGCTTTTTGACAAAGGACAATTTGACTGATTAAAAAACAGGCTGCTGAACTTAAATATGTAGCAGTTACCATGGAAACAATTTTACTTTGACTCAGAGCATATCTTGTTTTAAAGAGAGCAGCCTGTTGTTATGGCAATGGGAACTTGAGCATTTTTCCGAAAAGAAGACTAACGCAGGATAGATAATAGTGTTGCCAGTTATGAAGCATATATAAATACAATTTTGCCCACCTTTGATAGCTTAGAGAAATCATAGCTGGTAAAGACAATAGGTACCACTCTAGACTTGTTAGGAAAAGCCCATGCCGTATGTCCCTTCCTTGTTTTATTTTTAACGATAATGAATAATAATAATGTAGACTTATGCTTAAAATTTTACTCACTGAAGGCATGAATTCAAAATGCTATTCCTATAGCAACCATATATGATGTTTTATTAAAACGTTAACATGAAGTACATTTGAGATACTCAAAGAATCATTTATCACTTATTTCATGAGATGATGGTGATGATGATGATGATGATGACCATAGTAAAAATTTACAGAATGCTTATATATGTCAAGCACTGTTCTAAGACATTTTGTTATATTATCACATTAAGATTCTCATACTACTTCTAAGAAGAGGGCATTATTAATATCTTAATTTTACAGAAAAGAAAACTGAAGCACAGAGAGGTTAATTTATTCACCCAAAGCCACACAGCAAAGAAGGGCCAGAGCCAGGAACCAAATCTGAGAAATCTATGCTCCTATTCCCTAATTCCTGCATTTTCAATTGCTTAATATTTTTAGGTTTATCTTATATCAATATTGAACCTCAATCATAACTTAAAATACTAAATTATACTCACTCAGTCTCTAAGTTTTACAAAAACTAAATATAAATTTCATACAGGAACTGACAACATACACCTTAATTTAACCGAACCAAATAAAAATAAAGTGACTTTTCTCAAGAATAACCCTATAATGTTAGTATATTTAATTTGGTGTTCATTAATATTTACATAATTTGAGGTGATTTCTGTAAATATTAAAGCTGGATTTGGAGTGAAGAGAGTAAGATTCCTTGAGGGATTAATTGAATATATTTGTAAGTCTGAAATATATATGCAAGTGCAAAATTGCAACTAAAGGATTTACTGCAATTGGACTCTAATTAGAATTGCAAAATATTTTATTTCAGAGGCTTATGCCTTTTCTCATCAGAAATTTTCAGCCTTTTAAACCCAAACTATTAGTCTTAGTTGTTTATATGTTGCAGATGAATCATGAATTCATCTCATTTTGGTCTGCAAGGCATTGATTACATAAGTATTTCAACAACACAAAATGTTCATTCCATTTTGTGTTATTGAAAAAACTTATGTTGTTGAAAGAGAAATTATTTCTTCTACTACTTTGTTTCCATGTAGGCAGGTGAATTTTTGATAAATAAGTAGTTTCTTAAAAAGACAGTGGTTGACCTGACAAAGGTTATGAATACACAGAAAACTGCAATAAATAGTCTAAATGCAGTCATATTAAAAATACTCCCTTTTAAATCAGAAATAGAACGAGAATGGTACTACTGTCACTCCTACAACATTGCACTAGAGACCCTAGGCAGTGAACTAAGACAAGCAAGAGAGTGGTTAACAGAGAGTTAGCAATTGTTCCTTTTACATAAACATTCAAAACACTTAATAGTTCATATTAAGATGTTCTTAAATAAAGAGCACTGCAGACAATAATTTGGTTACATAGCCATGTAGTTTACTAAAAAGGCATTGCTTTCCCTCCTAGCTTTTCCCATGCCAGTGCCTTGGCTAACTCACCAGTGCTCATGTCACAAGCAGGTGTGCACACTTCTGCCTCGATCAGGGCCAGAATTTTCCACCCTCATCCTGCAACTCAACTTGCACCTCAATATGAATGTTCACACAATTCTTGTTCTCTATTTTTACTCTATTTTTTAGACTCACATTCACATATGATCAGATCTGATTCACTGATACAATATATGCAGCTTTAACCCGGGTGCTTCAAATTACGAGAGGGAAACCGGAGTTTACTTCTAAGCATGTCTCATGTTCATGGAGACTTTATCATAATTAGGGAGTTGGTAACAAGAACCTGGACCTCAGGGACACGGCAAAACTGGAGACATAAATAGATAGGAATTATTCACAAATTTATACATGGGCATGTGTGTTAACACTATAGTGAGTATGTATAAGGTTGCAATGTCTAATGTAACTCTAGTGATGACTGCCATTTACTGATCATCTATTAGCACATACATTCCTACATCTGGAAACCAGTTTTCCAGGTAGAGACTATCCCCATTGAATAAATAATAACTGAGGTCAAGGGAGAAAAAATAACCTGCCCAAAGCAACACAATTTGTCAATTAGTAATGGAACTGAGATATGAATATAGGTCTCATCAAAAAACCCTATTAATTACCCTACAGTAAAACTCTTCTCAAAAAAGCTTTAAGACATTTTTAAAGGAGAATTCTTATATTGTGGAAAAAATGTTTTGCCTAATCAAATTGATTGTTACTTTAGAAACGATGCTTTTGTTAAATTTTCCCACAAGACAATCATAACGTTCCATAGTAACTTTATAATTTTCAATAGATCCTAAGACTTACTGCTCCTTGCTTCATAATCTTATCTCTTAAATTGCATTCCTTTGTGCACATCAAATCTTCCCATGCTTTTTTCAAGGCTATTTCTGATGGAATCAATGGTTTTATTGTAATCTTGAATATATTTATCTCTGTTTCTGTCCTTTCTTTTTTGCTCATATTTCTCTCTCCCTTTCTCTCTCTCTGTCTGACTGTGTGTGTGTGTGTTTACTCCACCATCACTGTGAGCAATGATAATAGATAAAATATACTATATATTAGGCACATGTAGTCTCTGCCTTCTAATAAATAATATTTTCCCTCTCCTCTTTACTTCGTTTAAAAGGTATGATCACCATTGTTACTAGATAAGGAGATTGATCAATTTTTGAATCAAACATATTTGTCCTACAACAACCCTTTCTGTATATTCTATCTGATGAAAACATCGTATGCAACCATCTCAGAGTATATTTTTTGCAATCATTCCTTTGATCATTTTACAAACATTTGTTTGAGCTTATTATGAGAAAGGCACTGAGCTGGACTTTGGATATGGAAGACAATGACACAAGTCTATGCTCTTAAGAAGCTCATATCTTAAGGAGGCAAAGAGATAAATAATGAGTACTTATAATGGAGTATATATCACTTGCCATTATAAAGATATTCAGAGAATTCTAAGGGATCACAAATACAGGTCAGTTTTCTCAGCTGAGAAATAAGTAAATCTGTAGATGAAGCTTAGGCTGAGTCTTTTTAAAAAGGTAAAGACTCCACAAGGTACAGAAGAAGATGGGGACTTTTCATGGAAAGGGAACTATTTGCACAAAGACACAAAGTCATGACACAGCATGGGACATTCAGAAGGCCAGTCACTACCCAGAGTGGCTGTGAGATCATGGTAAATGACAATAAAGAAAAGATTTATGGACTGGTTTAGAAAGTAAATTATTTACCTGTTGAGTAATGAAACAATGGCAAAACTGATGAAGGAGGAATGTGTGATTTTAGACCAACATCTCTTTTTAGAAACTTCTATTGAAGGGAATGAAAAACAAAATGGTTAGATAGATAGGCATGTTGGATCAGTGGTGTGTGTGTGTGTGTGTGTGTGTGTGTGTGTGTGTGTGTGTGTGTGTGTGTGTGTATGAGAGAGAGGGAGAGAAATTGATAATCAATGCTTCTATAACTGTGAAGGAATAAGATTTGGGTTATAGTAAGATATCTATTCCACTTTGAAGCAAGAATGGTGATGCAGACAATTAAAGTGGTTGGTAAATATTTCTCTGTAGGCTAAAGAGAGAGTCACTCAGAGTCGGATATCAGATTATCTCTTCCAATATCATAAATACAGAAAAATTTGTACCTGTACAACTTCATGCAGCTCATAGTCTGAAGTGTTTAATTCGTTCATATTAGATGATGCACACTTTACCATCATCTGTTATGACTTATAAAAAAGCTGGTAAATACTTGATTTTGTGCAAGAAATACTTGACTATTTCAGATTCTAACAAGGAGGAGGAGGCAGGGAACGTCCTGCCTTGCTTATTACTATATCTGTATGTATCTTAAACATTATGATTACTCCGTAGACATTGTTAATCAATGAATAAGTGAGTGATCGCATTGTTTAGGGGTATAGCTTGTTCCCTGTTTCCTACATTTCCCATTTCCCTCCCATTTAACATAAGATCCCTGGTGCCTCTCCACTCTTTCACTCTCTCCTCTACGGAGGCAGAGTGACTGAGTTAATCTTACTAAAGAGTTTTTAAGGAAAAACTTGACATGTGATGTCCAGCTCCTTTTTCCTTTCTTATAGTGACCAGTGGGACTACATTTAGGGCCATTAAGTAAGTCTTTCTGGTTCTGGAGTTAAATTAATAAGCCCCTACTCATGAATTTCAGGTTTATCAGAAAAATAACACAGATATTTTGGTTTTCATCTGCCAATTCTCTATCCTGTTTCTCATTTGATTCAGAATTTGAGTGAAAAACTTGGTATTATTTACTGACCTCTTTCAAAGTCTGCAGTAGATATAATTTGGGAAAGCTATCAGAAAGCAGCTTAGCTTTGGTGGGTTCATAGGAAAACATATATTTCATTATTAGGGATCTGTAGAAAAGCCTTTTTCAGAGCTGTGCCTTACTTGCTATCTGACCTTAAAAATCATTCACACTTTGCATAATTCAGTTTCCTCATCTATAATATGAAAATAACCCCTGTCTTACCTACTTCACATAAACATAGAAGTATTACAAGGAGATTTGACTTGTGCCTACTCTCGATAACTATACTGCCCCTTGCTTCCTGAAGGTCACTATTAGCCTGATTATCAACACTGGGATTTAGTTTGGACAGTTTTAGAACTTTATGTAAATAAAATCAAAGGAAAAAAAGAGATGTTCTTAAAAAAAAAAGTTTCATAAAGCATTATACAAATATAAGGCTTAAAAAAAAATAACCAGGGCATTTGCTTTCTCCCAGTTGGTATTACCTTACATAGGACCAATACCCTGATCATATTTGCCCTGATCATGCAATAGCTTCCTAAAAGGTCTTGTCCTTCTAGAGTGACGTCAGTGGCCCTGGTCACTGAAACTCAAACTCAATAAAAAGGAGAGATTATCATTGAAGAAGACAGGTTTATCCTTAAAAGTAGAGCCTGAGAAGATGGGTGTTCAGTTAGCTTATCGAGGAAGAAATTCCAGAGAGCAGGAGTGGCCAAAGGAGGAAAGACAAATGCAAAGATGCATCATCCAGCAGCCCACTGAAGACATAGCAACTAGATGCCACCTGGAACCCACTGCAGAGCCTACAGAATGCTCTCAGAACCCACCCCTCAGATCAGCAGGGAAAACACATCAACCACGTGCTCCTCTTTTTGAGAATTGTCCACAAGGAGGTTAGCTCCTCCACAGGATGAAAAACAAAAGACAACTGGCAGCTGGAGGGAGCCTGGAGCTGAGACACTGTCAGAGTGAAGTGACTCAAATCCCTGGAACAGCCTGCAAGCAGAGCCAGAATCAGAGGGGAAACGGAGAAGATACGAGACAGAGCAGCAGAGCTGCTTTGCCTGTCATTTTTATTTTATGGATATCATGAAACATTTAGAGATGCATTTGAGCATATAAACTGGGGAATTTTTATATGAAAAAATGTGAAATTTTATATTTTTCTGAGAAAATATAAAAGCAAAACCACAGACATTACATATTTGCAAAAACTAAATTTACAGACTAAGCATAAATGACTATTCAGTTAATACAGTTTTTTTGTCAAATTGATACCACATGTGTTATTTATTTATATCACCTGCTTGGATTTATGGTAAAATAAAAAAAATAGAAATGTTAAAAATTGAAAATATGGAAGAAAATCTTATAGTTGAAGAAAGTACCAATTTTGAGTTTTTCCTGCTAAACTACTGTTAATTGATTTGAGTAGCTCTGAATACACCAGTCTTCGGGCATATAGTCTGAGACTCACTAATCCAACCTCTATTTTGTTGCCAGAGGGATTTTTCTAAACTTCTAACTTGATCAAGTGACTTTCCTCCTTAAAAACATATGTCTCTACCTCCCTGAACTTGCAGTTCCCTAAATATCCTTACCTTATTCCAGCTGCTTTGCTTTAGTACACATCATCCCCTTTTTGGAAATGCCCACCACGTCCTCTGAGGAAATCTCCTCTCATCCTTCAAGCCCCCACACAAACCTCCACCTTAATACAACTCCCCACCCCGTCCCCTTGAGGTGGGTGTTCCTGCTAGAGTGTTGATGGTTCTCTTGTAAATGACTTCAGTAGAGCATCAGTTTACATTTGTGGTGGGATAACCTCTCTGAATATTAACTGAGCTCTAACCTCATCCCCAAATAGCCACATGTGTGTTGGCTGAAAGGTAATCCCATTCAGGCAGCAGCTGGGCCTGTTTCTCTTCACTGACCCAGGGAAATGATATGAAATATCAATTTTCCAACTTGTACTTTAAACCATCTTTAATTACCTTGAAGCTAAAATTAATTATTAGAGATGTGGTACCAACTCCATATAATATGGCATTCACTGTAGTAAAAGCATGATTTTGAATATAGAACATTGTTTTTACCATGAATTATTAGGGGAAATTACAAAAGAGTGAACTCTTAAATCAGCAAACCTGGGACTATAACTTTGGCAGATGGTTGGGGGAATGAAGTGGAGGATCACATGTTATTTGTAAGCAAGAGAAAGCCAGCAAGTATATTGGTTATGTAAGCTCCTTGTTGCCATTTTTTATTCATCCGTTTTTTATTCATCCATTGCAAGATTGTTCTTGATATCATCTTTGTGAAGCACCACCATTAAATATTCATTGAGACAGCTGGGGGGAGGCGGATAAAGAAGGGAAACGAGAAATAGAAAAGGGGGAGAACAATCAGTTTCTAGGCTTTCTGAGGCATAGAAAACTTGGATGTAGTTTCAGCAGCGGTGCCATATGAAAGGAATGGAAGTGTTAGCTTACCTGGAGGGACGTCATGACAACCAACACAGAAGAAAACAAATGCAGTAAGAAAAGAAAGAAAGCAATAAGCTAAAGTGACTGGAAATCTGAAGATAGGTATTATATTTGATCTGATCAATGCCAAATGTCCAATAGTCAAGTGTTATGATACCTGGAATCAACATAGTGACTATATATACCTTGGGCTACAGTAAAAATAGAATCTCAAAGATAGAAAATCCTGAAAACAGAAATACATTTAAAAGAATTCAGTAATCCAATCATGAGTTAACAAGAGACTGGACTAACATTAAAAAGAGACGTATGAAAAAAGCAGGCAGGAAAAGTTACAGAACTTATTATTAAAGGAAGAAGACTCTGATATACAGAGGAAAAATGGATTTGGGAAATCCCAGCAAGGATGATACCATAACTACATAAATCAATCTGAGGGAGAGGGCCTAGATTGAAGATATCTACTTTTATGATGCTGAATTCCAGAGCTTTTTTTCTGAGATGACACAGACACAGAGAAAGGTGATGGTCCATATTGAAGGTGGGATACATTAAGGCTGCATGGGAACAAATAAATAAATTTAATTCATAGCCTCATCCTTCACAGGAATTTTATAATAATTTACCCTTCCAGGGATAATCATTATTTTCACTGGCAGAAGAGGTATATTTTTTAAATATATATTCTATTATCAGATAACATCCAAACACAGTTGGCCAAGCTCTGGAAATATTTAAAATGGTACACTAACAATAAACAGTGATTTGTTCCTCAGTAATTAAGTATTCCTGACTATCATAGACAGTTCCATCAGTACTGACTTGATGCAATGTGAATCAAGCTGTGTTAATGAGGGCACTTGATTTAACAGAAAATTAGGTTGCTTTCTTTCTGCCTGTGATATCCAGGACTGTTTGAGGAGAGGGACTCAAACAGTGTCAGATGCATCTTTGTTCTGTCTTGTATTTGTGGGGTGCTATCATATGGTATAGCATTTGGAGACTGGTCTCTGCAATGGGGGATAGTAGACAGGCTGAAACCTGCAGTGTTTTTAAATGTCAGGTTGAAAAGATTCTTCTTCCCAAAACCCTAAGGGAGTTTTTACCTTGACAGATAATATGTGACTATCAGGCTGCATTCTTCAGACAACTTTGCTTGTCAACCCCAATCTGTGAAATATTGAGTTGAGAGTGTGGGAGGCATGTTAAAATGGAAAACTACTCAGTACACCTTCACTGGGCTTCATCCTCCACTGCTGCTGCGTCTTAGAGCCTCGGAGTCAATGATGTGGCTTATTGAGACCCCAGGTAGCTTAACTGTTGTATTTACTTCTGAGGAGAATTGAGATAATGAAATTAGTAAAATAATAATAATCATAAGAATATGAAGCACATTCAACTGTCTAATTGTCTGACTGTAAGTTTAGTACAGAACCACCACAGAACAAACAAATTTTTTCTGCCTACACTTTCTCCCATATTCTTGCATATGATCTGGGCAAATCTAACCCAGGGTCACCTAGAATAATGCACACTTGACAAACCACAGACTGCTCCTTCTTAGCAGTCTTGAATGTTTGCTGCAAGAATAACTCTGGCTTACAAATAGTCCTCATGCTGTGCAGCTTGAGGATGTGACAACCTAAAGGATCTTGTAAATATCTGCCCTTGATCCCCTGCCTCTAATACACAAGGAACTTTGCCCAGTGCTTCAGAATGCTAAGCTTTTCCATCCAAAAGTATTTATGGATTAGTTACCACAGAAAACTAGACCTAATTATTTTCTTTCTAAATAACTCTACCAATATATCTTTAACAGAACGTCATCTCCAGCATTTTCAGAAACCCCCTCTGATGCCAGATCAATATCAGGCTTTTGTGTAGAACCATCAGTAAGCAAAGCACAGGCATGGTGTGTTTCCTTCAAGCCTATCTCAAGTGTCCTTATTAAAGCAGTCATTGGGGTAAAGCTAGAAAGGTTTTGTACAACTTCATCACAATGCCACTGCATGTGGAGAGACTCCTAGGCAGTGCTTAACAATTGAAAAAGGAAATTCTTCTTCTCTCCTTTCCTAGCTATGACATTTATGAATGCCCACACATGACAAAATGAGCCTTGTTTTATGAATTTGGTTTTCAAATGTCTCTATAGAGTGCTTATTTTAAAAAGGAAGCCCGATCCATCAGCATATGAGTCACTCCACAATACTCAGGTTTAGTTATTTGTGAAAAAGCTCAAATTTATAAAAGAAAGAACTGGATTTGAACTTTGAAAAGTGGTAACATTAAGGGAAATCTTTACAAAAGCTTTACTGATACAACATAAATTAAATGTGCCTGTGTGGTCCAGTAATGTTGTCGTCCCTTTAAAACAAAGCAGTAGACTTCCAGTTTTGTGGGTTTTTTTTTTTCTTTTTTGGTCTTTTCTTCCAAGACACGATGATTAACTTGTGCTGATTCATCTCTACTGGCTCACTCAACCTCAGAATTCAAGAAGGACCTCCATTTTGTCTAGATATGTTGGCTTTGGTTGTATATGCTGCATAAACTTGGGCAGTTTGTCTGCTAAAAAGGACTCTTGGCTGAAGTAGTGAGAGGAGGCTGAAATGCAGTTTATGTCCTGCATGGGGCAGCCAGGGTCACTTTTTCTAAATAATAAAATGATGCTATGTAGGCTAAGAGCTGCCCTAGATCTAAAGCAAGGTTGCCAAATGATACATGTCCCAGGCAGGTTCACAGATTCAAGATGTGTGGGCTGAGGGAGGAGGGTGGTGTCACGAAGAGCCATCAGAAGGGAGCAGCAGCCACTTTGCTCCAGCCGATTGGTCCCAGATGGGGCGTGTGCATATCACTCAGACAGAGCTTCTGATTTCTTAAGTAAAATTAGAAACAGAGATGTTTCCATTGCATGTTAGCAACAATAAACATCTGAAAAGGTGGTCTAAATGAAACACTAAGGGTTAGATCTGACCTGTGGGCCACTGATTAGCAAACTCTGAGCTAGAGTTACGGATGAAATTGGGCACATAGTTACTAAGAGTGGAACTATAAAACTCACCGAGGGATGGAACTCACAGCATTGCTTGCCTCCAAAGTCACTGTGCTCTAAATAACTCTGAACTCTGCATATTTTATGGCATTCAAATCAATCTTCAAAATAGGAAAAACATTTAGGGCTCTTTGGTTTGTCTCTTCTGAGTCTTAGTAAACTCAGGTAAAAGTAGTGTTTTATATATATATATATATATATATATATATATATATATATATATATACACACACACATACATACATATACAGGAAGGTGTCTCCTTCCATCTACCACACTTTACAAATTTACTGGGAAGCTATAGTCATTTTGACAAAATGCTAGAACTAAGCTGCTCTGGTATCATCTGTAACTGGCTTAGTAGACCAGTGAGACTCAGGGAGGCGGACATTCATACCTTGGACCTGCAGAACTCATGAGCCTGGCATGTTTGACAGGGAGAGGCTGATACAACGTTTTGATGTGAGACTTTTTTGAAAAAAATCTTTAAAAGTATTGTTTTTAAATTTTTTAATATTTCAATAGTTTTTTGGGTACAGGTGGTTTTTGGTTACATGGATAACTTCTGTAGTGGCGATTTCTGAGGTTTTAGTGCAGCCATCACCCAAGCCAAGTACACTATGTCCAATATGCAGTCTTGTATCCCTCATCCACTTCCAGCCTTGCCCCTTAAGATTCCAAAGTCCATTATATCACTCTTATACCTTTGCATCCTCATAGCTTAGCCCCCAAATAAGTTAGAACATACAATATTTGGTTTTCCATTCCTGAGTTACTTCACTTAGAATAATGGCCTCCAGCTCCATCCAAGTTGCTGAAAAATATATTATTTTGTTCCATTTAATGGCTCAGTAGTATCTCATGGTATATTTATATATATATAACACTACTTTTTTATCCACTCCTTAGTTGATGGGCACATAATTTGATTTCCTATCTTTGCAATTGTGAATTGTGTTGCTATAAACATGCATGTGCATGTGTCTTTTTCATATAATGACTTCTTTTCCTCTAGGTAGATACCTAGTAGTGAGATTCCTGGATCAAATGGTAGTTCTACTTTGAGTCCGTTAAGGAATCTCCATGTTGTTCTTCATAATGGTTGCACTAATTCATATTCCCACCAGCAGTATAAAAGTGTTCCCTTTTCACCACATCTATGCCAACATCTACTGTTTTTCAATTTTTTAATTATGGCCATTCTTAGAGAAGTAAGATGGTATCTCATTGTGGTTTTAATTTGCATTTCCCTGAGAATTAGTGATGATGAGCATCTTTTCATATGTCTGATGGCCATTTGTGTATCTTCTTTTGAGAATTGCCTACTCATCCCCTTTGCTCATTTTTTGATGGAATTATTTGGTTTTTACTTGCTGATTTGTTTGAGTTCCTTATAGATTCTGGATATCAGTCCTTTGTCAGATGCACAGTTTGTGAATATTTTCTCCCCCTCTGTGGGTTGTCCGTTTACTCTGCTGAATATTTCTTTTGCTGTGCAGAAGATTTTTAGCTTAATTAGGTCCCATTTACTTATTTTTGGTTTTGTTGGGGTCTTAGTCATTAATTCTTTGCCTAAGCCAATGTCTAGAAGAGTTTTTTTATGTTATCTTCTAGAATTTTTATGGTTTCAGGTTTTAGATTTACATCTTTGATCCATCTTGAGTTGATTTTTTCATAAGGTGAGAGATGAGGATCGAGTTTCATTCTTCTACATGTATGTGCCCTGCCGGTTTTCCTAGTATCATTTATTGAATAAAGTGCCCTTTTCCCAATTTATGCTTTTGTAAGCTTTGTTGAAGATTAGTTGGCTGTAAGTATTTGGCTTTATTTATGGGTTCTCTATCCTGTTTCATTGGTCTGCATGCCTATTTTTATACCAGTGCCATGCTGTTTGGGTAACTATAGCCTTGTAGTATAATTTGAAGTTAAGTAATGTGATGCCTCCAGATTTGTTCTTTTTGCTTAGTATTGCTTTGGTTATGTGGGCTCTTTTTTGGCTCCATATAAATTTTAGATTTGTGTTTTCTAGTTCCATGAAGAATGATGGTAGTATTTTTATGGAAATTGTTTTGAATCTGTAGATTGCTTTGGGCAGTATGGACATTTTCACATTATTGATTCTTCCCATCCATGAGCATGGTATGTGTTTCCATTTGTTTGTGCCATCTATGATGTCTTAAAAAGTATTATTTTTCAAAACATTTTCAAGTTTATTAACAAAATAGAAAGCATCCTAAGCCCATAATTCTACAGGCTTACTAAATGCCAAAATGGTTTCCTATCAAATGGTTTGCAAAGAATTATTTTTTAAAGAAGTCATTTGTTTCTCTAGAATTGAAAGAAACACGTTTCTAAACAAGCAAACAAAAATATATAGAGGAAATAATATGAATATTTGAATTATCTACTTTTGACCTTTTAATTTCCACAACAAAATAATAGTATAACAATAAAATTATGGAGTTATTGAGTTGTTGTAGTACAATGGAGTATAATATACAAATTCACAAAGATAACCATGCCTCTCCAGTATCAGTCAGATAATAAAATTAAAACACGATGAATTCCTATCTTCATTGTAATATATCTATTTTTACTTTAAAAGTGTTACAAAATTTTAAGTCTCCAGATAGCTGTACTCAGTAATTTTGACTGAGCATTTACAAAGCCAATAATGGGCCTAAACTCAAATTAGAAGCAATACTCTCCTATTTGACTTCCTACATGATTCTCTGTATTTAGATGGCAATCTTTTTAAGACTGTAGTCTAAATGAGTATGCATGACATTAGCAAACAGTAAATCAGTACTGGAGGCAAGGAATATTGGAATAGGAACTAGTTCAAGCAAATTTTTCCATCCTTCCTTCCTTTCTTCCTCCCTCCTTTCTTTCCTTTCTATCTTCTTTCCCTGCTTCCCTCCTTCCTTCCATGAGATGTGTTCCTAGAAGTTGATTTCTGCTTTATTAGAGCTCTATAAGGGAAATTCTGCTGATCCCGGTACAGTGATTAAGACACCTGCTCCCTCACAGAAAGAATAAACATAGCACAGTAGTATACACACTTGTAACCAAAAATGAACAAGCAAATAAAAATGCAGTTTAAGTCGGGCATGGTGGCTCATGGCAGTAATCCTAACACTTTGAGAGGCTGAGGCGGGTGGATCATGAGGTCAGAAGTTCGAGACCAGCCAGGCCAACAAGATGAAACGTGTTCTACTAAACATCTCTACTAAACATACAAAAATTAGCTGGTTGTGGTGGCACACACCTATAGTCCCAGCTACTCAGGAGGCTGAGGCACAAGGATTTCTTGACCTAGGAAGTGGAGGTTGCAGTGAGCTAACATCACGCCACTACATTCCAGGCTAGGTGACAGGGCAAGACTCCATCTCAAAAAAAAAAAAAAAAAAGTCATATAAAGGAAAAAATGCAGTTTATTTTAATTAGTAGTTGACGATTTAGCAAGGGACATTTCCCACTCCAGGCCTAGTAGTCTCAATTCCACTGTTTACAATGCTTCTGGCTTCTGTAAAGATAATTTCTGTTTTCCAGCACACAGCAGCTTACATTACTAAATATTTTAGATGAGCTCTGTAATCTTGAGGTCATTTTCATCCACTTCAAAATGACTATTTCTCCCAAAAGCTTGTGAGAGGAAAGAGTAAATATAGTACAATCTTAAACCCTTCATATTCATAGCAATCTCTAAATAAATATTTATATTTCTTAATTTGATAGTAATGACAATAGTGGCATAGGAAAGTGGTTATGAAAATGACATTTTCACTATAGTAAACTATGAATAAAAATATATTATTGTTTCTGTTTTTGGAATAGGAAGTTTAATGTGCAACTAGGGTGAAATTGGAATGTTTTGTTAATGTACAATAACAAATTAAAAATGCCTCATATTCTAGTAATGGGAAAGACAATCATATCTCCCCAAACAATAATGCATTGATTATCATTTCACATGTATATAGCCACTCAAACTTATTTCCAGTGGATTTAATATACATCTGTCATCTTATTGCTATCAATTCATAGGATTAAAAGCTTTTATTAAAAGTACAATTTTAACTTTCACAGAAGGAAAGGAATTAGAGAAAAAAGATAAAAGTGTAAATGAGAAGTGAGAATCTGACTTAAACTTTTTTTTTCTTTCTTTTTTTTTTGGGGAGGGGGGAAATGGGGCCTAGCTATGCTGCCCAGGCTGATCTCAAACTCCTGGGCTCAAGCAATCCTCCCACCTCAATCTCCCAAATTGCTGGGATTACAGATGTCAGCCACCATCCATGGCTGGGAGAATTTGGAAATCAAAAGAAAGAAAAAACAAAAAGGAAGTTGAGTCCACCTGTGCATGGTCCAGTTAAAATCTGGGGAGGATCCAAAGATGAAAAAAAAAAAAGAAAAGAAATTTGGTCCCAGTCAACAAGAACACTGTGACTAGAATTGCTGAGGCCAAGCCACAGTCATGGAAAATTCCAACATACAAAAGTAATAATGTATCTTTGAATTGGGCATGGTGAAGGTTACTCCAGGCATATGAGATTTACAGAAATCTAAGCAGATTTCTGGCTGGAGTTCAGTAGTAGGACCCAGGTGCCTAGGAAGGCGAATGGAAGGGAAGCCATCTTCTAGAGGCACTCGAGTACCAGACAGATTACCAAAATGGGTATTCAGTTACCATAGTGATACATAAGGAGATGTATCACTTATGGTACATCAATTTGGGGGAGTTTCATTACTGAGCTAGAGGTAATCATAAGATATTAAAGGTGTGCATTTCACTCAACACCCTCCCAAAACATTACTAAATTGACAAGAAGGGAAGAGGAACAACTCTTTAAATCCACAAAGACAAAAGAATAGAAGAGAGGACAACAGTAACTGATTGATATCAGCAAATTTTGGAAAGCCTACAAGTATCTAATAAATCCAAACATTTTTCTAGCACTTATTACCTGCTGGATATTTTTGTAAGTACTTTAATTGTTGTACTAGCCCTATAAGTCAGGCAATATTATTATCTACAATTGATGGGTGAGGAAGGCACTGAAAGGCTGAAGAAGTTATCCAAGATCATTTACTTCATAAGTGGCAGTCAAGATTTGAACCAAGGCAGTTTATCCCCAGAGCCTGGACACCTAAACACTATTTGTCATGTTGCTCTGGGTGGTAAATGACTCACAAGAATGCAGAAAGTTCTCATCTACGTGCCTGTCTGGGGAGAATACTGCAAGAGTTAATTTGTTATGTTTGGGCCACAGAATCTCAGAAGGACTCAGGAATCGGAGACATGTACTTTTGAAGCAGGTGAAATGGGTGTCTGTGGGAGAGCAGGGAAGCTGAAAGCAGAGGACTGATTAACTCCACTGCCCTCTCTGTGCATGAAGTAATTAGTCCTGCAGACCTGGAGACACACATCAAGGAGAGCTGATGTGCTGTACCACAAACTAGGGATTAAGGGAAGTCTACAGACTGAATAATGAGATTTCTGGCCTCCTCAGCACTTTCAGCTTGCAAAATGCAACAACCAAACCAGAAACTTAGATGGAGAGACCAAGAGGAAACCAGATATTCACACTTGGAAGTGGGTTTACTCATTGATATGCCTTCATGCTTAAGGCCTACCAGGCAACCAATGCTTCCTTTTACTCTGTAATATGAATAAACAAGCAAACAAGAACAGAGAAAACTTTGTAAGATTAGAGATAGAAACCAAAGAGGGAAAAAAGGAATAATCTTGTAGAAAGGAGAGACAATGTGGGGAACAGAAGAAATTTTTAGAAAACCTGCAACTACCATTCTCGGAAACATTAGGCGGAAATATTGCCTTCACGATGCAAGAACCTAAGAATGGATTGGGCTTTTAAGCAGGAAATGGCTCAGCTGGGAAGGGAGGAAGGCTGTGGAGAACAGAAGTCAGAAGGGCCTGATGAGAACTATCTGGAAAGAAGGGCAAAGGGTCACTAATGACTGTCAGAGGTGGAATGCAATAGCTCCAGTAATGGAAGACTTTACTCCAAAGTCCACTATCTTTTGTGAAAATATATTTCTTCACATTATGTACCAAAAAAAAAAAGCAGCAAAACTCTATGTCTTTTTCCAATGCTGTTTCTGCAATGAAAAGAGAAGTGAAGGTGCTCACTATCACTTGAGAAACAGAAATGTTATGTGTAGGGAGGAGGATAGAAATTATAATTCTGCAGCATGTCTTAATAGAAGGAGCACCGACGATGAAAAGAGATATAACTTGGTTGAAGTGACAGCTCTATTTCAGTCATGTTGCTTTCACTCTCTGCATTTGTGTCCTCATTGATAAACGGGGAGAATATCATGTACCACATACAATAGGTTATATGAAATAGAAAACGTGAAATGCTTTTCAAATTCTAGTTATATAAGAAAGATGATCTCTCCTCCATGGATACTCTACATAGCAACCAAACAAAATCATGACAACTTCCTATTTCCTTGCTCATTCATCAATGCACTCATTACTTCAGTATATATTATTGACTGCTGCTAATGACCAGGTACTTTTCTAGATACTGAGGACACAGCAATGAATGGAACAGTCAGAAATCTCGGACTTTACTTTCTTCTGGAGGGGGAGAATGAATCAATCATAAGACAGGTATCATTTCAGACTGAGATAAGTGCTATGGATTAAAACAGAGAGCAAGAACAGGAAGAGCAAGGTGGAGAGCTTACACGTTTAACTAAGACGGTAAGGGAAAGCCTCACAGAAAAGGTAATATTTAAGTAAAAGTTAGAGGAGTTGAAGAAGAGAAGCACATAAACATCTTAGGAAAGGAATTTTCAGGCAGAAGAAAAAGTAAGTGACAATGCCCTGAGGCATGGTCTCATCTAGCTGGCTAAAGGACCAACAAAGAAGTCAGTGCAGCAAGAGAAGAATGAACCAGAGTGATAGTAACAAAGTTGGAAGTAAACGGGCAGGGGGTAGAGCTTGTGGGCTTTAGCGGGGATTATAAGACCATTGGCTTCTATTCTTCATGAGAAGGGATGCCAAAGTTGGGTTTTGAGCAGAGGAGTCGACAGTCTTAATTATTTGTTACAAGGATCACTATGAAAAATCTATTGAGAATAGACTGTTGGGAAACTAGACATTCAGTGCATTTATTCAAGTCAAAATGATAGTGGCCTGGTAGTGATGGAGGCAATGAGGAGTAGTTGGATCGTGGATATATTTTAAAGGTAGAGCCTACAGGAATTGCTGACTTCAGATAAGGTATGAGACAAAGGAAGGAGTCAAAGATAACATCAAGGGTTTGGGCCTCAGCCACTGGAAAAATAAAAGTTACTATCAACTGAGAGGAGACAGGCTGTGATCAGAACAAGTTTAGAAAGGGAGGTGAAATCAGGGGTCATATATTGGACATGTTAAGTTTGAGCTGCCAATTATAAATGCAAGCAGAGATATTAAGCAGGTAGCTGGATATGGGTCTGGAGTTCAGGGAAGAGGACCAGGCTAGAGATATGAATTTGTGGTTGTCAGCATATACATAGAATTTATAGCCATGAGACTGGATGAGATCACTAACGGAATTAGTATAAAGGGAAGAAAAAAAAAAAACAGATGGAAAGACTAAGCCCTGGACACTGCAATGTTACAATTAAGTAAATCAATGGAGATAGAATCAAGGTAAGCAGAATTATAAAGATTTGCTTCCATAAATAAGCAGAGAAAACCTAGAACTGTGCCTGGACAAATTCTTTGCCTATGTCGAACAAGCAATTAATAGTACTAAATGTGTAAACACATCCAGTCTGCAGAGAGAAAAATAGAGATCTGCAAAGTCAGGTTAAGACAGAGAGAGGCAATTTTCCTGACAATTTTCCAATTCCTATGTGACCCAGCTGTATTTTATGTCCTACATTTTTATGTTCCCCGTGGATCCTTCCAGTTAAATCCCTTATTACCCGAGCTAGTTTGAGTGGCCTTCTACTCTTTATAAACAAATTACCCCGACAACAAATTATTTTACCTTCTGTACCCAAAAACCACTCTAGCTAGCTTAAATTGTTCTGCCTACAACTTCTATAATGGTGTAAGCCTAATACACGCAGCCTCATTTTGCACCCAGGTTACAGCTGGACATCTGACCCAAAAGGAATCATAAACACTTTAAGCCAAACGTTTTGTCTCTGGAAAATTTAAATGAAGGTCACAGACATGTAAATTAAGAGTCACAGTTCATGTGACCTGTAAACTCACATGGTGCTATAGTGGAAATAAATCAGAACAAGCCAGAAGCATATGCAACAGGAAATTAAGGGAAGCAGAGAAGTCTTTTGTAAGCAGAGAAACTAGGCGAGCACAGAGAAATTAGATGGCATCTATCTAGTTGGGTGGCACAGATGCACAGATAGAAGCAGGGATAAAAGACTCCAAGACTTCACAGTCCTGTGGCAAGGCAAGGGGATCCTCTTAGACTTGACTTCCAGCCTCAACCTCAGAGGGCTGACTGTTCCTTGCATTTTGTTTTTGGATATTTACAAACTTTTGTCATTCTTTCAACAAACCTTTGGAGGGACAGCTACTGCTTTCAATTACAGCCTTGACCAGCTGAGGAAGACTTCAAGGAGCTTCATGAGTTTGGACTTGAAGGATAAATTTTTGCTTGAAGGATGATTTTTTTTTTTGTATTTGGAAAGGTAAGGGAATGGCTAGCAAAAATAGTTACCATGTACTGAGTACCTCAATGTGTGCCAAGTGTTTATGAACACTCTCTCATTTAATTCTCACCACATCCCCATGGAATAGGTCTTATTATCTTCATTTTACAAATGAGGACTAGAAAGGTTTAATGAATCCCTAGATTATACAGCCAATATCTGGTATTGTCCAGGAGCCACCTCTGGTCTGTCATACTCCAAAATTCTCTTAAACATTCTTCTATAATGTTTCCAGTTTGGGGAAATAACAACAACAACAAAAATTGGATCAGGCCTACGGGACATCGAGTGACAAAGCTGGCCTAATCACAGAAGCACTTATCTGTGTGTTAGGAAGCAATGGAAAATAACATATGAATATGAATATGTCTGAAAAATGCTAAGAGAGTAGATAATATGTGCTCTCACTACAAAAATGACAACCATGTGAGGTAATGCATTTGTTAACTAGCATGATTTAACCATTCCACAATGTACATGAACTTCAAAACACGATGTTGTACATGATAAATACATATATTTTACCCATTAAATAAATCCATTTGAAATAAATAAAGCAATTGAAAAAAATGAAAAAATACTACAGGGTGCCATGAAAGCTCAGTAGATGAGTTTCTACTTCATATTACATACTATTTAGCATAGCTATTTAAAGTTATTAAGTTAAGTAGGAAGATAATTGATACCATTAAAGCAAATTCTTAAGAGTCTCAAATGGCAGGAATAAACATAATGTCTTATTGGAAAAAGGGACAAGATGCCTCTGAAGCCATATTTATATCTCTACCCTTGACTTTGCCCTTAAATTTTAGAATTAATTGAACTTGGCATCACCACTTAAATGTCTAACGGCTATATAAAATATAACATAACCAAAAGAGCATTGATTATGTGGCCAAACACACACCCACCTTCTACCTCATCTCCCCCATTCTCAGTGTTCCCACCATCCACCCAGGCTCTCAATTCCCAAACATAAGAATTTCACTCAGTTCTTCCTTTCTCTTTTCATCCTCCTTATCCAGGCAAAAGAAATCTCTACCTTCAAATAATTTAGAATCTCAAGATCTCTCTCACTACTACCACCAGGCTATTCCAAGCCAAATGGTTACTCCACTAAACCACTGCACAAGCTGCTATAGTGAATATATGTCACCTTATTATATGTGTAGCTTATGAAATCTTTCTTACACTTATAGCATGTGCCGTGAAAACTTGCTTCCTGCTCTAGGAGCTGAAATTACAGGATGCACATTTCTATAGCTTTTATTCTTGCAGAACTTCAGAAACCAAAGACAACTCCCAGGACATTGAGTCCAAAGCTAGTGACCCACAGAAGTAGAGAGACTAGAACATCTCTGGGGAGGAGTCAATATCCAGAGACAGAATACCGCAGGGCCTCTAGGTGTGCAGAACTGGGTGAGACCTCAGCTGCAGCCTGGTCTACCAGCTGGGTGATGTAATTCTCATTGTGTTTCAGTCTGTTTCCCCAACCTTCCTGGCAATTTTCTGGGTTAATCAATATGCTGACCAAAAAATATAACTTTCTGCTTAAACCAGCCAAAGCTGGTTTCTTTGCTTGCACTTAGGAACTCATTGAGTCAAGCTCCCTTATTCATATTCATCCTGCACAGAGAAGCCTGAATGAATGATCTGATCCTGTCACTCCCTGGCTTACACCAACCAGTGGAATACCAGCACACCTAGAATCATAGATGGCTCCTTAAACAAAATCACGCAGGGCCTACAAGACCAATATGATCTGACCTGAATGTGCCCTACAACCTTCTTCTTGCCACTGTGTCATTTGTTTCCTATACGTTATTCATACTGACTTTCTTTACACTCCTCAGACACAAAGAATTTATTTCTTCCACAGGTTTTGCAGTTGCCCCTCATTCTGGGTGAATGTCCTTCCTCAGATTTTTACATCCTCAGCTTTTTTGTAACAGTGATATCTTAGCTCACATAACACCTTCTCCAATGAGCCTTCCTTAACTACCTAGTCCTATCACACTCTGAAAATTGCCCAGGTTTCTTTCTTGGCACTTATCACTATTAGAAATCACTTTGTTCATTTATTTGTTGACTTAGTATTGTCTGCCCTTCCCTGTCCCACCTGATGCACACATATAAGCTTAAAGAGTGCATATTTTTGTTCACATCTATATTTCTGTGCCTAGAACAGTGTCTGGTACATAGGTTGGCACTCTGTGTTAAGAAGTAAATCTGAAAGTTTATAAAATCCCAAGGAAAATATAGCAAATTTGATACTATTTGACCAAAAAAAAAGTTTCAGTGCTTATTATCTACAAGGGGGTAGTCAAGTAGATAGAATAAAAGATGTTCCACAGGATATAACGCAGAAGAACTGGGATAATGGTGCTGTCAGTTTTTAAATGGATATTTTGAAGCCCAAAGACTCTGAAACATGAGCACCACAGTTTGGAATTTTATTCGAGTATATCACCTATAAGAATTTATGGTATCTGTAAAAGAAAGTCATAGGAAAAATTTGATGAGAAAAAGACTTTCAGAAATCACACAACGTAAAGAATTTCAGATTGTTAATAAGTGCAATCAATCAGGTTTGGATGCATCTTTACAAAGGAGAATTTTAGACACTTAGTCTTAAATGAAGACCCAGGATCCCTGGAGAAACTCACAATGAATGAAATAAGGGAAGTCATACAATTCCAGGCAAATTTTTCTTGTGATTCATACCTAATCCAATTCCTGAATTAAATAGACATGCACATATGATTGATCACCTGGTAAAATGCTCAAGGAAACCTTCATTTTTCTCTGGAGAAGGAGGAAGAGGAGGAGAAGAAGGAGACAGATAACATTTTTGCTGCTCTCCTAGTAGGTACATACTTCCATAAAGCCAGAGTTACAGCTCTAAATTTCTTCCTCCTCATTTTTCTCTCCACTGAAGCATGTCTTCCCTTCCAAAGAATGATAGCTTCCCTTTTAAGTATTTGCATCTGAGTTCAAAACTCAAGAAAACTTTTTTTTTTTTTTGCCCACTGGTTCTTCTTTTTTTTTTTGTACAACAGAGCACATTGTACATCTTAGAATAAAAGCGTAGAGATTCAAGTCAACCTAATTGAATAAAGATAAAACATTGTCTTACTTATGTAAGCAATTTACTTGATAAATTTAAAATAATGCATAAATTGCAGATGTTCAATCAGTACTGCAGAGAAACCATATGTCAGCTTCCATTCTGATTCTTTAGATAATCAAATTTGGAGTAAAGGGAGTAAAATTAGCTGCTAATAAATTAAACATGACTAGTATCTCATATCTTGAGACAGACTGAAGAACACATCCTATCCATTAAGCATTAGCAGTGAAAATGAAGAAAGAAAATAATTTGCAGAGTATGTCACAACAAAATAGTTCAAACCTATCCTTAGATTTATGAGCTGGCTTCCTCTATACTTTATTTATGAATCAAATCCAAAATGCATGAAGAAATTACTTGTCAACGGTATAGTGGAGGTAAATCGGATCTTTTTTTCTACTGCTATCTGCCCCACACAGGCAGAATGAAATCAGCTTCCTACAATAGTTCTATAAACAGATCCATCCAGCATATGCAACTTACTGACAACAAATCAATATGCTTTTGGGATTCGCATCTGACAAAGCTTAATAGCAAACAAAAGATAATATTTCTCTGAAACAATTCTATACAATAGTACAAAAGATCTTTATCAAGCTTTTCTTTCTAAATACCATTCATATCCTACCTCTTTCAAAAACGCTGACATTCTGCAGATATCCTCTGATATAATCTCTATAGGCTCCAAATAGCTTAAATTTACTTGTGTATTACCCTAAAATTGTGTCAGCCTGTAGAAAGCTCTATGTGGATTGCAGAAGCTAACATGGATTTTTAAAGATTCTCACATCAGTTTTTATTTACATACTCATTTGAAAGAATAGCATTCAAAAATTCATGCATACAATTACATTAAAGGTGGGATTTTGCTGGGTTCTATTATATTCAGAGGAAGTGATTCCATGCCAAAGATACATATTTGTAGTTAAATCACATGTAGATGCACAGTGTCTAGAAATGCATTATTGTCACTACCTGCTGTTTCATTTTCTGCCTCGGAATGTAAGGAGGAACTTGGAAAAATCCCCTTGCTAAGTATGAAGGGAAAGGTTTCTGGTGCCATCTGTTAAGTTTTAAAGTCCTATATTTTATAGAAGAAAATATTATAAAGTATGTTCTTAATACTGACCTATCTAGAAATTCTGAGAAAGACCCACCTTTATTTTGAAATTTCCCCCGCCCCATCCCCACAAAAACTTAAACTTTGCTGGGAATTTTCATACTGTCTACATGATAGAGAAGGTCTACCAATGCCCAGACTTGTAAATGAACAAAAAACATCGCTGGGTATGGGGTGGAGGGGGGCCTTGTGGGAAAGCTAAATAAAAATTTCTAAATTTAACTGACAGCATCTTTGACACTGAGCAAACATTATGTTGTATATTAGAGCACTCTTTTATTATAGTCTATGGACATTACAAAAGTAGGGAAGGACATTTTCTAGTATTAAAAAGGAAAATATTATTTTGTTCCAAAATATTATAGCTAAAGATAGAAGTAATACAAGTGACACTGAAAGTTCCATTGATAACTGGGGTTATGGTAAGTGCATTGTAACACCAATTAAAATAAAGTCAAATGTGCATAAAAACTCAAAATATATACCTTGAAGCAGATGAAATGCAAAGTTGTCATAATAAAGAGAAATAAGCCCAACCTGTCCTCCAGCAAAGAACCTGTGACAATAAAGGTGTGGGGAAAGATCGATACAGACACACTTGGATGAAACAAAGTTCTAGTTTTTCACCTCTTAGCAGATACTGTTTGTCTGAACACTTTAAGAGAGGGGTAGCTATCCTAGCCCTCTTCCCTACACAGTTCATAGGCCATAGGAGGGAAGCTCAGCAAAACCTCTAATCTCAATTCCAAGATTCCCATTTCCACCCTCCTTCCCTTTCATGCTTGCTCCATTGTCCCGGACTGATTTGAGCTCTTCTTGGACTCAAATTTCCACCACCATAATCCTGGCTTTGACATCCATTTGTGGCCAAATTTAATTTGATGACTCTCTGAACTTCTTTCCCATATTCCTTTGCCTTTTCTGCATAGATTTTCCTTTCTCAACCCCTTGAATTCTGGCATCCCTCAGATAAGAAACTTCTGCCTCAACTTTCAGCACCAAGGAAGTCTACCTGCATTCAGTCAAGCCTCATGTCTCAAAGGGACTGACACAATTAAGATGATGTTTACAGTAACATTTTGTATCAGTTGAGACTCTTTCTTTGCAAGCTAGAGATCCCATTCTAACTAATTTATATGAAAAGAAACTTACTGGGAGCATTTTGGGAACCCACAGGTCAACAGGGCATACTAATGCATCAGATTTGGAAGTGCACAGAGACCAAGACTTACACCCCAGGACTAGAAAGTAAAAACTATGAGCAAGGTTTTCTAGCAAGAAGAGTCTAGTTAGCATGCAACTTCTGGTACGGATAAACATCAATCTTTTTAAGTGTATTAGTCCCCTGTTTAAAATTGATATTCCATAGAGGGAGAGTCAAGTTGCCTGGCTTAAGGGATGTGACTACTGGATTACAGTGTCATGAAGATATGTTCAAAGGGGAAAATGTAAGTCCACAAAATAAAACTGAGATGCTCCTTAGAAAGGAGAAAAGGTCAGATGAGCCAATAATAATAATAGCAATAATATAATCATCCATTAGGCATCTAAAGAGAATGGTGGCCTGACCAGAGACTGCATCTAGTACCTATAATTACCTTAAAATTATGTTTGTGAACTATTTCTTCTGTGTCTGATATATTGTTCAATTAGAATTTCAGAAACCCTGTTAATTCTCCAAATTCATACACATTCTAGTTAATCAAGGCCAAATATCTGACAGCTAGAGCAAGGTATTTTCATTGTAGTGGTAAAGATTAAAAGATTAAAATGGTAATGTGTATGATCACATTAATCACTTAATATGAATGAAATTCTATATTCAAGTTAGGCAGTTCTGTATACCTACTTCATTTAATTCCCACAAAATCTCTGCAGGTGGGTATTACTAGACATCTTTAAAGGTGGGAAAACTGAACTTAGAGTCCTACAATACATTTAAATTCCTAAAGGCAACAGTATTTGAACCCAAATGTATCTGCCTGTAAAGGAAATATTAGTTCCTGTGGAGTGAAATCAAGAAGTGGGGAACATGTGAATCATGATTGTTGATCTGACCCAAAGGAAGCTAGGATGTAAACTGATAAGGGGATTTTTCAGTAGATTTAAAAGAAAAAAGCTTCTGCTTATAAATTTAAATTGGGAAATATGGAGACATCAGTCAGCTGGTATCCACGTAGCCAACTGACTATTTAACATTTCCCCTTGCATGTCAAATAGGCATTTCCAAGTTAATATGCCAAAAATGAGACTCTTCATTTCTACCTTCAAACCTCTTTAATCTTTAATCTCTTTAATCTGAGCCTCAATAATCTTTAATCTCCTTAAGCTCCAATAATCTTTCCCACCTCAGCTCAGTAAATGGCACTATCATCAACCCACCTGCTCAAAAAGCTCCGCCATTAAATAGGTGTATTTAGTTTTTATTTTGGAATCATCCTTTCAAAAAATAAGTTTCAAGAGGCTTGAGATGTTTTCATATTGTTAATCATTTCATCCCAGCTTCTTGTGACTAGCATAAAGTAGATGGTAAATAAAATAGGTCTCACATTAATAAGAGGTTATGATTTGGGATTATGACCAGAGCATCTCAGACTTAAACGTAATCAAAAGCTGGGCAATGGAAAAGTAGAGTCAAAAAAGTGGTTATGCAAGAAGTTAGAAGACACACTAAAAGAATGAGAGACTGAGAGCACCTGCCTTTTAAATAGAGGACCTTAAAATGAAGGTCGATAAACTCCTCCTCCAAAGGTCCAGATCTTTCGGTTTGAAGGACCTAGATGCTCACATTTGCTGCTCTAGAATTCCCATGATTTTCTGCCTCCCATATTGCTTTCTATATATTTAAAGCATTCCCTGCCCATAGTGCTTAAATTTCTGTGAGTCTTTGTTCTTTGCAATGATGAAAAGTCCAAGGAAGGGCCAGGCATGGTGGTTCATGCCTGTAATTCCAGCATTTTGGAAGGCCAAGGCAGGCAGATAACCTGAGGTCCGGTGTTCGAGACCAGCCTGGCTAACACAGTGAAACCCCGTCTCTACTAAAAATACAAAAAATTAGTCAGGCGTGGTGGCCAGCGTCTGTAATCCCAGCTACTTGGGAGGCTGAGGCAGGAGAATTGCTTGAACCTGGGAGGCAGAGGTTGCAGTGAGCCAAGATTGTGCCATTGCACTCCAGCCTGGGGAACAAGAGTGAAACACCACCTCAAAAAAAAAAAAAAAAAAGAATGTAAACCATTAAATGAGATCTTCACAATCTCCTCTGAGATCTGTTTGCACTTTTCCTAAACATCACTAGCAAAATCATTTCTGCAGATCCCTGTAAGTTTGCTTACTCGTTATATTAGTTTTTTATTGCTGTGAAAATTTAACGCAGTCAGTGGCTTAAATTCACATGGAGTGTGTTATCTTACAGTTCTGCAGATCAAAAGTCTGGTACAGGTCCTAATGGGCTAAAATCAGGATTTCAGCAGGCTTGTGTTGCTTTCTGGAGCCACTATAAGAGAATCCATCCATTCACTGGCCTTTTCCAGCTTCTAGACCAAGCTCGCATTCTTCAGCTCCTAGCCATTTTCTCCAACTTCCAAGTAAGCAAAATTGCATTAAGTCTATCTCACATCACGTCACCTTGACCTTCTCTTCAGCTTTCCTCTTTCACTTTTAAGACCCTTGTGATTACATTGGGCCTACCTGGATAATATAAGATATTCTTTTCATTGAAAAAAAAAAGCAGATTAGCAACTATAATTCCATGTGGAACCTTAATTTCCCTCTGCCAGATAACAGGGATTAGGATGTGGATGTCTTTTGGATACTGTTGGTCAGCTTCCCACATTTATGTATCTCTTCAAGAGTGTTGCCTCAACTCCATCAGTTTCAATCCATTCAATATAATATCTAACATTCATTGAGTGCTACCATATGCTAATCAGTGTGCCAAACATGTTATGAATTTAGTAACCATATAGAAAATGTGTGTGAGGAGGGAGAGTGGAAAGGGATTTCAGCTTTTTATTTGTCTGAAACTTCCCACTCCTATTTCATCTCCGCATGCAGTTCACTCCGTTTCCCTTCCTGCCTTCAGGGTTTTTGGCCAAGAGAAAATAATGTTCTTCTTAGAAACAATCTATGAAAATACAATTTTCTTTCCCCAACACATTTGTACTTTACTGCAAGTATACGCCACATTGTCACCTCTGCTGGGCATGTGGCTACATATAATCTGTTTTTTTTTTTTTATTTTGTTTTGTTTTGTTTTGTTTTTTGTTTTTGAGACTCTTGCTCTGTCGCCAGGTTGGAGCGCAGTGGCGCAATCTCGGCTCACTGCAACCTCCACCTCTCAAGTTCAGCCAATTCCCCTGCCTCAGCCCCCCGAGTAGCTGGGACTACAGGCATGTGCCACCACGCTCTGCTAATTTTTTGAATTTTAGTAGAGATGAGGTTTCACCATGTTGGCCAGGATGGGTCTTGATCTCCTGACCTCATGATCTACCTGCCTCAGCCTCCCAAAGTGCTGGGATTACAGGCGTAAGCCACCGCGCCTGGTCTAATCTGTTTTTTAAAGAGTAGTTTGCTCTATAATTTGATTTTAAAAAAGGTTTTGATACTCTAGAATTTAATTTGAATACCTTCATAGGATTGAACTGTGTGGCTGCAGGACCATGCTTTTTTATGGTGTTTTCTATTTCTGTTTCCAGGTAAAACTTTATTATTATTATTAATGTTGTTTGGTTTAAAATATCATTATGACCATAATCTGAAAGAAAAAAGGGAGAAAAAGTTGGAAGAAGTGGGAATCTAACCTTATAGCAAGACGTAGATGTTAAATACATTTTTTTCATTATTCTTCCCTTAACTCCTTTCTTTAGTTTCCTTTCTTACCCTCTTTTTTCCTTTTTTAATTTCTTCCCTCTTTCCTTCCTTAATCAAAACATTATCAAAGCCCTCTTATATTCAGAGCTTATAAAATTTTACCCTTCTGTTTTGAGAAACTTGTAAAAATAAGAACATTTTGTTTAGAAAAGTTCTTAATAAAATAGTAAACTAAACAAAGAGGTCTAGAAATATTTTTCTACATGTTCAGATTATGGTCATGATGGTATTTTAAATTAAAACACAGCATGCACAAATTCTATTCCAGTTCAAAGACATAGGAAATAAATATTTTATGTAAAAAATATTAAATTTTAAAAATGGATATTTACGGTCTATTACATAAAATTTGAATTTAATGGAAGAATTGAAAAACAAGGACTAAATCAAAGTAAAAGCTTTTTACCATTTTTCCTGGTAGTAAAATGTCTTTGTCATAAAGTAATCAGAGTCTTGAAATTCTTTCCATTTTCTGAGATCAAGCATTCCATTTAAGCACAGACTTCTTTCTCCTAAGGCTGTTAATTATTACCGAGAATAAAGAAGTTATCTACAAATCAGAGATGCACATTGGCACAGAGGACAAAATTTTACATCAATAAATTAGATATGAAGCAAGTAACAATGACTTAATATTTATTTATTTATTTTTCAAACCAAATAGAATTGGTATTATAAAACAAAAGGTCAGTTTCTTATAACAACCAATACAGGACCAGACATTAAGAAGACTTTCCTTTGATTTGATGTGTAGGTATTATTTCATTCTGTCGTACAGCAATTGCAAAATCTATTTATTTCTGGAGTTGCCCTGTACTTACCCTCCAATCACAATGCAGAGAACCCCAATGCTTGGTTAATCACTCATGACTCCCCAGAGGCCAACTTTCAGTGTACTAAGTGCTGCTTGCTTGTAACATCCCACTTTCTATGATTTCTCTCCCTCCCACCATCTTTTCCCACAAACATTTCTTGCTTACCTGATCCACATCAGGAGCTACATGCTGAGGATTCAAATGTAATAAGGCTGTAAGAAGACTGGGCTCTTTCCCCCACAGAGTTCAGTCAAATTGAGAGAGAGAGACTTACAAAGTGGTAAGTGGTTTCCTACAATGTCTTTCCAACTTTTTTGAACACTCTCCATAAAAAATAAAAATAAAACATTGTTTCAATATGGTAGATAGCTGTATCAGGATAAAAAATAATTCATAAAGCATTATTTACTATTGTTATGCATGATACACTCTGATATCCTCTATTTTATTTTTTCTATCTCTTTTCTTCAAGCTAACCAAAACTTAGGAAATTGTTTTAATGGCCCACAATGTTACAACTCAACATTAGAGAAATATGGCTCCAGAAGATGTATGAAGACAAACAATTCCAAAAGACAGAGATACAGTATTTTGTATTTACCATGGCAACCCCAAATGTTTAGCAAACTCTGTAGCATAGATTAGCTATCCAACATCCACTAGTTGAATGGATGAATGGATGGTTGGAATAAATGTTTTAATCACTCCGAAACTCTTTACAGGTCATCAGGAAAAGTTTTACTACAGATGGAAGACTTGGGTAAGATGTGAAAGATTAGCTGTATTTTTCAGAGAAAACTATTACCTAACTGCCTATAATGGTGGAGGTATGAGAAAGCATGGAATGTTTGAGACGTAACAGGTAAATCAGAATGACTACTATTTTCCAAGGTGACGAACTCATTCAGCCCTTTAGCTTTAAAAAGCTTTAATTTTTTTTTTTTTTTTTTTTTTTTTTTTTTTTTTTTTTTTTTGAGACGAAGTCTGTCTGTGTAGCCCAGGCTGGAGTGCAGTGGCGCAATCTCGGCTCACTGCAAGCGCCGCCTCCCAGGTTCACGCCATTCTCCTACCTCAGCCTCCGGAGCAGCTGGGACTACAGGCGCCCGTCACCAAAGCCTGGCTAATTTTTTTGTATTTTTTTTAGTACAGACAGGGTTTCACCGTGCTAGCCAGGATGGTCTCGATCTTCTGAAATCATGATCCGCCCTCCTCGGCCTCCAAAAGTACTGGGATTACAGGCGTGAGCCACCGCGCCGGGCCTAAATTTTATCCATATACTGATGATGCCAAATTTATTGATTTAGTCCTCACCTCGCCCTGAGCACCAAACATTTATTTTTAATTATCTTCTTAAACTCTCCACTTGGATATCCAATGGGCATGCCAAACTTAACATTTTCCAAGCAAAGACCCTTTATTTCCTACTTTTCCCAACTTACTTCCCTCCCACCTGATATTTCCCATCTTAGTTAATGGAATTGACATCTACACATTCAGTAAGCAAAAATTAAGTCTTCATTAATAGTCTAATTTCATAATCTATTCTTTTCATTGATCAATAAATCTGTTATCTTTACCTTCAAGATACATATGAATTTAACAAATTCTCATAAGCTTACCTACTACCATTTAGTCCAAATCATGACCATCTTTTGCCTGAATGACTGCACTTGTGCTTTAACCGACCTTTCTGTTTTCATTTTTGTAAGCAAACCCCCTTCAAACAAACACACAAACTATCTCCTACATAGTGGTGAGAGGGATCTTTTTCAAGGGTAAATTATATCTTATCTTCCTTGCTTGCTACTTTGCATTAGCTTCCCATTACATTTAGAAGAAATCAAAATACTTATTTAGTCTGATAAATTCCTACATATAGTGTAGAATGATGATTACAACCATAGATTCTAAAGTCAGACTGCCCGTGGTAGTGACAGATTTAATCATTTACCAGCTGTAAGTTTTACTATGTGATCTTAGGCAAGCCATTAGTTTTCTCTTTGCTCCATGTGCTCACTTGCAAAATAGTGGTTAATAATAGTTCCTTTGACACACAGATATTGTTAAGATAAAACCAGTAAATGCTTGTTTGAAATAGTGTTTGGCATGTTGTATATTTATTATTATTACTGTTATTGTTCTTCTTGCTAATAGAAAAGTTATTGTTATACACTACCTGGCCCTATTGACTTTTCAGTTTTACCTTAAACCAATTCTCTCCACGCACCCCTGACTATGTTCCAGCCACTCTGAAGGTTTTATTGTTTTGAAGGTCTTTCCACATGTTGTTCTCTTTTCTTAGACTTTGCTTATCCCAGCTATTTGTATCGATGAATTACTTCAAGTCTGAGTTCAGATATCACTTCCTCTGGAAGATCCAGCCTACCTAACATAGGGCTTATTCCATCTCTACACTTTAGTCACTGTATTTCGTATCATTTTTCATTTTCTTCAGAACGTATTACCATATTTATTATTTTATTGAATTGGTGTTTGTTGTGTTTTGTTTTGCTGCTGCTGTTTATTATTCATCTCTGACCATGGAAATGTAAGTTCCTCTAACAAAAAATGCAATAGGTGTTCAGAAAGAATCTGAAAAATGACTATGTATGTGTATACATATGTATGTATAATTTATATCTTATATACGTATATATACACATTTGCATATATACATACATATATATATATATATGTTCCACATTTGATTTAAGTCATGAGAGAGAGTGGTAAGAAGCATGGCTACACAGGTTTATGGCTTTTGAAAATAGATTTTCTTGTATTCTTTGTCTTGGGATGCCACTGAAGGAATTAAAGTACTAATGAACCTTAATAACCTAATCAGACTTTCCAGTTTCTTTTTTCCTGCTTGTTCATTTATTGGAGTTTGGCTAGGTTTCATCAGGGTGAGAGAGGTGAAGAGGAGAATTAAATAAACCAAGAGAGGCTGTATTACACTATTTAAGAAAAATATAGAAGGAGGTGATGAGGCAGACAGGAGCAAGTGGGAGCCTCCTTTCCTTGAAAAATACAAAGACATGAGATCATGAAGCTGGGCCTTAGAAGATGTGTCATTTTTGATCTTTCTTTTTTTATTATTATTGTACTTTACGTTCTAGGGTACATGTGCACAACATGCAGGTTTGTTACATATGTATACATGTGTCATGTTGGTTTGCTGTACCCATTAACTCATCATGTACATTAGGTATATCTCCTAATGCTATCCCTCCCCCATCCCCTCACCCCATGACAGGCCCCGGTGTGTGATGTTTCCTACCCTGTGTCCAAGTGTTCTCATTGTTCAATTCCCACCTATGAGTGAGAACATGTCGTGTTTGGTTTTCTGTCCTTGCGATAGTTTGCTCAGAATGATGGTTTCTAGCTTCATCCATGTCCCTACAAAGGACATGAACTCATCATTTTTTATAGCTGCATAGTATTCCATGGTGTATATGTGCCACATTTTCTTAATCCAGTCTATCATTGATGGACATTTGGCTTGGTTCCAAGTCTTTGCTATTGTGAATAGTGCCACAATAAACATACGTGTGTATATGTCTTTATAGCAGCATGATTTATAATCCTTTGGGTATATACCCAGTAATGAGATGGCTGGGTCAAATGGTATTTCTAGGTCTAGATCCTTGAGGAATCGCCACACCTTCTTCCACAATGGTTGAACTAGTTTACAATCCCACCAACAGTGTAAAAGTGTTCCTATTTCTCCACATCCTCTCCAGCACCTGTTGTTTCCTGACTTTTTAATGATCGCCATTCTAACTGGTGTGAGATGGTATCTCATTGTGGTTTTGATTTGCATTTCTCTGATCGCCAGTGATGATGAGCATTTTTTCTTGTGTCTGTTGGCTGCATAAATGTCTTCTTTTCAGAAGTGTCTGTTCATATCATTTGCCCACTTTTTGATGAGTTGTTTGATTTTTTCTTGTAAATTTGTTAAAGTTCTTTGTAGATTCTGGATATTAGCCCTTTGTCAGATGGGTAGATTGTAAAAATTTTCTCCCATTCTGTAGGTTGCCTGTTCACTCTGATGGTAGTTTCTTTTGCTGTGCAGAAGCTCTTTAGTTTAATTAGATCTCATTTGCCTATTTTGACTTTTGTTGCCATTGCTTTTGGTGTTTTAGTCATGAAGTCCTTGCCCATGCCTATGGCCTGAATGGTATTGCCTAGGTTTTCTTCTAGGGTTTTTTATGGTTTCAGTTCTAACATTTAAGTCTTTAATCCATCTTGAATTAATTTTTGTATAAGGTGTAAGGAAGTGATCCAGTTTCAGCTTTCTACATATGGCTAGCCAGTTTTCCCAGCACCATTTATTAAATAGGGAATCCTTTCTCCACTTCTTGTTTTTGTCAGGTTTGTCAAAGATCAGATGGTTATAGATGTGTGGTATTATTTCTGAGGGCTCTGTTCTATGCCATTGGTCTATATCTCTGTTTTGGTACCAGTACCATGCTGTTTTGGTTACTGTAGCCTTGCAGTATAGTTTGAAGTCAGGTAGTGTGATGCCTCCAGCTTTGTTCTTTTGGCTTAGGATTGTCTTGGCTATGCGGGCTCTTTTTTGGTTCCATATGAACTTTAAAGTAGTTTTTTTCCAATTCTGTGAAGAAAGTCATTGGTAGCTTCATGAGGATGGCATTGAATCTGTAAATTACCTTGGGCAGTATGACCATTTTCAGAATATTGATTCTTCCTATCCTTGAGCATGGAATGTTCTTCCATTTGTTTGTGTCCTCTTTTATTTCGTTGAGCAGTGGTTGGTAGTTCTCCTTGAAGAGGTCCTTCACATGCCTTGTAAGTTGGATTCATAGGTATTTTATTCTCTTTAAAGCAATTGTGAAGGGGAATTTACTCATGTTTTGGCTCTCTGTTTGTCTGTTATTGCTGTACAGGAATGCTTGTGATTTTTGCACATTGATTTTGTATCCTGAGACTGCTGAAGTTGCTTACCAGCTTAAGGAGATTTTGGGCTGAGATGATGGGGTTTTCTAAATATACAATCATGTCATCTGCAAACAGGGACAATTTGACTTCCTCTTTTCCTAACTGAATACCCTTTATTTCTTTCTCCTGCTTAATTGCCCTGGCTGAACTTCCAACATTATGTTGAATAGAAGTGGTGAGAGACAGCACCCCTGTCTTGTGCAAGTTTTCAAAGGGAATGGTTCCGGTTTTTGCCTATTCAGTATATTGTTGGCTGTGGGTTTGTCATAAATAGCTCTTATTATTTTGAGATATGTCCCATTAATACCTAGTTTATTGAGAGTTTTTAGCATAAAGGGCTGTTGAATTTTGTCAAAGGCCTTTTCTACATCTATTGAGACAATAAAGTGGTTTTGTCTTTGGTTCTGTTTATATGATGGATCACATTTATTGATTTGCATATATTGATCCAGCCTTGCATCCCAGGGATGAAGCCAACTTGATCATTGTGGATAAGCTTTTTGATGTGCTGCTGGATTCGGTTTGCCAGTATTTTATTGAGGATGTTTGCCTCAATGTTCATCAGGGATATTGGTCTAAAATTCTCTTTTTTGGTTGTGTCTCTGCCAGGCTTTGGTATCAGGATGATGCTGGCCTCATAAAATGAGTGAGGGAAGATTCCCTCTTTTTCTATTGATCAGAATACTTTCAGAAGGAATGGTACCAGCTCCTCTTTGTATCTCTGGTAGAATTCGGCTGCGAATGCGTCTGGTCCTCGACTTTTTTTGGTTGGTAGGCTATTAATTATTGACTCAATTTCAGAGCCTGTTATTGGTCTATTCAGAGATTCAACTTCTTCCTGGTTTAGTCTTGGGAGGGTGTATGTGTCCAGGAATTTATCCATTTCTTCTAGATTTTCTAGTTCATTTGCATAGAGGTGTTTATAGTATTCTCTGATAGTAGTTTATATTTCTGTGGGATCAGTGGTGATATCCCCTTTATCATTTTTAATGCATCTATTTGATTCTTCTCTCTTTTCTTCTTTATTAGTCTTGGTAGCGGTCTATCAATTTTGTTGATCTTTTCAAAAAGCCAGCTCCTGGATTCATTGATTTTTTTGAAGGGTTTTTTGTGTCTATATCTCTTTCAGTTCTGCTCTGATCTTAGTTATTTCTTGCCTTCTGCTAGCTTTTGAATGTGTTTGCTCTTGCTTGTCTAGTTCTTTTAATTGTGATGTTAGGGTGTCAATTTTAGATCTTTCCTGCTTTCTCTTGTGGGCATTTAGTGCTATAAATTTCCCTCTACACACTGCTTTAAATGTGTCCGAGAGACTCTGGTATGTTGTGTCTTTTTTCTCATTGATTTCAAAGAACTTCTTTATTTCTGCCTTCATTTCGTTATGTACCCAGTAGTCATTCAGGAGCAGGTTGTTCAGTTTCCATGTACTTGAGCAGTTTTGAGTGAGTTTCTTAATCCTGAGTTCTAATTTGATTGCACTGTGGTCTGAGAGACAGTTTGTTATAATTTCTGTTCTTTTACATATGCTGAAGAGTGCTTCACTTCCAACTATGTGGTCAATTTTGGAATAAGTGTGATGTGATGCTGAGAAAAATGTATGTTCTGTTGATTTGGGGTGGAGAGTTCTGTAGATGTCTATTAGGTCTGCTTGATACAGAGCTGAGTTCAATTCCTGGATATCCTTGTTAACTTTCTGTCTCATTGATCTGTCTAATGTTGACAGTGGGGTGTTAAAGTCTCTCATTATTATTGTGTGGGAGTCTAAGTCTCTGTAGGTCTCTAAGGACTTGCTTTATGAATCTGCGTGCTCCTGTATTGGGTGCATATATATTTAGGATAGTTAGCTCTTCTTGTTGAATTGATCCCTTTACCATTATGTAATGGCCTTCTTTGTCTCTTTTGATCTTTGTTGGTTTAAAGTCTGTTTTATCAGAGACTAGGACTGCAACCCCTGCTTTTTTTGTTGTTTTCTATTTGCTTGGTAGATCTTCCTCCATCCCTTTATTTTGAGCCTATGTGTGTCTCTGCACGTGAGATGGGTCTCCTGAATACAGCACACTGATGGGTCTTGACTCTTGATCCAATCTGCCAGTCTGTGTCTTTTAATTGGAGCATTTAGTCCATTTAGATTTAAGGTTAATATTGTTATGTGTGAATTTGACCCTGTCATTATGATGTTAGCTGGTTATTTTGCTTGTTAGTTGATGCAGTTTCTTCCTAGCATCGATGGTCTTTACAATTTGGCATGTTTTTACAGCGGCTGGTACAAGTTGTTCCTTTCCATGTTTAGTGCTTCCTTCAGGAGCTCTTGTAAGGCAGGCCTGGTGGTGACAAAATCTCTCAGCATTTGCTTGTCTGTAAAGTATTTTATTTCTCCTTCACTTATGAAGCTTAGTTTGGCTGGATATGAAATTTTGATTTGAAAAATTTGTTTCTTTAAGAATATTGAATATTGGCCCCCACTCTCTTCTGGTTTGTAGAGTTTCTGCCAAGAGATCCGCTGTTAATCTGATGGGCTTCCCTTTGTGGGTAACCCGACTTTCTCTCTGGCTGCCCTTAATATTTTTTCCTTCATTTCAACCTTGGTGAATCTGACAATTATGTGTCTTGGAGTTGCTCTTCTCGAGGAGTATCTTTGTGGCGTTCTCTGTGTTTCCTGAATTTGAATGTTGGCCTTCCTTGCTAGGTTGGGGAAGTTCTCCTGGATAATATCCTGAAGAGTTTTCCAACTTGGTTCCTTTCTCCCCATCACTTTCAGGTACACCAATCAGACGTAGATTTGGTCTTTTCACATAGTCCCATATTTCTTGGAGGCTTTGCTCGTTTCTTTTTACTCTTTTTTCTCTAAACTTCTCTTCTCACTTCATTTCATTCATTTGATCTTCAATCACTGATACCCTTTCTTCCACTTGATCAAATTGGCTGCTGAAGCTTGTGCATGCGTCACGTAGTTCTCGGGCTATGGTTTTCAGCTCCATCAGGTCATTTAAGGTCTTCTCTATGCTTTTATTCTAGTTAGCTATTCGTCCAACCTTTTTTCAAGGTTTTTAGCTTCTTTGTGATGGGTTCAAACATCCTCCTTTAGCTCGGAGAAGGTTGTTATTACCAATCATCTGAAGCCTTCTTCTCTCAACTTGTCAAAGTCATTCTCCATCCAGCTTTGTTCCATTGCTGGCGAGGAGCTGTGTTCCTCTGGAGGAGAAGAGGCACTCTGATTTTTGGATTTTCAGCTTTTCTGCTCTGGTTTCTCCCCATCTTTGTGGTTTTATCTACCTTTGATCTTTGATGATGGAGACATACAGATGGGGTTTTGGTGTGGATGTCCTTTCTGTTTGTTAGTTTTCCTTCTGACAGTCAGGACCCTCAGCTGCAGGTCTGTTGGAGTTTGCAGGAGGTCCACTCCATCCCCTGTTTTGCTTGGGTATCACCAGGGGAGGCTGCAGAACAACAAATATTGCAGAATGGCAAATGTTGCTGCCTGATCCTTCCTCTGGAAGCTTCGTTTCAGAGGGTCATCTGGCTGTATGAGGTGTTGGTAGGCCCCTACTGGGAGGTTTCTCCCAGTTAGGCTACTCAGGGGTCAGGGACCCACTTAAGGAGGCAGTCTGTCCGTTCTCAGATCTCAAACTCTGTGCTGGGAGAACCACTACTCTCTTCAATGCTGTCAGACAGGGACGTTTAAGTCTGCAGAAGTTTGTGCTGCCTTTTGTTCAGGTGTGCCCTGCCCCAGAGATGGAGTCTACAGAGGCAGGCAGGGCTCTTTGAGCTGTGGTGGGCTCCACCCAGTTCGAGCTTCCTGGCCGCTTTGTTTACCTACTCAAGCCTCAGCAATGGTAGGCGCCCCTCCCCCAGCCTGGCTGCCGCCTTGCAGTTCGATCTCAGACTGCTGTGCTAGCAATGAGTGAGGCTCTGTGGCCTCCGAGCCAGTCGCAGGATATAATTTCCTGGTGTGCTGTTTGCTAAGACAATTGGAAAAGTGCAGTATTAGGGTGGGAGTGTACCAATTTTCCAGGTACCATCTGTCACAGCTTCCCTTGACTAGGAAAGGGAATTCCCCCACCACTTGCACTTCTTGGGTGAAGCGATGCCCTGCCCTGCTCTGTGGGCTGCACCCACTGTCCAACAAGCCCCAGTGAGATGAACCCAGTATCTCAGTTGGAAATACAGAAATCATCTGTCTTCTGCATCGCTCATGCTAGGAGCTATAGACTGGAGCTGTTCTTATTTGGCCATCTTGGAACCTCCTCCAGACTTTCAAGTTTTAAAGACAATTCTGGAAGCAGAGTTAAGGATGGTTTGGAATGGATAAGATTGAAGAATGTTTTATCAGTTATAAGTTTTTTGAAAAAAAATTTGAGAAAAGTGTCTAAACTACAGCAATGGTAGTAGAGATAAAATCAAGAACAAGTATAAGAGATACTTAAGTGCAATTGCTGAATTCTCATCCTCACTTGCCAATAAGTACAAATGTGTGACATTTATGATAATATTTCAAATCTGAATGCTTCATAACCTCTGTGCTGACTCATTAAATACTATTCCCAAACATACCTTACTCAAACCCAGAGGTTCGATAAGGCAATTAAACATGTAAATTGACTGTAACATGGTAATTTTCCTTTTAAGAATCAAAGGTGAGGGCATATCAATTAAACCAAAGCTTCTATCTTTTACTGTCATTTTTTATCAGCATCATTGAACACTATTGTTCTACTCAGTCTACACTCTGCCTTCTGTAAGAAGTGAAAAGGTCAATCAAGCAAGGAATATGTTGAGCACATTTCACATTATAAATGTGACCATGATTCTTTGACACCCTCTGGCCTTGCCTCTCAGTATAGCACACATTGCACAAATTCTAACTTATTCATCATGATTTATTTTAGAGATCCTCTTATTTATCTCTTCAATTCAACTTTCACTGTCCCCCTCCCCATCATCTATCAAACAACTCTGAAATTCATAGTGGACCACGTTCAAATTCTTTTTCATTAGACTTTTAGTCCCAAACACCTTACGGAATGGGCTCAGCTTGTGTTTTACCATTCGTGTCAATGAATAAGATACAAAATGTAAAAAGCTGGTAGGTCCAGAATACCTTGAGAACCTTTAAGGAAGACAATGTTGCCTAACTCATTATGTTGGTCTCTCAGAGTCTCAGTGTGGGTGCTGTCAAAGTACCACTAAACTGGATTTTAAAAGTTGGTGCTGGATTCCCATATTTTTGGCTTAAGTGATTGGATGGAGGGTAGAATCATTCACAAAGAGGTAATAAAGGCACAGATTTTTAGAAGATTTTTTAAACATTTACTCTCCAGAAGACTTAAGATTTCTCTGTAGAAATACATATCTCATCTTTTCAAAATAGATTTACAAACATGTGATTTGTCATTTACAAAATCCCTATGATGTGGGCTTCAAAGCTGGTACATATCATTCCTACTTTGTAGGGGAAAATCAACGCAAACTAAATGTCAACATTTTTAAGTGTACACTTACAGTTAGAAACCAGGAGTTTTGCCTTGTACTGTAGGTTTGTTTTTTTTTTTTTCGCTTCTACTATATCATGCTGGCCACATTTAATCTCACATACCTAACTTTCACATTTTCCTCATTTACTTTCTAAACAATAGAACTTCTGATTGTCCTCTATCATAACTTTTTTTCAACAAGAAGGCAGTGTGTGCAGGGTTAAGAGAATAATAGGTAAAGTGCAAGAACAGAAGTGAAATATACTCAGCCCCACAGACTGCATGAACTCTTCACGCTCTGTCTCTTGGGCTCATGAAATACTGTAAAATATCCATTATTTTTAATCCTATAAGTTCTACTTTTTTGTCTCTATACTCATAATGTCTTTACTATAATTTCCTTATAATAATGGATAATGCAGTGAGATCTTAACAGTTCTATATTTATTTTTGGCACTATTGATATTCAGACAAAATCCCAATCATAGGTCATAAGAGGAAATAAAAAAGGTTCATGAACTTTATTTCATGAGACATATATTTAGATGCAGACATTTTCCATGTAATCTCTTAATATAGATTTGGAAAGAATACCTGTAAGGCCACCATATGTCTCTCGCCTTCCTCTGGCAGTCACTGCTTCAGGGATGATCTCACTCTTAGCAGTTCCTGGAAACCATCAAAATGCAAAACCTGGCAGAGAAAGAGACAGCGCACTCATACCTTATAGAACAGGGGAAGCAGCTTAGAAGAGTTGAATACTAGTTCATCCCAATGCCTAGACTAGTAAAATTAAGTTACGGTTAGCAAAAACTGTCTTTTTTTGAAAGCTATTGCCAAAACATCTGGAAACTTAATAGAAGTTCCAGAAGGCTTTGACCAAATGTAGCCCTTTGTAGCTACAAAAAGTCTGTCATGAGCCTTTATAAATGATATATTAGGCTGACGCTTAGCAGTGAAAAGTTAGGATTGGTTGTGAAGGAGCCTTGCTCCTTTGTGAAGGTGCACATTTCACTCCTCAATATCTGACTGCCGCTTCCTCCCTGAAGCTTCAGATAATAAAGAGTCCATTGTATACCTTGTGACCAAATTTAAAACAAAATAAAACAGAGCAAACATGCATATGTTCAAGCTCATCAAAAAGCATAAACACGTGCAATTTTTCTATATCAATTATGCCTCAATAATATTAAAAAACAAAAATATTCTCACATTTGCATTTCATATTTTACCACCTACAGCCTCATGGGTATCTTTAAATTTTGTCCACTGAATATTATGTATATATCGTATTTTTGGAATGGTTAATTATCAATTCTTAACTTGTTTAATAAATAAATAAATACTAAAATATAATGCTAAAACCATTGTAAATCTTTGTGGAATGTAATGCTGGAGTTCAAAAGTTGAATCAATCAACTGACCGTGAAGTCATGTTTCTGATTCTCGAAACATGCATTTGATTATTATGAACCTCAAATTTCACAAGTTTGTATGTGAAAGAAATCAGATTTGCTTCTTCTCTAATAGAACACATTCTTGACTCAGTTCAGAAGTTGTAAGACTGGTTTTGCAGCCAGAAAAATAAGGGAAGAATTAATAATAAATATATTTTCACAAGAATTTATAATGTAAATTTTCTCAGTTGACAAAGCATATTAAGTACTTATTGTGTGCTAGGCACAAAAGTTTATGTTATCCTCATTCTATTGACAAGGAACCGGAGGCTTAGTATGAAAATTTCCCCAGGTTATTCTAAGAGTAAGTGGCAACACACAACTTATCACAGCTGTCTTTGGGAGTTGGAAGTAAGTCTTACGGAACATACCCACATAATCCTACACAGGTAATCCTGTACATCTTGTCATCTTTGCTTGACTCTTAAATTAGTATTTTTTACTTTAGCCATTCAAGTGGGTGCGAAATATTGTCACCATGTGGTTTTAACTTGCATTTTGTGTTACGGTGGGTATAAATTTTACTTTTATGTAGGCTGAAACCCCAAAATGCATGGCTGCTATTTTTGCTTTTGATAGTCATCTATCTGTAGGAGCAGATAACAATAATAAGAAATGCCTTTCCTATCCAACTTTATTTTAACTATTTTTGGAGTTCTATATTTCTTTTTTAGAGATCCAAATTTCTATCTGGTCTCACATTCTGCTTTTTTTTGCTTTAACATTTTGCTTTAACATTTTTTGCAGTAAAGATGCAAATTCTCTTTGCTATTATTCTTCTGCAAAATTTCTGTGAAAAAAAAAGTCTATTTCTCCTTAATTTTTGTAAGGTATTTTAGCTGTGTATATCTAAATTGACAGAGTTTTTCCCCCAGTATTTTTAAGAGTCACCTCCCCTGTTTTCTGTCTTGCATAGTTTCTGATGGGAAATTTACCCTTATGCTTATATTTACTCTTCTATAGTAATCTGTCGCTGTATTCTGGCTGCTTTAAAGATTTTTCTTTATTATTTGCATTCAACAAATTGATTTTGATATACCTTGGTATTTTTTAATTTGTCTTTATTGTGCTTGAAATTAGTGAGTTTTTTGCATCCCTTGATTTACAATTTTCATCAAATTTGGAAATTATTATTTCCTCAAATAATTTTACCTATCTCTTCTTTCTGGAATTCAAATTAAATTTATATTAGATTACTATTTTTCCAGAAAGTTGGAGTCTCTGTTAATTTATTTTCAGTCTTTATCTTCCCCTATCTTCTTCATTTTGGATAGTTTCTATTGCTATGTCTTCAAGTTGAAGAATCTTTCTTTCCTACAGTATTTCATTAGCTGTTAATTTTGTCCAGTGAAATTTTTATTTTATGTACTGATTTTTAACTCAAAGTGTTCCTTTTTTGTATTTTTCATTCCTCTTCTCACTGATTTTTCCTATAAGTCTTTAAGCATATTGAGTATATTTATAAAATCTGTTTTAATGTTCTTATTTACTAATTACATCATCTACATCACTTCTCTATTTCTTTTTTTTTTTTTTTTTTTTTTTTTGAGGCAGAGTCTCCTGTGTTGCCCAGCCTGGAGTGCAGTGGCATGATCTCAGCTCACTGCAACCTCTATCTCTCGGGTTCAAGCGATTCTCCTGCCTCAGCCTCCCAAGTAGCTGGGACTACAGGTGCCAGCCACCACGCCCAACTAATTTTTTTTTTATTTTTATTTTTAGTAGAGACAGGGTTTCACTATGTTGGCCAGGCTGGCCTTGAACTCCTGACCTCGTGATCTGCCTGCCTCAGCCTCCCAAAGTGCTGGGATTACAGGCATGAGCCACCGTGCCTGGCCTCTCTATTTCTTTAGAGAGATTGAGTGTTTTCTTGTTATTATGGATCACATTTTCCTCCATTTTGCAAGTCTAGTAATTTCAGGATTGTATGCTTGACTTTGCAAACTTTATGCTACTGAGTGCTTGCTTTTATTTATTATTTTAAAGAGTTTTGGACTCTGCGCTGGTGGATAGTAAAGTGGCTTACAGATTTTTTATCTTTTGGAAGCTTATTTCTTTACTCTCATAAAGGGAATATTTATCAATCTATGTTTAATGTAAGATCTCTTATCATTGGGTTTATATATAACATATTGATATCTATTTTCTCTGAGAATCTTTTTTTTTTTTAATTTTTTTAAAGGGCAGGTCTTTGGTGTTCTTTTTGGCTTGTTTGGTCCCAATAAGCCTGGCCATTCAGAAGGTCTACACGGAAAGCCCCACGTATCCAAAAGTGTCTGTCAACTCTGGCTGCTGGAAACGGCCATGATTCTTGCTCCTGTGAGAGCACTAGGCAGTTTTCTCTTTAGAGGTCAATAGTACTTGGTCATTTCCTAGAACTACTTTTTGACTCTACACATTTGCAGATTTCTGGAAACTTTTCTTTTGGCAGCTTTGTCCTCTTGGTACTTTTCCTCACCAATTCTACCTGTCTCAACCTCCCTAAACTCTGATCCGTGTCTCATAAAACTCATGATCACAGTAGGCTCTGTTTGAATCCTTTTTCTCTGTGTCCAGTAGCTAGAGCAGCCCCAACACCTGACTCATTTGTTGCCCTTCTCTTAGGGATCATAGGCCTGCACTGCCTGTTGTTCCTTGTCTTAAAACAATGATTCCACATTTTGTGAAATCATTGAGTTTTCTATTGTGAAATCATAGAGTTTTGTGAAATCATAGAGTTTTGTGAAATCATTGAGTTTTCTATTGTGAAATCATAGAGTTTTGTGAAATCATAGAGTTTCACATGAGTTTTCTATATGAAATCATAGAGTTTTCTACTTCTTGACAATGGGAGGGTGATTCTGGTCTTCACAGGTTTGTCATGAATGAAGCACATCCTGCATCGTTTCTGTCAGAGGTGGTGGAGGGCACACAGACTCTGGAGAGAAATGGCATACATTACCATTTCAGATCCACAGAACAGTGTAATCACCCAAGGGTTCATATCGCCTGCTGCCCTGAAAAGCCACCGTACTGAGAACAGGTTTTTGCAATGGAGAAAGGGTTTAATAAATGCAGAGCCAACTAAGCAGAAGGACAGGAGTTTAGTATTACTCAAATCAGCCCCTCCGAAAATTCAGAGGCTAGGGATTTTTTGAGGACAGTTTGACAGGCAGAAGGCTACAGAATGGGGAGTGCTGATTGGTTGGGTTGGGGATGAAATCATAGGGAGTTGAAGCTGTCCTCTTTCAGAGTCAGCTCCTAGATGGGGACCACAAGACCAAATGAGCCAGTTCACTGGGCTGGGTGGCACCAGCAGATCCAACACAACGCAGGGTCTGAAAAATACCTCGAACACCAGTCTTAGGATTTACAATAATGATGTATCCATAGGAGCAACTGGGGAGGTGAGGAATCTTGTGGCATCTGGATACGTGGCTCCTGAGCCACGTAATTTCTAATTTGTGACTAATTTGTTCATTTTACAAAGGTGGTCTGGTCCCCCAAAAAGGAGGTTTGTTTTGAGAAGAGGCAGTTATCATCTTTGTTTCAAAGTTAAATATAAACTAAATTCCTCCCAAAATTAGCTTTGCCTATGCCCAGGAATGAACAAAGGCAGCTTGAGGGTTAGAAGCAAGAGAATCAGTTAGGTCACATTTCTTTTACTGTCATAATTTTCCTATGTCAGGTTTTTCTCACTTTCACAATATTTGCAAAAGCAATTTCAGTATTAATTCTGGGAGCTTAAGCAACATATTAACCTTCCTGTGCCTCAGTTTCTTCATCTGTAAAGTAAAGGTGGTAATAACAATAACTACTTCACGGATTTGTTGTTATGATTAGAGGATTTATTATGCACCAAGCTCTTAGAAGAGTGGGTAGCATAGTAAGAACTATGCAATTGCTGTTTTTACACAGGCTACTTCCTCCATTCCTTGACCTAGTTTCCCAGAATGATTGCTTCTCTCTTATTAAAGAGAAAGTAATCTGCAAGAATTGACAATAAACTTCTTATTGCAATTATGCCTGCGGGAGGGCTACAAGAAAATGTGGTAGTGATCAAAGAGAATTTAACTTTCATTTGTAATGTTTTAATTTTTTTCTGAAGAGAATATATGTTTCTGTTAATTTTGTAACTAAATATGCTTTTCAAAAGAAGAAAAAGCAACAATATTTCTTCCATATTAGAGACTGCTAGTGATTACCAAACTCCAGGCTCTTATCTTTTTCCTGTTCACACATCGAGATTCTATTTCCCAGCCTCTTCTGTTATTAGATGTAGCCATAGGACTAAGATCTAGTCAACAAAGTTTTACTGAGTGTTCCATGCTCTACTTCTGAAACTATACTTTTTTTAGAGCTAAAGAAACCTAAGGCAATGTTTGGTGACTTAAGATCAGAGGGAAACTATCCCTAAAGTGATAGTCCTATTAGAAAGATCCTGTGAATTAAGAGTTCATTTGGAAAAAATATTTGTATTTAAAATGTTAGCCCCAACTCTCAAGTTGCGTTACTGCTTCAGTCATATTGCTAAAACTCTGAAAACAAGAACTCCATTTGTTCTAGTATTATTTATCCTCTTGGTATTTGGCAAAGTGTCAACGACATCAGAAGCATACATACAACCTTCGTGTTTTTTTTTATTTCCTCACATACCTATTTCACTGAGAATGAAATATTTTGAGGATTATTGTCTTGTCATTTTTCTTTATGTTTAAACCTTAGCTCCTTAAATTCAGAGTGTTTACAAAGGATAGCCTGCTACAAATCGCCAAGTGCTTCCAAATCTCAATTGCATATATTTTTCATTTTATTGTTTAACACAAATTTAATTATCATAACCTAAACATGTCTTTTACTAGAACAATGAAATATCTCTGATGGCCAAAATAATTTTCTCTACCATCAAAGATGGATGGGGAGACTACCATATAAATAAGGGAGATTTAAAACACCATTAAAATCAAAATTGCTTCTTATTTCCCACATGCAAATAGTGCATTTCTCTCTTGGTTTCATGCAATCAATTGATTAAAAACAACAATAAAATAAAGAATTGAGAAACTAAAGGCAAAATATTATCATAAAATTTATAAGCATGTAAAATATAATTAAGTAATTAATTTAAACAATTTAAAGCAGAAGAATCATGGGGAGATTAAAAGAGAAAAAAGAGGTGGTGTGTTATTTTTGTTTCAGATTCTTAGAATGAACGTATTTGTTCCAAATATAATTTTCAATTTTGCCAGCTTAAAAAAAATTTCATCAAGGCCAGAAAAATAACACGTTAAGAAGGCATACTCTTTGTGAGACTGGGAGACGATATTCATTTAAAAAGAAATACGTGGGCTAATAAAAAAATCCAAACCTCATTTATACAAAAATTGCCAAAAACTAACCCATTATGTTGCTTATGTGATATGTAAAATGGAAAAATCTTAAGGACCATGTTGGATTATTTGCCCGTGAAAACCCACAACAATAGAAATTGGCAAATATTGAAAACTTGCATCTTTAGAGACTCTTTGACATCTGTTACTTTAAAAGCTTCTCTTTATAAAATGACTCTGGAGCTTAATTCTCTGTTTAAATCCATATACCCAGCCACTCTCAAAATAAAATTAAAGTTATTTATATACAAAATTAATTAGGAAATGTGTCAATGTTTTCCTGTCATTTATTTGCTAGTTTCACTGTGAACCTTAATGCTTCTGCTGCATAAATGCTATGAGGAAAACAGACACACATTGACAAATGAAAATAATTATTTCATAATTATTTCAATAATGTATTATGAATTTAATGTTATTATAGAAAGTCATTTCATCTACCTGGAAGCTATTCTTTTTTTTTTTTTTTTGGAGTCAGATAAACCTGCATTTATTTTTTTATTTTTTTTTAGAATTGGTTCATGAGTTTAATTTTTTTAATTATACTTTAAGTTCTAGTGTACATGTGCACAACATGCAGGTTTGTTACATATGTATACATGTGCCATGTTGTTGTGCTGCACCCATTAACTCGTCATTTACATTAGGTATTCTCCTAATGCTGTCCCTCCCCCAACCCCCCACCCCACAACAGGCCCCGGTATGTGATGTTCCCCTTCCTGTGTCCAAGTGTTCTCATTGTTCAGTTACCAGCTATAAGTGAGAACATGCGGTGTTTGGTTTTTTGTCCCTGCCACAGTTTGCTGAGAATGATGGTTTCCAGTTTCATCCATGACCCTACAAACGACATGAACTCATCATTTTTTATGGCTGCATAGTATTTCATGGTGTATATGTGCCACATTTTCTTAATCCAGTCTATCATTGTTGGACATTTGGGTTGGTTCCAAGTCTTTGCTATTGTGAATAGTGCCACAATAAACATACATGTGCATGTGTCTTTATAGCAGCATGATTTATAATCCTTTGGGTCTATACCCAGTAATGGGATGGCTGGGTCAAATGGTATTTCTAGTTCTAGATCCCTGAGGAATCACCAAGCTGACTTCCACAATGGTTGAACTAGTTTACAGTCCCACCAACAGTGTAAAAGTGTTCCTATTTCTCCACATCCTCTCCAGCACCTGTTGTTTCCTGACTTTTTAATGATCGCCATTCTAACTGGTGTGAGATGGTATCTCATCGTGGTTTTGATTTGCATTTCTCTGATGGCCAGTGATGATGAGCATTTTTTCATGTGTCTGTTGGCTGCATAAATGTCTTCTTTTGAGAAGTGTCTGTTCATATCCTTCGCCCACTTTTTGATGGGGCTGATTCTTATTGCTGGTGTTTTGTTTTTATCTGCAAACTGGATAGTCATAATTTAAAGGACCTCTACAAAAGATAATTTTGTTGACCACAGTTAATTTTGACTGTGTTTCAGTCAGCTAACTACATATCAATGTGCATCCTTTCCCTTAATGGTATAGAGCTTTTACTTGGAAATTAGTTATCAAGCCAGGAACTACATTCCCCAACATCACTTGCCTCTGTGAGTTTTCACATGAGACTTGTTGTTGCCAGTAGAATGTGAGTGAAGGTGAGAGGTACTGTTTCCTTTCCAAAGAGTTCTTTCCAAAGTGATCTTTCCAAAGCACTTCTTTCCAAAGTATTCTTTCTTTGTGCTCTTTTTCTGCTCAAGGCAAATGACCTCAAAGGTGTGGGGGAAAGTGAATCCGTAAGATGAATGGAGCCTGTCTCTCTAAATCACTAAATGGAAGAGTATCACCTGCTAACCAGGAACACCTACTTAGGACTATTAAGTGAGCAATAAATAAATTCCTTTTTTGTTCGGGCCATTGAGCACCACTGGATATTCTTTTTGCAGCTCAAAGTATTTGTTATAGAAGCTAAACAATATAGTCTTACTAAAATAATTGAAAACATTGAAGCCCAATGTCAATTTTCTATCTGGTAAGAGAAAGCACCTGAAGGAAGACCTAAAATGACATGAGAGATCAACCTGACTCTAACATTTGTCACCAGTAAATTGCTAGAGTGGATCTGACTACTCTGTCTACCTGGTTAAACATCTCTCCCTGCATCCTCACTACTCCAAACATGCCCTCCACAAACCATTTCTGTTGAAGATGATCCCCTAATAATAGAATTATTTCACTGGTGAAGAATATAAGCAAGGTAAGTCTACCTGTTTGAACTTTTAAGGATACAGAGCACATAAAATAACAGTATAGAGTGAGAGAAAGCAATCCTTGCTAACTAGAATCCTACTAAAAAATATAGTGTCATAGGCCAAAACAGCTATTATTAAATCATGTATAAAGACACTCAGAGGTTGATGTCAAAAACAACATAGCTGCTCAAGGAAGTCATCAAAGGCCAAAGCACCTTGTTTCCACCTACACTGCCATCTTTGTTTGTGATTGTCATATGATTGTTTCACATACAGATATCAAGGCATTCCAAAGAAAAGAATGAAAAAAAGGTAAATGACAAAAGACATGCCCATACTGACTGTATGCCTTTATTTTGATGAAAGCAATAACTTTTCTGGAAATGTATGTGGTGGACCTTTGCTTATATTATGTTAGCGAGGACTGGTTGCATAGCTACTCTTAGCTGCAAGGGAGACTAAAGAGTTGACGGTAGGCACATTCTCCAGAATGTCTGCCCAGATAATAATTTCACATTTTTGTGTATATCACTTCCAATTTAAAGCTTATCAGAAACAAAGTTTTAAGATCCAAGTTTCATTTGTTGTATGTATTTGTCAACATCTTTTTTAGCTAAAGTATACATTTGTAAAAATTTATAGAATATGATGTGTGGAAATAATTTTGAATAAGAATACAAATACAATTTAAGAACTACAGGAATCATATAATGACATTTTAATAAGCACATGGAAAATTAATAAATGGATCCCAGAATCTAAAAGATGCCTCCTATATATTACTAACCCTACAAGGTTTCATGTTATTGCATTAAAAATAACTGTTTCTTAAGATCCTAGTGTGATAGTTACACACATTCATATACGTGTGTGTGTGTGTGTGTATGTGTGTGTAGGCATTTTACTGTGTCTTAATTACATTTAAGATATTGGTCAGATTATAAAATGTGATACATCTAACTTTATGCTGTTTAGTAGATTTTTGTCACATAACATTTAGCAACAGATTACTGATATTTAGTTGGAAATGACTACATTTTAAAATTCTGCACATTACTATATTGAGCAAAATCAAGTATATGTTACTAAATAAGGGAAAAGGAATATTGAGTATGTAACTAATTATGTGGGCCATACAAACCAACCAAAATCTTTATGTTCTTAAAGAAATTTTCTATGGGCATTTTTAATTACATACGATAGATTTTTTTAAACATGATGTTGTGAATCCTTCAACCACAAATATAGTCTTAAAATTGTGGAGCCCAATTACTATATCAACATAAAAATCTAAAGTACTCATAAGCAGCAGTGTGTTTCATTTACATTGGTTCAGCCTGTTAGTTACACAAACTCTCAGAACTGTGTACTTTAAATGATTTTAAGTTGATACGCATTCTAGTCGCAGTAATGAGGATTGAAGACAAGGCAGAATACAGTTAAGAATATTAATTCACCACATTTTAAATGCCAGTCCAGGATTTATTTGTTCCTTCTGTTAGTTAACACCTATTACGTGAGTCAATATGGTAATAGTAGTAGCTAATATTGTTGCCAAAGATTCTACATTATTTTTATCATCACAGCAATTGTGTAATCTATTCATTCCTATTCATGTCGCATATTTAGAAAGGTTAAGTTGCTTTACCCCAGATTACAAGAGAGAGGGCATAGCTTTTATGTGCCTAAAACAGGAATCAAATGTTGGCCCCTTTCTCTGATCCTAAAGGATTATAAAAACGATTAAATCTGCCTTCCCTAAACTTGGGAAGGCAGCCTGGGACAGGTGATGAGACATAATGAGGCAAAAAGAAGTAGCATATTACAGAAAACCCGATCTTATTAAAAGATTGCTTGAAAATCACTTATTTTAGTCTTTGAAAAGTTTTTACTTCAAAATTATGAAAGGAAACTGATACAGGAGTGGGTTTATTAGAAATATTAAATAACTTTTCAGAAATTTTTAAAACTACAGGTGAATAAAAAGTAAAAATGGTTAAATAAGCATTAGAAAATATGAGGCCTTTTGAAAACATGTTTTTGAAGGCATATTTCTGGAAACATGTAATTTCATGGGTGATCTTCCTTCTTGGATATGACAGCAAAAGAAGAAATAAATAAACTAGACTTTATGAAAATTAAAATCTGTTGTATATAGAAAGACACAATCAGCAGAGTAAAAAGATAACTCAAAATGTAATAAAATATTTTCAAATCATATATCTGGTAAGGAACTGATATCCAGTATATATATAAAACTCTCAAAACTCAACAAAAACAAATAATCTGATTCAAATATGGAAAAGACTTGAATAGGCATTATCTAAAGAATATATACAAATACTAATAAGTGCATGAAAATATGCTCAACATCATTAATCATTAGCGAAATGTAAATCAAAATCACAATGAAATACCATCACACAACCTTTAGGATGACTGCTATCCAAAAAATAAATACATAAAAACAGGAAATACCAAGTGCTGGCAAGAATGTGGAGAAATTGCAATCTTGTGTGCACCATTGGTAGAAATGTAAAATGGCATAGCTGATATGGAAAACAGTACAACAATTCCTCAAAACAAATAAAACGAAATTATCATATGATTCAGCAATTTCTCTTCTGAATATATACCCAAAAGAACTGAAAGCAGGGCCTCAAAGAGGTATTTATACACCCATGTTTACAGCAGCATTATTTACAACAGCTCAAATGTGGAAGCAACCAAGTGCCCATCAATGGATGAATGGAAAAACATATATATATGTATATATATATCGCATTTCCTATATATATATATATATCGCATTTCCTATATATATATATATCGCATTTCCTATATATATATATATCTCTCGCATTTCCTATATATATATATATATATATATATATATATAGGAATACTATGTATCCTTAAAATTCTGACACATGCTGCAACTGGATGAACCCCAAAGATACCATACCAAGTGAAATAAGCCAGATACAAGAAGACAAATACATTATGATCCCACATCTATGAGTAGGCAAATTTATAGAGATGGAAAGTATAGTGGTGGTTACCAGGGATGAGGTAGGGGAAAAGGGAATTACTGTTTAATGGGCACAGTTTCTGTTTTGCAAGATGAAAAGAGTTCTAGAGATGGATCATAGTGATGATTCTACAATAATACGAGTGTACTTAATACCATTAAGCTGTATACTTAAAAGTGGTTAGGATAATAAACTTTATGTTACATGTATTTTAGAATAATAAAACCTTTTTATTAAACATGAATATAGAAAATATAGGTGTGGTGAAGAATATAAATAAAAGAGATTTATCCAAGAAAGTTAAAAATTGAGGCAAAATGTTTAAACGATAATTCTACTCAAGAAATGTAAATATATCTGTGCATGGAATCTGACTCTAAAATCTCAAAGTTTTTTAATCTCAAGTCCTTTCATCTCTGTGTTCTATGTATGAGTTCCTCAGTCACAGAATTGATTCAATTTTCTTTGAAAATAAGCATTGGTCAATAATTATTAAAGATATTAATCAGATAGGCTTTCTCCATTTGGGTTTATTAATTATCTGCTTTTGAAACTCAAATAATCAGGGACCTAGGAGTGCTTATTAAAATTAGTAAAAGAGGAGAGGATTCTGGGATATGGGGTGACCAGAAGATAGCTCCCCTCTCCTGACCCCCAACCCCAAGCCATCTGTCACTGCTGATCAAAGCTGCTTGGGACCTATGAGTGATGGAGCACAGGAGAGAGGATGCCTCTCCTGGATTCTATGGAGGACTGGAGTAGACCTTTTTTATGAGGGGATGAGTAAGTTTCTAGAGAACAAGGTTGAAGTGTGGAGAAAGGAATATAAATAAAAAAGGCAAATTCGTAACTCTCTTACAAATAAATGTAAAATGAACATAGGCCAAGGCCTGCCTGCCATAACTATTACTAAGGTAATTAATGAAGAAAACAGACAAAAGTGCCACAAGGGTTAAAAAGCTAACTCAGAGTCGCATACAACATTTATAGTCAGATAAGGAATGCTGAAATGTTATTTACACGGGAATGAAAAACTGGCAAAACTAGTCAATATTCTCAGAGCAATAACTAATTGCATTTCATCAGACACAATTTGCATTTCTATGGACAGAAATCATTTGCATTTCTCTCAGTTTTCTACAAATTATCATCTATCTCTATAAAGTTATGAAACAGCCTAGTCAAAGACAAAGGCAGAGATAACTCAGATGGAAGAGCTTGTCAGGACACCCACCACGTTTCAAAGTCTTTCACAATTTTTCCTCACAGTATATAGATACAAATAATTGAATTTGAAAAGGAAAAAGATGGACTATCTGGGAATGGGTGACGCAAGTTTAAATAAAATCCTTGAAACAGATGAAATATAGTGTAGTGGAAATTCAAATAATAGCATGGAACTAACAGCATAGAACCATTTAAAACATAAAGGATTGGAGGTTTGGGGGCAGATATATAAGCTGTCTCAATTTGTCCTCAGGAGGAAAGGCAGGAAGAGAAAAAAACATAAGTGAACGTATTTTAAAGATCTCAGTATATAGAGTTGGGGGTATATAGGGCACAAACAGAGCATCTTGCTTGAGAAAACACAAGTATCTTTGTGGGTGGTTGCTATTTTCTTTCCGAATAACAGTAGAAAATTATATTTGGGGTACTGATAATAGAGAGAAGGAAAGAAACTAAAAGCAGGAAAGACAGATGATGATTCCAACTTATTTTTTCTCATTATCACACATAGACCATCACTTAGCCATAATGTTACCAATAGGCTTAGCTCTAAGTTATTGATACATTCTCTTCAGAGCATATACTGAAGGAGGAGTTTGGAGCTTGGTTTATTTTTTTATAACATCTCTCCTGAAGTGCCTTATGGTGAAGCTAGGATTTTTTTTTTCAGTTGTTTGATTTGGTTTGGTTATTTGGCTCAAAGATAAAGATATTCTGACATGAAGAAAATGAATAAAATATGCCTATCATAGTATGTCTTGATGTTGTTTATCTTCTGCTTACTATGCACACCAATTAGCTTCCAGGTCATCTGAGGTGTAAGACCTTAGAAAGTGAGACTAATTATGGTATAGATGGTCGCACAAAATAGACAAGGGGAGTTTGCTGGTACCTGTGAGATTTGGGAGGAAACAGTGTAGGATAACTCAAGAAATATAAATAGTGGTTTTAGGTTTACAGCTAATGCAAATTTGTATAATTTGAGTTCAGCTTCTGCAGTTTGAAAGATGCCAATATTGAGTGCTATGGCATTTAACATCAGGAAAATGAGACTCGGGCACAGATGGGTGTTCAGGCTTCAAGGGAACAAATCCTTAAATTTAAATAACTGTGAGAATAATTACATAGTTTTGTTGCAAGTTAGAAGGAATACATCACATTCTTTCAAATAGAGCTTTTTGTTTTCTATAATTACACCTTCTAGAGAGTGTTGCAAAAAATACTGAAGCACATCTTCCTCAATCGGCATGATCATCATAAACATTGAAGTATATTTATTAACGCTCTCGTGTGGGCTTCTGTGAGAAGAACTATTCAGAGCTACAGAAATTGGGGCTGTCAGTGTTTAAATTTTCCCATATAATTACAAAACTTGATATTTTGATATTTAAAATTTTCAGCAATGAGAATGAAAACAATTTATATATAAATTTTATGTAATGCATATCACATATAAATTATGTGTAAATGATATGTATCAACACACATTAGCTCTAATATTTTTCTACCATTAGTTCATAAGGACAAGGTCAGAATAGATGTTCACTTTCTCTGGGAAAACACTGAGGGGTGTACGGGGGCATCTGGAAACCAAAAACTGTGATTAAGCCGTGAATGTTATTCTGCCCCTAAGCAAGGAGAAGGGAAACTTCTGAAATTGAAAAACTGGAATAAGATTTTCCTCTACAGTTCTCTATAAACAAATTTCCTTTTCCTCCAACTGGAAATCCAATAAAATACCTCTTTAAGTTTTTTTATCTGTTGGTTTTAAACAATTTTATTTTAAAGACAGCACCTAATCATTAATTCTCTCAAGAGACAAAGAAAGTGAGGTCTAGGAAGATAGATCCAGGGGAAGATCCTACAAAGACTCAGGAAATGTGCTCAAGGCTCTTTGAGTAGGAAATTCCAAGATTCCAGAACCAGGAGCATGATCTGAGGAAACGGGGGATGGTAATAACAGTGCAGACACATCCTTTTTGACATACAGATTCCCAGTGAAGTAGGCTGTGGTCAATGAACCTCTAAAATGTGGGGTTCATGGAAGGGATCTCTGTGGCAGAGTCTAAGGATGGTACTGCTAACTACAGTTCCTACTGGAGTCAGTAGACTCCTCCTAGTCCATTTTCTGTTGCTTATAACATAATACATGAAATTGGGTAATTTGTAAAGAAAATAAAGAATTTCTTATGGCTTAAAGGCTGAGAAGTTCCAGGTTGAGGGGTTGCATCTGGTGAGGACCTTTTTACTGGTGGTGACTCTGCAGAGTCCAGGGGCAACACAGGTATCACATGGTGTGGGGGCTGAGAGTTCTAGCTCAAATTTCTCTTCCTCTTCTTATAAAGCCACCAGTCCCACTCCCATGATAACTTATTAATTCATTAACCCATTAATCCAGTAACCTAGTAACCCATGAATAGATTAATTCATTTATGAAGGCAGAGCTCTCATGACCCAATCACCTCTTAAAGGCCCCACCTCTCTCAATACTGTCACATTGGGGATTAAGTTTCAACATGAGTTTTGGATGGAATAAACAATCAACCTGTAGCAGACTCTATACAATTATTTTTATTTTTGTGAATTGCAACTAAACTACAAAAAATATTTTCAAACAGAACAAAAGTCATTTTTTATAATTTCTTACATATTTTACAAATATTTCAGAAAACATTCTATCAGTAAAATATATATATATGGAAACATATTCATTAACATATTTGTACATTCTTCAGAATATTATGTTGGTCCACTATATTAATGATATCGTGGCTTGACATGGGAGTACCAATCAAAAATGGACTGCGGCTTCACTATGCTATGGCCCCCTCCCCAGGTGAACGACAACAGCAAAAGTAAATCTTCCCAATGTACATAGCCTTGATCATGTAACCTAGTCATCCACTTTGTAGAAAGAAAAATAGCCTGCAGGATAAACATATGGCTCAAAGGTAGTGCTTAATGGCTTGGCTACTGGATAGGTACCTGAAAGAAAAAGAGTAGAATATCGAGGCAAGGATGAATAATGCATGAGGATGGCCTTAAACAGGTGGACATGAAGTATAAAGATGTCATATCATCCCCCCAAAATGCATCTACCATTGAAGGGGCATTAAACAACCCAGTAAACAGAGTGACCAGGGCTAGTTCATATCACTCTCCCTGTGCCATTGAAATTCCAATGCTGGCACAATGGGAGGACCATGGAGAAGCCATGGTGGCAGGAATGCAGGCCATGCATTACAGTTTAACTTCTGCCTCTCCCTAATCCCACTCCTCTCTCTCTCTCTCTAGTGTTGAGGGCATTCCTCAAAGCATTTTCTGCAAGCAAATCTCCATCTCAGAGACTGTTTCTATGGTAATCTAGACCAACGTATCACTCTTCTGTTCTCTTCCTTCTTCTCTACCTTTTTCCCTCCCTCTCTTCTTTCCTTTCTTTCTTTCTTCTTGTGTGTGGAACACCATCTCCAGACTATGAGGAGTGGAAACCTACTGAAAAATGCCTGTGTCCAGTAAGTTAATGACATTAACTGCCCAGTGATGTCACACTGTGTAGAAAAACTTACATTCTTTCAGAGCAGAGATGGGCAAATTTTTATTTGTTAAGAGACAGATATTAATATTTTAGGTTTTTTGAGCCATATAGTCTCTATTGCAATTACTCAATTCTTCCATTTTAGTGCAAAAGCGGTCATAGACAACATGTAAACAAATGAACTTGATTGAGTTACAATACAAGCTTATTTATAAAAATAGATGGCAGGCCAGATTTGGCCCATTAACACAGACTTGTTTAAAAGCATTCAAGAAAGAGTAGGAGTGTTCACAGTGCCTTGTGGAGGTCACTTGAGAGAGTGGGTTCAACATTTATGATACAAGTCCTAGAATCTTCTGTGTATAGCATGAGACAAAACTTTATTGGTTTCCTCATGTCTCTCTAGAATTCACAGCCATTAAACAGAGACATTTCCCCATTTTCTTCACTTTCTACTGTCACTGCCCTGACTCAAGGCTGCTACATCTCACCAGCCAGCATCTCCTCCCAGTTGTAGGAAAGTCACCGCCTTTTTAACACAGCTAGGGCTGTGACCTAGAGTAGTCTCATTTCCACCATGGTGCAGCACAGAAACTGCCACGCCATTGTTTCACAACATTGTAATTGCAAATAGAAAGAACAGTGTAAGAAAATAGAAGACCGGGTCTTGTTAAACAGTCCATGCATTGCTTTACTAATTTTTAATTATTGAATAGCCAATACATTCCTATAGATCCAAGTCCAGAAGATATAATCAGCTCCATGGTAAAACGTTTCTTCCACCATCCTTTCCCATTTCTGAGGAGTTCCCATCCCCACACCTCATTAGGTAAACACTGTTCTTAGTTTCCGAGGTGTCCTTCCAGTGTTCCTTTATTTTGACTGGGTTTTAATTAACCTGACTATTGTACTTTGTGCTCACTACTTCTAAGGTAATGACATTTTCATTCTTCTCATTCCTTTTGCTGCATTTAAAATTTACAATTTGAAAGTGCTCTTTCATGTAATGGCACTAGGGGTTCTAATATGAAATGAGAACTAAATAAACACCTGGAAATCCAAAACATGTCTGTCAGAGGTAAAATTTTAGGTATTTATATTCATAGGCCATATCTACATGAAGCAGGATCATTTGATTTCCTATGATTAGAAAACAAATTTACTTAGCTCTGCAAATGTGGAAGGCCTAGTTGAGAAAACCCAGAGTTAAAATAATTAAGAGTATGAACAGCTGTACAGCAGTGGATTCAAGAGACGGGTTTATACATGGGGGTAAGATGAATCAAGGCAAACAATAGAAAAGAAGACAGGCTGAGGTGACTGAGTGAGAATATAGGAGATGATTTTCTCCTCAAGCACTGAGCTCAGGTCTACGCATTAGTCAGGAAAGCAGGAGCATTATCATCTCTTTAAAGAGGCCTTCAAAAGGAAAGAAAATTATGTTGGTGACTGGTTTCTCTATGTGGGACTAGCCCAAGTTCTACAGACTTAGGGTGGGGTAACACCAAGCATAGCAATGTTTTTGCTTATATTTTTTAAAGTCAGTTGATTTATTTATTGCATGGAAGAAATCCAAACTAAATAACTAACAGTTGATAGATTTTATTCATTTCTTATGAGTTTTAAAGTGGTCTTCAAATTTGTATTTAAATACCTGAAAAACAAAATACTCTGGTTCTCAGAAAAATTATTTTAAAAAGGATGGAAGGCAATAAAAATGACAATCTTCAAGAAAGTCTGTGAGATAATAAGACACTTTTTCTGGCACTCAGCTCAAGATCTTAATGTTGATGAGGATTTGCCTTAGTGAGGTGGTGGTTGAGGTAATGGGTCCAATAAGAAAACCCCTGCACTCATTCAGACAGGCATTGGCCAAGACCAAAAAAGAAAAATGTATATATCATATTTTTTTTCAAGGAAAGGGAATGCAATTTGATGATGAACTAATTTAAGGTGGTCAAGTTTGTTTTTTGTTGTTTATAAGTACAAATGAATTGGTTAAGGAGATATCTAAAAATGCCTCCTTTCCCTGATAGATTTGCTGAGAGTGTGTTGGGGGATACCTTAGCAGCCAATCAATAAGAAAAAACACATCTATAATAAATTGCTAGATGATGCAAATGGTATTATGCTATATATTATTATTATAAACATGTATAGACTTTAATATGAGATTTTTTAAATTCTCATTTCTCTTCCATGTTATATATATTTCTATTTAAAAAAAATAAAAGAACAGTCATTTCTTTTTAAAATTTTAAAATTCTTTTTAAAATTTAAAAATATAAAAGAAAAGTCATTTCTAAATGATCCAAGAATACCATATGAATTTAATTTCATTTATGTTACCTGGATCAAGTTGATTTATTTTGCTGTTCTCAGAAATACCAGTTGATTGTCACTTGTAGAGTACATAGAATTTAGAACATCATCTTAAGAGTTTTTTAGTTAGTTTATATTTGACAATTCAGAAAAAATACGATTTTATATGGCATCTCAAAGCCCTTAATGTGACTGCACAAATCTGATAACACAAAAATTTCACACTGTGTTCTATTATCAAGAATGTTGATTTAATCTTCTGAACCTGATTAATAGTTCTTTCTTTGTCATCTGGAAAGTACTGTGTATTTGGAGACTAGATAATAAATCAAGCCTTCTTTAATTTCTGTTCTTGATGACACAAAATTGGATGTGGAGGGAATTTCCACAGTTTTTAAATATGTTGGGAAAAAAATCCTGACTCAACTTTTTTCTTATCACTTCATCTCACATACCTCTACTCTCTTCCTGAAGATAAACTGTTGGGGCCAGAATGAATTATTGTAAATGCCTCCCTAGCACTGAATTTTACTGAAACATATTTTCTTCTCAACTAAAACTAAGGCAGTCTGGGCCCTCTTGTTTCCTTCCCAGCTGTTTGCTCATCATCTGTTACCTTTTCTTTCTCTAGTTTGGTTACATTGGATGCTATAGATACTCAACCATGCTAATAAAACTGTCTCCTAAAAATATTAAGATATTTTAAATTGTATAATAAACTAATTAATTTCCAACTAAATGTAATGATATAAATGGCACTTCAAACAGGCACAAGGGTACATTGTCAACATAATATAACATTTGGTTCCAAATATTTCTATAGTTTATTAATGTTACACCAACATTAATAACATTATGTAGCCAGTCATATGACACATCTTTTTTAATTGAAGAATATGCCTTCTAAAGAAAGTTATGAGCTGAGTTCAAAATATAAGAAAAAAGTTATTCTATGAGATGAGGAGGACTAAAAGCAAAATATATCAATAACTATATTAAAATATATTTGAAGTCAGACTCTTTATTATATGGGTATTCACTTAAGTCTAGAAAACATCCTCTAATTACACCAATTTATAAATAAGTTATCTATTGACTCTCCCTCCAGCTTGTTGTACTAAATTAACATTGGTCTGATGTTTTTGAAATTCTCTTGGCAAGATTCAAGATTTGCTCTCTATGGTTAAAATGCTAATAAAAATACTTAGCACACTACTATTTCTAGTTGTTTTCTTTTCCCAGTATACTAGAATCTGGATATATTATAGAAATTAGATACTACCTAAATGCGGTGCCTCACACCTGTAATCCCAGCACTTTGGGGAGGCCGAGGCGGGGAGATCACCTGAGGTCAGGAGCTCGAGACCACCCTGGCCACAACATGGTGAAACTCGGTTTCTACTAAAAATACAAAAATTACCCGGACGCGGTGGTGCATGCCTGTAGTCCCAGCTATTAGGGAGGCTGAGGCTGGAGAAACACTTGAACCCTGGAGGCAGAGGTTGCAGTGAGCAGAGATCGTGCCACTGCACTCCAGACTGGGCGACAGAGCGAGACTTTGTCTCAAAAAAAAAAAAAAAAAAGATACTATAACCTCTAGCTCAGTATAGTAACCTCAGCTTCAAACATTCTAAGACTACAAATACTATTACTTATTTACTAATGTGGAAACAATTAAGTTTCTTAAAGAAGAATCCTTGTGATGATGGTAGTCACAGAATATAACCCACCTTTCAGGTTGATGAGTTGCCAGTTAATGTATAATTAGCTTAAAATGTCCTTTATATTTTAGTGACTCCCATAGGGAAACTCTCATTCTCTTTCACATACTATAGCTTGTGACTTTTTACTTATTGACACCTACTGCTAAGACCTTCCTGAAGTCATATTTTTTTTTCAATTTTTGTCACATTTACCTCCGACTGGTTTAAACTTGTCATATTTTTCTAACTGATAGTCTGGCGTGTATCCCTACTGACAAAGGGAAGAAAAGGGTGAACATCAGTCTGCATTTCCTCATACACACCCTGCTCCAAAAACACATCTGCTTCCCATATCCCTCACCTTTTAAGAAGATAATCCGGCCGGGCGCGGTGGCTCACGCCTGTAATCCCAGCACTTTGGGAGGCCGAGGAGGGTGGATCACGAGAACAGGAGTTCAAGACCAGCCCTGCTAAGATGCTGAAACCCCGTCTCTACTAAAAATACACAAAAATTAGCCAGGCCTGGTGGCGGGCGCCTGTAATCCCAGCCACTCGGGAGGCTGAAACAGAATTGCTTGAACCCGGGAGGCGGAGCTTGCAGTGAGCCGAGATCGTGCCATTGCACTCCAGCCTGGGGGACAGAGCGAGACTCGTCTAAAAAAAAAGAATAATAATAAAAGAAGATAATCCATGACCCCATTTTAAAGTCTCAGAACAGACTGCCCAACTGATTCTTTAAATCACAATGTGCTTTGAAATACAAATGAGTCTTATCACATGTGTTTATGTCTACGAAGGATATCATTATCAGCTTAGTACATCTGCGCCTTTTGCTTAATGTCTAAAAAGAAAGAAAATTGAATGTGTTAGGAAGGGAAATGATGAATATCAATATGCAAAAATAGGGGTGGAAACTTATAATCCCTTATCTGTTTTTATTAGTTGTAAAAGATTTACTATTCCAAGACCTATATGGCTTATGTGCTTGCTTTAGAAATCAGAGAAGGTTAAACGTGGTGATTTCATTTTGTCTCTTGGGCCAAAGAAACCTATGAAGCTTATGAAATCCATCCATAACTATGAAAATCGTATAGCTTTTAATCCACAAGGGGACATTTTTAATAGAGGGGCTGTTTTGTAAGGTCTAAAATCAAGGCTCAATACTATATGCTACCTTGAAATCTGGTGAAATTGGAGGGCAAGGGGCATAACCGCAAGTTTCCCTACTACTTTGCTTTCTTGAATCAAGTACCCTCGCAGAACAATTTTTATTAGGGGGAACAGGAGCACTTTCTGCTTATGCCTGAGTGTCAGGCTTCAGTTCCCTGCCAGTTTGCAGAATTTGATTCAAACAATCCAATCACATCCTTCCTTGGGAACCAGACAGCAGCCACCCTCTATATACTACAAAGCTTGCTTGCCTTCCATATCTCTTGACTGTTCACTCTGTTCCCAAGTGCAGGCCCGTGTAGTTCTGCATAGCATGCAATGTCCTCCTCCCCCCCGAAGCTATGAGTATATATAACTAAAATATTGCTATCAGTCTCATCTATCCAGCGTCAAGACTGTGGATTTGACACACATCCCCATAACCCTAGGATGGAGAAACCTTCTCTCACCAGTAGGGTGAACAGTGACATCAGAAAAAAAAAAAGAGGGGGGATACAGTAAGAATGGCTGAGCAAACTGGAACATATGGTCAACCTAGTTAGAACATTTGTCCCTGGGAACTTAAATCAATAGAAAGAAGAGGAAGGAGTTGAAGGAGAATAAATTCTTCATCTATAAGCACCAAATAGAAAAGATTTATTGCTTTATTTAGCCTGCAACTACAAACTAATGCTTTTGTCTGACTGTTCATTCATACATTTACTTATTCATTTAATAATTTATTTCTTTGAAATATGTATTGATCATCTATTTTGTATTAGATACTTTGGTAGAAATTGATTTTATAAAATCTATTTCAGGAAACAATGCACAATTTTTTTTACAAGTAGTTTTAACATGTATCTTGCAACTGAGCAAAGCGATAAGGGAAATACCAATATTTTACTTTAAAATTTGATTTTTTTAAACCAAATGAAACTAGAGCATTGCTTGCTATGATTGAAACTAATTTTTCATGTTAGCTGAAAACTTTTCTTTGATAGATATATAAGATGTTGAATATCCATGCCAAAAGTTTAATATTTTAGGCCACAAATTGGTAACATTTCTTTTTCAATTTAAAAATCTTCTGAGACAAAATGTATCCAAAGTAGTAACTGGGCATTGTTTCATACCACATAAATCATCTAAAAGTTTTTTTTAAACCTTATAATTTTCTAAATGTTGAAAGAAATGATATTTGATACTGGTGGAAATTTTTGTATTCTAAAGACAGTGGCCTAAAGATCTTCAATTTTTTGCTTGCTTCTGCTTCGCCTTCTGCCATGATTGTAAGTTTCCTGAGGTTTCCTTAGCCATGCCTCCTGTACAGCCTGAGAAACTGAGTCAATTAAGCCTCTTTTCTTCATAAATTACCCAGTCCCAGGTAATTCTTTATAGCAGTGTGAGAATGGACTAATACACCAAAATCACTCTATATTCTGTTCAATTATTTCTTGCACAACAAACATCTTTTTAATTTTGCTTCATCACAACAAATTGCAAATGTTACTTACTCTGCAGTTTGCAACATAGTTTTTTCCAGTTTCTCTTTATCTATACAGTTCCATAGCAGTTGTACTAGTATCTCTCCTGGATTGTGTAGCAATAGCATACCTTCATTTTTAATTTGAAATTTTATCCGTACTTATTCTTTTCAACTAGCAAGATATTTTATATTATAATTAAAATAATATGTATTTCAACTTAATTACCAATCCTAACTTACACAGATATTACTACAACTCACGCTGTCTGCATAAAATATTCAAAAAAAGTTACAATGTTACAGCAATCATTGAAAATAATCATTCAGATTATTCAATCCATTGAATATAACTAGATTGAAGATGTGTTTGCCTGCAATCATAGGAACAACACGTAGATCCAACGCACGCACACTCCAGGAGAATAATGCAAAGGTAAAAGTCAAATATAGTCCCACTCAAACAATAAAATTAGTTAAATGGAAAAATATTTCATGCTACTACAAATTTTATATTTAAATTTTAGCTAATTCAGTAAATCAGATATTCAATTCTTCAATCATAGCAGCCACATTTTAAGTGCTCAGTGGCCACATGTGTCTAGTGATTACCACAATGGACAATGTAGATATGAAGACCCTTCCATCATTACAGAAAGTTATTTTGGATAGTACTGGTCTGGAGTATAAAAAAATATAGAAATGATAAATTATATAGGATTTGGGGGGAGTTGCAAAAACCAAACACCATGAATAATATAATTTCCATGGGAAAAATGTAACCCTCACACAACTTTTGTCCAAGACTTGAGGATTTCCTAGATTATCCATTTCAATATCATTTCTTGGTGTGATTACTAAATAGAATAGTAACATATATTTGCCTAGAAAACTTAAATAATGTTTTCGAGAGCTACCTGTTCTTTTTCACCATTTTTTATTTAACAACACAGGACCGTTTTTTCATACCATTAAATATTAGTAACAATATTTGAAACAATCTATTAATTATCTTTGTTTAGATTATCTAAAATAATCCACAAAAATAACTTCACAATATTTTCACTTTCAGAAAAACAATACCAGTTTTGATCATTTCTGTTGTCTTTCAAACTTACACGAAAACACCAATGAAAACCCTATGTATAACCTATCAATATTTCCAAAAAAGATCAAGTCATATACGGAATTCAAGCAGCATAAAACAGGTAATAATTATATTTATCCACTGTACTACAAGTAGTAGATACCTAATAAGTTTCTGATGAACCTAACTGATCTCTTGCATTTAAAATACCATTTTAATAGGAACAGAAACTATATATTTTTGTAAAACTAGGTACTTGGCTAAATTGCCAGCTTATTTTTTGGACAAAAGTGGTAACTTTTAAGTTTTATCTAAGTTCCCTCCAAAAAGCATAATCATTTCCTATAATGTATAGAAATACATTTCATTTTTAGTGATATAAACATTATTTATTTCACTTTCTTGCTGTGTAGATCATATTGAAAGTAAAGCAGACAATTAAGGCAGGTATCAGTATCATTGGAAAACAAAAACAAATCATTTTATTTATATGTACATAAAATTGCAGTGAAAGAAGTTTTGAAATATTAGTGTTTAGTTCCATCACATATACCCTGTATCCAGATGAATGAACTGAACTAGGCAGAAGGACTTGTTTTGACTGAATCATTCCTGTTAGACTAACCTACAGACAGACACGGAAATGTGAGCAAATAAAAACTCCCAGAGTCCTGCAATTTCATTTCTTGAATCGTGTTGAAATTTATGATTAAAATTGCTTCTCACTGTAAAATTTGAAAGAGGTGATGTATTAGTCTGCTCAGGTTTCCATAATAAAATACTACAGACTGGGAGGCTTAAACAATGGAAATTTATTTCTAACAATTCTGTAGACTAGAAAGTCCAAGATCAGCACGCCAGCATGGTTGGGTTCTGGAGAGGGCTTTCTTCCCGGCTTGTAGTCAGCTGCCTTCTTTCTGTTTCTTCATGTGGCAGAGAGAGAAAGAGAGCAAGTGCCCTGGCATTTTTTCTTATGATGGCAGTAATCCTGTCATAGGGTACCATGCTCACGACCTCATCTAAGTCTAATTATCTTCTAAAGTCCCCATCTCCAAATACTGTCACGTAGGGAGTTCTGTTTCAACATGTAAATTTTGAGGGTGAAGGACAACACAGTTTAGTCCATAACAAATAACCAAGCTGAACCAATGTGGTTTTATTCATGTTTGATAAACATGGGCTCTCATCTCTGCAAGCATGTGTCTGTGACTAAAGAGCAGTCAATAACATGGGATAACCTGGATCGATGACTGGTTCACTTAATTAACAAGAATATTACTTTCTACTTTCAGCCATTCATACAAATATTTTATTTGTTTGAGTCATTTAGCACTAAGAATGATTAGATTCTAATTTCTAGAGTTATATCAAAATATATAAAGTAGTGTGTAGAGTAAATTGTTTACAACTTATGACCTTGTGCATTAACAAATGCCTAAATAGGTTTTTTTCTGCAGCTAAAAATATGTAGAAACTATTAGAGGTCCAATGTTTGTAACTTTCCAAGATTAGATTTGATATGAATTATATTCATCTTGCTTGGAGGATTCTCCTTCCACACTAACTAGTATGAGTGGAAAAAGAAAAAAAAAAGCTAGGTTAATATTCTACCCACAGAAACTTCTACTTGGAAGATTAAATTTCTCAACACGACTGGTAAACTATTTTGAGCAGTGAACACTCGAAAGTCTTAATTTTCATTTTTACTTGATGGATTTATTTTCTCTTTGCTTTTAACCACATGTTGAGAAATAATTGTCATCACTAGAAATTATTGGGATCATCTCTTATGAGAAAAAGTTATAAAATACAGAAAAATAATTTCCAAATACTTTTATTATAATTTATGTTAGGGTTTTTTTTTATTTCCATAGGCTTTTGGGGAACAGGTGCTATCTGGTTACATAAGTAAGTTCTTTAGTGGTGACTTGTGAGATTTGCTGCACCCATCTCCTGAGCAGTATACACTGAACCCATTTTGTAGTCTTTTATCCCTCACTCCATTCCCACCCTTTCCCTATGAGTCCCCAAAGTCCATTGTGTCATTCTTCTGCCTTTGCATCCTCGTAGTTTATCTCTCACTTATGAGTGAGAACATATGATGTTTTGTTTTCCATTCCTGAGTTACTTCACTTAGAATAATAGTCTCGAATCCCATCCAGGTTGCTGCAAATGCCATTAATTTATTCCTTTTTATGGCTGAGTAGCATTCCATCTATATACATGTGTGTGTGTGTATATATATATATATGTATATATATATGTGTGTATATATATATGTGTGTGTGTATATATATGTATATGTATGTGTATAGATAGATAGGTAGATAGATAGATAGATAGATAGATAGATAGATAGATAGATAGATAGATAGATAGATCACAGTTTCTTTATCCCCTCTTTGGTTAATGGGCATTTTGGTTGGTTTCATATTTTTGCAATTGCGAATTAACCTGCTATAAACATGCGTGAGCGTGTTTCTTTTTTGTGTAATGACTTCTTTTCCTCTGGATAGGTACTCAATAGTGGGATTGCTGAATCAAATGGTAGTCCTACTTTTAATGCTTTAAGGAATCTCCACACTGTTTTCCATTTTGGTTGTGATGATATGATTCCATGCATAGAAAACCTTAAAGACTCCTCCAAAAAGCTCCTAGAACTGATAAAATATTTCAGCAAAGTTTCGGTATGCAAAATGAATGTACACAAATCAGTAGCTCTCCTATACACCAACAGTGACCAAGCTGAGAATCAAATCAAGAACTCAACTCCTTTTACAATAGCTGCAAATTAAATAAAATAAAATATTTAGGAATATACCTAACCAAGGAGGAGAAAGGTCTCTACAAGTAAAACTACAAAACACTGCTGAAAGAAATCATAGACGACACAAACAAATAGAAACATATCCCATGCTTCTGGATGGGTAGAATCAATATTGTGAAAATGACCATATTGCCAAAAGCAATCTACAAATTCAGTGCAATTCCCATCAAAATACCATTATCATTCTTCACAGAACTAGAAAAAAAAATCCTAAAATTCATATGAAACCAAAAAAGAGACTGTGTAGCCAAAGCAAGACTAAGCAAAAAGAACAAATGTGGAGGCATCACATTACCTGATTTCAAACTATACTAAAAGGCCACAGTCACCAAAACAGCATGGTACTGGTATAAAAATGGGCACATAGACCAATGGAACAGAATAGAGAACACAGAAATAAACCTAAATACCCTAAATACTTACAGCCAACTGATCTTCAACATAGAAAACAAAAACATACGTGGGGAAAGGACACCCTATTCAACAGATGGTGCTGGGATAATTGGCAAGCCACATGTAGAAGAATGAAACTGGATCCTCATCTCTTACCTCTTGCAAAAATCAACTCAAGATGGATACAGGACTTAAATCTAAGACCTGAAACTCTAAAAATTCTAGAAGATAACATCAGAAAAACCCTTCTAAACATTGGCTTCAGCAAGGATTTTATGACCAAGAACCCAAAAGCAAATGCAATAAAAACAAAGATAAATAGCTGGGACTTAAAGAGCTTTTGCATGGCAAAAGAACAGTCAACAACAGACAACCCACAGCTGGGAGAAAATCTTCTATACATCTGACAAAGGACAAAGAAAATCTATACATCTGACAAAGGACTAATATCCAGAATCTACAATGAACTCAAACAAATTAGCAAGAATAAAACAAATAATTCCATCGAAAAGTGGGCAGAAGACATGAACAGACAATTCTAAAAAGAAGATATACAAATGGCCAACAAACATATGAAAAAAATGCTCAACATCACTAATGATCGAGAAATGCAAATCAAAACCACAATACAATACCACCTTACTCCTGCAAGAATGGCCATAATCAAAAAATCAAAAAATAATAGATGTTGCCGTGGAAGCAGTGAAAAGGCAACACTTCTACACTGCTGGTGGGAATGTAAACTAGTACAGCCACTATGGAAATTTATGTTAGTTTTGATACCAGGACAAACCAACTTCCTTTTCTTTAAATTTTAGAATGATACAGACCTTTTAATGTCCAGTTCACTGACTTGTGTGTCTTATCACTGCTCTTTAAAAGTAAAATTCTACACACTACAGAGAAAGCAGTAAGTTAGGGCCCCACCTAATTCCAAAAATGATGCTTTGGAAAAGGACAAAAAGGTAATACGAAAAATCCCTTTATATTGAGAAATCTGGTGAGATACTTTTAAAAACTTTCACATGATATGGTTTTGGTAGTATATGATTTAGGCCTGCTTTTGAATATGATATGAAATCAATCACGTAACTTCGTAAAATGTTAAAACTAAAATCACAGCAGATTTTAAAGAGCATACCCTTGTCAGAATAAATGATAAAAGTTGGCATATAAATTACTTTAGGAGTCAGCAAACAGGGTACATGGGCCAAATCCTCCCACTTTCTGTTTCTGCATGGCTCATGAGCTAAAAATGGATCTTGCATTTTTAAATGGTTAGGACAAAAATCAAACGAATAATATTTTGTGGCATGTGGAAATTATATAAAATTCAAGTTTCAGGGTTCAAAAATAAAGTCTTACTGAAACACAACCACACTAATTTATTTACATAATGTCTATGGCTAGTTTTGAGCTACAAGGACAAAGCTGAGTCACTGTGGCAAAAACTTTATAGTGCATGAGGTCTAAAATATTTACTATACAGCGGCTAATGAAAAGACTTTGTTGACTCCTGATGATCCTACATTTAGAAATATATTTGTTCCTACATTTAGAAAAATACATTTATGTCAATATGAACAAAATAATAATGTTTTATAATATTTCATGTACAGTTTTGTTTTTAGTCTAGCTAACCTTGAGTATTTACCTCCAAATTAGCTACTTAAATAACCAGTAGTCAACTACTGTAAAACCAATGTTTTTTAGTTCTTTAGTTATATAGAGATTTGTGTGAGAGTATTGTAAATATAATCTTATACATGGGTAGGCAATTGTTTAATTTCTCCAAAACATAAAAATAATCACTAGAAGATACGTCCTTTTCCCTTTCTCTGACTCTAGCCTGTGTCTCTTATACTAAATTGTATTTTAAGACATCAGGAAAGTTTAACATATAATATACGCTTGGAAAATAAGAGGATTCTATTTCATAAATAAACAAATTTAGACTATTAAAAAAGAGATTGTTAGTGGCATTCTAAAGGACTAGAAGTGTATATTCAACCGCATACTACTATAAAGGTATATCATGAGCTGTGAAAACTATGGTTACATTTGCAAAGATTAAAAGTGGATGGGGATGCCACCATTAATAAGAAAATGGTGGAGAGATAGAAAAAGTAATCTAAGCTGTTTCAAAACCTCTCCTCTTTTTGCTTTTGTTTTTTCAAATTCACTTTACCTGAAAAAAAAAAGATCAACTAGAATATTTTATGAAAATGCTCCCTATTTTACTTATATAAAAATAACCATGAAAATTTGATATAATCTTTGATATAATTACTTGGATAGATTTTTATGTGGCTTATGATGTACATTGAGTCCTGATATAACATTAGTCATTTGCATGGTACATTAGAATTAAGTACTATTTAACACATAGGTCTGAAAAATGAAGTGGCCCCTAAAATGAAATCTATGAACAAAGAGAAAAAAGTAAAAATGAAAAAAACACTGAGTCAGCCAGGGTACAAAATTTCCATATGTCTAAGCATCCATCCCCTTGAGATAAATGCCACTAAATAAGACAGTGTTTAGGTTCTTCCTGAACAATTGTACTCCTACAGAAGACCTCATCTGTGTTTTTCTGAAGTGAAGAGAGGGGGCAATGTTGGGCCTCCAGGCATCATCCTAACGAAATATGTGTAACATTCCCAAAAGACTAGCCCCAATCAGACTCTAGGGTTCAGATCTTTTAATACCACACAGCCCCTGTCCAAACTAAAAACAGCTTCTCCTTGGTCCCTCCTCCCCTAAGGTATTTCCTAGGCTGGAAGCTTCTCTTTCCTTTTCTCATAGCCTCCTAAGAGGCAAGCAGAAAAAAAGTATGTGGGATGGATGTGTATGTGGCAAGTGTGGAAAAGGAGATGTCTAATTATTTTTGGTTCAACTTTTCTATTAGTTAGGAAGACAAGCATAATGACCTGACGCTGTCATTTTGGCTGGTACAAAGCTATAATCTGACTCTTGATATGTTCATGATTAAATGTAAAAACAGACTAATTTTCTAGACTCTAAGTATGGAGTTGGTTCTGTTTTCAAGGGCAGAGAAACATCTTCAGAAATAAAATCCCCAATCTTCCTCCTTCTTATATTTATTTTTTATAACACACTGTAAAGATTAATCACAAAACCACTCACAATACCTTTTACAATACCACAAAGGTATATATAGTTTTAAATTATTATCACAAAGTATGCCTATGTGGAATTAACAACCAGAATTTTTAGAACTAATACTAAATTCAGACATTTATAGAAACATTTCATTAAACAACTGGCTCTTCAGTGGGCTCTCCTTTACCTATTTTCTCAGTTATTTAGTTCATAAAGTACATGCATGGAGACTGAACTACTGGATTTGATTTGGTCTTTGGAGGGATTTTAGCCTCCTATTTATCATGTGCCTGTGTTAGAAATCATACTAGATATTTTAAAAATCTATGTCTAAAAGTTTACTAAGGAAAATACGGTATCAGTAGTGCCTGTGGGTGCTCAATAACTGTTAAATGAATGACAGTGTGATTGAATGGATGTTCATTAAACAAAATCTCAATTCTATTATAATAATTTAGTTTCACTATTTTAGTTTTATTTTTGTTTTGGGAGCAGAGGTTGATGTGAGGATTAAGTATGGTAAAACATTACAAAAGTGCATGTTTAAAAACATCAAAACTATTATGAGTCAGTAACAACATCTACATATAAGAAAATGTTTAATGTTTAATATTGGAATCACACAGTAACCCATTAAATATCAAATCTAATGTCTTCCTACTTGACAGTGATATGCAGAGCCTAATAATTTACACTTAGTCTAAATGAAAATTTATTGTGAATGACATGCAACCAAAAGTCATCATGAAATTTCATGAAGAATATAATTATAAAATGATTCAGGGTCTATAAAGTGATGGTGAGCTTTAGCTATGATTAAGAGACGCCCAGACTTCCCTTTACTCACTTGATTTAGATTCATTGAAAGGATGTTGTCGGGGGCTAACCAAGAACAACAACCAAATCATTACAATATATGTGTTTCTTCAGCTCCTTTTTATTACACTAAAAACATAAAGTTTACTAAATTAGGCAATTCATAGTCAAAGGCAGTCCAGCCTCGCTTGATTCCATAAGCATGGGCTTGAGAACCTCTGCATAGAGCAGGATTGCATTTATGTGCTACGATTTTCCTTCAATGGAATGTTTCTTTGTTTAGATTTTTGAATGTTCCTCTTTTGATCTTTTATATCAGTGTATCTTGACTATATAAGGTTGCTTTTATAAAAACAGATTTGGTATGGAAATTGTTTCAGAAAAATGTTTCACTCTATTGCAAGTTCAGTGGTCTCGTGTTGATTGATAGAGTCATAAATTCAAAAGCATGATATAGAACATAATTAATTTAATACTTTAGTACTTTAATATAAAAGATGACTGGCTTGAATATGCAAAGAATTTAACATTTCTTACATAAGATATTCAGAAAATGTTAACCTAGTTCCATTTGTTTTCAAGACTCGTGACCACTCATATCAGACCAGTCTCACATTAAGACATCCAGCATACAAGAGCTGTTGAAAATTGTGGAAGTCCTGCTTAGGAGCCCATGTGATATATAGTTTCTCGAAAAACATTTTATCAAAAGGGAAATAGATAAGGAAACTGACAATTTAACTTTCTCTCTCTAAATATGCTCTGAAATTCATATACAATGCAACACAATCATTTTTGGTAGGTTTGTTTAGCTGACTTAACAGTTGTCAAAAATCATAGCAGGGTAACATGACTTATAAATTATGCTATCTGTTAAAAATTGAATTCATGCCTAAAGCAATATAGTCGGTGAAGCATGTGCAAGTTTGAATAGTGCATCTCATTAATGATGAGATGATATTGTGGCCAAAAGTAGGAATTCTCTTGAGATACCAACTGAATTTTCTTTGTCATCAGCCACGCACATAACCTCTGGTGGTTTATTACCCAGCGGAAAACAAGTTTGCAAAATGTCAGTGTCATCAAATTGTAACAATGATCTATAATTTTGATAAATAAGGTTGATTTAATGGGCTTATTTTTAAAAATCAACTACAAGTTAATATATAAATATAATCTGGGTAAAATTATCTGATAAATAAATACGATCATTAAATAGTATTGGGAACATGATCCATTATGATATCATCACGTTTCTGTCCCGGTTAACATTTAATTGGTGTTTGCAGATAACAGTAGCAAAAGCTTATTAAAAACTGAAAGTATTTCCACACTTTGCTACATTTGTTCCTTTTTCTTGATTTCTAGAGAATGCTCCAAAGTTTAGGAGAAGATGGAAGAACTGGGGAGTAGGAGACAGCAGCAGAGACATCCTGGAAAGGTTGGAAAGGACTGGCTAGAGAATTGCAATCATCATGGATGACTAAGGTGGACATGCCTAAAGTTACGGAGAAAAATACTTAGAAGAACTTTTAGAGAAGTAAATTACAGCACATGGTAATTCAGATACAGCAGAAAAGTTAATGTCTGAGAAGTTTCTCTACAGCAAGGGTACTTGACAGCAATGGTGCTAATGTACATCCCTTTTTTTTTTTTTTTTTTTTTTTTTGCCTATAAAGCTCCTGCCTACAGAAAGAGAATAATTCAAAAAGCAATGTAGTCTACAATTTACCAAGAAGAATTGGCAGAGCAAAGACAGAAGCCTCACCAAAATGATGACACTATTCACATTAACACATAATGGCTCTGTGTGTTATTATCAGACAACCTATCTCTACTGAAAGTGATGCTCATTGATAAAAACTAAATTAGTAAGCCAGCATACTAGTTTGTGTTTCAAGCAAGCTTTATAAAACTTTTATTTGGTCAAAGCTAGTATAAATGTTCTTATCCAAGTCAAAGAATTTTAGAACTACAAATAAAAATCCCTACCTTAAGTAAAAATGTTTAATTGAATTAGTTTTATTTAAATATTTATTGCTAGCAATTTTATAGGAATGATTCTCAGGCCTGTACAATTGCATTAAATCACTGTACCAAAGTTAGTTTTCTGTCATATTTAAACAAGTCTGCCTTTGAAAATACATATATTTCAAGAACATTCCTTGAAGCTCCACATATTTATGGTAGGCTTTTTCAAACTATAACATTAAAAAGTCTATATGTATGTATTGGTGTGCTTAATTTAATCACACCTGAACAACTCCAGCACGCAAATAAAAAACAAAACTGTTTTAAAGATGTATTGATTAATGTTAGTTTCAGCTGTGAATACTAGAAAACTTAGATACTATAGCTTTGATAAGTTAGAAGTTTAAGCCCCATTAAAAAAGTAGGCAAAGGATATGAACAGACACTTTTCAAAAGAAGACATACATGCAGCCAACAAGCAAATAAAAACAAGCACAATGATCACTAGAGAAATGCAAATCAAAACCATAATAAGATATCACCTCACACCAATCAGAATGGCTATTATTAAAAAGTCTAAAAATAACACATGCTGGCAAGGTTGTGGAGAAAAAGGAATGCTTATACACTGTTGGTGGGAGTGTAAATTAGTTCAACCAATGTGGAAAGCAGTATGGCAATTCCTCAAAGAACTAAAAGCAGAGCTACCATTCGACCCAGCCATCCCATTACTGGATATATACCCAGAGTAACAGAAATCATTCTATCATAAAGACACATGCACGTGAATGTTCATTGCAGCACTATTCATTGATAGCAAAGACATGGAGTCAACCTAAATGCCCATCAATGACAGATTGGGTAAAGAAAATGTGATACATATACACCATGGATTATTATGCAGCTATAAAAAAGAACAAGATCATGCCTTTTGTGGGAAAATGGATGGAGCTGGATGCCATTATCCTTAGCAAACTAACACAGGAACTGAAATCAAAATACTGCATGTTCTCAGTTATGAGTGGGAGCTAAATGATCAGAACTCATTAATACAAAAAACAGAACAACAGACAGTGGGGTCTACATGAGGGTGAAGGGTAGGATGGGGAAAAAGAGCAGAAAAGATAAATATTGGGTACCGGGCCTAATACCTGGGTGACAAAATAATCTGTACAACCAATGCCTGTGACACAAGTTCACCTACGTAACACAGCTTCAGATGTACCCCCAAACCTAAAATAAAAGTTTAAAATGAATAAATAAAAAATAAAAATAAACAAGTTAGAAGTTTAGTTTCCCTCTGGATATTCAGTTTCAGGGCAAGCAAAACAGCCTGCAATGCCCTTTGTAGTCCCACAAAGCTGAAAAAGGAGCTCTGAAAAGTCTTCAGACACTGGGACTTGTTACACTTTTCTCTTCTGTTATTTCTAGGATACAGCCCTCACAATCATACTCCAAGATGATAATCCAGCCATCACATCTATGTTCCAAACCACAGGATGGAAAAGACAAAGACCAAAGGGCAAAGGTGTGCACCAGCTGTTTCTGAGGGGATACTTCTAGAAACTGCACAGATCACTTCCATTTATACCCTATTGGCTAGAACCCAATCACCAGCCCTCACCTAGTAGTAAAGGAGAATGGAAAATACAGTTTTTGTTTTGAAGGCTGCATCCCTTGATAAAATTTCTATTTCTAAGGAGGAGGCAAGAGATACTGAAGAACAACTAGGTTAGAATGACTTTTCCCATATTTCCAAGTAAGCGTTTTGCCCTTTTGATAAGACCATGATTTCCTCACTCTAAAAATTCAGTATCATGCAGAAATAAGAGTATCAGATTGCTGAGCTGGATAAAGAAGTTGCACAAGAAAATTTAATAAAAAAAAAAAGATAAAATTAGCCTGACATCCTGTTTTAAACCAAAGCAGCTCAACTGGCATTTTTTGCCTGAGGGGAAGTTGGACTACAGTCAATACTGAATTACCTTTGATCTATGGAAAACTTGGCCTTCACTCAAGGCACAGATCTGACAGCTTTTAACCTAAGTTTTGAAACCACACTCCAATATTCTATATGCAAGAGTCTTCCCCATTGGCAAATACATTCCTTCGAGAACAGCATTAAGGTGAGCATGACAAGAGGATTTTCAAGTGCAGAGATTTGGAGGGCTGAAGCCTTGGATGTCATTCATTGATGCATTACTAAGGTTAAGGCCTAATGAGCAGACAACTGTTGAGCAATTAAATCAGCTATTTTTAGATTGTGCTACATGTATCAAAGGCTGAAGTCTATCTAAGCTTTGGGATAATTATCAAAACCCATTCAACAGCTTCTCTTTCTTCCTGATAGCTACCAGGCCTTTATCACTGATTTACACTGTCATATGCAGTTTTAAAACACCAGGGAAAATTTCCTTCCTTTTATGCAGCATGTAATTTCCCACTATTCAACCCTAAGTCTGTATTCAGTTTATGGTGTTATTTCAATAAAGCTCACCAATGACTTCTATATGGTGTTCATATTCAGCAACAAGTAGCTTTAATATTTGATGACATCTAGGTAGAGACGGGGAGAAACTGTATATTTATAGTACCTTTCCTCTCGCCTTCACTTTCCACTATGGTAACAAAGGCTGGGGTGGTTATTTTTCTCATTATTTTCCCACTGTGACTGTGAGCAAAGTATCAGACTCTGCAACTTGAATTCAAAGACATTAAACTACTTCCTAAGTATACCCAAAGAATGTCTAATAAAAACCAAAAGCTCCACGAATCTGGTGAGGACTGTCTAACAACACACAATCTGATGAAAATCAAAAGGGCAAATATTCAGAAAACAGAATGGATTCTAAGTACAGACAAGCAAATGAAGTATTTTCTTGAATGATTGGAAACCATATCTATGACTTATCTCCAAGACTAGTTGGCAAAGTAAAAGAGTTTTACCTATTCAAAAGCAAAATATAAATCGAAAGGTAAAAAAAATCCATAAAATAGGAAAAATAACATAGACATGGTACCCAACATTACTGAAATCAAGTATATAGTTTCACCAGCACTAACAAAACAATTTGCATCAAGAAGGGTGGGGTTTGTTAGAAACATGATAAAACTTCCTACTTGTTGATATTTTACTTGGTCCCAGATGAAACATTTATTTTCCTTTAAAGTCATGTATGCTATCTATAATCTCAGGATGCTATTGAAGTATTTATTAATAATTCAATACACTCCAGCATAAATCCTGATATACCTTACTCTTTCTTGTTTGTTCCCCTTCTTCCCACTGTCGTATCATGTATCTTTTTACGGTATTCCCAAATATATATCATTTCTCCCTTTACCTACCTACAAGACTTAAAAGGTATATAATGGTGACTAAAATATTGCATTTCTTTTCATTGTTGCTTAACTAGATTTTACATATGAAATTATGTGCTTTTTCCCATGAATCAATACTTTTTGCCTGTTTATGAAATCAATAGCAGTGTTTAATTATTAAAATATATTGAGGCAAACTTGAAGTTGTATAATTTAACACTATTTCCATAAGAAGCCAATATGGGCTACTGCATCATGCTTTTCAGGGACCTGAGTTTTACAGTAGTGACTGCCTGAAAACATTACGCCAGGTTAATAATGTTCAGGGCTTTTTCCTGAGGCAATTTAAAATGAGAACATTTATTTTTATTCTCCCCAATGGAGCCAGAATTACATTAGGCATACAGCTGTAACTTTTTATTCTCTTTTATCCTGACAGGTGGGGTGACAGTGGCTACTTTCCTCCCAAGTAAACCACATTTGACTATAAACTAATGAGGTGATGAAGGCTTACTCATCAACACCTTTCTGTTACGTAGCATCAACTTGGCGTGTCCTGATGAGCAAAAGTTAGATGGGGGAGAAAAATACACCTTGAGGAACAACCAAACAAAAAATAATTTCCAATCTACACAGCCTCCTTGAAATAACAAAAGTAGTCAAATTTTCTTTCCAAAATTAAAAAAAGAAGCAAAAAGTATGTAACTTCTCTAAGGAAGAAAGGCATTTCAAATACCTTATTCAACTTTTACTTTCATTACTTATTTATTTCATTTTTAAATAGATGATGATAAAGAAGTATGCCTACTTTGAAGGACTGCTGTGAGAATCAAGTAAGATCATACATTAAAGTTCTTTATGAAAGTTAAAGTACTATGTACACATTAAATTAATATTATTTCATTAAGAATATGATAGCAAGACCTGGCTCAGTGGCTCATGCCTGTAATCCCAGCACTTCAGGAGGCTGAAGTGGGCGGATAACAAGGTCAAGAGATGTAGACCATCCTGGCCAACATGGTGAAACTCTGTCTCTACTAAAAATACAAAAATTAGCTGGGCATGGTAGTGCGTGCCTGTAATCCCAGCTACTCGGGAAGCTGAGGCAGGAGAATAGCTTGAACCTAAGAGGTGGAGGCTGCAGTGAGCCAAGATCACGCCACTGAACTGCAGCCTGGTGACAGAGCGAGACTCCATCTCAAAAAAAAAAAGAAAAAAGAAAAAGAATATGATAGCAGAAGCTTCTTCTTTTTGCCCACGCAATGAACACAGTAAGTAGTCAATGTATTTTTAAATAATTTGGTGGCAAAAGGGCCTAATTTCCATGCTTTGCTGAGTTTTCCTCTTCCTTGCTTCTGGAGGACCACAATGCCCTTTTAGTATTCATCATGAATGGCTAGATATAATCCCACTTGTCTATCCCATTACACATAGTTTATATGGTTTCTTTTGTTTGTATTTAGGTTCCCAGGCCATATAAAAGCTTCTCAAAATCAAGAAACATTATATATCGTTTGTATATACAACTGTATATCATTGGACTGCATGGCATGCACAAAATCAGTTCTCATTCTGTCAATAAAAGCTGCTACACAACATATTTCTTTAACCATATATCTTTATTTCAGAATCCAAACAGTGTAGCAAAAATATAACTAAGCTATAAAGGATCAACCCCTTCTTCAGCCTTGATGTGCCATGTTCTTTCTACTTGTATACTCTTGATTCGTAGCACAATAGAATATATGTTGTTTTTAGGGTAGTAATGTCCTTCCCCTTACAAAAAGACAAACTCTTTTAGTATTACAAGTGGATCTTAATAATGGAAGGATGATTTTAAAACCACCTGATATTATACTGCCATCCATATAACTAAAGCTCTCACTCCAGTAATATCCCATAACTTTAGGTTGTAGAGAATCAGGCAGATTAATTCTATTTCTTCCAAACTCTACTCTTACTTTCCATGTAACTTTAATGGCCCATTTATAATATGAACTTTTCAGAGAACTAATGAGACCCTGGTGATGTTTACTTTATTTAATTCTGATTATCACATTCAATAGCACTTCTAAGTCATTTCACATTTATTAGTGACTAATATATACTATGCATAGATATTTAATGTAATACGTCATAAATGTCTAACATATATTATTAGTAGCTGGATTCCCCAACTGAATTCTGTATAATGAAGTAACCAGGTGTTCCGTGGCTTATTAGTAGTTCTTTACACATAAAATATACTCAGCTAAAGTGTGTTGGTAAAATCCATGATGCTGATAATATGTTTCTTTTTGTTTGGTTGATTTTTTCATGTACCAGTTATTTAATTATGTTACTGGTAAGAAATTTATAATACCAATTTGTAAGAATAAGCTTCATTTTTCAGGCCAAACAGGTTGCAGGTATCCCTGGAGCTGAGGAATAGCTTTGGTTTTTGGTAAAATTTGTGGGTCCACAGCTGCCTGGTCAACTTTGCCCTGCTCTGTAATCTCATATTTCTTTCTTTTTTTTTTTTGAGATGTAGTCTTGCTCTGTTGCCCAGGCTGGAGTGCAGTGGCGCAATCTCGGCTCACCACAACATCCGCCTCCTGGGTTCAAGCAATTCTTCTGCCTCAGCCTCCTGAGTAGCTGGGACTAGAGGCGCCACCATGCCTGGCTAATTTTTGTATTTTTAGTAGAGACAGGTTTCACTATGTTGGCCAGGCTGGTCTTGAACTCCTGACTTCATGATCTGCCCACCTCAGCCTCCCAAAGTGCTGGTATTACAGTCGTGAGCCACAACACCCAGCCTTTTCATATTTCTTTCTTTGTGCCAAAGATGTCACCATCTGTTGTCTGGGCTTCCACAGCTGTTTCTTCCTGAAGTAAGCCTCAGTAAGATGTTTTGAGATTTCCACATTGCTGATATCAATTTTTGTGGTGGTGGTGATGACAATTTCTGCAGTGCTCTACACAGAGGAACTTGATTGAGGATCCAAGGTTCAGTCAATAACAAGCAGCAAAACACTGCTCAGCTGCTTCAGGAAAACCACCTGTTTGCTTCGATGGCACCCAGTGAAGATGAGCAGAATGTTCCCAGGAGAGATGATGGCTCACAGTTTTCTCACATGCTGACTGGAGTGTTTTTTACCATGGCTCAATAGCCCTAAAGGCACATCATCAGTAGGGTAATACCTAGGCATTTTGTAAAGTTTAACCACATGGGTACCACTATTCTGGTCACTACCAACTGGTTTTGTAACCATAGCAAGGACCTCCTTCTCTTTCTTTTTAATCCTGGATTTATGGGCTGAGTACTTCCTTTTGCCCATGGCCTTTCTGGAATACATAGCAGATCAGGAATACCTGCGAATTCCCCTGAAAAAGGCAAGATGTCAGTTGCCATGGGACTTTGCCTTCTTGGGCATTTTAGCCTTGAGGTCACTTTCTTCAAACTTCCCACTGCCATCAGCCTTCTTGGCTCCAGGCTTGTTTATAAATAAGCTATTTTCCAGATGTTCCAATAAGACTCTTGAATATCTGGGTAAAAAGGAGATTAAAGGCTGGTAGTCAGAGGACAGAAGAGCAAAATATAAAGGAACATGAACTAAAATTAATGGCATGCTTCTTTTCCCTCTACTTTCACAGACTTTCATTAATGTAAATAAGAAAGTGTTTTTAGCTTCTTTTAAATAAAGATATTGGTCTATAAAAATATCCAGCTTCTCAGTTGTTTCCACAACCATCTTGCAAGATGGGGACGGGCCTGATAATATGCTTAAAAAACAAAAAGAAAGCTACTAATATAACCAAAACAAAAAAAAATACATGAAAAAATAAATCCAATCTAGTCCATTTATCTTCTATGTAAATTAAAAATAAATGTAAAAATGGCATGTGCACAATTCAGCCCCCTTGAAAATCTTATCACTAATTTTCCTTCCCCTTAATTGATATTTTAAAGCCACATAAAGTCATTCTATTTTCAAGTCTTTCAGAAGACTACAGAATTTTGACCTTTCTACCTTGAGTATGTGTTAACCAAAAGAACAGAAGATGAAAATATTTACTGATTACATTGACTTTATTTCACTTATGGAATATACACTTAAATATTAGCTGCTATAATTCTTCTCCTATTCTGTTACTGTTACTATTTTTAGTGTCTAAGAAGCAAATTTTGCTTTTTATTTCTCTTTTCGTTCCCTCCATTGCCTCCATAGCCACAAATACAACAGATTAGAAAGTAGTTGATTTAGTTAAATAATCCTCAGGTAAAGGAATCCTTATGTGCAGAAAAGCCTTCAGCAAGAGATTTTATGGCCTGGAAGGCATCAGATTCCTCATTTAGTTCCATATACAGCCATAAACTAACAGATCTCAGTCATGTGTTATCATACTTAAAGTTTCACTGTTGCAAGTTGATTTCTTTAGTTTATCCATTGCCTTTCCAGGCATCCCCTAATACAGAAAACAAACTAAGGTATAATGTTATTTCTTCATACTTTGCTTAAAGAATGCCAAGTCTACCACCTTCATGTGATCCCTAAAGCAAGTGAATTCACTCTTAACTGTCACACTGGAGATATGTATAACACACCCAGGCCAGAGGGTAAAATATCCAACTGTCCACTGCTAGAAATGTTATGAAAAGCCAATTAAGAAAAGTAATACGTATTGAGGTTCCTTAGAAGACTTACAATCTACATAGACTCAATTATTTTCAGGGATCAAACTGAGCCATAAGAAAGTTGCTCAGCTGGGCCCTATTATTTTGTCCTCTACAGAATCACTCCCCCTTAAGTTGTGTGTTAATGTAGGCTTTGGATTTCATCAGGAAACAATACCAAGAATAGCCTATCAGAACCAATATATGTATTTGCTAAGAAATTTTAGGCCAGGAGTGGTGGCTCACACCCATAATCTCAGCTACTTGGGAGGCTAAGGTAGCAGCATCACTTGAGTCCAGGAGTTCAAAACCAGCCTAGGCAACATAGTGGGGCCCTGTCTCTAGGAAGCTTTTTTTTAAAAAAGCAGCCAGTCATGGAGGTGTTGCACCTATAGTCTCAGCTGCAGTGAGCTATAATCATGCCACTGTACTCTAGCCTGGGCCACAAGAGTAAGACCCTGTCTCTTAAGAAAAAAAAAATGTAGATGACTTTTTCTATGTTTGCTTTATATAAAGTCCCATTAAAACAAAACAAAACAAAAACACATTATTTTAGAATAAGTACCAGGAAAAATTTTGCTTCCCTTAAGAAATGTTTTACATTTTATTCAAAGACATGGAGAACTATATAAACAATCATTTTTTCTTATTGCTTTAAGACTTAGATAATCAAAGCCAAAATCTCAGGGCAGAAATAACACCTGCATGAAACTTTATGTGCTGAATAATATATATTCCATTTTTCTTCCATGCCATGTTGACAATCTATTCTACTTTCTATTTTCTATGGTTTTCTTCACTGCATTAATTTTCAGTTTCCTGTCTCTGTAGAATGAAGCAAACTATATATTTTTTAACAGCAGACAAAATAGGATTATTTATTTCTTCATGGGAATTATACAGCCAGTTGTTTTGTTTTGTTCCTAATAAAGATTCTGCATGTGAACAAGTTAAGAAACAGAAAAGTGGAAAGTGAAAGAAATGAACTTGGAGAATACAGCAGGCAGCTTCCAACATGACCCCCGAAACTTCCCTTCACTTCCTAGTATTCATACCCTTACAAAATCTCCTCCACCTGAGTCTGGGTGGAACCTGTGACTTGCTTTTAACAGCATATGGCAAATATTGTGGGATAGCATTTCCGTGATTAGGTTACATAAGATAGTGACTTCTGCCTTTCTAACAGGCTCTTTCTCTCTTACTAGTTTGATGAGGTAAGTTTCATGTTCCCGCATTGCAATGAACAAAAGGTGGTTGTGGTCTCCAGCCAATAGCCATCAAGAACTCAGGCCCTCAGCCTCACAGTCTTTGGAAAATTAAATCCTACAACAACCATGATAATAAGCTTGAAAATTAATTTGTCCCCAGTCAAGCCTTCAGATGAGACTCCAACACTGGCCAACACTTGATCACAGCCTTGTGAAAGACCCTGAACAGAGCGTTCGGTTAACCCATTCCCAGATTCCTAACCCTCAGAAATTATGAGAATGAATTTGTGTTGCTTTTAGCCAATGAGTGGTAATTTGTTATACAGCAATAAGAAACTAATTGGAAAAATGCCCATATATTTTATTTCATAATTTTACTCATGACCAGCCTTGCTTTGTGGTTATATTAACGCATTAGGAAATATGTTGGGGTGAATAAAAAGTGAATAATTTACCCTTCTCTTTTTTTTTCTATCAATCCAGAAAGCATTATCAATTATTTTATCAATTTATTTATATAAATCACAGTAATGTCACTCCTTATTTTCTGTTTTTTCATTCCATTTGTGAAGCTATATCTTATAGAAGATTATAATTCTTAAAATCATGTTTATAAATAAGCTATTTTCCAGATGTTCCAATAAGACCCTTGAATATCTGGGTAAAAAGGAGATTAAAGGCTGGTAGTCAGAGGACAGAAGAGCAAAATATAAAGGAACATGAACTAAAATTAACGGCATGCTTCTTTTCCCTCTACTTTCACAGACTTTCATTAATGTAAATAAGAAAGTGTTTTCAGCTTCTTTTAAATAAAGATATTGGTCTATAAAAATAATTATATTTCTTTGATAATTAATACAGTCTTTGAGTCCTAATATTACCACTGGAAACTCTTTTTTGCAATGCAGCATAATTGAAGCATGCATGTTGTTAAATCAGCAGGAGGTTAGTTATTTTATTATCTAATACTGTTCATTATACATACTATACTTCTGAAAAAATGGTTATGTTGTCTGCTTCTGTAATACTTTTTCCAAAAGTTAGTTTTTTGTTTTTGGTTTTTGGTTTTGGTTTTTTGTTTTTGTTTTTGAGATGGAGTTTCACTCTTGTCGCCCAGGCTGGAGTGCAATGGCGCAATCTCGGCTCACTGCGACCTCCACCTTCCAGGTTTAAGCGATTCTCCTGCCTCAGCCTCCCCAGTAGCTGGGATCACAGGCATGTGCCACCACGCCCAGCTAATTTTGTATTTTTAGTAGAGACGGGATTTCTCCATGTTGGTCAGGCTGGTCTCGAACTCCTCACCTCAGGTGATCCACCCACCTTAGCCTCCCAAAGTGCTGGGATTATGGGTTTGAGCCACCCCACCTGGCCGAGACTTCTTAAATTATATTCCTTGCAGCTGGCCTCCAGTGTGTCATTGGAATCCTACCTTCTGTCTAGTTCATACTATTTTACTGCTTCTCTCTGACTTCTTCGGTCTTTTTACAACAGACTTCAGATTGCAATGCAGTGAAAATTAATGACTTAGCCAAACAAGATAGGAGTTTGACTCTGTGTTCTTTGCTCTCCTTTTCAGCCTCTGTGGAAGACTTGATAACTTCTGTGCTCTAGAAACTTCTAATTGAGCATGAAGAAAGCTGGTAAATCACTGCACTGTAGCAACAGCAATCCAGTGTTTTCTCTGCCTAATGATCCTAAAGCTGATTCAATATATGTTCGTCATCAGAAATCTTTACAATGTTCAAGGCATATTTATCAGAATTTGGAATAAGCTTGCACAAATTCCCTCTTGCAACATTCTATACAGCTTAGCTCAATTCCTTTCTCTTTGTATAGATCAGTGAAGCGCCAGAAGATTTACTATGAGTAAACAACTTTAGATATAAGATTTGCAGGACTTTAATATCAGACACCTGCTGCTCATATAATTGAAATTATCTACACTGAAGTAGAAACTAGTTTACCAATTATGTTTCTTTTTATGGTCCCAAACCTCATACTCATTTATATCTATATTACTAGTTTGCTAGCTAGCAATTTCTGTTACTTATTATTTCTATCCTGCTACTTTCATAAAAGTTTGGATTGATTTCAGAGCAGTTACACCAACAAATAATGATAAAGTAGAAATATGTGCATTGGGCAGCTTCTGAGATTGAATGTGCTCACTAAAACTTTGTAGAAATCTTCCTGGATTACCTATCTACCCTTCCAATTATTCTCTATTACTGCACCTGTAACTTTTCAAAACCCAGGATTACAACAGTTATTTATCGGCCAAATTTTGTGTCTCCCCTTCAATGTAAGTGCCATAAGTACAAGGACTCTGTGTGTAGGTATGTGTGAGCTATTCACAATTATAATGGAACAGTGAGAATAAGTCACTAAAGATATCAGTGTCTGGCATGTAATAATAACAGCAGCTCAGTCAATATGTTATTAAATATTTAAACTATGGGGAAATGGGAAAAGAGAAGGCTATTGCCTAGGTAAATATCAGTGCCATGATGATGGGCCATGGTAGCTTGTTTCACTGGCACATGTTTCATTGAACCAAGCTTTTGCAAAGGCTTGGTCTCAGCACCTGGAAAAGCAGTCAATTGAAAAGATATAGTGGTGGTGTGGGTGCTGCAGGAGATGTCACTCCAGAGCTTGCAAGCAGCAAATGGCACCACTGAGGCATCCATGCCAGGTTACCTGGTACTCAGATTCACTGACAATAGAAAACCTTCATAAAATCACATCTAGAGTCTCAAAGGTTAGCAGTAGAAGATGAGTAATAACATGGAAGTTAAGATTTTATTTTCCTAACAGAAATCATCAAGGAAGTTCTGAGGTTGAAGAGATATTCTCAAGAGACAAATATATCTCCATGAATAAAAATAAGACTTTGAGGCCCATTTCCTCCTCCTGTCTCTGCTGCAAACCTTGATGATTAAAATATTTAGGAAGTAAAAGATTTCACGACTGTGAGACTTCTTGATGACCTATGAAATCAAGAGCTCTGAGAGCTAAAGAAAATTTAAAAATCATGTCTTGCATCACCTGAAGGGTGTCCTCCCCACCCTTTAACCCTCAATGAGATCTTGAATGCTAGCTAGAGTTTTAAAAATTGGTGGATGGAGCTGTGTGTTGTTTCATCATTTGCACCCGAACTGTATATCCATCTGATGAAGCTTGGAAAATATACTTGTTAAAAAAAAAAAGAATTAAATCAAGAGACACACAAAATAAAACAGCAGAAGGCTAGGATAGAGAACAGGTAAAAGCAATTGTTGCAATGCCTATATAGTTTTTATGGCTGCAATACAAATATGTCTCCGAGCTTCCAAACAGCTAAAAAAAAAAAAAACCTGTCTTTTTGAGAAATAAAAATAACTCTTAAGAAAAAACTGTCTTCCAAACACTTAATTTTATGTAACATATTCATGGAACAAAATAAAATAAAAATCTTACCCTTTGCTTTATTTACTGACTTTCAAATATTTATACTAATCCTATTTTTTCATCGAATTATTCATCTAAAAACAAAAGTAAATTGACAATTACTACCCAAATTTGACTTAGGTAAAATCAATACATGCTAACAAATAACTATACCAACATTTTCTTTTATATAACTATACCAAATAATGCTTTGTACTGTCGATGGAAGTTTTCAAAAGAATGATTTTCATCATGTTGACCTTTGATATCCACAAAATTCAATTAAGCAATGAAAAACTCCAGTATCATGTAATCATAAGACAGTCAGTGACTTTAATAATCAAAAGAAGTCTACCTTTACCTTTCTTTTTGATAAATGAGTAGATGGACATAATATGGTTTTCTTCAGTATTGTTTAGTCAGTAAATGCTAAAAACTTTTTCCTTCTTTTTCATAAACTATAAAAAAATTGTGTTTGTTATCCATCTAGTCAAAATGCCAGATAATATAAGGTCCTTCTTAAAATGGGTAAACATAAGAAACCTCAGAATTGTTTTATTGGGTTCAGTGAAAAAGAAACATAAACAATCTTAAAATGCCAGTTAGAGTATGGGCAGAGAGATGGGCATGAATTGAAGGCAACATGAATTACTGATGTCAGTACTACCCCTTCTGGCATTTAATCGTGCAAGAACAGTCACCGTGGTGCTGTGGCTAAATGCGTAAGTTCTGGGGCCAGTGTCTAGGTTTGACTTCTGACTTTACTAACTGGCTGTGTTGCCTTGGATAATTTAATGAATCTCTCTGTTCCTCCATTCCCTCATTTGTAAAATCAGCATGATATCAGTACGTCATAGAGGTAGAGGTAGTTAAGGAAGTAATCACTTATAAGCACTTAGCGTAATGCCTAGTTCAAGAGACAGAATGATTATTTCTACCATCTTGCCTTTTCTCTAAGCTTGTATGTATTGTATGCTTTCACCTGAATTGATATTCTTGTTTAATATAAATATTTTAAAAGGTCTGTAGCCCCCAGCACAAAGAAGATGCATAATTAAAACTCTGAATTGTATAAATACAATATTATATCTTATGAGTCAATGTCTTTTTACTTAAGAAATAATATCGACGATGTAAAAATGACAGCTTACTAATGATACATAATTAATCACCTTTCTCCAAACTAATTTAATAGGGAACTCCACCTCCAACATGTATAAACACATAGACACACACACACACACACACACACACACACATCATCATCATCGTCATCATCATCTTTGAAACCACTTATGTAATAGCAGCAAGAAAACTTATGGATTAGAATTGGTTCAGCTTTAATATTATGATGACTCTTTTCAATACCTGACTCTCTTAATAGGAATATAGTATACATGAGCTACACTGGAATTTTAAATTCATAATATTTTAGTTATATTTTTCAATAAAGCATAGGTTGACATTTGAAAATTGTGGAAGCTGTATATTTAAGGCAATTTATCCAAATATAAACATGACTTGATTATTGGATTATTTTGCGTATTTCAATTCCTTTGGCATATTAAGTGCTTATATATCCCAAATTGTTTGGGGTGGGGGCACAAGTTTTTAGAATCACTAGACCTCAAACATTTATGTTTTGCCTAATAGCCTTAAAATTCTGCCTTCCTTTTTTCAGGAAATAGGTTGTTATTTTAGAAATTTAAAACAAACACACTAACTTTGAAAGTTACTTTTCCAAGCCACTAACACCTTGATCCCAGAAAAGGTAGAATGTACAACCGGCTTTGCTTCCCTGGCAAAATTATTTCAACAATGTTTCCTACTTACTGTGGAAAAATAATCAAATCCAGCTGACAGTCACTGAATGGACAGCCCAGGAAATATTTTCTTCTAAGAGATTTCCACTACATAAATAGAAAAGAGTTATGAAATTGTTCAGAAAATTATAAGTGAACTCTTGGAAAATAAAGCTCTTAAGTATTCTTTCGAAAGGGAATGAAAATATTGTACATGCTCTTTTAATTAAGATTCTGGTTGATATATAGTAATGCTTTAGATTTGTTCAGTCAGCATGATTCTTGATTTAAAAACACAGGGGAGAGGTAGAAAATATTTCCAGAAAACTACGATTGAGAGTCACATTTTACAGAAAGATAAATTAGGATTTGTTTTTATATATTGCCAAATGATTCTTTACTTTGAAAGTAATTTTCCACAGGATTCTTTTAAAAAAAAAATTAACTGTTTGGTTCATGGGACTGTTTTTAGATTATTTACTTGCCAGGCAGAAAAACCATGGAGCTAAATGTTAGGAATCACTGACAAACAATAAAGATAAACATCTCTAAGATTTTCATAAAAGTCAGTAAAAAATATGTCTTCATTCACAAAAAAATCAATTGACAGACATCTTTTGAAGAATACAGCCTTGACTTAAAGCAAGGAGCCCATAGAGTCAAATTCCTTTTTATTCTTGCTTCTTCTTAAATTTGAAACATTCTGGAAAATTTTTCTAATACATTTTTTCAGTAATGTCCAGCAGTATCTTAATTTTTAAGTAATGACTGAATTAAAACTGCAAACATATAAATAGTTTAAATACTAATAATAGGAGCTGCTATTTATTTCTAACAATACAAGTCTTTTCACCAGATTCCTTTGTAAGCCGTAAAAAAAGTCATCTTTATAGGTTTCTCAGACATATGCTGTACCAAAAAATGCAAGTCTTGATGCTAAATATACATTTAGAAACTGGGAAATTTCTGAATTTTAAGGGTGATACAGCATAACATATCAGTTACAAAAAAAAAATGACTTGTACCTTGGGAAAAAACAGAAAAGGAAATAAAGCATTTTTATTAAGATATATGACTTTATCTTGTTTTATGTGGTGAATTAAAACTAAATCACTTAAAACAGTAGAAACTCTGTTGCTATCAATGACTTGTTCAAAAGGAAAATAATTAGATCTCTGAACTATTCATCAGGGAAAAAGGAAAAAAAATCCTTCAATTATCTGAATCCCATACCTAGACTCTTATTACAGCAAAAAGTAACAGAGGAAATAATTCAAAAGGTTGGAACTACGTGATTGGAAATCAGTGATTGCAAACCACTTAACTATTTATTTATATTTTCTCAATTTTTTGTAGATTTTCAGAAATTCATTTTGCACTGTTCAGCATTTCCAAAAATTAGAAAAAAAAAAAAACTTCTTAAAATTGCCGACTTAAATAATTTGTTTCTGTCCCTATAAGTCACTCTATAAAATGCAAGAATTTCCATTTCAATTCAGTTTTGGGGCATGTTGAAACAATCCTTCCTTTTTTCCCTCACCTTATTACTGAAATGAAATGTGTATTCGCACTATAATGTGTTTTCTTCTATCCTGATTGTCTCTATGGCTTTTATCTTTCTCTTTTAACAGTGAGTGGCTAATGGGGGCGGTGGGGGCGTGCGCGTGGGTAAGAGAATGTTCTTTGTTAAAGACTGTTTTCTTCCCTATACTCCATTGCCCTCTAGTGGCTGAGAGCTAAATATCTGGAAGCTTCCATCATCCGCAAAGCAAGACACCATTTTACGCTTCACTGAGAGACTAGGGATATTCCTGCTGCTAACACAGTGATTTTTCTCTCACCATGAGAAAACATAGGCTCTGAATTTAGCCAAAATTTATATGCTTTCTGCCTGAACCATTTAAAAGTACCTGAAAAATTTTATTGTATGCTTTGTTTTTTACTGCTTTCCATATTCCCTCCCTGCCTTTCTTCCTTCTTTCAACAGACAACCTAATTTTATTTAGCAAAAGAAGGACTTGTAGAATGTGAGTATTTAAAATCCATAATTAATTACAAAATTGCATTGCTTGTAGTAATTTCAAATTCCTCCCCACAAAAATTTCAGCTGACATATTAAATCTAGGCATTAGGTTGGACAGTCTGTGAATGCAATCCCTGGGTAAAATTTTAAAGACCATCGGTCACTTCTCTACAAAAATAAAAAAATAAAAAAAAAAAACCCTCATATTTGTGTACTGATTATTTCTGTAAAAGTAACCAGAAAACCAAAAGACAAAGGATAAGAATAATATACTCCACTTTATAAAAGAGAGACCAGCTTAAAATTCTTTTGGTGAGATTTTTAGCAGCACCCCCTTTTTGTTTTCAAAGGAAATTGGTTTGTTTGATAAATTATATGGTCACCCTGGTTAGCAATTCTCAGATCTTACTAGTTAAATACTCTAATAGCAAATAGTTTCCTCTCTTTTTTCCTCTGGACGTTTTTAAAGTAGCAAAATACTAAGACAAAGAGAAAAGCCGATTACAAACTATCACCAACCATGGTCATTTAATTCATTTTACTGTTCTACATTAAAATATTCTTTATGAAAACACTGCATTACTCTAGGGTAAAAGACCCCAGAATTGATGCTTTAACAGTATGTAACATAAAGTACCACCCAATTATAAGCAATGTGAATTACATCTATATAAATCAGTGCTCTATTGTAAGCAATATAAATTTTCATCTTATACACTTTAAGTACAAGATGAGCTTGAAAAGATGGGGGTAAATGGGGGAGGCAGGGCTAGAGTATGGTGAGCTTTGTAGGTTATCCATATTTCTGTAACTGCATTGATCCATGTTCAGCTGACTTGAGATATACATGACAGGAGGGATCATTTCTCATTCAAGACCATGTCACCTGTCCCCAGAAATGGAGTGCTCCCAAACATCACCACCATCTCTCCATTAATGATACAGCCACACTTTCATAAATTCTGACATGTTTTCTGAGAAGCCATCATCCCTGGGAAGTAGAAACCCATGATTATCATCACTCTCCTCTGTGGCCTCTGCTGCAGAGTGACCCCATGATGTTAGCCCATGGCTTCTGAGCAGGTTGGCCCTCTCATCTGCTGGCCCCTAGTGTCAGAGCCCATGGCTCCAGCCATTTGCTTGCTATTATGAAGTTGCCACACACTCTCTCTCCTCATTCTCACTCAGACCTCTGCCTTTTCATTGGCTCTCTCAGCACTTCTCATCCTCCCACCTGTAAATGGGAACTTCTGGAGTTTCAGTCCTGCTCACTTACACCATGGAAAGCTGGGAATGGGCTGCCTCTGGTTCATCTGTTTAGACCATAAAATCAAATATCATCACTTCCCTTTAGAGAATATAAAATATAACGTTTAACTACAGAAAAGAAGTAAATTACCAAATAGCAACTCTTGCATTTTAGCTTTGCAGATTTTTGTTCACAGGTGTGTGTAGCAATGACATTTGCTATTATAAGCAGATTTAATAGAAAGGAAAAAGAAGAGAATGCCAATCAGGGGCCTAAATACTTTAAGTTTATAATCCAAACCCACTTTGGGACACTGCTGTTTGGAACCATTAACCAATTAGAATGTAAATGTCTTTGAATATGAGTTCAGAATTGTTGGGAAATACATTAATTCTTATCTTTCAGTTATTAATATTTGTATGAGTAGGGAAAACAGAGAATTATGTTCTTACCCAATCAAACCTGGCCAGATTTGATACCTTCACATAGACAAATATGAACTATGACAACCACAAAGCTGAATAAAATTAAATTGAGTTAGTGGAGGAGAAAGCTCTTCATAAATCCAATAAATAAATGAATGCAAGGAATAGTGACTGTGCCAATATTGAATATGTGTCAGGATAGATTTTTTTTTAAGCAAAAGAGACATAAATTTGTTGAAAATGTCTCTCAAGTTTTTTTATCTTAACTGGTGTCAGTTTGTCATTAAGACAAATAGTTTTCAGACTAATTATACTGTTACCCCTAGGAAGGGATTTTGAGAACAAATTTTCTGCTGGGTCAAAAAATCAAAACTTAAGAGACTAAGTGAAAATAACAGCTGTACAGCACACCAACATGGCACATGTATACATATGTAACAAACCTGCACATTGTGCACATATACCCTAAAACTTAAAGTATAATTTAAAAAAAAAGAAAATAACAGCTGTCTAACCTGTAAATGTGAACATTTTACTTAACCTACTTCTCTGGCCTTCCAATAGAGACAGACTCTCCTATCAAGCAAAAATAGATCAATAAACTACACACACACAATCAAATGCACTGACAAAAAAGCCACCCAGAAAGAATCACCAGTGCTATGCCAGAGATTTAAAATGGGTGAGGTCTAGACCACAAATGGATAGTTACTTGAAGTTGGGTGAATGTGAAGGCATCTCTGAGGAGATGACATTTAGGTTGACAGCTGAATATCAAGATGGATCCAGCCATGCTAAGGCTAGAAGGAAGACCAGTCCAGATAAAGGGAATGGGAATGGGTGTGCAAAGGCTCAGTGGCAGAGATAATCCTGGCAAGTTCGAGTGGGAAAAAGTAGGCCAGTGTGGTCATAGAGTAAGATGAGCCAAGGCTTTGTGGTGAGGGCCAGGAAACTGCATTTTATTCTAAGTGCAATAGGAAGCCTTCGGAGGGTTTTTAAAGATGAATAAAATCATCTAACTTACACTGTTAGGAGAATCACTTTGCTAAATGGAGAATGAATTGGAAGTGGGTGACAGTAGAAATAGAAGTATCATTATAATTCTACGGGTAGGAAATTATTGTGATTTAAAACAGAGTGTAGTAGTGAAGAAGAAAAGAAGGCGATTTCTTTGAGACATGTGCAGAGTTAAAGCTGGCGAATTGCATGCATGGGAGGGAAGAAAGAAGAACAAAGACTAAAGTCCATGATTTTAGAGTTAGGAAGCTGCTGGTTGGTGATGCCTTTACCAGGGATGGACAGAATAATGGAGGAGCCCAATCTGGGTGGAGAATGAGAGGCCAAGCACTCAGCTTCAACCCCGTGATTGTCTAGACCCACTGTGTGATTAACTCAAGCTACTCTTAGATGTCAATGACATCTCTGAACATCTATAAACCCATGGTCACTTTACAAATATGGCTCTAGAGTCTAGTGCATCATCATTTTGATGATTCAGCTACTCTGAATCTTCTGTTGCTTCAGTCCTTCCATTGAGCTGCCAACACCTCCCTTTACTCACTTTCCATTTCATGATACCAGTTGCTCAGGGCTTATTTTGTCCCAGGGCTTCTACTCCACACTTCTTTCTGTCTCATTTATTTTTCTTCTTCTCTACATCTTGTTTGCTGACCAACTCTGAATATTCTTATTTTAATTTTTTGAAGGTACGTTTGATTGGTTATAGTCAGCATCCCATATAAAGAATTTATATTGGACAGATAATACATGCAAGGTAACCTCAGAGGTAGTGGCCCTCCTTTCAATATCTAATCTCTTGGTCAGTCACATGTACCCAACGTAGTGAAGTTACACGGTAGAGCACATGGTGACCCATAGGAAACCAACAGCTGCTCTTTTTTCTTTTCTTTTCTTTTCTTTTTTTAGAGAGAGAGAGAGATAAGGTGAGAGTGGCAATTGCTAAGAACATCAGTCCTATTAAATCCTATCACCGAACTCAAAGGCTTCTTCCTTTTGCCCTTATGTTCCTCAGTAAAAATCAGTGTGTGCTCTCTCTATCTCTCTCTGTCTCTCTCTTTCTCTGTCTCTCTCTTTCTCTCTCTCCTTTCTCTTCTACTTACCAATAACAGTTGATTTTCATTTATGCAATACAATGCTAAAGTGGAACTAATATAGCCTCAGCGTCAACTGAAGTCAGAAGACGATTGATTTCTTCCTTCTGTATGAGATGACAGTAAGCCAGCCAGACAAGATGCATCACACACATCATAACTACTACAAGTCTCCCAAGAGAAGTCAAAGTCAGCTTTAAACCGTGCAGACCCACAGTATATAATGCCAGCTCATGATGGTGTTAACTAAGAACTGTCCTACTCCTTCCTCAATCTTCTATACTACCCACACTGTGTCAAACACTACAGGGGTTCAGAATGGCAACTGTTGCAGGGAAAGGATTGAAAATAGAAAAGGAAAATACCCCAGTTAATATGCCTCTTTCTTATTAAGGAAACCAACTTGTAAATGGTCAGCACTGGTAAAGCAGAGTTGTTTTATCTTTGAATAATATTTATAAAGTTTTGATTATTACACTGGACATATTAATTGCTCCTTACAATATTTTTATTAATGAACATGACTGGAAAAAAATGTGGTGACTTGTCCTAAGTTTCATCCGGTGGGAAGTAACACTGGCCGCATAGAATAATTTAAAGGAGGACAAAAATAAAGTGTTTTATAATAACATCTCATGTCATGTTTGTTCAATACAACACATATATCTGCCTTAACTCTGATAATATTCAGCCTTGATATAATATGTTCCTCTGTCTCTTCCACTGTATTTTAAACTCCTTGAGAGTATGAAGCCACCTTGCTTTCTATTTTATTGAGAAAATAGAAGCAGTCGCAAGAGAACTTCCAAAAGCTCCCACCTCCGCTGTTTTCCACTTAATTTCAGCTGGGCTTATTATCTAACCCTCCATCTCTCCTAATTTGAGTGAAGAATGCCAAATCCTACACTTGTGCATGAGATTCCAGCACTGCTAACTGGCTCGAAGCTGTGACTTCAGCAATTCTCTATCCTGTTGCATCATTTTCCTTTCCGCTGAATCATTTCCATGCACATAAAATACACGCTTTTACTTCTCCCCTCTTAATTCTTCCCTTCTTATCCTCTCTTGAGGCAATGTCAGTCAAACTCTTACCCACTCCTCTCCATGAAATTTCTAATGAAAATATTACCAATGAGCTCTCCATTGTTAAATCTAAAGGACAAGGCTCTATATGCATATTAGAGCATCTATCGAAAGCATTTAACATAGTTGATGTCAAATCCACTGCCTGGAAACTCCTTCTTCCAGGATGCCACACTCTCCTGGTTTTCCTTTCCCCATTCTGGTCTCCCCCTTAGCCTCCTTTGCTACTTTCTCTTTCTACCACTTAAACATTGGAAAGCCTCAAACCTAAGACCGTTTCTCTGCCCTAAGTATTACTCTTTCCTTTGATGATATCATCCTATCTTTGATAGTAAATATTACATAAATATACAATTCCCAAGTATTATATTTTTACTTGACTCTAGCTCAGACTGGTCTTCTCAACTCTAGGTTCAAATGTTCAGTTGCTTACCCTGCATTCTACTTGGAAGTCTAATCACAAATACAAACTCTTCAAAACCAAAATCCTAACTTTTCTCCTTGATGCATTTATTTCCTTCCTCACTGCTGTCAGAGGCAACCCCATATTTCCAGTTTATCAGGCCCTAAAGCCTAGAGTTGTTCTTAATTTCTCTCTTTCACACCCACATCTATTTCATGTGCAAATCTTTTAAGGTAGACCTTCATCTATTATAAAACCCAACCATATCTTACCTAACCCCTGTCACCTTGGTCCAATCCAACATCCACTCTTAACCGAGTTATTAATAACAGCATAAAGGATCACCTCCTGCTTTTACACTTTCTTCTTCTAGGTCTATTTAAAATTTTTAAGTGAATCATGGCTGGGTGTGGTGACTCACGCTTTTAATCCCAACACGTTGGGAGGTGAAACAAATGGAAGCCAAGCTCCAAGCCAGTTTGAGACCAGCCTGGGCAAGGTAATGGGACCTCTTCCCTACAAAAAATAAAAAACTTAGCCAGGAATTGTGGTGCACACCTGTAGTCCCAGCTACTCAGGAGGCTGAGGCAGGAGGATAGCTTGAGCCCAGGAGTTTGAGGCTGCAATGAACCATGATTATGCAACTGCACTCCAGCTGCATGACAGAGTGAGGCATGTCTAACATATAAATAAATAAACCAGAAGAAACTCCTGTCTTATTTTTCTTGTTTAAAATGAGTCATATTATGTCATTTCACTGCTTAAAACCTCTGATGACTTTTCCTATCATCCAAAATGACAGTCGAGGTCTTTATAATGGTCTATAGGACCTGCATTATCTACTCTCCCCTTTTCTCCTCAAAATCATTCCTGTTACTTTCCTTCTCTCTAACTCTGCTCTAGCCACATAGACCATGTTGCAGTTCCACGTATCTGGGCCATGCTCTGGCCTCAGGGTCTTGGCACTTGGCTACTCTGGCTGAAATGGCTTTCCTTCAGATATCCTCATGGCTGGCTCCTTCACCTTGTTTGGTTTTGGTTCTACACCAACTTCTCATAGAAGTCATCCTTAACCATGTAAGGTGGAATTACAGCTCCCATTCTGGACTCATATGTACCTGCCTCCTTTACTTTTCCCCATAGCACTCATTTCCATCTAGCATGATGTACGTAATTTTCTTGCTTATCTTTCTCTCCACTATGATGTAAGCTCTGACCACCTCAGTACCCAGTGGAGGGTCAAGTACATGGTGAGTGCTCAAAATATGTTCGAAGAGGAAATCTATGCACTCCCGTACCCCACCCTCTTCCCACACACACATACAGTTACACCAACAGATATTTCAGAGTGTTTTACATTTAATAGATGCTTAACAAATGGTAGTTGGCTTGTAAATAATTCCATCTAGAGACTATATTATACACAGTGCATTTACTGCATTGCATGCAAACTGACTGTGAGATGAGCAATGTAGCAGATCAGAATCCATGAATAGCTACAAATTTTTTGTTTGTTTGAGATGGAGTTTGGCTTTGTCACCCATGCTGGAGTACAGTGGCCCGATCTCAGCTCACTGCAGCCTCCACCTCCTGGTTTCAAGCTATTCTCCTACCTAAGCCTCCTGAGTAACTGGGATTGCAGTTTCATGCCACCACACCCAGCTAATTTTTGTATTTTTAGTAGAAATGGGGTTTCACCATGTTGGCCAGGTTGGTCTCGAACTGACCTCAAGTGATCTGCCTGCCTCGGCCTCCCAAAGTGCTGGGATTACAGGCGTGAGTCACCGCACCAGGCTGGCTACAATTTTTATTCCTTAGGTTTACACATATTGAAAAATATTGAAAAATGCATGGGTTTTATATATCTTTCAAAAATAATAAGTTATGTAACATAAATAATAAACTACATAAAACTGTGAAATGTACTTGTGTTTATCTTGATTTCATATATTTTGGTAAACTTTTTGTTTAATTTCAATAAGAAATAGTTTAATCATCATTGCACACCATTTCAGAGTAAAATCAGGAAAACATCTACTACAAATGGGTTTTCTGAGGGCTTGCCAAGGATTTGCAGGCAGTGGGTAACCATTCTTTCTTACCATATTTTCAAAGGAGTTTTAACTATTGCATAAATCTATAGCAGTCAATTAAATTAAAATATGGAGAAGGGTTGAATGCCTAATTACATGTTAAAATTGAAGTCTGGAGATTACATAAAGTAGTAAATAAAAGCATCACATCTGTTCAAAATAATGTTTCTAGTTTTTCCCCAGAATCACTGTGCACTTTTACTCTAAAGAAGCATAGGTTTGGCCGGGTGCGGTGGTTTATGCCTGTAATCCCAGCACTTTGGGAGGCCGAGACGGGCGGATCACGAGGTCAGGAGTTTGAGACCAGCCTGGCCCACATAGTGAAAGTCTGTCTTTACTAAAAATACAAAAAATTAGCTGGGCGTGGTGGCAGGCACCTGTAATGCCAGCTACTTGGGAGGCTAAGGCAGGAGAATCGCTTGAACCCAGGAGGCAGAGGTTGCAGTGAGCCAAGATCGCACCACTGCACTTCAGCCCGGGCAACAGTGCGAGACTATGTCTCAAAAAAAAAAAAAAAAAAAAAAGAAGAAGCATAGGTCTCTCTACGGCCTATCCTTCCTAGAACTTCCTTCTTTAGGTTCTGCTCTCTGTTGATATATTAGTCTGTATAAACATGTACATTGATACATTAAATTACTTCCTATGTTGCTTTTTAAAATATTAGCAGGTGCCTCCCGAGGACTCAAAGATTTAATACACAAGATTGAAAATTAAGAGTATTTTAGGCATATTGTCAGGGAGATTATTGGAAATTCGGTGGGCAAGATAATCTTTCACCCCTCCTCTAATCGCTACCCCATATTATACTCTTTTTAATAAAACATGAAAGTGTCTTCATGTTTAGCTGCAGGAGGCAAATAACTTTCAGGAGTCCACCAGAGGGTGTTCACTCATTTGTTCGTTTCAACTAATACTTAAAAGTTCTGTGGTTAAAGTGCTTTAGAGACCACAAAGTATTTTCATATTCTTCTTACTTAATTAACCCTCACAACCCTCAAATTTGCAAGGATAAACATCTTGCATTAACAAATGGGAAAACTGAGACTCTCCTAAAAGTTTAAGGGATTGAGCAAAATCACACAGTTAGTTGACAGAATCATTGATACCCAAACCTATATATTCTAATGCTAAAAGTATTAGTTTCCCACAGTACTTTAACTCAGCATTTCTAATATGCTAAATGTAATCGAGTCTTAAAGATGCGTAACCATGGTTCCTACACTCCAACTACTTACAGGAGGGTGAAATTCTGTAACACATAAAAGAGCCTAACTTTTAAGAACTACAGTCAACATGATGTTGAATAACATAAAAATGTAAAGATCTTTATAATTAGCATAAATTAAGCGAACTATTGTGATTAGACATATGGAAGAACTTTACCATGTAAATGTAACTTAAAAGTCAAAAATTAGTAGAGTAACTTTCTTAAGCACATGAAATCTGCCCTTGAAAACCATAAAGAGAAAAATCTAGAACTCATCCTGGGATGAGAGTGACATGCACTTCATGGAGTCAAAAAACCTTCTAGGAAGTTTAGAGAAATCTAGTGTTTCACAATTCCAGGTGTCTTATTAACTTACCATAATTCCTTTCGGCAAATCACTTGGCAGTCAAGGTCACTGGCTCTTGAGGCTTGCAGACCGACACTGCCTGAGAAAAAGGGGTGGGAAGAAGACAACATTAAGCAACTCATCCTTGCTATTAGCCCTGCTCTGGTCCCTTGTCTATTGGCCAGTAAGAAAACAATTTCCCTATTCTTCATCCTTTTTGGATACCTATGATAGAATTGAGTCTATACTTTCATTTCCTGTAAGGCTTGAGATGAGCCTGGCTTATATCCATCCTTTCAGAAACTGGAGTCCTTTTTCTGAACTCCAGGTAGACACTGAGATCCCATTCTCAGCTTTCACTGTTTCTGAAAACTGCTGCTTATGTGCCTTTTTCTTTACCTGAGGAATGCCTAAAGAAGTTTTAGCACGGATCCTGGCACATAGTAGGTATTCAATATTGATTGAAAATTGGTATACAACAAGAAAATATAACAAGGTCTTGGCCTCCAATGCAACTTAGAGTCTAGAAGAGAAAGATAAAAATATAAATACTAAGTGTTACAGATGCTATAATGAAAGAAATAGACTGCAAACCTGGCACTAATAATTTTTTTCTACGAGAGGGATCAAAAAGACTTCTTGGGGGAGTTGAGAAGAACGAGTAAGATTAAATGAAAAGAATAGGTTTTGCCAAGAATAGTGGGAAGACAGGCAGATATTTTCCAAAGACAGTGAGTAAAGTCATTTGTATAAGGAGAATGTACATGTTGAAGCATGGTAAAAGATAAGCCTGGAAATCTGAGTAGATCATGAATAGGTCAGAAATTTACTTTTTTAGGCATTAACAGTATCTGGAGTGTTTTGAGCAGGTAAGTGATCTAATTAGAGTACTATCTTAGAGTTGTTCCCAGGGTGGCAGTTAACAGGACATTTTTTCAATGAAAAAAATTGAAAGGAGGAAATTAGTTAGGAAACAATTTATTTACCCCAGCAATAAGTGATTAAAGTATGATATAAGTTAATAGCAATAGAATAAAAAAAGGAACTAAATTTTGGCAAATTATGTGGGATTAACTTTCACTTCTTATAATACCATAAAATTTCAGTAAAAGAATTTTAAAAATGCATAAAATTACATAAGAAAAACAAGAAGTGGGAACAAAAAAAATTGAGATGCAAAAAAAACAGGAAGATATCCAGCAGAAAATTAAGGCCAGAGGAAGAAGAAAGATAGTGTCTGCAAGGTGCAAGAGTGGAGAGTCAAGACACTAGTCACTTCATGCCCTGGAATCCAGGGAGGCCTAGAAGTTAGAGGCATCATGTTCCTCTGACGGCTGAGGTGTAGTTAGGCCGACAACATGAAGATTGGTTGCAACTCTCCAAAAGCATTTAGACCTTTGCATATCTTAAAATTCTCTATGAGAAGAGATCAGGTCTAAAATTTTCCCCACTTAACAGAAGAACGAGGTTCAGGTTTTACTCTCTGGAGACTCTTTGAACCCAGAGACACCAAACACAGTCAAGACTCTGCATGAAGGTCTACACATTGAACAGTGAGACCCATATTATACACTTCCACTTTTCCATCACATAAGCAACCAGCTTCCCTCACAGGAAGAAGGCTGGAGGGTTCATCTCTTTGGAACCACTGGCTTAAGGAAAAACTCTTAACATTTGGGGAAAGAGTATCCTTGAGAAAACAACTGTGTTTCTATCTAATTATCCTACAGAAAAGCACACTGCTGAACAAGCCCTGAAATTAACACAAAGCTTCTAATATATTTCTAGGGTTTTACTCTTAAATGGCAAATAACAGCCAAGGATGAGGAAAGTCATATCACTAACTCAAACACAGAAGCCCAACAAAGAGAACAAGCGATGCAGAAGACCTGAGGCAAGGCAGGAACTAGGAGAAAGAATGCAAAGAAACTCTATAATCAATCGCCTTAAAGAGATAAAAGTTTCTATAATCAATCACCTTAAAGAGATACAAGTCGCCTTAAAGAGATAAAAATTTACAGATAATATATCCATAAATTAGAATATTTAGACTATTATTTTAAAATGACGGAGGAGCATTCAAACAATGAAAGCTCCTAGAAAATAAAATATGATTAAAATAAAGATGACAGAATCTTCCAGAAAGCATAGCGAAAATACAAAATGAAAAATAGGTAAGACTAGATAAAATTTTAGAGGTTTGTTACTAAAGCTCAAACAGTCAAATAAGAGCCTCAGAAAAAGACAAAGAAGAAGATGAAAGGAAATAAATTATACAGAAAGAAACAAAAAAAATCTAGGATTGAAATGTCTGGATTTACACATGGAAAGGGCAGATCAGTATCTACCACAATGAATGAAAAGATAATTCATAGCAAAGCACAGTACTGTAAAATTTCAGGGAATTGAGATACAGAGAAAAACAGGCAATTGGAGGCAGAAAGAAAATTGAATTTCATGCCTTCAACATTCTGTGAATAATAATTTTCAACATAGAATTCTGAACCCAGACAAACTACCAATCAAATGAGAAGGTAGAAACAAACATTTTTAATTTTTCACATACACAAGTTCTAAACAAAATTACCTCTCATATACTTCTGCTCAAGAAATTACAAGAAGATAATCCTTATTAAGAATCAAAGAATAGGCCAGGCATGATGGCTCATGCCTGTAATCCCAGCACTTTGGGAGGCCGAGGCGGGTGGATCACGAGGTCAGGAGTTCGTGACCCGCCTGACCAACATGGTGAAACCCCATCTCTACTAAAAACACAAAAATTACCCAGGCGTGGTGGCATGTGCCTGTAATCCCAGCTACTCAGTAGGCTGAGGCAGGAGAATCACTTGAACCCAGGAGGCAGAGGTTGCTGTGAGCCAAGATTGTGCCACTGCACTCCAGCCTGGGCGACAGAGTGAGACTCTCTGTCTCAAAAAAAAAAAGAAAAAGAAAGAAAGAAAAAGAAAGAAAGTAAAGGTTTTGAACGCAGTAATCTCTACCTTTCTTCCATCTTGTTTGAGACAAATTTACGCTTGTGTTGGTATTAACCGTGGAACAACCAAGTGACTTATGTGCAGGAGACTGCTGGAAATGTCGAACCCAAGTTGAAACAAGCAGTCAGTGCTGGAGAGGCTGACTGTAGAGGTATCTACAAGGAGATATGCACACAGCTAGAGAGAGTAAGATCTCCAAAGCACAACACATAGAGATAGAAATGGAAAGTTAGGACTAAACTTCAGGCAATGCTCACCTTACGGGAAAACTAGAATAGTGAAGGTGTGAGTTTAAAAATACCTGTATAACAGGACAGATAGCTATTCATACATTTGGCTTTGGAAGAGTATGAAGGGTTTGATTGTCTTATGAATTCAAAAATCACCTTTGAACTTAAACAATTAGGAAATTTTGATAGTAAAGCAAATTAAAATAAAATATTTGGAATTCTAAGGAGTTATACAAAAGATAAGCTTTTATCCTCCTTTCCCTAAAATAACTATAGTTATCATGTTACAGATGTTACCATTTAGGGCATCTATGTGAATAAAGATGGGATTTTTATTTTTCACCTTTAGAAAAGTGGCAGTGATTGAAATCTCGCCTGAAACCATGAATTTTTCATAATAGCCAGGTGGCTATTCAGCCAAGCACTCTAACTCTATAAGCCCCAGCTGCGATCCAAGCAAGGTTAAATGAAAATAATACTTGACAATATTTCACCAAGCCGTATCATTCATGCACATGCCACATCCTTTAATTTATTTTTCATGCATAATTATTCATCCATACAGAAAAAACAAATCAGTAAACACACGAAATACAAAACCAGTTTTCATTTACAAGTAGTAAAACCCCTTCTGAATTTTGTTGTTCTTCGCTTTTGCATACTAACCACTTTATTGTATAGTAATAAATTCTGTATTCCAAATGGTTAAAAGCATTATAATTTACAAGATAAATTCTGTATTCTATACGGTTTAAAGTTGAAAACATACAGGTTATTACATAACTTGTATATTTTCTATTTTTCATGGCAACAAGAGGACATACAATTTTACACAAACATCTGTAAGTGTATGTATACATGCACACACTTTTTAAAGCATTTCTCAACTTTAGGCCATATGAAGCACTCCTAATTTTGTATTATCATTTATATCAAACTTATTAACAACTTAGTAAAAATAGTTGCATTTATTTTAATTTATATTTTTTCGTTACTTTCTTGGGTAGTTATTATACCCAATATGGCATTAGTTGGCTTAAAGATGTGAAAATTTATACGATTTCATCAAGTATTGTGCTTTCCCCATCCAAAATATTCTGTCAAATCACACTTTCAGCGCTACTATTTTAATAACTTGGAATAGTGTTTCTCTCTTCAACTATTTCATCCATCATGGTGAGTAATCCAACCAACTTATTTCTTGAGACCAGTGGGTTAACCTTGAGGCAAGGTTAGTATTTTTACCTAAACATTAGAAATCTTTAAATATTTGTTTCTCATAAATATTTAATTCAGCACAATAATTACAATATTAATTAGACGTAGACTACGTAGATTTCAACAGGAGAAATGTAGTAATGTGGGTCACTAGGGGGCAGCAAAGATCAGAGAAAAGGCATGAATTCAAATGCTGATTCTTAATCCAAGTTAATAAAAACATTGAGCGTTCTAGAGATACCAAAGGGCCAGTGCTTTCCCTAAACGTTTCTCTGAATCTTACAGTCTTATCTATACATCATCTTGGAACAAAAACCTGCACTATTCTGCCACCTTTTAGAAAATTGACTGCCACTTCAATTTTTATCAGCAAACAATGAACATTTTAAGGCTTTCTCAAAAATGAAAACTGCGTAACTTCCTGACAATGACGGTAGTTCCAATTTTTTAAGAAAGTTATGAAATAGGTCATTTAGACTTTCTGTGGGATTTCTGCTTCTCCAAAAAGACCAGATGTTTCCTCATGATTTTTGTTTCCCCATCTTGAGCACTACAAATGAAACAGATTTATAACTTTTTAAATACAGTGTTATTTTCTGAGTCTTTAGGAAACACACAAGTGTTTATAAAGGCAAAAATACTGCATCAATTATACTTTCAATGGCCATTACTACTAATAGAAATTACTTTAAAATATTTTAAAAACAGGTTAATAGGAAAGCTCAATCATCTACCTTTTCCTTTTTGAATTCTCAACTTATTATATATACATGTTTACAAGTTTATTAAATGAACATCCATTATTTTAATATCAGAAGGGAGTCTAAACTTATTTTTAAAAGTCACTTATGAGCGATATATCCTACTTTTGCTGGGCCTTTTAAAATTCATAATAAAATGCATTGAAAGTCCTGATTCTGTTAGCATTCGTTCTGGTGGGTTTCCGGATCTAAGGAAACATCAAATTTTACAGGGGTTATTTGGAAACAAAACCCACAGAGTAACACAATACTAGAGTTGTGAACTAACAAAATAAAAGAGTTTGTTTATCATGTCACTGTTCTAATATTGACCTTGACCATGTGATGTTGACTTTATTTATTGCCTATTGAACATTCTTGCAAAATTATAGTTTATTTCCTTGGAGCTTAGAAATTAAAGGAGAAACAAAGGGTACTTATTAAACAAGAAGATGTGCTTGAAGCTGAGAAGTAGCTGGTCCATTTGGGAATTGATAAAAACATAAAAATGTTAAAGTAAAGACCCCTCCATATCATTACAAGTTTCCCATTTATCTGTAGAAGGAAAAAGATTTTGGTTTGAAGTTTTAAGAAGACATAAAATAAAACAGATAAAAAGAAGGTAAAATGCCTGAAAACCCCTTTTTATTATGACTACAAAGCTTTACATTTTAACCTAAATGCTAACAACTTACAAATCTATTTCCCTACTCCTATAACCAAATAGTTGAATGTTTCTACCAGTGTTCAAATACTTTGAAGTACCTCAAGGTCAATGTATTTAAAGCTAACTCATGGCCTTCTCATCTAAAGCTGCTCATCCTCTTATTTTCTCAGCAAAATGTGGGGATTCCACATCTCATCACTTCACCCAAGTGAAGTAACCAAAAAGCGTCCTTGACTGTATCCTCACCTGCATGTCCTCAAATCAACTAATTTAGCTTATATTTATTGTATAGATATTTCTCAGATCCTTTGTCACTTTACAGACCTATAGTAACTTAACTGAACTCTACCCTGAATCTCTCAAAAGCATTACCTATACTATCAGAACGCTTTCACAGATGCCATTATCTCACTCCATTGTCCAAATACCTGCAATAAGTCTCCATTCATCTATACAATAGAGTCCAAATGTCCTAATATGGCATAAAAATAGCCATTACTATTGCATTTAAAGCAAATTCTTGACAAATATTTGTTGACTCCAAAAGAATCCAATATTCAGTATTTCTACATTTAGACAGGGTGTTGACACAAAACCAGAATATTTTTGGGGTGATATCAAAATATTTAAAGTGAGAAAATTAAATACATGTGTATGTATATATGTAATAGATATTAAAAATACCTTAAACTGCCAGGCATGGTGGCCACGTCTGTAGTCCCAGAACTTTGGGAGGCCTAGGCAAGGATCACTTGAGGTCAGGAGTTCGAAACCAGCCTAACCAACATGGTAAAATCCCGTCTCTACTAAAAATAGAAAAATTAGCCAGGCATGGTGGCTTGCACCTGTAGTCCCAGCTACTTGGGAGGCTGAGGCAAGAGTATTGCTTGAACCCAGGAGGTGGAGGTTGCAGTGAGCCAAGATTTAGCTTCTGCACTTCAGCCTGGGTGACAGAGGAAGACTCCATCTCAAAAAAATAAAAAATAAATGTAAATAAAAATACATTAAACTGACATATAAATCTGTTTTTTAATTTCATCATGGCTTTATGTATTTGTCATATATATGTATATATGTGTATGTCTTGTGTATATATCACATACATATATGTATATATGTGTGTCCTGTGTGTGTGTATATAAATATATATATATTTGTATATATGTATATATATATTTGTATATATGTATATACATATTTTTATATATATACACACACACGTCAGTTTAATATTTTCTTCAGTTTTAGAGGAAAATCTAGCAAAAATAAGCAAAGTAGGCAGTAGTTAGGACAGAGATTGATGAAACAAATATTGTTTACATTTTTGCCAGAAGCAATGTAGAGAATAATGAAAGTGTGTTGGAGATTTGTAGATTTAAACCCAACAGTATAGCCCAAAGACAGTTTAATTGCATTCCTTTTTTCTCACATTTCTCTTTCAAAAAACTGAAATCCTTGAGACTTTTGTAAACAAGGAACAGTCATGGCTGGGCATTTCCTCTGAAGAAAAGAGATAAAGCCAAACAAAGGCACTTTGATCTTCTGTTTGTGCTTGGTAAACTACCAGTCTTACGAAAGACCTTTCGTTTGTTCATTCGTCTCCTCATGTGTCTGAATGCCCATAGAAAATGTTTACAGAGCAAAACAGCTCATTTCTTATTCCAGAAAAATCAAGCTGTTGCAACTGGTGGAGATTAATTAAAACGGCATGAGCGTGGCAAGCCAGGAAAGAGCAAAGCCAAATAAACGAATCTTTCATTATATCTTTAAAAATGATGAAGGAAAGAGATCATCTACTTATCTCTTGGTAGATCCTGAATATATATTCTGAATATATATTTTATATTTATATATGTATATGTACATACCTTGCTTGGTTTTCAATTTGTATATGAGTAAATTCTTAATGATAGAGTGGCCTTCATTTGGCCTAACCATAAAGCACTTTCCATTTCTGCTATTTGATGCATAAAACAAGAAAGAACAACCTTAGTTCTCTCTTTCCATTTGATAATTTGGTACCATATTTACCTATTATGCATCAAAAAAATTTCTGATTTGGCTAAATTTTAATAATTCTAAAAGATAAAATGAATCCTTAAATATTAAAATACATCAATGTGAAAATCTCAACACTTGGTAAGAAATAGGATAAAAAATTACGATGAGGTACTGGGCTTCCATTCTTACATATAGTTAATAAAAGGAAATCAACACATGAAAAATTAACTAATGCTATAAAATACATTTGTGTTTTATACCTTTGTGGTACCTATGTCATAGTTATCACAAAGCAGAGACAAATTAGGTGATAGAAAGTCAGTTCATATTGAAAATTACTATTAAAATCTTGAGTTCATACTCAAACCATACATCACTTTTGTCTTTCTCTGTGTTTCATTCATTCCATACAATGGTAAATGATTTTAGAACTTGATCATGTTTATTTGCATATAAAATAATATCATTTTGCCTTTCTACTATTGTACATGAGATGACTGCTCTCACTCTTCTTAGTAAGGTGCTACCTAACTAGACACATTAAGAATTTTTAAATCTTTCTGTTTCCATAGTATATTGTTTTTAAAATTTTTATCCCTAAATCTCAGTATCAAAGAATCTGGCTTCATATGAGATGATTTGGGCGGGGGGGAGTTCAGGAAACCAGGCCTTGCTCTGGAGTAGACGCCGACAGGAAGCAAGGGCAAGTCTATGATTGTTTATCTTAATAAATCTCATCTGGAAGGAGGGAAGACTGGAGTCAGAATAGAGTTGTCAGTGGGAAAGAGCGGCAAGCACTCGTGTTTGCCAGGTTAGGGGGCTGCTTGGTATTTTGTGGCTGGAGCAGTGTTTATGTTTTGTCTGTGTTCAGACCTGGTTATGAGTAGTCTTACTTTTGTCTTAATTTATCTTGTTCACAGAGTGACCTTGTCTGATGTTGATGTGCTGTGAAATTGTTTATGATCAAAAGAAATACACAAGGCCTAACTGCAAGTACCAGGCCAGCTCCTCATACCAGTCCGGCTGATAGGACCAGGCTAGTCCCACATGTCAAGGGCCGCTTTTCTCTTACCCAGTTTCCCCTCTGGGTCAAGGGCAAACATAGTTAAGGCCACAAGACATTAATCCATAATATTTATATTTTTACCATCAGTAAGATTTTGCTGCTAAGAAGAGTTTTTTTAGAGAACATAGTCTGTAGTTGAATTAAAATTAGTCACATGGTCTTTCACTGCAGGATGAATTATTGAATGTGCTGGCATGATCATTGCTATACAGAAACTCAGAATGGCCTACATCTGCCAAATGCAACGTAAGCGATTATCAGATGCAAAATGATTATTAGTCCTTGACACAAGTCTTGAAGCCAGGATTCTAGATCATAAAATCTAGGCAATAAATCCTTTTGTGTTTGTTTTAGAAGGTCAGGTCTCTATTTCATTTTATCTTCTTCATGTGTTTATGTATTTGTCTTGTAGTCCATAAGTGCAGCAAGAAGTATTTACTGTAATATAAATTTTCTCTTGGTTAATTATAAGGAAAGCAGGAGCATTGCAAATTTTTCCTAACCCTAGCTAATGAATTGAGACTAGTTTGTTGGGCATTCAGAGTATAAGTTATATTATTTATGGCTTTTGCTGGGGTCAAAGTAAAGCTTTGCACCATTTTGCCAGTTGTATTATTCCAAATGTGAAAATTATAGCTCAGATAATCTGTATGAGGGAGTCAGTTATCCCTTCCAAAAGTTTCTTTAAAAAGCATATATGTACCTCCTTTTGAAGGGTGATAAACAACTTTTCATCCAGGGCTATATGAACCGCTAGTGGGAGGTTAGTTTTAAATATCTGAAAGTCTCTCATGATTATCTCATGAAATAGAACATGTAAGTTAATATGTAGCAAGCTGAAAGGCATCACCTAGGGAGACTGTAGCTAGAGAAGACAAAAGGACCCAAAGGCATTTCAATATTTAAGTTAGATAAGGAGGAAGGGACAGCAACGTAGGTAGAGGAAAAGTCCCTGGTGAATTAGGTAAAAAAACAAATAAATCAGGAGGATACGGTGCCCAAGAAACCACAGGAGGAAAGATTCTCAAGGAAGATAGATTGAGTGTAGGGTCAAATGCTGCTCCAAATCAAAATAAGGAAGAATACAGAAGAGGTCACTGGGTTCTGCAAAAGAAAAATCATTGGTCCCCTTAACAACAAACATTTCAGTGGACTTGTGGTGACAAGAGCTACTCTTGAGTGATTGCAACAATAAGCAGCTAAAAAATGTAATTTTTTAAAACTCTGGGTAGCATTAAATTACAAATAAATCTAATAAGAACTCCAGGAAGTCTAGACTCATAAAATAATAATAAAACTACCTAAGTTTTAAAAGAGTAAACAGTTTAAATTTTTTATTGTGCTTTGATGAAATGACTCATTATAAATATATCTATTACCCTAAGATAATTTATTCATTTAACTCAATACAAATGAATTTATTCCAGAGTTTTTCATAAAACTTTGTTGTTGTTGTTGTTGTTGTTATTATTTTAATTTTAATTTCAGGGGATATACGTATGGGTTTGTTACATGGATATGTTACATGATACTGGAGGTTGGGCTCCTACTGAACCCGTTACCCAAACAGTGAACACAGTACCCAATAGGTAATTTTCAATCCCTGCCACCTTCCCTCCCTCCCTCCTTTTGGAGTCCCCAGTGTCTGTTATTTCCATCTTTGTGTCCACATGTACCCGGTGTTTAGCTCCCACTTATAAGTGAGAACATGTGGTATTGATTATCTGTTCCTGCTCAGATTCACTTAGGATAATGGCCTCTAGCTGCAGCCATGTTGCTGCAAAGGACATGATTTTATTTTTTTAATGGCTGCATAGTATTCTATTATGTATATGTACCACAATTTCTTTATCCAATCCACTGTTGATAGGCACCTAGGATGTTCCATGATTTTGCTATTGTGAGTAGTGCTGTGGTGAACATACGAGCGCTGGTGTCTTTTTGGTAAAACAATTTCTTTTCCTTCAGGTAGATACCCAGTAAGGGAATTGCTGAGTTGAATGGTGGTCTTATTTTTAGTTCTTTGATAAATCTCCAAACTGCTTTCCAAAGGGGCTGAACTAATTTATCTTTCCACCGACAGTGAATAAGCATTCACTTTTCTCCACATCCTAGTCAGTATCTGTTGATTTTTAACTTTTAATAATAACCATTCTGACTGGTGTGAGATGGTATATCATTGTGGTTTTGATTTGTATTTCTCTCATGATTAGGAATGTTATGAATTGATTCTAAAGTCTATAAAGAAAAAATAAACGTGTAATAATATCCAAGAAAATATGAAGCAGAAGAATAATAAGCAAAGACTAGCTATACAAGAAAAAAATGTTCTAAAACAACAGGAAATACTAGCACTGGCCACAAATAGTCAATATAACCAAAAAGTCAGATATAGTCTTAAATATATATGGGTTGTTAGTTACTGGTGAAAGTGGCATTCTAAATCAATGGGTATTGAGAGGCAGACAGGGGGAGGTGTGTGGATCAAATAATTCTGGAATAATTGGGTAGCATCTAGGGAAAACGAATGAGCTACATTCTCTCTCTTGCTTCTTAAATACATTTCAGAAGGACCAATGTTTTCAAAGTGTAAAAACCAAACTATAAAATTGAAAGGAAATGAAAGAAAAACATTGGCAAACCTTCTCATATACTTGATAGTGTAAGGTATTTATAAGCATGATGTAAAAACTTTCAAAACATGGTGCAAAACTATTTAAAAATGTATAAATTTGAGTTCATCAAAATTAAGTTTTAAACTTAATAAATTTAAGAAAAAGAAAAAAAATTTACAAACTTACTAGCTTAAATATTTTAGTAATCCAGCTGCTGAAATGTTTATTTTCTTAACATATATATATACATTGCCCATACAAACTAATGAGAAAATTATCAACAACCAATGTAAAAAAAAATGGGTAAAGACATGAATTCAGAAATAAAAAGAAATGCAAAGCCTTTTAAAACTTGAAAATATGATCAGCCTCAGTCATAATAAAATGAATGTAAATTATAATTGCATTTGGATATCAAGTTTTCAAATATTGCATTTGGCAAAAAGCAAAATTCTCTTACTACACTGTATTAGTGAAGATGTGGAGAATCAAGCACTCTTATACAGTACTGGTATAAATTTAAATTAGTAAAACATCTGGAAGGCAATTTTCCAACATTTACCAGAATTATAAACATATCCTTTGGATTCAATAATCCCACTTTTAAGAGTTTATCCTATAAATACATGGCATAAAAATATAATTACAAAGATTTTCTGAGCCGTATTTTCTGTATTAGCAAGAGATTGCAAGTATTATAAATCTTCATTGTAGGGAACTGTGTAAATACATTTATGTGACAGCCAGCCAAGAAGTGGTTAAAAGGAATGAGACATACTTGTGTACACTTCATGAAAGATCTCCTTGATAAGTGGAAAAGCAAAGCATGCTTTAATCTATGCAAAAAAAAAATCACTTCAACTTGGAGAAATCTTAGCATTGGGGATTGATGATAGAAGGGTGCTAACATTCTGTACTGCTCAAATTTTGTAAGACAGTCATATATTGCCTTCTCAAAAAACTACATTAAAATTATTTAAGTAGGACAAAAAGTGAATGCAGAGGAATAAAATGAAGGCAATGAGTGAGGACAATTATATGTCCTGTTGCTGAGAAGGATGCAGAGAAATTAATGCGTGATCAAAATTTTGTTATTTTTGTTGGGACTGTCCGTTGCTCTTTATAGAGAAAAAGTTCGAAGACACCCTGAGGGTCTGACTACGCATCAGTCAGATTGAACCAATCTGAGAGAGAGAGATGTGATTCAAATGGAGGCAGGTAAAGAAGTCTTCAGAAACTCCAAGGAATAAAATTCAGGTGAACAGAAAGGTTCACCTGTGATTAGCGCAGGGGCACTTCCATTTTAACAAGTAGAATGAAGAAAGTTGTTTGATTTCTTTTGTGTGAAAGTGACCAATCTTCGGTGGAGGACTTGGCCTTGTTGGAGAACAGGCACGTCTTCCATGTTAACAAGTAGACTACAGCATTATGGATACAAACGTAGCTAAGTTTTTATAATTTTAGGTAAGTAGAGGATGTTCTGATATCCTGCATCTAATTAACCCATGAATTATAACAATAATCTTCTGAGAGCAAGGCTTGCGAAAGATGGCGGAAGAACTTTGGGGCAAGAACATGAAGGATAACACAGTCATCTCAGATAATCGGAAAATGAGTAGGAGGGTCAGACAGGGCGGAGGGTGTTTTGAAGCTTGTGGTTAACAAATTAAAGCGAAATCGGTTGGACTTTTCCCCTGTTAAGCTATTGGGTTGCAAGCATGGTATAGGTGGGTAGCTGGGTTAATTGAGGCTCAGATATTGACAATTGTTACAAGGGGTTCAGATAACAAAGGAGATGAATCTGTTTGCAAGGGAGTGATTATGATGGTTCATCTTGGAATTTAGAGAAGGCTAAAAGGTAAATGAAGATAGGAGGTGGGAGGGGGTTGGTGAAAAGTAATGTGGTAGGAAAAATGTATTGAAGACCTGTGTTAATTCAAACCATGATCATCCTAGGGATTAGTAGAGAAACTGAGCCAAAAGGATAAAAAGTAGGGCTAAGAGGAATATGCGAAATAAAAAATTTGGTGAAAGACTACAAAGTAGAAACACAAAAGTGGGTGCATGGTGTGGAATAGGGGAAAAGACTGCAATCAAAAAAGAGCTTTTCCATCCTCATTTTCTGAGAGCTGTGACACATAGTCAAACGATTAATTTTATTAAATATATTTTAGCCTCTTTTAAAATAAGCTTTTTTAATTATTGGACATATAATTTGTGTTACATCATATATTTTCTAATATTTAACCGTTGTTTCACAGAATAAAACTACTTGAAAATAGTGATGATTTTCTCAATAATCAGTTTTATTTTGAATGTTTATGTTTACAATTATATAAGTGATGAGACTTTCAAAACTATACTACCTTCAAAAACCTAATTAGATCACTTTCCATCCTTTTTGATACTCTTGGCCACACAATTTGGCATGGAAATGTTAAATCCATTCCTTGTAAATCTGTAATAAGTCATCTGTTTTTGTTTAGAGTTTTATGTAGAAATAATTTTTCAAAATGTATTTTTTACTTTCTATTCTTGATATATTTTAGAAGTTTATTATCTTCTACAAAACAATTATTTCATAGAAATGTTTAAATTTATTAGCATTGAGTATACAATAGTCTCATAATTTTAATATCCTACTTAAACACTGTTACATTCCTTTTCTTTCTTGAAAAATTTTTATCTCATTATTATAGTTTCCACAAGTTTAGCTTTTCCCCAAAGAATCAACTCTCATGGTTTCCCTTGCAGTTCAACTGTTTTTTTGTTGTTCTCTAATTTCCTTACTTTAATTCCTTCCTTCCTGTTTCTTTTATTCCTCTCTTCTGTGTGTGTGTGTGTGTGTGTGTGTGTGTGTGTGTGTGTCCTTTTAATTTTTTCTGGACCATTCTAAGTTGAAGGTTTAGTTTGCTTTTTTTGTGTTGTTGTTTAACCATGTAATCACATTCGAATTTAGCTTTGAACCACTTATATTAGTTTTAATATAGGGTTCTCATTTTTATTGTTCTAATAGTCTACAGTTATAAATTTTAATCACTTTTTTATCTCACATATCATTTAGATGACAATTTGGAATTTTTGTTTACTGCTTTTGCTTTACAAACTTGGTTCCCTCTTTGAATTTTGTCTTACATAACAGCAGAGTTTCATTTTTATGTGTGTGTTAAAACAATCTATCATTTGCAACGACATAGATGAACCTAGAGAACATTATGTGAACTGAAATAAGCCAGGCACAGAAAGGCAAATACTGCATTATCTCACTTTTGTGTGGAATCTAAATAAGTTGAACTCTTAGAAGCAGAAGTAGAATGGTGGTTACCAGGGGCTGTGTGGTGGTGAAGGGTCGGGGGAATGTAAGGGTTGAGATTGCAGAGATGTTAGTGAAAGGATACAAAATTTCAGATAGATAGAAGAAATGAGTTCAAGAGACTGTGACTATAGTTAGTGGCAATACACTGTATACTTGAATATTGCTAAGAGAGTATATTTCAAGTGTTCTTTCTCACCACATAAAAATGATAAGTAGCTGAGGTAATACATATGTTAATTAATTTGATTTACCCATTTCACAATGTGTATATATTTCAAAACATCATATTGTATATCATAAGTATATACATTTTTATTTTGTCAATTAAAAAACACTGAGCTGAAAGTCTTACGGGAGGAGTCTGAGAGTGATTTCAAGTCCCTTGATATACTTGACACTGAAATATCTCACTCACTATCCGAGTTCATGGGCAGTCTCTAACTAGCAGTTTACCTTTTCTTCTAATTGTGCTTCACTATGGTTGATGTTTGTGTGTGTTGTTGGCTTTTTTTTTTTTTTAACAAAAAGCTACTCAAAGAAATCAAAAGACTCTGGGAGTTAGTAACTTCTAATACCTTAGGCAGAAAGATCAAACGATAAATACTATTATCACTGAGGCAGGCATTATCTTCCCAAAGGGATTTAAAATCTATGTGGCAATGACAATAATTGTTATGCATATGTGCTGATGGTCTGAGAACAAAACAATACTACCAATATCTATATAATGCTTTGAGTTTTATAATTGATATTTGGCAAGTGCCAATTTTACGGCTGAAATTCCTAGGCCCATCATGACATGATTTGTTATTAAATGTCTGTAATTATAGAGTCTAACCATGAGAAAATAGCTCACTATATCCACAAGGAATAGCTGATAGAAAGACATTACACAACTTCATGCTAGCTTCCTGAGAAGCTGCAATACAAACCACAAAACCTGAATTTCCCTGGGGTTCTCTGTTTAGGTGTTGGCTCTGGTGAAATGAACACTCAAGAATTGATCTGAAAAGAATAATTCTAAAAAGTAGAAGTAATGGTAGAATAACAAATTTATATGTGATACATGTGTTTCTTATTAGGAAACATTTGAAAGTGTTATTGATAAATAACAAAATTGGAATGTTCCAAAATGTTAAAGCACTTAAAATAGTGTACTTATACAGGTATTCTACGATAAACTTGGATAAATTGTCAAACTCTTTTTTCTAAGAACAGATTACTTTTTACTCACTTTCTGTCTTTATAGTTGTTTTATTCTCCAATAAAAGAACTCACTGTTATGTTTGGTTATTACTCCCAATTTATTATTTCTTTTCAAAAAACCAACTTCTCATTTATTTTTTCAGAATCATGTGCTATCAAAAATGCATTAAAAAATTGTCAAAGCTTTTAAATATTCAACTTCTCTTTGAAAGTATTAGTTTATATACTAGTCTAGTGAAGTCATAAAAAGACTTACCCCAGTATTTTAACTACATTTTTACTGCTGTTTCTCCACCTCCTTTATCATCACTTCTTCCTTTGCACTAAGCATTGGTATATTCCAGAATTCTAGCCTGGTATCCTTCTCTTTTCATCTGTATTTTCCTGTCTAGGCAAATCCATAATTCTGATTCAATTATTTCTCACCTATCTAACACAGTATCTGACCATCTTTCACAAAATCGACACAACTCAAACAAGCACACTATCTGAAAAACAAGTCAACAAAGAAGACGTGAATCTTAAACACGAACAAAGAAAAACTTGATCCTGTTAACATCCCCCTGGCTCAAGCAAACCCTGGCCTTTTCAGTTGTGTTAGTCTATAAACCCCCTTTGTCATAATCTGGATTGTCTTTTCTCTCACATGCCATCAGAACATACAAAAGCTAATACTAAGAATGGAACAATGCAAATGACAGACACTAAATTCATAATTGGAAGAATCAAGGAGGGAGGAGGACTCTAACACTTCGTGCTGGGAAGATGGTAACACTTGTAATTTGGTAACGGAGGTTACAAATAGGTAAATTTACACACGTATTAGCTTGGTGTTCAGAAGCTATCCTTACTGAGACAACAGAACTAATCGTCTTGAATTTAAAAAATGTAGAATTGTGGCATATGCTTGCTAGTTCTTATGGTTCACTGTAAGTCTTATTTTTAAAAAGAAGCTGACATTGAAATCTGTTCCTCTAAGTAAAGACAGGAAGAAAAAAATATATGGCTTTACCAAGAAATACCTTTCTTGCCTGAGACTTTCCATTCGAGGTCACAGAAAAATTTGAAAGTTCAGACAGCTGGATTCTCTCCTCCAAACTAAAGTTATTGCCAGCAAAAGCAGGGAAGTAGGAGCAATCACAGGAGGTAATATTAAAACCAGAGAGAAGCCATCCTCCTCAGGATTCTTCAAAAAGCTCCTCTTTTAAACTACTCTTAGAGGGATGGTCACCTCAGTATAAAGATCCCACATCAGCCCCAGTCCTTATGTTAAATGGCCCAAGGCAGGGGCAAGATGCAGATTCTCAGGGTAAGGAAGATAGGCAGAGCAATGTGTCAGGCGGGTATTAATTAAGAAAAACATGGGGCCTAGTTCTCATACAAAGACCAGCTTGAGGAGATTTCTGGCCTTTGGCACTGGCCCATGGAATTGTCTAGAGGACAGATTGAAAGTCCACTTAAGTTTTAATGGAATTGTCCTATCAACACTGGAATAAAACAGGCTGCAAGTACAACCACTAAAGCATATCCCAAATTCCTAATCGGATAGCAAGGGAAACAGATGGGGGATACCCAACACACACATCTCACACATGACCACTGAGGACAAAAATAAGGAAAACTATACAGTAAAATATAACTAGGGTGACTAATTCAGGTCTGCTGACAAAAGAACTTACAGTGTCAGGGAAAATGGAGCAAATAATCCTTGCTATTCTTTTTGAGCCAGATATAACATATGGTATGGCCTCTTGGCCACCATGTTTTGTTTCCCATTCTTTCCATCCAATGGAAGTTTTGTGGTAGATATTTGTATTTTCTATCAATGTGTTTTGCATATGACAAAGATAAACTCTCTACTTGTTTGATGACCATGAGGAACTACACCCAGACCTGATGAGAAGGAATTAATATTGACCAGAGGCCATAGACTTGGAGTGAATGTAGTAACTGGGAAAAAGGAATTTAAGAATAAGGTTCTGTTTGTACTTTTGCTAGCCTAAGGGGGATGGGTTATAGTTTTTTTTTTTAATTTGCCAGGACCCATGCCCCCTATATTATTCAAATGTAGCTCTATTCTCAACTTCAATGGTAAAGTAGCACCATACACCTGGCCAAATGGTGCACAGCAGCATTGGATCAGGAATGGGCAAGTGACCAAACTGATTCAGTGAGAAGAAATTACAGGTCAAACATGGAAGGGACCTGGTTCAGGATACAAGGCAAAGGCCCATTTTATGATGAGGAGAGTCTCTAGCTGAATATGAACCCAACAGAGGGGAAGCAGAGCTCAACGATGAAGAGAAAGAAACTCTTACTAATTGCATCAGACCCTGAATTGAGAGACTGAAAGCTTACATTTATCTAACTCTGGATTTTTCAGTAACATAAGCTAATTAATTATCTTTTTAGTTAGACACGCTTGAGATTGAATTTGCATTCACTTTTAACAGGAAAAAAAAATCCCAACTAACTTTCTGAATTTATTTCTCCCTCCCCCTTGCACAATTTTATACCATAGCCACACCAAGCATAACCAATATTTTCACCTTTTAGAGACTTGGTTCTTATTAGGCTTCTGACTGGATGTTTATTGCTCTTTCCTCCCTGGAAAACTTCTATTTACCCAGTAAAGCTCAGCTATCTGTTTTCTTCCTTTGTAAAGACCTCTCCAAACTTCTAAACAGATTCATATGTTTCCAAAGTCATTATCATTTCTAAGACTACAACAAAAACATGTGATCTGCTGTGTATGTCTCTCACATATGATACAGAGGTTTCGTCAATCAGCGATGGGGTTTTGTTTTTCACACTGTATTTGTTATTTTGGCTTTAAGCAGAAAATTACTATACAGGATTTAAAATAATTTGTAACAAGGCATTGGCAATAGCAGTTACACTGTTATTTCCAAAATGTGTGGTCCTTTTGAAAATCTTTAAGTATACTACTTCTTTTCTAAGCAAGAAAGTTATAATTCTTGAATAATTATGCTTATTTGTAATATTTTCACACAGAGTAGAAACTGGAGTGTTATGGCCTAAATATATTCAAATTTTGTGTGCTTTGTCTCTGTTGAGTTCCACCAGAATTTCTTTTTTCTTTTCATTTACTCCTATATCAGTACTTCAGGTGGCTAAAAACAACACTTTGCTGAAGGCTCATAAACAAGAGTATTTTAAGGCAGACAACAATCTATTTTTAAGGTGCATGTTTTAAATGCCTGACTTTGGATGATGTGCCACCTACTTTAATGCTCAAAAGAAAAAGTGACACAACTGTAGAAATAATTATCAAACTATTTTAGGTATTATACTGGTGGCCAAAAGAGAGAACATTTATTTTTAAGTTAGGATGTTACAAAAATATCATATCCTCTTTTTCCTTGAGTTCAAGTTTCATATGGTGTTTTATAAGCTGTTTTTCATATGCTTATGGCACAATGCTAACTGTTTTTATTAGGAAATGGCCTCCTGGCTGAGTGCCTACTCATTGTATTACAGCATTTTCCCTCAGCTGTAGCAGAACAACAAACCAACAAGTTCACACTTCCTCATTAATTCTGGAAAACCCTTACCATGCATAACACAGCATGAACCTTTTTATATCTTGACAATTGCTGGAAGTGTTTTATTTTATAACAGAATTTTAAGAATATCCTAATTAAATAGCAAACAGTGGTTACTATGGAAACCATGTTCATAAGTTTTATAATTGTCTTTAAAAATGTTAATTGTCTTCCAAAGCTGTGACTTAGGCTATTAATAACTTGTAAACCTGTTGTTTTTCTCTTTTCAGTGGTTTCTTGCTTTTTGAATACAGAATTATAGTTTGATGAAAGATGATATAAGTGATCATCTTTAAATTATTGATGTTTCCCACAATTTATGGGAACAATTCAAATCCCTTAAGTCGGTTCAATTATGTTTAGCCTAAGGCCATCTCCTTACATATTTTAAGTTCACCCTAAAGGTTTCTCTGTACATCCTGAACTATAAACTAAATGGAGTTGTAACCTACTCTTAGGCCAATCACCAAGTTTTGGCCAATCAGATGTGGCCAACTGTTCAAACCCTGTTCAAATAAGGCAAACACCAAGCTGTAACCAACCTAGCTGTTTCTGCACCTCACTTATGTTTTCTGTACATCACTTTGCTTTTTCTGTCCCTACATCCGTGGCTGTGCTGGAGTCATGGAGCCTACTCTGGCTCAGGAGGCTGCTGATTCATGATTCATGAATAGTTCTTTGCTCTATTAAACTCTTTTAAATTTAATTCAGCTGAAGTTTTTCTTTTAACAAGTCTTAAAAGTGAAGCTGGAAAGCTTGCACCTATTAGCATCCAAATGGAAATACTTACTTGTGCTTGGGATAGAAACAATGTCAAAATAAGGAAAAGTGTGGATTAGTAGAAAATAGATCTTTAGTGTATTCATACTTTAGTTGCCATCCATTCACTCCTCCATTTTCTGTATTTGTATAGGTTAGAACCTCACACTTTGTATGTTAAATATTTGCAATGCCATGTAAAAGAAAGAACCTGGACATATACTAGTCTGCATTTGATTTCTGACTTCCTGTCTATGTGACTTTATTCAGTTAATTTAATTTTTCTCAACTTCAATTCCATTGAATACAAAATGGGAAATTGATACTTTTTGTATAAATTTGTTATGAATATATTAGAGAAAATGAATTGCACATAAACAAAAGCCTAGTGACACAACAAATAAATGGCACTCATAACAGATCCGCAACTAAACATCAACAACAGCAGTAATTATCAATTGTGAGTACTTTCTTTGAGCCAGGCATCTTTACAAATGCCATCTATTTCAGCTGTCAGGTAAAGATTAGCAAATGCTATTGCCTTGTTGTTGCTGCTGTTTTTTTTTTGCCCTT